>NC_133443.1:2400000-3000000 GCF_964197705.1 Penicillium psychrofluorescens | reverse complement strand
GCCGCCCTGCAGCACTTCATCCTCGATCGCATCCAGCAACTGAACGGTCAGCGACGGGACGGTCTCCGCAAGGAAGGGGGAATACCTTGTCCTCATCCACCACCCAGCTCTTCCGCTCATCATCGTAGGTTTCGTAGCAGTCGCGCTCCTTGGCGACCTGGTTGATGGACAGGTGCTTCAGACCGAGGTCCTGGGCCAATTGTTCGCAGTGGACGGTCTTGCCCACCCCGGGGGTTCCGGTGATGATCACATTTGGAGCGGTGCGCATTCTTTGAGACTTGGGGAAGTGACAAAGGGAAGGTGGTGGAGGGCGAAGATTTCCCCGGATCAATTTGGTCGGATGAATTTTGCGGCCGCTTATCTTATCGCCAGGATTCCGGGCCTACACTTTTTCGTACTTGCGAGAAAGATGATTACGATGGATTATTTTCTAAAGGATGCAAAATGTGTGGACTGAGCCTATGTAAAACCAGGTCATTAGTGATTTTGTGGAATCGGTGGATTGCGGACTCACTTGAGCAGCTCGAAGAGTTTGTACTTCTGCAGGTACGCTGTGCCTCGTCGGTATGCCTTGAGCAAACGAGTAGGGTCGCTTGGTTTGGTATAATTGCCAATTATTTTGTTCATTGCCGGCGACGTCTTGAACATCGGATCAAATACCAGCAGGTTGGCGCTGCCATTGTCTCGGATCTCGAACCCAACAATGGTCATGGAATGTCCTGTTCCGGGCATCAGAGGGGGATTTCAAGGAAAGACATTTATAAGTTATCACCTTGGTGTTGGAAGTATACGGGTGGGAGATCCGTAGTAAATACTTTCGTCTCTTCATCTTCGGGGGAACACGCAGACCGGAAATAGGATGCCACATCCATGTAAAGCGCATCGTAGGCGCGCATGCCCTTGCTCTCGGTTAGACTGCTCGCTTCGCATCTATTCGAGTGGCATTAGCTGGATTTTTGAAGCCTAGCAGGATGCGTTGGACTCACCGGATTCCGAGGCTGAGTAAAAGTGCCTGTGCCTATCACGGTGTTAGACACCAACGGGCAGATCAGAAGCCCAACTCAACTAACCTCGGGCGTCCCGATAAATTTACGCGTCCCTCGAATCCCTCCCGTCTCGGATCTTCCAGTACTGTTAAATCCCATATCCCAAGCCTGCTCAATCATATTCTGCAGGTCAAGAATCGTCGGCTCCCTCTCCGAGAAATGCTCATGTCCCAGACTCTTCGTTTTGATAATATACGAAATGAGCATCTGGAGGTTCCTATATCCACAGAACCCACCCTCTCTCGGCATCTTGCAGATATGGCGGACTTTAGGGCTGCTTAGAAACGCACGCTGGACGGATTTGTCCTGCTCGCATAGTCGAGACAGCACGGGAATCAGATGTTCTGTTTCATTCTCAACTTGTTCGTGCCGGGCAAGTCTCCCGTCGGATGTGATCTGGGTGACTTTGGTCTGGTGCCCTCCTTTCTCGAGCATCTTTCTCAGCCATGAAGGCATCTTTTTTTCATGGGCATGGGGGCCCAGTTCGGCACGCTGGTCGCTCAGTCAGTGGAGGGGCTCCAGGTCAAACATGGAGGGGAAATACCCCGAGTCGTCGGACGCCGTCCGCTCCGGCGACCTGTGGAGGGTGTCGTGGCCGGCCCGGTTTCGCAGTGTTTGCCCGTAAGAAGTCGCGCTTTGCATCTCGTTTGTTTCCCTTGCGAGAATCTAGAAAATCGACCGGGTCGTCTTCATCCAGGGCGTCATAGTCATCAGCGAGCGGGTGAATGTGTGGTTGGGATGTATCGCAATCTTCGAGAGCAATCCCCTCTGCGATATGTAAATCCAGGTGCGCCGACAGTTCGGCCGTTGTCACTGTCTCACCGCAGCCATGGGGGCACTCTATGTACTTTTCGGCGGACTCATGGCCCCGGGCAGTCGGGAGGGATTGTGATTCTTCTGCAAAGGCCGGGCCCGTCTCTGGGTGGCAGAATTCTATGTGTTGGGCCACGAAGTCGGCATCGGCGTCAGAAAATGGGCATAACGGACATGTTGAAGTATTGTGAGGGGTGTTCATGGTGGATCGGGAGTGTGAAGAGTGGCGGGATGGGAGAGAAATATATATTCCGACAAGTAGACACGACACCACCACCACCATAAATCAGCAAGTCATTCCACTCCCATAATCACCATCAACAGGAATCACCCATAAAACAACATACGACATCCTATTATATACCATGTACTACATATGATGACCCTTCCCACCTCGGCAAGTGGTGTGCCTGGTACCTGCCGGAGTCGGCGTGTCACATGACCGCATGCGGCGAATCCAAATCTTCACAGGGACTCTCAATTGATCCTAGGACATGTTATAGAAATACAGACAAGATCGATATCAACCAAGACCGAGTCGATCGATCTAGCCTATGGTCGCTACACTAATCCTAGTTAATAAAGATGGTCGTCTTCACTGGCGGGGCACGGATGGCGTGATTGGCCCTCCGATATCGTTCCCGCTCCGGAAGGCGGAAAAAAAGTCGATGGGCCTTGAGTCAGACACCGTCGTGCCCTCTTCTCCATACATACATGTGTGCGTCGACACTTCCATGACCATGGATTCCGCTGCCCGCAACCTGAAGGCGAACCAGAATCCTCTGTTGCGCCCGCCGCACAGCAATTGGGTCGTACAAAAGTTCGGCGGCACCAGCGTCGGCAAGTTCGCCCTGAACATCATCGAACAGGTCGTCGAGTACGTTATGCGCTCTTCCCCCTCACTCTCTGGCTCTCTTTCTTTCTTTCTCTCTCTCTTTTTTTTTTTTTTTTTTTTGCATTTCTGCTGTCATGATCAGTGTCGCTTACCGTTCTCTCCACCCAGACCCAGCCTGGTAGACAATCGAGTCGCCGTCGTCTGTTCTGCACGAAGCAACTCGACCAAGGCCGAAGGCACCACCAACCGGTGAGTCACACCAAACCCTCCAAACCCACCATTTCTAAAATTCTGACACCCATAAGGTTACTACGGGCAGCGCGGGACGCTGGAATCCCCCACTCGCACCAATATGAGTCTCTCGTCGACGCCGTCCGACGGGAGCACGCCCAAGTCGCCGAGGAACAGATCAAGTCGCCGGAATTGAGGCAGCAAGTGATCGCCAATATCAACGAGGAATGTGAACGGGTTCTCAAAGTCCTCGAGGCTGCGCAGACACTGGGGGAGATCAGCGCACGCTGTGTGGACAAGGTCATCAGCGCGGGAGAGAAACTCAGCTGTCGACTGATGGCCGCCCTCTTGCAGGACCGAGGAATCGACTCGCAGTATGTCGATCTGGCCGAGGTGATCGATTTCCCCATCAGCAACCAAGGCCTCGACCAGGACTTTTACAACACGCTGGCCGCCGCCCTCGGCAAGAAGATCGAGGCCTGCGGACACCGAGTCCCCGTGGTCACCGGGTACTTTGGAACGGTTCCTGGCGGGCTGCTCGATCAGATTGGCCGAGGCTATACCGATCTGTGTGCTGCCCTCGTCGCCGTTGGAACCCATGCTAAAGAGCTCCAAGTCTGGAAAGAAGTGGACGGCATCTTTACGGCAGACCCGCGCAAGGTGCCCACGGCCCATCTGCTCGCGACGATCACCCCCGCAGAGGCGGCCGAGTTGACGTTCTACGGCTCGGAGGTCATCCATCCGTTCACCATGGAGCAAGTGATTCGCGCCAGGATCCCAATTCGCATTAAGAACGTGATGAACCCGAAAGGAAGGGGCACGGTCATCTACCCCGACTCAACGGCCGAGCTTGAGCGGACCACTCCCGGACATGATCCCCGACTGTTCCGTACTCGTAGTCCGAGCTTCATGCGGAGACCCAAGCGACCAACGGCCGTGACCATCAAGCACAAGATCCTGGTGATCAACGTCCACTCGAACAAGCGCTCGCTGTCACATGGCTTCTTTGCCGGCATCTTCTCGGTGCTGGACAAGTGGCGCCTGTCGATTGACTTGATTTCAACGAGTGAGGTTCATGTGTCCATGGCTCTCCATTCGGAGATGCCCCTCCTGAATGGCAACGGACGGGACGAATACCAGGTCATTGACGAGGACCTGAAGGGGGCCTTGAATGACCTCGGCAGCTACGGGACAGTAGATATCATCCCGGAGATGGCCATTCTGAGTCTGGTGGGCAAGCAGATGAAGAATATGATCGGCGTGGCCGGCCGCATGTTCACCACCCTGGGCGAGAATAACGTGAACATTGAGATGATTTCACAAGGTGAGTTTAACATCCTCGGTCTGGACCCTGGACAGGCACTGATCCATCCATAGGTGCGAGCGAAATCAACATATCTTGCGTGATCGAGGAACGAGACGCCGACCGGGCCTTGAATATCATCCACACCAGCATGTTCACCTTCCTGGATTAGCGTGCGTCGAGTTGAGAGAGTCGTTGTCATTTGAGATATCCCTTTGGTTTTTTTTTGTGATAGAGAAAAGTGAGCATTGCAGCCGCCCTGTCTCGGTGGACGATCGCCGCGAGTCAGGGGTTGATGAGCATATTTTTTTTATTCTTTCTTTTGTGGTTCTTGATGCATGGGCTTGGCGTTTTCCTTTGCTTCCATCCCATGGCGCCTGTCCTTTGGCAGCCGGCCATGATCACTGTAATTAGTCTCTTTGGTTCACGGCGTTGTGGCATACAGCATGTGCATGAATGAAATGTTTAGATCGTGTTTTTGCACGCAAGGTTCCCGCGTATGGTTGGCCATCGACGAACGCCTGGACCGGATGGCGCTGATCGACCCGGGCGCCATTGACAGCCAGCAAGGGGGTGAGCCGACGCAGGCACTGTCTTAGAGTTGCAGCCATGGCATACCAGGGGATTGGGCTGGCCCACCCCTATGGCGGTCGAAGACTTGCATCCTGGCCGAGAAATAGAGAGAGAGGAAGAGAGTGTGTATATGTGCGTATGGTCTGATAGATGCGGCGTGATCATAGTATTAATGACCCAATGCATTCATGATTAACCACAGTCCAGAAAGTCGAAGTGGAGAGAAAAGATCGTGTCAAATGATCGACGAATAGCCCGAGGCGCAAGGAGGAGGCTGATCCGTACTGTCATTCATGACAATACCTGCATTCCCCATGCCTAGTAAAACGCGCGTTGATCACGCGTCGCAACCATACCTGACCGTATTAGGCCTCTGACCCTGCTCATTATTCAGTCCTCGGGCATCAATCATCATCATCTCCTCCCTCCCCCCCACTTAATTCGATTCTGTCTTTGCACCAGAGAAGTTTGCAGTTGACTTGGTTTCTTCCTTGTTCATCCTCATCCCACAAAAATCCAACTGGACTGGCTCAGGGTGTCTCCCCAAGAAGAGAACGGGATCCCTAGTCCTCTGCGCCCTTTCCCACCCTGTTCGACTTCTCTCACGCTTACTCTCTTCCCCATTTCGCCACTTTCTCCTCCCTGCCCTGTCGCAGTCGCCTAGCTATTGCCTGATCAGTGGCCTCCTCAACGCTGATTTGCACTGACTTCCCGCTGCGCGATCTGATTCGCCTGGCCAGATTGCACTTGAGCCATCTTAGCGCCTTGGACCCCCGTCGCCAGGTTTCAGTTTCACTCGCCTGGCTGCATCTCGGCCTAAGGCTGCCGCTCCTCACTCTTGGTCTGCGACGGCTGCGACGTGAATCGTCCTTCTTCTGGATCTCGTTGGACCGTAACCATCGGTTAGATCTTGGTATCTCTAAGGCCGTTGTTTGACGCGTCATATGGTCCCTATTGGCGACTGGTGACGCTCTGCCCTCGCTCCCGGCTGTGCAGACTATGGGATCGACGCGTTCACCGACAGCGCGCGCCCCGTTGAAAGAGACGGGCAAGCCCCGTCTTCAGCCTTCACCGCTCCCTCTGCAACCCATCGAGAACCCATCTTTGAACCCGCCTGCTGGTGGTCCCCACCGGCCATCGCCTACCAAGACACTGCACACCAAGGGCCGCTCGCACCCTGGTGGCAAACTTAGTTTCGTCCCCATCTCTGCGCCGACTCCTCCCATGTTCACCACCGACTCTCCAACGAAGAAACCGTCATTTCCCATCTACTCCCAACCAACCTCCATGCCGCACTCGGCTCTCTTCACTACTTTCTCCAGTGTCGGACCCGAATCGTCAAAGGAAAACCAACCTTTGGAAGAGCCATCCAACGACAACTTCGCTGATTTCCCTGAACCATCCTATGAATCAAAGCTTCCAATGAAGCGAACACTCATGGAAGCAGCGCCCCTGAAGGAGCGCGCGGTGAAGAAGCAGAAGCGCGAAGATGCTTCAGTCATGCATCTCCCAGAACCGCATGAGATGCCCCCGATCGAGGACGACGGGACAAAACCACCCTACAGCTATGCTACCTTGATTGGCATGTCGATTCTCCGTGCGCTCAATCGCCGTTTGACGCTGGCGCAGATCTACAAGTGGATCTCAGACACTTTCTCCTATTACAAGAACAGCGATGCAGGCTGGCAGAATAGCATTCGACACAACCTCAGCCTTAACAAAGCTTTTATCAAGCAAGAACGGCCTAAGGATGACCCTGGAAAAGGCAATTACTGGGCCATTGAGCCTGGCATGGAGATGCAGTTCCTCAAGGACAAGCCTCTGCGCCGTGCCACCATGTCTAGCGTCCCTCTTCCTGCCGTTCCGCTGCGTGATCTTCCGCAGCCGCAAAGTGCCAGCACTACGACCTGGATGGTTCCCCCACAGCAGCCATCAGTGCCAAACCCATCCAAGAATGTGGACTTGTCGTCTGATGCCACATTGCCCGCATCCGATCCTGCCCTGCAGGAAGACACGAGCGACGAGGGTGTTCATCTCAGTGCACAGCCCATAGGACCGCCGCGCTCTTCGCCACCACAGGCTATTCGTTCCTCCCCGCCAGTTGCTCCGCCTCGCTTTTCGCGCCAAGGTACTCCTCCAACCCCAACGAACCCTGGCTCTGCGGTTGCTCCACGACCACGGAAGCGCAAGTCGATCACCATGAACGACAGCGGGTATTTCTCTTCATTGGAGTCTTCGGCTCTGAGGCCAAACAAGGCCGGTCACATCCTGACTTCCGACTTGGATATTGACCCACCACGCATCAAAAGGGGTCGTGCAGAGGAAGAGATTGCGCGAATTCGAAGCTCATCTCATGACGTTAGCCCCGGCCATTCGGGCAGCCGCAAGGATGTCAGTGCGTTGATTGGCTCCTCTCCGCTTCGTGGAGAGTATGTGAGCATGCTGCCGCCGCCGCTTACTCCGGTGATCAAGTTCAAGAAGCCTGCGAAACCACCACCTTCCGTGTCTCCTAACACGAATCTCCGCAACCATCGCCGCAAGATCCAGCAGATGGTCAACTCACCCATCAAGCATCTTGGTCTTGCTGAAGAGGATTTACCCTGGAGCCCGGCTTTCAACTTGCATGATGACAGTTACACACCGCACGACCACTTTGCCACTTTCGATGTCTTTGCGGAGCCAACTGCATCTTCGACGTACGGATCACCCGAGAAGCGCTCAGTGAAACGGGCCCGGACGGATAATGGCAACAACGCTCTTACTGATATCACCTCCGTGAGTGTGAACAGTCGGGCGGGTATGCCGGCTCTCACCAGGTCGAAATCGTTGGTCTTCCCCGAGTCGCCATCGAAGATGCCAGATACAAGCCGCCTTGGTGATAATAGCCAAGAAGACTTCTTCTCGTTCCATCTCTTCGATGAAAACAATGAAAGCGCTGGTGAAGTGGATGGTGTTGATCTGTTGCAAGGATTCCAGAAGATTGGCGGCACCAGCAAGGACGACACATTCAAGCCAAAAGCACTGCATTCAAGGCCGCACTTGAGCACCCGCAGCAACACCACTTTGTTCTAAGCCCTTCTGCCCCATTGTTTGATTTTTTTTCTGTTTGACATGATTCATTGGCATTGTTCACCTTCTCCCAACCATTTGCTGTGTTTATTCTTGCGATTTCTGTTCTAAGTTTTTGATTGGACCGCGGAGTTGGGACCACGGTGCTTGTTTCCAGGTTGTTTTATTGGGTCATGCTTTCCCTTGGGAGTTCTAGGGCTTATGGCCAATGGTGTCGGTTTTGACTTGTCCTTTTACCGAGCCCGGGATGGCCTGGTCACGACCTTAATGAAAGATGTACATGAGCATGCCATGGCTTTATGATTGGGAAAATCGGGGCTGGGATTTGTTTTTATGGCGGGTTTGTTTGGGTAAGGATAACATGGGAATGGGATCAGAGGCGCTCTTGTTTTGATTAATGCAGCTTAGGATTTTACTTGTCTGAATCGAAGAATTTGAAGTGAAGGGTATATCCGATTTGACCTGATGAAATCCTAATGAAATGAAAAACCCGGGAGAGTAACCCCTGCCCAACGCCACCAGCCCGACTCTAATCAGTACTCGCACATCCTCGACAGCCGCAACTGACACATTGGATGGTCTGGTCCTCCTTGAGCTGCGCTTTGGGCACGCGGCATATACACGTAGCATTGAAATTGGTTTCTTTCGTTTGAACGCAGCGCAGGCAACACAACTGGAGTAAAATCAACAGCTGTGGCAAACAGGATGAGAGATCAAGACGAGGGGACTGGGGGGACTGACCTTCTCATAGCCCTGCTTCTTCCACTTGGCAATCAAGTTGGCATCTGCGTAGTTATTCTTGAGCAACCAGTCATACAGCTGCTTGGAGATGGCTTCTTTTTCGTAGTAGAGGTCGTAGATGTATCGTGAGCCTAAAACAAGAAGAGGTCAGTATTGCCCATCACGTTTGCCGCATGGGTGGCGGGAGAGTAATGCATACGTTGGTGGCTGATTTGGAAGATAGGCCAGAGCATCTCATGTTTCTTTTTCCCCTCATGCGATGCATTCTCTGCATCCTTCATCTTATTGCTGAACTCCAGCAGGGTGTCTTCTAAATCATCGAAGCCGGCTGGTGGTGGCTTGCGATTACGCGAGTTGCGGATCGGAGGCATGGTGAGAGGAATGGAGAGGAGCCTGGCGAGAAAAGTATAGCGGAAGGGAAACAAGAAGAGCTACATGCCCGGAGGAGAGAGTGTATGGTGCGAGAGAACTGACAGAAATCAAGCATGAAAGAGGGACGAAGCAAAGCTGATTATCGGTCATTTTTGTGCCACTCCCGACCGCCTTCAGTTTTCACCCAGGGTTCGCATCCACTGTTCTCTTCCTCCAGCTGCAAGAACTACGACGTACTCGCGGTCTACATTTTCCCATTCTTCCTCCTCGCACACATTACAAATCGCCAATCATGGACCCCCAGTCGCAGGTTGATATCTCCAAGCTCAGCGAGACCGACAAGAAGGAGCTGAACCAGATCCTGAGCAACGAGGCCCAGAAGTCCAACATCCAGCAGAGTAGGTGCCTACCTAGAGTGGTCCTCGCCATCCTTTTTAGAGACACTCTTGCCTGAAGAGCATTTAGCTTTTGATCCCTGAATTTCCTTTCACCAAATTCCGATGCTGACTGCTTCTCTCACTAGCCGTCCACCACCTGAACGACGTGTGCTGGAAGAAATGCGCCACGGGCAAGATCAGCTCGAGCACCCTCGACCGAGCTGAGGAGGCATGTGCACAGAACTGTGTAGAGCGGTGGATGGACACAAACCTGTCGATTCTGAAGCACCTGGATGCTCTGCGTGGCGGACACTAGAAGGCCATCGGTCAATGGAGGTCAACCACGAAAAGAATTAATAGAGTACCTGCCATCGAGCTTGAATCAGGATTCTCATAGGGCGGACGGATTGTCTTCTCGCACCATGTATATTAGAATTGAATCTCATGATCCTTCTTTTCCCACATTGGAGCAGTCGGCCGTAAAAATTTGGAACATAGGAAAGTCTACAGTAGTAGCAGTATCTGGATGAACATGTATGGAGGGCTTTGAAAAAACAAAAAAGAATATGCCGAGTTCTACACGAGCTACAGCCAAAGGCGGCCTCGTACTACTGCCAATTCGCCATTCAGGTCGCCATTCTTGACCGAGACCAGAGACATACGCAGACAGGGACACATACAAGGCATACGCAAATGCTGGGTCATAATTCTTGGAAAGATATGTTCTTTTTTAATCGTTCAGCCTGCTGCTATGACAGCCACTCGGCTGGTATTTGAGAATCACCACGGAGGAAAACAAAGTTCGCCCAAACCCACAAAGAAAACCATCTGTCCCCATCTAGACAATAGCCAGCTTGGTGGCGGCAATGTCCAGAGCATCAACATCGGGGGTTAGCCGAGCAAAGGCCTTCTTGGCGCCATCGGGGCTGAAACAGAAAAAAAAAATCAAAATTAGAGATGCCATATTTTTTTTTTTTTTCAAAGAGGATAACATACCGGACGAGGGTGTTGATCTTGACGGTGTCAACATCGTACAGCTTCTTCAGGGCCTGCTTGATCTGGCGCTTGTTTGCCTTGACATCCACAATGAAGACGAGGGTGTTGTTCTCCTCGATCTTCTTCATGGCGCTCTCCGTGTTGAGAGGGTACAGGATGATCTTGGCGGCATCGAGGGTGGGCTCGCGGGGAATCGACACACGGGGGTACTTGGGAGACCGCGAGAGCTGGAGGGTCTTGGGGCGGTGGAAGGTGGTCGAGGTGCGGACCTTGCGGGACTTGTGAAGCTGATCGGTGAAAGCAGGTTAGTATTTTGTCCTTCTGAAATCGGAATACTCAAAACGACGTACCGAAGAGCCCTTCGCAACTGCCTTGGCGGCAGCGTTAGCCCGGCTGCTGGTCTTGCCTGTCATAGGAATTCGAGTCAGTCATTTTGTCGTGCACAGTGCGGGAGCTGGGGCATGCGATTTGATGTGGACGGGGATGTTTTCTTCGAAGAAGAGAGGGAAAGCATATGGCGACAATAGAGGGCTTTGGTTTCTTGTTATTGTCGCTTCCTCTCATCGCCAACGCTGTCGGTGTTTTTTCTCCCAGGAAAATTGCCCACATCCACACATCCACGTCCACACGCCATCGCAATTCCACTGCCGACGATTTGGGGAAGTAGGAAATGAGAGGGATATAATGCTCGCACGTACTCGGCTTGGTCTGGGGGGCCATGGCTGTCGTTGGTCGTGGTGATTGTCGCAGTGTCGGGGAGATCGAACAAAATTGGATGTGTCTACGTTAAGCGAAATCCATTCTGTGTGGGTCAGGTGACTCTTGCGAATGACGCTGACTCAGCCCGTCCCAGACGGGAAGTGGAACTACTCGTTACTTCTGGTTCTTCACGATTTATTACAATTCACCACTGGTGATGGCCCCGGCGAAAAATCGGTCCAAGCGACCGACCTTGCTCTCCCGTACTCGTCCGCCAACGGTCAAGTCGAAACATGCAGCGCTGTCCGCCAAGGCCACCCGTACTCTGATCCGGTCTCATCACCAGCTGCTCAAAGCTCGCGCGCAAGCCGAGGCGGCCGGTGACGAGGCTCGAGTCAGCAGTATCGACGCCCAGATCCAAGCAAATGGGGGTCTTGAAAGCTACCAAATTGCCAGCAAACTAGGCCAATCTCTGGAGCGTGGTGGTGATTCCAGCAAACTTCTCGTCGACTGGATCAAGCCGCAACTGAAACAATGGATGGCCTCGATCCCCAAACTTCGGGTACTGGAAGTCGGAGCGCTGAGCACGAAGAATGCCATTTCGTCAACACCGGCTTTGGATGTCACGAGGATCGACTTGAATTCCCAGGAGTCGGGGATTCTCAAGCAGGATTTCATGGACCGACCGCTCCCTTCTACTGATGAGGACCGGTTCCATATGATCAGTCTATCCCTCGTGCTCAACTACGTTCCCGATGCGACGGGACGAGGCGAAATGCTGAAGCGTTGTGTCCAGTTCTTGACCTCTACATGCTCCATTCAATTCGTACCAAGCCTGTTCCTCGTCTTGCCTGTTGCATGCGTGGACAACTCGCGCTACCTTACTGAATCGAGGCTTCTTGAAATATTGGCTAGCTTGGGATTCTACCTGGCGCAAAGCAAGAGAACAGCAAAACTGATATTTCAGTTGTGGGAATATACTGGCGACGGGTCACGCAAGTCTTTGAAGAAGGAGATGCTGAACCCCGGCAAGAAAAGAAACAACTTCGCCATCATCCTAGAGCGATGACGGGACCATCGATGGCTCTAGAACCACCGTCAATATCCGCAACAAACCAGGACGGAGATAGTCGGCAGACATCATGTCCTTCGGCAAGAACGCCCACACAGTCCCCACGGCTGCCAGGATCGAAGACGTGACGAGCAGCACCCAGTCCAAAATCCGTTCACCTCGGCTGATCTCCTTTCCGAAGATCTTGAGGTAGAATGCGAGTGGAAAAATGATGCAAATTGTGAAGCACAGAAACGACCCCAGAAAGGCCATGATTCTGTCAAAGGACGGGAAAATCACGGCCAGAAAGACTATAAGAACCACAACGAAAACCCGGACGCAGGCTCGCAAGAATTGAAGGACTCTCTCTCTTCGCGAAAGGGTTTCACTTGATGCTATCTCCGTAGCACCAAGTCCGAAGAGGACTTCGAACGTCGCGACGAGAGGTCGGGCACTACGCCCATGTCAGCAGCTGGCGGTCTCGGCATATCAGAAACAACTCACTTCAGCGGCACCTTTGTAATTGGGATGATCGAAATGAATATGATGATGCAGACGGATAGCGCTTTGGGGTATTCGGGGATGGTGAGGATGTTTGCCGTGATTTCGTCACGAACGATGTCGCCGAACATGACCCAGCCTATTATGGCCATGGAGCAGTCAAGAGAAAACTGTCAGAAGTTAGACATAATTTGGCAAAAATCATTTACCCTCCACTTACTGTAAAGAGATAGGTTGTCCACAGGCTTTTGCCATACTTGTGCGGATGCCGCATGTCTCGATAGATATTGGGAAAGACTCCATGGCCACCCCAGGGTGCTAGTCAAATCAGCCTGCGGACTTCTTTTGAGGGATGTACTCACACATGATGAGACCAAAACTCAATGGAAGGGTAGCCCAATTCTCAGGAAACAGAGTTGTCATGGCAGGCTGGCGGAGGGAGCCTGGCGCATTGGGTTTGATCAAGCCATCAACACAGATGAGAACCACAACTGGAAGAACGTCAACACCGTATCTTGTAAAGTGTAAGGGATGGCTTACTCGATGTGCAAGAGATGATACCCAGGATGCTCGTCACACTCAAAAACCGCAGCGGAAGGAAATTTAGCGGAATGAGCATAACTCCACAGACAATTTTCCACTGTAGAATGCTCAAGGCTGGGACCAGAGCATGCAAGCTGTCTGCAAAGAGAACCACAAGGGCTACACAGGCCCCAAGGAGTTCCAAGCAGAATAAAATACTTGTCACAAGGCGAGCATAGTGCCCAAAACTGATATAGGCCAGATCGGCGTAGGTAACGAGGCTACGATCGACATCGAGGCATTTCGCCAAAATCTTTGCAGTATATGAAGTTGTCACTGCCGAGTAAACCAGAAAAAGTAACCCCAGCAGCCACCCGGCCTGCTTCATTGCCAGTGGGAGACTTAACAGGCCGACTCCGATCAACACATTGACGGAGTTGAAAATGGTCTGGGGCACGGTTGATTGACCGACAATGACATCTTCGTAGGTGCCATCTTCATGCTGGATATGCTTCACGAGTAGCGGCTGCTGGTCCGGGTACCCCGGGCCGTCTGGGTGGATCTGCTGTTCACGGTGGAACTGGATGACATTCCTTCGAGCGGACTCGCTGGCGCGCGAGGAGATCGTGCCATAGGAAGTTGCAAAGCTCCTCTCTAGCGATGATGCGAGAAGTCCAGTGCTGGAAATGGCCTTTTTGGATGGTTCTGGGTGTAGACTTTCTTGATCGCTTTCATCACCGTCGGAATCACTGCGGAGTAGAGGCCGTTCAGCATCCGACGATGGGTGACCGAGGGATTGCTCGCTTCTGAAGCCGGCTGCCAGCCCTGTTGCAACGGCAATCTCGTCATCTGAGTCTACGGATACAAAGGACGACCGGTGTGGTAGCACCTCGGGGAAGCAGGCGGCTCTTTGCCATGACCGTGCGAAGTTGTCTATGCTATTCGGACCGCCGACCTGTCGAAAGCGTACTGAGAAGGAAGAGGATCTGACGAATCAAAGTTAGATGATCCTCCGGACCGGGAGAGCGAGAGAGCTGCAGAAGTACCGTCTCCGTCTATCCAGAGCCTCGGAGTCGACGATGGGGGTTCCGCGACTGAGGTGGCCGTAGTCGTATGAGCTGGGTACGATGGTGCTTGGCAACCCGGACACGCTATCATCGAGCCCATCGCTCTCGTCTGCACGACCCGACATGATGAGCAGGAAGCAGCAACGATGTTACTGAGGTGGACTGAGGCCAGATGAAAGGAGCAGAAAAGAAAAAGGGCACACGAGATCCCCCGTACCGAGTGAGTTCCGTAGATAAGAAGTGGTGGGGACGATGCTGATAAGAGCAGGACAGGCCACCTAGTATAGCATTGCACTAGATACCTCGGGAGACACACATATACACATGGTCACATTCTCAAAGTCAATAATAGCTTGACGAGGTCCCCATCTAGAGCGGCATTCTTATACATGGGACAGCCCTATGCACCCCCCTGGTCGCACCGCATGTATCTGGTACCTGACAGCCCAACCAATCCACTGCGGCCCCGCGAGTACCGGGTACCCGCTGTGCATCAATGTGTGTGATTACCTCAGCACAAGCCCCTCCAACACAAATTTACGCCTTCCTCTCTTTGTGTTTCCTTCACCTGTTCATTCTTTCTGCTTTCACTGCGCAGGCAAGTCTCATTTTCTGTTTGTTGTTCCCACACAACAGGCAAGGCCTCTGATACTCTTTCCCACGGTCGCTCCCTCGCCTCGCCAAAATGAGCGCGCCTCAGGCGAACGATGCTGAGAAGAACATTGAGATCTGGAAGGTGAAGAAGTTGATCAAGCGCCTGGAATCGGCTCGTGGCAATGGAACCTCTATGATTTCCCTCATCATTCGTATGTCTGCTCTCAATCTCTTTTTATGAAATAATGGGCCTCTGACCGGCCATGCAGCGCCGAAGGACCAGGTTTCCCGCGCGGCCAAGATGTTGGCTGAAGAATACGTATGCCCTCTCCTCTCCTCTTGACCTGTCTCGTGGCCTAACACCGTATCCTAGGGTACCGCCTCCAACATCAAGTCCCGCGTCAATCGACTCTCTGTCCTGTCGGCCATTACCTCCACGCAGCAGCGTCTCAAGCTGTACAACAAGGTGCCTCCGAATGGCCTGGTCGTCTACTGTGGTGAAATCATCACTTCTGAAGGAAAGGAGCGAAAGATTAACATCGACTTCGAGCCCTTCAAGCCGATCAACACCTCGCTGTATCTGTGTGACAACAAGTTCCACACTGAGGCCCTGAGCGAGCTGCTCGAGTCCGACCAAAAATTCGGTTTCATTATCATGGACGGAAACGGTGCGCTATTCGGTACTCTCAGTGGTAACACGCGAGAAATCTTGCAGCGTCTCCAGGTCGACCTGCCGAAGAAACATGTGAGCCCTCATCTTCCCTCAGATTGCCCTTTCCTTCGTACTCATACACCCTTCCCAGGGCCGTGGTGGTCAATCCGCGCTGCGTTTCTCCCGTCTCCGTGAGGAAAAGCGCCACAACTACGTGCGCAAGATTGCCGAATTGGCTGTGCAGAACTACATCACCAACGACAAGGTGAACGTCGCTGGTCTAGTCTTGGCTGGTTCCGCCGATTTCAAGAACGATCTTAACCAGTCTGACATGTTCGATGGCCGTCTGCAGACCAAGGTTATCAAGGTGGTGGACGTTTCGTACGGTGGCGAGAACGGATTTAACCAGGCCATCGAGCTGGCGGGAGAGACTCTGAGCAACGTCAAATTCGTTCAGGAGAAGAAGCTGATCGGCAAGTATTTCGAGGAGATCAGCCAGGACACCGGCAAGATCTGCTACGGTGTTGAAGACACGCTCAAGGCGATGGAACTTGGCGCCGCGGAGATCCTGATTGTGTACGAGAACCTGGATGTCACCCGCTGGGTCATGAAGAATGCTGCCGGTTCCGAGGTGGTCCTGCACACCACCAAGGCCCAGGAGGCCACTCGCGATCTCTTTATCGACAAGGACACGGGAACTGAGATGGAGGTGATTGACTCAGGTTCCTTCCTAGAGTGGCTGGCCGAGTCATACAAGGACTTTGGCGCTGCTCTGGAGTTCGTCTCGGACCGATCCGGTGAAGGTAACCAATTTGTCAAGGGATTCGGAGGAATCGGTGCCCTTCTCCGGTACAAGGTCAACTTTGAACAACTGGCTGATTACTCTGACGATGATGAGTTCTACGACGGTGTGTCTACCCGATCCGAAATCGGGGACTGAGCTGACTTTTCACTAGATTGACGGTTTAGCAACCTCGCAGAGAGCGAGGATGAAAGGCCAGAAGTTCCCCCGGCGGGTCTTCTGACGGCTCGCCCGCATCAGCACGGCGGCTCTCGTTGTGGAACTACAGTATCCGTAATGGATCGCCAGGAAAGGCTTGTTCCAAGCTCCGTGACGCTGCTCAGAGGTGAGATTTGCTTCTGCTCTTTTTGGAACTACACACTGACTTAATTCAGGGCCATCCACGCTCCGTATGCAGCACGCCGAGATCACCTCGGTGATTTAAAAGGAACATGGGGTGCAGATTGCAATTTGAAAGGTTGGATGTGATTCTCTCTATCAGGGAATTTGTTTTGCTTGTGCAGCTCTGTCTGCTGTCGTTGTGCTAGACTTCGCTTCTGGCTCTACGCTCGTTAGTTTACTCGCTCGTTGTATTGCCACGAAAAACAAAAAGAAGCAACCGAAATGGTTCGATATATTTGACTGAAGTATGTGACAACCCGGAAATCACACCTCGGGCAGTCCTGGCATCTATTCTTTTCGTAAAACACACATCAAAGGCATATGGCTCAAGCATGGTTCCTTTCCTCTCCTTGTTCGTGCAACCATAAGGCGTAATCAGTCGACGTCTTATCCACGACTTGGACTCGACTGGTCCTCCCAAGTCCCTAGGTCTCTGCAGGATTCGGTCACATTCCGTAAACCGGTCAGCACCTTCGAGACCGCATCCTTGTTCTCATCAGTTGGAGTCCTGGCACACTCCACAAAGAAGATATATTGCCAGGCCCGCTTGAGACTGGGTCGGGTATTGATACTTGTGAGGTTAAGACCATGCGCCTTGAAGATGAGCAGTGCATCCGCCAAGGCTCCGGGGGAAGAATGGTTGATCGTGAACGAGATCAACGTTTTGTGCGAAGCGGCGAAATTCGTCGCTGCCTGCTCAACAGCCAGCTGCGCAGTGCGTTCCGCGAGCACATTCCTCAAGATCAAAAACCGAGTGGTGTTATCCGCGCGGTCCTCGATGTTCTCCTGCAACACATCTACGCCGTGATGCTCTGCCGCAAAGCGAGAGGCAATCGCCGCGCCCCGCTCAGCGGTCTCTTTCGACACGATTTCCGCAGCCTTGGACGTAGACGAGACATCCTGTCTCTCGACGCCCTTGAAGTACCGAGACAAGAAGGTATCGCACTGCCCCCACGCCTGCGGGTGGGTATATAGTTTTGTGATTGAGCCATCGTAGCCCGCCCAGCCAGAGGGAAAACTGCCTTTGTGGACCAAGAGACAGTGGTGGACGGTCAAGTAGTATTCACTGCAGACTTTCACGTCGTTATAGAGGCCATTGCGATCGGCTAGAAGGTCCAAGGTCTGCACGACAGACCCGTTGGTCGAGTTCTCACAGGGAATGACTGCATAGTCGGCGGTTTGTTGCTGGACCGCGGCGAAAGCCTCGGCGAAGGAGACGCAGGGCTGCAGCTCGGCGGAAGTCTTGCCGAACGCCTCTGCGGCGGCCTGACGGAGTGAGTAGGAATGCCACCGAACAACACGGAAATGATTCATACCTGATGGGAGAAGGACGCGGCCGGGCCCAAGAAGGCAACCCTTAGTCGCGCCATGGCGGAAACAGTCGTGAGAGTCGGATCAATCATGGCCAAAGATGCAAAAGCGGTCGGTGGTGGAGCGGGACAGACGGACAAACACGACAAACTGGAATGTTTGTTTCCCTCTCTTCCTCTTGTTTCTTCTTCTTCTTCTTGTTCTTCTTCTTTCCCAGAAATGCGAGGAAAAAGGATTCGGCCCGCCAGACGCGCTCTATTTCAGTCTCGCGCCAGTTCGTCGCTGGCCGAGCGCCTGCAAGGGCTGACGACCCGGACGCTCCCCTTGACCTACGACTACCTGCATCCCCAGCCATCGCATCTGCTGAACCTGACACTATTGGATCTCCTGCGCCAACCCCCTTCAGACCATCCTACCACTCTCCCTTCGATCACGAACCCTCCTCGCTTGTCCCCGGGCCACCACTTGATCTACTTCCCGCCGCAGGTCCCCTTGTCGCAACTCCTGCCCGATGGCACGGATACCCTCCACACCCCCGGCGAGCCTTTTGATCGGCGACTCTGGGCCGGCGGCAGTGTCAAGTTTGCCGATCCCGAGCTTCTGCTCGATGGCCGCCGGGCCGTGTGTATTGAATCTATACGGAATGTGGCCGTGAAGGGCCGTGAAGGGGACGAGAAGGTGATTGTCACGATCGAACGGCGCGTTGGCACCGTTCCCGAAGAGGAGCCGGCCGAGAAAAGCTGGGAGCGGATCTGGAGGAGGAACGGAGATGACCCGGGGGAGTCGGCGGTTGTGGAGAACCGGGATTTGATCTTCCTGCGGCCCAAGAGCGAAGAGCAGCTCCAGCACGACCAGGCACAGTTTGGCGCGAGGAGTAGGATTGTCAAACGTGAGAAGCAAAACTCACTAGACTGGTAAATTCAACAAAAGACTGACCCTTCAAATCAGCCCCGTCAGACCCGGCATTTCGGCAGGTCCTCCTACCCACCCCGGCCCTGCTGTTCCGCTTCTCGGCGCTGACGTTCAATGCGCACTCGATCCATCTCGATAAGAACTATACCCGCGACCGTGAGGGATACCGCAATTTGCTGGTCCATGGCCCGCTGACCCTCACTCTGCTGCTCAGCGTACTGCAGAGCCATGTCGCCCATCCGATCCGCAGCATCGAGTATCGCAATTGGGCGCCGGTCTATGTGGAGGAAGAGATGGCGATCTGCGGCAAGCGCAAGGGTACCGGAGCGTGGGATGTGTGGATTGAGGGCCCGGACGGCGGACTGGCCGTTCGGGGCACGGTGACTACGTAGTTGGTTCGTTCGGGTCTGTAGAACTCCATACAGGCCATATTGTATAGTTGTAGCCAATCAGGGCGGCGGCGCAATAGGGTTCAGGCCCCCACTCATAAATGCCCGTTCGGCTTCAGCTCGTGTTTTCTTGTCCACCATGCGCCCAACATGCCGAACACGGGCAAACCCAGTGCAGGATGCCATCTCTGTCGCACGAGGAGGGTCAAGGTACGTGTGGTCTGGATGGGATGGACCGGTCTGACATGCCCGCCAGTGCGACTTGACCCGCCCGGCCTGCCGACGCTGCGTCAAATATGGCATGGACTGTCCCGGCTACCGCGATACCCTGGACTTGATGTTCCGCAATAGGGGCATGGGCGACGTGAAGAAACTCGCCAACCGCCGTCAGAAGGTGACCTTGCCAAGGGCCCAGTCCGACAGCCCGCTGGTAGTGGCCAGCTCTCTGAGCCCGAGCCCGAGCTCTGCCGCAAGTCGCCCTTCTATAGCGCTCGTTTTGGATTGCTACTCGGTCGTGGTAAAGGGCCAGCGTTATTTTGGTCTTGTCGATTTTCTGCCCGTCCTGCTCGCGGAGGCGGATGAGGGTTCATGCTTGCTCTATGCGACAGATACCCTGGCTGGCGCCTACATTGCTAACCAGACAGACTCGGTCCCGGATCGGGAGAAGGCGTCTAGGACGTATGGGCGTGCGCTGGAAGCCGTCCGGTCTGCTCTTATGAGCCCTACTGAGAGTACCAAAGATGAGACTCTGGTGTCTGTTTGGGCTTTGGCTGCCTACGAGGTTTGTATTGCCATATTTTATGGCGAGAAGAAACAAAGTGACAATTACTGACTTTTGCGGATCTAGATCCTTGTTGGCTCAGCTCAATCCAAACGTGGCCCTGGGCCTGAGGCGTGGCATCTTCACGTTGGAGGCCTCAACACGCTGCTCGCCTTTCGCGGTCCGGGGCAGTTTGCCTCCAAGCGAGGCAGGAAGATCTTTTGGGCCATCCATTCACATATTGTGAGCGAATCGCCATTTCTGACCTAACAACAACCACTGACACGAATGACTGCCAGCTAATGCGCTCTGTCTTGAACAGCGCGGTCTGCCCTCCCGAGTCGCGCGACTTATCAGCCATGTTTGCTGCTGCCATCATGCCCAATCCCGACAACCACGAGATGTCAATGGCTCTGGTGTCGCAGTTTGTCATGAATGCCAGCGATATCATCACGGCATCGATAGTCCAGCTCCGGACACATTTCGTTACGGTCCCTGAATGTATCACGTACATCCACTCCTTGGATGCACTCGAAAGCATTGTCCCGCAGTCAATATATGACATTTATTCCACCGAGGATACCGCCTACATCTGGAATATATACCGCACGACGCGCATGAGACTGCATCACTGCGTGCTGATGTTAATCAATTGTGCGCTGTCCGACTTTGCTATCGATGCCTGGGAAGCGGTAGACGATCAGGAGATCCAGATCCTCGTAGGACGGCGACAAGGGCACATGGAGATTTTGCACTCTATGGCGCAAGAGATCTTGAGTTTTGTTCCTGCCACCGTGATACAAGCGGTGCGTTCGAAGCCTTCGTCTCCTCAAGCCGCGGACTCTATTCCAGAACCGGCTCAGCGATCGATCTGCTGGGCAGATGCTCTCCGTCTTGTCTGGCCCTTGGCCACCATCTACAAGCTACCCATGGTACAAGAGGAACAGCGGTGGATTGCAAGACAATCATGCTATGTGATCGGAGAGCAATGGGGGATTCGGGAAGCGTTGAAGCAGTGGTCCAGTCCAGTGGCGAGATTACCCCAGGCGATTGCACCAGGGTCTATCTTTGACCAAGATGATTGGCAAGAGTATTCACCAGGGAGCATGCTGATAACCGGAAAGTCCCGGAAATAATTTCGTTTGTATGATAAGTCATTCAGGGGATACATCATCCAACCCGAACACGAAGTACAAGTTTCCCAATCTGCTTCCCCTGCCAAATGTACTCGACCGCTTCCTCGGCCTCCTCGAATTTCCAGATCGAGTCAATCAGATCATCTAGCGGCGTCTGTGAAGCGGATAGAGCAGAGCAGAAATCTTCCATGTCATACTTCGACCCAGCATTGATGCCCCTAGATGTTCGTTCGCATTAACTTCTCCACTTCAACTCAGACATCGCGACTTTCACTCACCTCAGAATAACTCTCCGATCAATGACAGTCGGGATCAGCTCAGCCAACTCAGCGGGATTTTGCTTTCCCAGATACCCAACCTGGCTGACAATTCCACCACGTCGAGTGCATTTCATACTCTTTACCAAAGATCCGGTACCTCCATTCTCAACAACGATATCAACCCCAACACCGTCGGTCAATTCCAGAACTGCCTCATGCCAATTTGGGTTCTTTGCATAATTAACAGTCAACAGCGGCGGACTACCGTACTTCTCCTTCATGCTTTGCAGCTTCGCATCGCTCGATGAACTGAGAACAACTCTCAGACCTGCAGCTCTGGCGAGCTTGAGTGCGAACACGCTCACACCTCCAGTGCCTTTCCTCTATCCTTAGTGGTAATTTAAATAACAATAGAGAGAAGAACACATACCTTGAATCAAGACGGTCTGCCCGATACTCATCCCCTTCAACGCAGACCACGCCGTAACACCAGCGCAGGGGATAGTCGCAGCGGCAGTCCAGTCCAGGTAACTGGGCAATTTGCACAACTTCTCCTGCTCAAAGACAATGTGATCCGCCATCACTCCGTCCTCATCAGCAGCAAGCCAAGACCGACCCAATTCTCGACCAGAGATATTCTCCGTGTCAGTGACGGGCGCAACTCTGTCGCCCACGGCAAGGGCCTTGACTTTCTCGCCAACGGCTATGACTTCGCCCGCTGCATCGTTGCACAAGATTCCATTAGGAAGGACGGGCCATGGGTTCCCGCCGTTAGCGATGTTGGCGTCTCTATAGTTGAGGGCGATGGCGTGGACTCGGACCAAAGCTGCAGTTGGGGATAGAGGGAGTGGTAGGGGTTCTTCCACAAGCTTGAGCTTGGGTGTGTCCGGCGTATAGTCGTCCGTTCGACGGAATGCGCGTCGGAGCTGGGGCCCAGAAGACATATTTGTTTGAGTTGTGATAGTTTTGGTTTTGATGATGTTGAAATGTTGAGGGATTCAAATGAATATAGACAATAGGTGACCGATAAGTCTCCTTATAAAGGCTATGAAAGTGACTTGAACTAAAAAATTGTGTATTAATAATGGTATTATAGTGCGGTTCCCTAGATCAGCAGGATATTCTGATCGATCAATGTTGCCTTAGTCAGGAGGTCCGTCTGATTGGCTACAATGTGAACAATGATGGTGAGTTCCTGTTGACTGAATGAACTTGGCATAGGGACATTGGATATATTATTTGCAATGATTTATCTTCTGTTGACTTGTTTGACGAGGTGGAATAAGGAAATAGTGATTGGATGATTATATAGCACATCCCCAGTTGGGAAACTCATGATGAACATTTGTCTTGTAACATGGCCCATTACTAATAGCTCTGGATTGCAAATCCAACTGTCTTCCGCCAGCGAAGGGAATGTACGGCTCAAAGTACAATTCTTTCATACAAATACTAAGATCCTAAACTGGTTATATCTAAAGGTATATGTGTAACTCGAGTTTCCTACTTCTGTCAAAACTCCATTTACGACGACGAAAACGAATACCGAATTGCCCGGAGCACGTCCTTCGGGCTCAGCATCATTAGCCAGACCTTGGGACTGAAGACGCTACCATAATAGCGCGGAGGCAGTATAGCAGAATTCTGCGAGCCAGAGTCTGTGGGCATGTAATCGGACTGTCTGATCTTGTACGGTGAAGCTCTGTAGGCATAGGCGAACAGACACGACAACGGTACCATCTGAAGACAGATGACTAGCATCGGGATGCCGATGATAACGTCCGAGTAAGTCAATTTCGAGGTAGGCGTCATGACATTCGTGCTGCGGAGGATTTGGAAGATAATCTAGAGAGTAGGTAGTTAGCAGATTGTTGACAGTGGGCAAGAGCCGGTCACAATTTACCTTCTCAACAAAGGTCAGGATAACAATAAGCTTAAAGGCCGCAAGCTTGAGCATCACGCGATACTGCCGCAGTTCACTTTTATTGGCGGCGTAATATCTGAAGACGGCCATAACTGCAACGCCGAGAGAAACGTAATCGATGATAGAGAGCTGCAATAGACGTCGCTGATCAGTACACTTGCGTCACGTTGCGCCGAAACGGATAGATAGATATACTCACCCACAGATGAGCAAAATGGGTCTTGTTACTCTCCAGACAGTAGACTTTAGCAGCCTGGGTGATATCGGTCACGGCCCCTAGGAGCAGCGAGACAATTGGGTATTGGAATACCAGAACGGAGCGTTTCTATTAAGCGGCGATGATTAGCGCCAATAATCTGTAATGATTGCTGATACTCACTTTATGCCACTGAAGTTCGTCAAGGCGCTCGTCTTCATCCTCGTTATACTGGAATGGCTGCAGCGGCTTTGAAGCGTTGTCCTGTCTCTCGACGACCACTGAGAGGTATTCGGTCAAGAGGAGGAAAAAAGTGCCGAGCGTGATAGACTGAGCAAAATCGGTCCAGGCAAAGATATAGACATAGGCATTGGGGAAACAGATCGATAGAAATGAGACGATCGAGTAAATGGGGATGAGAAGCGAGATGCGCATGATCTTGCGTTGCTGGTTGGGGTTGCTGTAATGAGATGCGTGGGTAACCTGGACCATAAAGATGATTAAGCAAGCCAATGCCGTGCAAGCTCCAGAGAAGATCATGTTGAAGCGGTGGAAGGAGAGGTTGGACACGAAGGGCTCGGGTGCATCTGCATCGGGATTAGTTTGGGCTGGCACCTGGTAGCATTTTCAGTACTGACCTATTTTAAAAGTCGAAGGCATGGGGCAGGTGTCATTGCCCGATGAGCCGCCGAAAAGGTGAAAGAGGCCCATGGTGAAGACTGGGGGGGTGGAATCCAATTGACTCGATATAGATCAGAAGAGGAGGAGGAGGATGGTGTTAATTGGAAAGGAGATGAGTGCTGGACCGAAGGCCATGCTTTATACTTGAGCCGGACGAACGAGATCATCACTGTACCTTAGTTTTGACTTTGTCTTGTAGGGCCATTGACCCTAGTTCAGGCTGCTGAGCCAATCCTGAATAGAATCGAATGGATTTCTGGATCGGGTTAGGGGCCAAGCTGGCGATAGTGATTGGACGAGCTGCTCGAATGGTTTTCTAAATACGGTTAGCCCGCTCCTAACCTTCTTCTCAGCCATGAAGGTGATCGTCTGGTCCATCACTACCTAGCCTTCAGCCCCCAGGACAAATTTAGATTACTGAAGATATTACTTGGTTTGATGATGCTGAGGCTGTGAAGGACGGGCTGTAAGAGTCGCATGGCTGTCCCGTTTGCGGTTAGTGCGTGCCGTCCACAGCGAATGTTGCGAGATGACTACGTACCTAGTCAGGGGCTGAGCATGGTAAGAAAGACTCAAGAGCGACAAGTTGATTTCCGGCAATAATCGATCATTTATCTATTCGGCAGTTCGTATACTAACTTCATCAGTTGTTTGCCCTGGGCAAACAATCGGTAGACCGGAACGGAGAAACCACAGCCGAGAGAGCACACGTTTTATTTTCCTTTCGTTTCCTCCCTCTTTTCTCTTCTTCCCTTCCTTCATCATCTCTCTTCCTTCCCCGAACCCACATAATAATAATACCCGGATGGGGTCAACCCTTACACTAACTATCTAGCCTTAATTTCCTCTCTCAATTGCCGAGATGGATATCTTCTGGGCTGCTCCGCCTGTGACCAGGTTAGTTTGAGCCGTAGTTGCATCACGCTCGATAACTGACTCTCTGTCTCCCAGGACGCTCACTGCTCTGGCACTAGCCCAGTCTGCTCTAGTACATGGCCGCGCTCTCAGTGGATATTATGTTGTCTTCCTGCCACACCTGCTTTGGAAACTGCAGCTCTGGCGCCTGGTCACGCCATTCCTACTAACGGGCGGCAACATCTCATTCCTCCTGGACCTCTACTTCTGTATGATGCCTCGAGGCTATGCGAACTTGCCAGCGTGCTAATACGCCGGTAGTATACCTCTACGGCAGTTCTCTGGAAACTGGTTCGCCCCGGTTCACTGAGCCCGGTGCTTTCTTCACCTATGTGGTCTTTGTAGCTTCTGTCATCATGGTAAGTCATGGCTCAATGCCGGAGTCTCTAGTCCTCCCCCTGTTTTATCCCATTTCCTCCTTTACCTCGCCATATCTGCCCGCCCAGCCTTGCTCTAGCTGAAGCGGTTCCTGGAAGCGAGGGAGAATACCCCTGCATCTCGTGCAGCACCGCCTATTCGCAATCAAAATGGTGTTGCATGCGGTGTGGGAATGGTGGGATTGCCTCAATGATAGCTGTCGTGATCCTATAAATTCACGGCGGTGGTAAAGGTGCCCTACATGCCTCTATATATATTCCTATCTATTTTTCTCTTCTTTCCAATATCATGCATTCGTTGAAATCCTTCCTTTCCCTTCGCGGTAGCCAACACACGATCCAATCAGAAAACTTGCTAACTCGTCAACAGCTCACTGCAGGCTGCTTCCTGGGCGGGTTCGTCTTTACGTCTGGTGAGTTTCCTCCCTGCAATCCAGTCTCTCTTAAACTCAGGTCACTGATCGGGGAACAGCATTGATCCTGGCCTTTGTCTACACCTATGCCCAAGATAACCGAGGCCGGAAAGCCACGTTCTACGTGATCCAGATCCCTGTCGAGTTCCTGCCGTGGGCAATGCTTCTGATGGCCTTTGTGAGCGGCGGTCCCTCTGCTGTCCTGGCTGAGGCGATGGGGATTGTCGCCGCCCATCTCTACGACTTTCTCACCCGTATCTATCCGGCCTTTGGCGGCGGGCGCAACTGGGTCACCACCCCTACCTTCGTGCGACGGTACTTCGACGCCCGCACTCCCGCCAGCTCCTCCCGTGCATATGGCACCACCTTTCGTCAAGCTCAGCCATCCTCAGGGTCTTCTTCTTCTGGTGGCTGGAGCTCGTCTCTACAAAACCCGTGGAGAGGGCGTGGTGCGGGACGGAGACTCGGGGGTTGATTAGCCAGCATGCATCCAATTGTTCCAAGTACCTTGACTAGCATTAAATGGACCGTCAGCATCAGAATATCTATCCTGATTACATAGAGTGACTATTTTCTATCAAACACCGGCCACTGTGACAATCACGTGACCTATACACGCTAGACCTGATCGGGCGATGGAGCTGCCGCACTGCAAAATTTCATCCTCCGCTTTTTTCGGTCCTTTACTACTCGCATCTTCCTCCCCCGTCCACCCTCACCATGGCCGTCGTTAAGAGCAGCCAGGAGCTGGACTACGCCATTAAGCCCGAAGCGCTCACTCCTTCTATTCCCACTTCGGAATGGCCGCTGCTCCTCAAGAACTACGACCAGTGTACGTTACCAAGGGCAAAAAAAAAAAAAAAAAAAAAAAGCGCGCCAACGCTGACTTGTTGTTCTTATATAGTGCTGGTCCGAACAGGCCACTTCACCCCGATCCCTGCCGGATCTTCGCCTCTCAAGCGTGACCTGAAGTCCTACATTAGCTCCGGTGTCATCAACCTCGACAAGCCCTCGAACCCGTCCAGCCACGAGGTCGTGGCGTGGATGAAGCGGATCCTCAGGTAACACAGCCCTCCATGCCAACAGAAACAAAAACACTGAACATCCTTCTTTTTAGGTCTGAGAAAACTGGCCACAGCGGAACCCTTGACCCCAAGGTCACCGGCTGTCTGATCGTCTGCATTGACCGCGCGACCCGCCTGGTCAAGTCCCAGCAGGGCGCCGGAAAGGAGTACGTGTGTGTGATCCGTATGCATGACAAGATTCCTGGCGGCGAGGCGCAGTTCCGTCGCGCTCTGGAGACCTTGACCGGTGCGCTGTTCCAGCGTCCTCCCCTGATCTCGGCTGTGAAGCGTCAGCTCCGTATCCGTACCATCCACGAGAGCAAACTCTACGAGTTCGACAATGAGCGCCACCTCGGCGTCTTCTGGGTCAGCTGCGAGGCTGGAACCTACATTCGAACCCTCTGCGTGCACCTGGGTCTCCTCCTCGGTGTCGGTGCTCACATGCAGGAGCTCCGTCGTGTGCGCAGTGGTGCGATGGATGAGAACCACGGCCTGGTCACCCTTCATGATGTTATGGATGCCCAGTGGGTGTATGACAACCAGCGCGATGAGTCGTACCTGCGCAAGGTCATCCGTCCCCTGGAGAGCCTGCTCACCACCTACAAGCGTATTGTTGTCAAAGACAGCGCCGTCAACGCCGTCTGCTACGGTGCCAAGCTGATGATCCCGGGTCTTCTGCGCTTTGGTTAGTTCGCCTCATCTGCTTGAGTATCAACCTGCTAACTTTTTCGTTTCTAGAATCCGGCATCGAGGTCAATGAGGAGGTTGTCCTCATGACCACCAAGGGCGAGGCTATCGCCATCGGTATTGCGCAGATGTCGACCGTCGAGCTCACCACCTGTGACCACGGCGTCGTCGCCAAGGTCAAGCGCTGCATCATGGAGCGCGATCTCTACCCTCGCCGCTGGGGTCTGGGACCTATTGCAGTGGAGAAGAAGAAGCTGAAGTCGGCCGGCAAGCTCGATAAGTACGGTCGCACCAACGAGGCCACTCCTTCCAAGTGGAAGAGCGAGTACAAGGACTACTACACCCCCGAAGACGGCAGCGCACAGCCGGCCATTGAGGCACCGCAAGAGACCCCGGCCCCCCCGCCTGCGGAGGAGAACGCCGAGGAGAATGACACGGAGGACAAGAAGAAGCGCAAACACGACGACGAGACGGCTGAGGAGCGGGCTGAGCGCAAGCGCAAGAAGAAGGAGAAGAAGGAAAAGAAGGAGCGCCGCAAGTCCAAGAAAGAGGACAGTTCGGACAGCGAGTAGAGAGCCGCTCTCAGGAAATTTCCTGTATCATATTTGTTTCTTTCTTGATTTTGGAGTATTTGGGTGAAAAGGGAATTTAGGAATCCAGTTGCTTCTATTATATTACTTCTAGTCTGGTATCTTCCCAGCTTGTACTGCTGGTTTGTAGGGCTTGGAGTGCAGCACCTGACCTGCGGGGTGATGATGGTCACCGCTCCGCATTCGTTCACTCACTCACCTCTTGACTTCACCATCATCCTTCTTTGACACATCCACTGCCACCATGGCTGCCGAGCTGACTTCCACCAAGCTCAACCCAGAGAGCCATCTAATCCTAGTAAGTCCGTTCCGTCCCACATCCTCAAATCCGCCCGCTCATCACCTTCCCGCTCTAGGACCAACCACTCCTCCGCCTCCCCCATGAACTGGCCCGGAAGAATTTCAAAACGGTCCAGCGCACCGTCGAGCGAGAGAAGGAATACGTGCTTCCCGCCCTGAAAGATGCCGCCAACGCCTCTCTGAACAACACCCACACACCCGACCAGACCCTCGCCGCTCTAGATGCGATGATCTCACGAATGCAGGGTCTGAAGCGGAAGATGGAGAATCTGCAGGACGAAGAGAAGAAGATCCAGATTCAGTCCCGAAAGAGGATCCAGCACCTGGAAACCCTCCATAAAATCCCGAGTCTGGCCGATGTGAAATACGATCAGTGGTCGCGAGTCCGGCTCGATCGGTTGCTGGTCGACCACATGTTGCGCTCGGGATACTCGGAGAGCGCGAAGCAGCTGGCGCAGGAGAAGGGAGTTGAGGACCTGGTCGATCTTGGTGTCTTTACGCAGTGTCAGCGAGTTGTTGAGAGCTTGCGTCGTGGGGAAACGAAAGAGGCGTTGCAGTGGTGCAGCGAGAACAAGGCAGCTTTGAAGAAGAGCCAGGTCAGTTGCGCTGCTAGAGACTAATGTCCTTCAGAGACTGATGAATACAGCACAACCTGGAATTTGAACTCCGATTGCAGCAATACATCGAGCTGGTTCGCTCACAAGACAAAAAGAAGAAACTCGAAGCCATCATGCACGCCAAAAAGTACCTCATCCCGAATCATGAATCCCAAAAGACCGAGATTCTTCGAGCAGCAGGACTGCTGGTCTTCACCCAGGACACCAAGGCCCCACCATACAAGGTAAGATGTGCCCTGTCCACTACCCCGACTTTTTCTCTGATTGATTATACTAGTCCCTATTTTCACTGGATCGCTGGAATTTTCTTTCCGACCTGTTCATCCGGACGCACCATGAGCTATTATCTCTGCCATCGCAACCATTATTGCATATTGCTTTATCTGCTGGACTCTCGGCGCTCAAGACTCCCCTGTGCCACTCGGCCTTCACTTCATCTAGCTCCAACTCACAGTCCACCACAACATCCGTATGTCCCATCTGCTCGACCGAGCTGAACGAGCTCGCCCGCAAAATGCCATACGCACACCACACCAAGAGCTACGTGGAAGGAGACCCGATTGTCTTGCCCAATGGCCGAGTATATGGACAAGCCCGACTGATGGAGATGAGCAAGAAGATCGGGGCCGTGGAGTCGGGCAAGATCAAGGACCCGACCACGGGCGAGGTATTTGACGAGAACGAGATGAAAAAGGTCTATATCATGTAGACAGCCAGCACGGAATTAAATTTTAATCAATCACTCTCACTGTCCAACTCATTCCTCGCCCGCTTCTTGCCCCCTTTGCTCGGATGTTTCGGTTCCTCTCTTTTCACTTCAAAGACATACATCCGCGCATTCCTATCCTCGCCTCTCCATCCGCCTCTACCCTCGTGGTTCTTCGCCTCGATTTGCCCCACCGTCCGCGCATGGGTATACCCTTCGTAGGAAGTCCAGGGGAATTTGAAACTAGTCACAACCTGTAAACCCGCATGACGCGCCAGATCCTTGATATTCCACAGCGTGTATGGCTCAGCCTCGAACAGCGAAACGAGGATCTGTCCCGGCCCAGACCGGACGCCCAGTCCAGAGGTCTGCTCATCTTCCTCCTCCTCTCTTTCGGAAGACTCATCTCCATCTTTATCATCATCATCCTCCTCCTCAAAATCATCATCATCCTCATCAACCTTCTCCGGTGCGTTAGACAAGAGCGGCACACAGCTCTTAAAGAACGCAACGAGCAATTCCTGATTCGCCCGCACCTGCCGATTCACATCCGTCGACAACCCGCCCACATGCGGAAAATTGAAGCAGATCACATCCCACGGCCCCCCAGGCGAGGGAGGCGGTTTTCTGTCTTGGGGTTTCCACGCAGGACGCTTGCGCTCTTTGCGCGCGAATAACCCCGAGCGAATATCTTTCCCACCACCAGTAGGAGAGCCTAGTTTGCGGGCGTCGACGCCAAAACGAACCTGCGCGCCTTGCTTCTGTTCGTTCTGGGTGGGCGTCTCATTAGAGCCCCCTTGCTCTTCTTCGTTCCGAGCGCTAGAACTAGTGATTCTCCGAGAAGCTGTGACGATATCATTGATATTTGTCTCCGCCTGTGGATATTTCCCGTACAGCGTCTCCTTGGAGTCGTAGCATGTTGCGCAAAGGTTGCGGCATTTGTACTGGGTTGCCAGGGAGCGGGCGAATGAGAAATCCCCTGTGGGTAGTCAGTTTCTGGTCCTTGTATCTTCTTGTGTTGCATGTCTTCTGATATCAGATGAAGGTAAATCGATAGATATTCCACCTCCAGAATGGTACACTTCATATATCGATTCCAGCTCTATGTGCAAGACACAAAGCCCACGGACGTATACTTTCTGGGGTTGTTGCAGAAGAAAAGAAAAAATGATGCTCACCTTCCCCAATCAGGAGAATCCGATCCCGGCGCAGAAATGGGACAATCGGACGTTGATTCTGATGTTGCTGCTGGTTTTTAGGAGTGGTTCCTTTTTGTGACTGCGACTGTGACGGCGATGGCGGTGTCTTGCTGGCATTAGGACCTTGATATCCCTTGGTCGCAGACCCGGATCCAGGCTGTCTAGCCGGCCCGCGCGGAGGGCGTCCCTTCGCTTTTTTGTTTCGGGGCATTGAGCAGCAAGATTTCTTTTAGAATATGTCTTAGGAATAGGAAGAGAGAAGGGCGTTAGCGAGGTGTAGATGCACTCAAGCGGAAAATCATGGCGGTTGAAGTGGAAGCCTCGATCGGCCAATCAGCCAATCAAAGTTCCGAGCGACGGGTTTCTCTGTGTCGCTCTGTGTCGCTCTGTGTCGCTCTTTTCTACAGAACTTTTTGCTAGAACTATTTACTTTGAATAGAGAAAGTCGAGAACAAGGTCTATTGCCCAAAAAATCACAGTAGCTATATACAAAACCCAGATCGGGGGTCACCGCAAACAACAAAGAGCAGCCATCGGACACACATGGATGCAGTGCACAGGAGAGAACAAAAAAGACACGATGATCACACACACGCACACACATACACAATTACTAAATCATATTTGATATCCCAAAAAGGTGGTTGAAGAAGAAAAGAAGAGGAAAGAGGGAAAACTTCTCAAGAGGCTTTCCTCCGGAGGGAATGAGAAACTTGAAACCCACTAACACCGACATCGAAGAAACAACCCATGCTCTTTCTCTCTTCTCCTCGGGGAAAAGAAAAGACGTTCATCATAATGTCACATGCGAGAGATCCTCGCTGGCAGAAGCCTGCAGCAGCGAGGATACGAGGTATTGTCCGCGCTGACCAGTCAGGCGCACACAATGGAGGGGAATGCAAAGGAATTTTATATTAAGAGCGTAGCGAGTCGCGCATACTCTGGCTGCTGGCGCTGACGAGCGGGTTGGTCGTGGGCAGCACGCCGACCTTGGGTCTGGCGTTTTGCTTGATCTTGGCGACGGCGTACACGATACCAGAAATGAAGCCCACCCCAATCGCAGAGACGCTGGGGAACGTAACCGGAGCATCGAAGAAGACCAAGCCCGACACGGCAATGGGCAGCTTGTTCAGGGCACCGACCATCGAGTAGGTTGTGGACGAAGTGACGCGCACGCACCAGGCAGAGGTGTACGAGATAAAGACGGACGACAGACCGGAGAGGACCATGGCGAAGAAGATTCCGTTGCGGTTAGACTCGGGGAAGTTGCGGGCCAGGTTGGTGGACGACCAGTCCTCGACAAGCAGCGTGGCAACGATGAGGACCGGGATCGACAGGAGGTTGTTGTAGAACATAGCTAGAAAGGATGATGTTAGAGGGGTAAAAGAAAAAAAAAAGGACAGACATAGAAAAACATACTGTCAAAATCCTTAAAGTTGGTCAACTTGATCCGTTTGCGCATGCCCAGAACGTAGGATGAGGTGCACAGGCAGTTGATCAGCATCCACACGTAGCCCGAGTTCAAGGTCGAGACTTTGCTTGAGGTGTCGCCGCTGCTCTCGACGGCGTGCTTGATATCAGCCCACGCGGCAATGAGGGAGCTCAGGACCATCAGGCCGAAGGAGAATAGCGTCAGACCGGTGACTGAACCGCCGAACCACAGAACCTCGCCGTACGCGATGAGGATGATGGTCAAGTTCTTGAAGATGGTGTACACGGGGATCGATAGGAACTGGAGGGCCTTGGACCCGGTATAGATCATGCCGATCAGGAGCAGGGTGATGGGGAACCATTTCCTGGCCTCGTCCGAGCTGAAGTCACGGAAAGTGATCAGGCCCATGGATTTGCACGTTTGAATCGCGACAATGCAGACGACGGACTATTTGAATGAGTACACGTCCCGGACGTTCAGGGAAGATCATACATACCTGAACCATCAGCAACAAAAAGTTGAGATTGAAGTCCAGACCCGACAGGACGTATTTATTCATGACAGTCATCATGATGGACGAGCCGCAGTAGGCCAACACGGGGAGCGCGGGGTTATTGGAGATCATGTTGGGAGGAGCCGCCCTCGGCTGCGGCGGCGGAGCCTCGAATTCCTTGGATCCCTGGTCGAGCTTGTTCATCTCGACAGTGTAGTCGTCGGTCTTCTTGTCTTCGACCATGGTGAAGGTGATGGTGGTGGTGGCCGGGGGGAGGGGGTGGAAGATAACGGCGAAAGAAAAGAAGCCGGTGTCGAATGGGGAAATCAATAAAGAAAAGCAAATGAAGCGGGCGACAGACCGAGTGAAGGAAGATCACCAGGAGAGGAAAAAAACCCAAGGGAGCAACAAACGAGAAAAACGCCGCGAGCGGCGAGGGTGACTAAGCACAGGGGCAGCTGAGTCAGCAGCAGGGAATGATTTGATTAGGTACAGTATAGGTGGTGTTGATGGTGTCTCAGGGTTATTATTGCTGTGCTATGATTAGGTATTCTTGCAATTGAATATTGATCGCAATAAGATATATGTATTTCGATTTTATTGGACTTGTCAGTTACCTAATCTAGTGGAGCGCCCATGAGGATCGCCATTGAAATAGTCAACCTGACAGACCCCCCGACTCAATCAACACCTACACGCCACAATGCCCCCCGACCTCGCACCCCAAGACTCCGACGATGAGGCCCTCTTCGCAGCCCTAGAAAACGAAGATGACAGCTCCTACCGCGATCAGCGTATCCAACAACTCAACGCCGAGTTCGCCGCACAGAAGACCAACCGCGACCCCTCCGGCACGGCCACCATCCTCCACAAGGACATCTACCCGACGCTGAGCGGCGACCAGTCGGTGCTAGACTATACAACCTCCACAGCGCGCTGCCTAGTCCACTTCGCACACCCAGACTTCGCCCGATGCAAGATCATGGACAGCGCACTCGAAAAGCTGGCAGGAGTGCATTACGAGGTGCGATTTGCGCGGGCGGATGTGGAATCGACACCGTTTCTGGTGGAGAAGCTGAAGATCAAGATCCTGCCGTGTGTGATTGGGTTCAGGGATGGGGTTGGGGTTGATCGGGTGGTGGGATTTGAAGGACTAGAAACCGGGGGGAGGGATGGTGGGGAGGGGTTTAGTGTGAGCGTGCTGGAGAAGAGATTGCTGTTCAAGGGGGTGCTGATTGAGGCGAAATTGTCTTCGCCTGAGAATGATGATGACAGTGAGGGTGAACGGAGTGAGAGTGAGGGATTCAGCAACCGGATCAATACCCGGCGAGCGATCCGGAGTGGGAATTCGCAGCGATTGAGGAATAGGGTGGACGATGACGACGACGATTGGGACTGAGGACTGGGGGTGATGGGGTGATGATTTTGTACGATATTCTCGAGACAATGCATGATCAGGGTCCACCATGACTATGAAACGGGGCCCGCAAGGAATTGCCCCTCGAGAGAGACCGACAGCTACATGAAGGAAGTCGAGCCAGAGACGAAATGGATAGAAAGTCACTAGTGCTGCATCATCATAGAGGTACAGACAAAAGATAAAAAAGAAAACAGTGAAAAACACAGAGCCATCTCGAAACGGGGCGCAGGAAAGAAGACAAAAAGCGCAAGAAACAAAGCTCCCTAGAGTTACAACAAATGCCCGCGAAAGCCGGAGGAGGACCACAAAAAAAGACAAACAAGAAAAGTATTTCTATACACGGGAGAAGAAAACGGTGGAGGTCGCAACAACAAAGACAACAACAGAAAAGGATCCATCATAAGTGTCCATCAATCCACGACGCCGGGATAACCAACCCTTTGAACAGTGCAGAAGCGCAAAAGTCAGGCCTCATCTAAATGGCCACGTTCTTCATCTCACCGAGCACCTCCGAGTCTATGACAGTCGAAGATCCCGGAGTGGGGGGGTCCGCCTTGTCTGTCTCCGACGATTTCTGGTCACTTGCCTTGTCGGAGAATCCCTCGTTTTCTTTGTTGGAGATCTGTGGCGTGGACACCTCGAGCAGATCCTCGGTCTCGGCTTCTTCGCCACTCTCCTTGGGATCTTCCGAAATCGTCGGCGCCGTTTTGATGGGACTCGTTGTCGTTTCTTCCGTCACGCGAGCGAGAGGACTCGACACGCCATACGGAGTCTTGGGGCTGGGGGCCGGTTGGCCCTTGTTAAACCGGTGCGGCGAGCGGCCACGCTCGTCGGCTCGAGTCGGACTGCCGTAAGGCGACTCACGGCTACTGGACCGGGGACCCTGAGCGTTCGCACCTACACCATTCGGAGCCTTGCGACGAGGCAGGCGGCGGCCAAACTTCTGATCGGTTCTCCAGCGGAGAATCTCCAGGTAAGGCGGCTCGACGTTTTGGGACTTGAACTCCGTCAGCTTGAGCTCGTGCGTCTCCTCATCGACCGTGACCTTGCCGCTGCAGAGATCATCAGCGAAGACGGCAAGGAACGCTGCCCAGGACCGAGCAATGACATATTTGCAATCGTAGTCACGGCCGAAAATGATGACCTGACCCCATTTGCCCGCGGGGCCGGGTGCCAGGTCAATGGCGAGGTGGTTTCCACCCCAATCACGAGCCATCGGGATCCAAGCCGGGTGAGCATAAGCTTTCTGGACCGCACCGGGAGGCTGTGAGTCTTGACGATCATGCAGATCCTGTCGCCACATCGAATTCGCAGGTTGAGCCGAAGCACCAGCGGCGGACGAGCTGGCCGCCGCACTGGACACGGGCGCGCTGTTCAACATCGACGCGCTCAGGAATTCCTCGTTGACCGTCTTCCAGTTCTTCCACTCCTGAACGACCTCCTCGCAGTCCAGCAGCATACAGCTGAAGATCACACCAGTCGGCAACCCAGGACGTTCCTGGCCGTCATGGAGCATCAACGACTCCCTCACCTCCAGCGGCAAACTGCAGTCCAACTCGTGCTCCAATTCATTAATATCGTTCTGCGTGCACCCCTCGCCGAGATTGTCGAAGAGTTCTTCGTAGTTGTGCTCGAGCCAGCGCTCGATCTTCCTCCAGGAGTGAGCGACCGGTGGCGGCGGCGGGGCGCCGTCGTGGAAGCTCTGCATCTGGATCTCCGCCGGGCCGTCGGGGTTGTCGTTGGAGCGTCGTTCTTTCTGGGAAACGGACGAGCGCATGCCCGGCGAGTAGGGACGACTTGGGGAGCCGGCATCGGTGACATCGTTGGAGTTCGGGAAAGTGGGCCCCTTAAGTTGTTCTTCTTCGTAGGGGCTGGAAAGGTCAGGGCGAGAGTCAAGGGCGCTGGTTGCAATGGAGGTGAGTGGCTCGTGGCGGGCGCTTTGGCTGAGAGGGACGTGTCGGCCAGTGCGGTAGGGGGAGTCGTGGGTGGCATGACGGTCATTGGAGGTCATGGTATGCCAGAAGTCACGCCAAGCGGAGCCAAACCTGGGTGGAGGAGGGTTAGCGATGAACAGCGTCGAGGAGAGAGAGGGGGGGGGACGGACATATTGGACATGTTGGACATGTTAGACATGGCGGCGGTGGTGATGTGTCGGGGAGAAGAAAAAACAGGTACAGGCTGATTGATGGATGGCTGTTGTCGTGAAGGAATCAAACCGGGGCAGGCCAGATAGTCATTGGAGACAGCGCACCTGGTCCTGGCCAAGTCGAGTTAGAGAGCGAGAGCAGATGGGCAGTGAGCGAAGGTGATGTGGTTGAGCGAGAGTGAATGAATGGTGGTTGAAGGTGAGTTTGGGGGGGGAATTTTGCGATGGGACGAAGAGGTAGGTTCCTTGGTTTGGGTCGGTAGGGGTGAACGAAATTAGGTAAGTGAGCGAAGCAATACCAGGAACGGGGGGAGTGGGAAGAACAAGAGAATGGATGGGTGAGAAATCATAATAAGATGATTCCCCCTTTCCGTGTTCAGGTATGCAGATCCTATGATGTCGACGCCCATTCATCTACACTGCGACAACTATCCACAACAATGCCTTTTTCGGGGCTCCATCTTCCATTGTCTCCGCCTCCGGCAGTCGGTGGCAAATCTCGTCAGCGTCACACTTGCACGCTCAACCTCGTAGTCAGATACAGGGGGCTGCCACAATTTTTTGGGGGGAGTTTTTTTTTTTTCAATCTTACAAGCCACCGAGCTATTGGGATCAGCAGCACCAAGGCGTTTGGGCCGGGGTCCACCTCGAAATCTAGACAGGTGCTTACAGAAAAGAAAGAAGATTAAAACGAGTGGACGGCATGACAATTCACACCAGTAGTAAATATCAACAGGACACAGAAACGAGGGACTGGGGCGAATGCAAATCATCCTCCGTGGACCAGACACGAACAAGCACTTGGGCGGGGGAATTCCAGACTCCGAACGATGCAAAAAAGAGGCCACGCACAAGAGAGAAACCTCGTCAATGTACCGAGAAGCACGATCCGTGGATCACATAGTCAAAAATAAAAAGATCATCGCTGACTGCGGACCGGCCAGAAAAAGTGAAAACAACACCAAGCACCTGGTCGTGAGAGAAAGAAAGACGAAACGCAACCACCGACCGAGGGACCTGGGACTCCAGGATGCCTCGAATAAATCAATGCATGCAAAAGCACAGTACATGGGAGAGAGAGAGAGTGAGTGAGAAACAAAACGAGTGGGGTAGGTGGGTAAATTAGGCAAATGAACTCTGCATTCCGCTCGTCGCATCTAGTTTCAGGATCCTGCGTAGATCATCCTCCATCTTCTTGGTGTCTGGGGATTGCGAAGGAGAGGGGGAAGTCGCAGATAGATGGAGTGAGGCGGACGGGTACTGAGGCTGCGGAGACGCATAGTTTGGCTTATTATGCTGGGAAAACTGTGGCGGAGCCGGCTGATAGTGGTTTGCCGGGGGCAATGGGGTTGCGGAGTAGGAATGATGGGGATTCGACGCGGGAACTTCTCGTCGCAAGGGAGAATTGGAATTGTAGTGGACTTGTTGCTGGCCACTGAGGTGAGCGTAGGTAGCCGGGTGGCGGCCAGCATGGTTGACCATGGGTTGCTTCTGGGGATTCGAATGGGCATTTGACAAGGTCGTCACAGGGCCCGACGTCGTTCGCAGCGGGGTCGCGTAGTGCGGAGGACTGGCATTGACGCCAAAACTCCCGCTTGGCTCGTGAGCCGAGGAGGAAGAGCTGGGGGGCTTCTGCGGACGCGGGTTGAGCAGCAAATGCTTCAGCTCCTCGGTCTTCAGTCTCTTCTGGTCTTCATTAAGATCTGCGGAGGAGTGCGAGGGAGAACTGCTAGCCCGGAAAGCATTCATGCGATCCTGGTAGGACGGAGCAAAGGACGGGCCGATGGGTGTGCTGCGTCCGGAACTCTCCATCTCGAACATGAATACCCCGCCGTTCGCTGTGTTGTCGGCATTGGAGTGAAGCACCTTGGAATCGGTCTGCGGAGAGCGTATCCGGCTCATTTCCGGGCTACGCGCAGAGTTGGAGTTCCTTGCTTGCACAGCAGCCTTGAAAAGAAAGTCCAGAGGGGTCGGTTTCGGTTCGTCGCTCACGGTTTGAGGGCGAGTTCTGGGTTTAGAGGGTGTAGTCTCAATTTCGGGATCCATCTCTGCATTATCGCTGTCCGTCTCAAGAGTGGGCGCAAGATCAGAATCGGGATACGACTTGGAGAAGAAGCTCGGCATCGGGAGCGCGGACGGCGCCGGCGAAGCATGGAAGGTCGGCCCCGCATATGCGGCGCTGTCTTTCAGATGCGGCGTCATGATGCTGGACTGGGAGGACGTGTGTCGGTGGCCATTGTTGTTGGGCGCTGGCGACGCTCGACTGGCAGGTTGTTTCTTCGCCGACCGCGGCGCTTTCTTCTTTGACGAAATGACCGGATTTGACGAGTCGGTGGTCATGTCTCCGGGGCTCACGTTCCGCGGTGGTGATGATGGAGGGGTACTGAGCATGACAGTCTTCTGAGGTTGAGGAGTTGTGTTTTTCTTAGGCTTTCGGTTGTTGCGCGCGGCCTTGGGCGTCGGCGGCTGAGGAGATTGAGATGTCGACATGGCGACTGTGGAGAGGGGGGGATGGGTGGCTTGAAAAATAGGCAGCCTGGGTTGGAAGAGATAAACGAGAAAGCGCAAACGCTATAAACAAGAAACTGGCAGACAGATCGGTTAAATCACGGCGCAGCTGTCGACAAAGATCCAATGGAGGTCCCACGCCGGATTCAGTGACGGAGATTCAGAGTCGGGTATGTCGGAGAAGAATCTAGTTTCAGAGAGAGACAACAAAGAGGGAAAGTCAAGAACAGAAACTCCGACAAAGCATGTCTAGTATGGAAGAAAGCATGGTAGATGATGTTAGATGTTGGAACAGAGTAGCAAGAGAGTCCAGTCACCATCGAAGTGACGGAAGGCGAGCCAGATGACTAAGAGACAAACACCAGTCAAACATGCCGAATCAGGCCGGGCCAGAGCTGCTCCCACCTACGTACTGACTTGTATCGTTGATTGGGGACCCCGGAGACACCACCCTTGCTCCAACGTGAGTCTTCTCTTGTTCTCTTCTGGTCTGCAATAGACCACCTTTTCTCGGAACAGTCCAAGCAGAGCTACCCCCGCTCTACGATCGTCATCACCCCGCGAAGTCCACGATCCGCAAATCATGGCGGACGTAGAGATGAAGGAGGCCTCCACCGGTGCTTCTGCCAAGGGCAAGGCCGTCTCCAAGAGCACTGACAGTGCCGTCGATGGCAAGAAGAAGTTCGAAGTGAAGAAGGTACACAACAACAGACACCTCCAGAGCTCCGTCGCTCAACTGACCATCGTCTATCTAGTGGAATGCCGTGGCGCTGTGGGCGTGGGATATTGTCGTGGACAACTGTGCCATCTGCCGCAACCATATCATGGACTTGTGTATGTGCCTTGATCATCCCCGAAAGACCGCTCGCGAGCTAACGAACACCCACCAGGCATCGAATGTCAAGCCAACCAAGGCTCCTCAACGACGGAGGAGTGCACCGTTGCCTGGGGAATCTGCAACCACGCCTTCCACTTCCACTGCATCTCGCGATGGCTGAAGACCCGTCAAGTCTGTCCGTTGGACAACCGAGACTGGGAGTTCCAGAAATACGGCCGGTAAACGGTGGAAACGAAGTCCGAGGATACTACACATACAAATTTCGATGAAATGGCTCATGACACAAATACCTGCGTTAACTGTTGCTTGCTGTTTTGCGAGAAACTCCCCCGTAGAACTATTGTATCTCTTAAGCCACCTTTACCCCGTCCACCACAACACCGGGGCCCGCAGCCCGTCCATCTGTGCGAGCTAGCCACTTCTCGGGATTCTGATTGTAAAATGGCCAGGGAGGGACCACCACCACGGCTGTGGCGAGCGTGCCGGCGAGACCGATCCACAGCGTGAGGTGGATGTCCTTGAAGATGTATCCGACGACGAAGCTGACGGCCTAGATAGACAGGAGTCAGTCTTTGACATCGACACACACGGGTATACGTGGTGGAGCTTCGGAAACGCAAACTTACCGCGGAGAGGATCAAGAGCACCGTCGAGAGGATCTCAGCGAGGCGCTGGCCGTGGAAGTCCTGCTCCCGGGAAGATTCGTGTTAGCTTGGGGTAGCCTTGAACCGCCACTAGGAGCTGTCCCGCGTGATTGATGGGGAATAATATGCGCAGAGAAACATACGATCTGGCCTTCAAAGGCATCCTGGATCGGACCGAGTAATTCGTCCATGGTGGCGATGGTGACGGAGTCGCGAGGTGAATCGACACGCGCTTATCGCAATGGTGGCATCTGCCGCATCACCGCCTTCGGTATACACAGCCTTATTTTTTCCAACTACCACCCACTACCACCCGTTTTTGCGTTTTCTTGTTTTGACTGGCTGGTTATCTTGTCTGCAGCTTTGATTCTATTTATTAATTGTGATGTGCCTGGGACGCTCCGTCCGGCAGTCTATATGAAGCACATCTATATTTTTGGCTCGGATTATAACCATCATCTGGGACAAAGGACATATCTGCCGAGTGAGAATGTCAATCCAGAGGTATTGGATCGCATCAAGAGGGGACGGGGCCGCGACAGGATCCAAGAAAAGCAGCGGTGAAACTGAAACGGGGAATCTTGCTTTGACACGAGGCGTATGACGTAGGACCTCGCGGGTTGCCTACACTTCTCCCAGATCGATGAGAACTATGACTGGAGCCCACCCGATGCTGTGCACGGGGGACTCCTGACCGGAGGAGACAGAAGGGATGAACGGCCAAGTCTATCAGGTTTATTTCGAGATGACCATCGCCCCATCCTGGGCGGGCTCGAGCAGCTTCCACTGGCACGAGATATTATTGGCCGCGAACTGGGCGACGATGCGGTCTGCGATCTCGGTAAATCGATCAGTCGCCAATGCCAGGATGGTCGGACCTGCACCGGACAGACAAATGCCCAAGAGCCCCGGCTGGGTGGCAGGGGTCATGAATTGTAGAATCTCGGTCAGCCCCGGGATCAGGGTTTTGCGATACGGTTGGTGGACCTTGTCCTGCATGGCCAGGAAAATCATGTCGGGATCGGGCGGCGAACTCCCCAATGCGGCGGGAAGCAGGGCCGCGCGCTGTAGATTGAAGACCTGATATGACCCCGATTAGCGACAGATCCCTGGTGGTACAGACGCATACATACCACGTCCGCGCGGGAGTAGGACTGGGGAAGCACATTGCGGGCATTGGCAGTCGGCACTACAAAGTCGGGGATGATGGCGATGGCCTTGATCTCCTTGGCCCACTGGAACTTTCGGTAATGGCCGATGCCCAGCGGTGGCGCTGGAGGGCGATTGCCCGTGTCGATGCCACCCGCGGGAGCCGGCAGGACCTCACTCAGAGGAATTTCTTTGCGCGCGACGTCCTCGGGCTTGAGCTCGTTCAGGTAGGTGCCCACAAAGCCTCCAAAGAGTGAAGCAGCCACGTTGTCCGGGTGCCGTTCTGGAAGCGACGAGTCATCAGCATACGCCTTGCTTGCATGCAGAAGGGAGGGGGGGAGCACTCTTGCACTCACCAATCATCAGACAGTAGTCGAGCAAGCGCTCCTTGCTTAAGCCTAGGCGGCCAACCTCATTGCCGAGCATGACGCCGGCCACGACCGCCGTGCCCGAGGACCCCAACCCGCGGCCTAACGGGATAGGGTTGACGATGTGCACGGTGGTCTCGGCGGGGAACGCGCGCTGGTCATGGCAGCGCAGCACATACAAGGCCACACGGGTGATCAGGTTGACCTCTGGGTCAAGACTGATGGCCTCTGTGCTTCTGCTCTGGTCTTCGTAGGTAATGGCGCAGTTGAGGGGTCGTTGCGACGCGGTCGTGGGGTCGATAGTGACGTGCAGTTCCAGGTGGAGGGAGAGGGCTAGACCGATGACATCGAAGCCGGGGCCAATGTTGGCCGAGGAACAAGGGGTGCGGATGACGAAGGAAGAGGCCATGGTGTCGCAGGAATTGCCAATAAATCGCTCGTCTAATTTTACGGAGTGGTGGTGGTGGGTGAAGTATAACGAACTAGGCGGACTGACTGACTCAACCCCCGAAGAAGAAAAATTGGCCGACACCGGCGTGGTGGAGCAGGGATTGTTGGCTGCTAAACCGACCGGACGAGATCTGATCGGATGGTAGGTAGTCGATAGGAGTGAATCCAATTATACAATCATCATCACCACCGTCGCCCAATAACCACCCTCGTGTAGCAAGTGTGTGTACTCCGTCCAGTGTATCCTGGGCCCTGCCGATCGGCCAGTGGCAATGATGCAACAGGTCAAGTGCAGAAAAGACTCGGTGAGCGACCGAGAGCCTTGACCCCAGCAGAATAAAATGCCTCAGAGCAACGAAGATTAAGGATGATTTTGTAAGAGGGAATTATCTGGAGGGTTATAGGCCGCTTTGTACTACAAAGCACTCTCGCGGGCGAACCAGGCTGGAGACCCGCAGAAAATTTTCACCTGGAGTTACTTAGGGTTCGACTTGGCCTAGGATTTTCTCTCTCTCTTCTCTTCTTCCCCTATCACTGTCCCTCTGGACTCTGTCTGTTTATCTCCTCTTCCAACCATCTTTTGACCTTTCCTGGTCTCTTCTTGTCTTGTCTGCATTGGTTCTGTTCGTGCAGACTCTTTCCCTTCCATCGCATCTCGCCACCCCCAAGCACAGCTCGCTGTCTTCGGGGAATTTTCCCTCGCCGTCCTCCCTCTTCGCCCCCCAGTCACAACCCTGGAGCATTCGCGCTCCCATTTCTCTCCTTCATTCAAGTTGGCGGGACTTCGCTACATCCAGTCTTCTCTCTTCAACCCTCTCGCGGGCCCCAAATTCCGGGTCTTCGGCGGAGGCGACACTCGACCTCCCTAACTGGTCTTGCCCCATTCTCTTTACTTGTGGCCAACAGACGTGTGTCGGTGACGCCAGGCCCTTTGCGAGGGTCTGGCTCATGGATGGAGGGCCGTCATTCCCTGATCCGACCTCTGAACCGACTTGCGTCTGCTCTGACGCTTGTGCTGCATATTTGAACAACCAACCCCAAAGAGCCTCGGAAGATCGAGGTTTGCCAATCAAACTGGCTCCCTAGTCGGCTTGCATTGAAACATTACCCCCCGCGAACGAACAAAAAAGAAAGACCAAAAGATGTCCGAATCTGTCAAGTCCGACAAGTACCCGGGCTTGACCCGGTACAGCACTCCCGTCCCCGAGCTGGACGATCATCGTTTCCAGTTTCAGCTGGGTTCGGTCCCCCGTTTCGAGGCCCCCGGGGACATCACCGCTCACCAGGGACCGAACGGAGAGACCCTGGACCGTGCAGATCTGCTCCACGTGCAGGATGCCCTTCGGGAGGCGGGACCTGTCTACCGAGACTTTGAGCAAGCGATTGTGGATGATGATCAGTCCGTCAATGATGTCAATGGAATGGTGCGGCGTTTTTCGGCCACCCCTCGCCGAATCAGCCGGGGCCAGCAAGATCGCGCGGGGACCATCTCGCGCAAATCATCCGTCTCGGCTCGGTCATCCTCGCCACCCAACTCGGTGGACGCTTTCGCGGACCCGCGTCGTCGGGAGCGAGCAAACACCTTGGATAGCCATGTCGATCTCGATCTGGAAGCCATTCTGCACCGTACCGTCTCCGGCGGTACGCAGGCTCGCCGCCCGACCTTCAGCAATGCGAGCGTGGCTCGCCCCCAGCCGGGAGATATCCCACTGGACCCCAATGAAGGGGCTTGCTACGATCAGCCGGGCCGCATTCCCGTGATTGACTACGAGGAGCTCGAGGAATTCGTGGCCCTCAACCAGAACATCCAGCCTACTGGCGACCGTCGCAAGCACAGCTTCAGCTCTCAGAGCAGGAAGCCTCGCATTTTTCATGACCTTCGTCCGGGTGCCAAAGACGCCGACGATAATGCCAGCCCTTCCGATTCGACTGATTGCTGTGTCCTTGAATCCGAGAAGCCCAGCAAGGCTTTCGACGACAAGGAGCTGGTCCAGACGCACCAGAACTCGAATGAGCCTCGGTTTGGGTTCTTCTCATCCGAGTCGCAGACCACGGTGCATGCGGCGGAGCTGGGAGATCTGGTGCTCCCCGGGGACAGCTTCCGGGATTTGTTTCAACTGGGACCCGAAGGTGGTGTCTGGTGGCTTGATGTCATCAACCCAACCGAGGAGGAACTGGGCGCCATCTCTCGAGCCTTCTCTATTCATCCGCTGACAACGGAGGATATTTTGACTCAAGAAGCCCGCGAGAAGGTCGAGCTCTTCAAGCAATACTACTTTGTCTGCTTCCGCACTTTCTACCAAGTGGACAAGAACAGCGAGGATTTTCTGGAGCCGGTCAACTTTTACATGGTGGTGTTTCGGGACGGGGTCTTGACCTTCTCCTTTGTTGAGAACCCTCACGCCGCCAATGTCCGGAAGCGTATTGGAAAACTGCGTGATTATATGGCTCTCAGCAGCGACTGGATTTGTTACGCGATGATGTAAGTCGGCCACCACGGCCAGTTCATTCCCACCAGCTAATGTGATCCAGCGACGACATTGTCGACAGTTTCGGTCCGGTCATTCACGACGTGGAGGTGGAATCTGAGGCGATTGAGGACTATGTGTTCATCGCCCGAGTGGACGATTTCGAGTCCTTCCTCCCTCGGATCGGTGGTCTCCGCAAGAAAGTTATGACTCTGATGCGCTTGTTGGGCGGCAAGGCGGACGTCATCCGCGGATTCTCGAAGCGCTGCAATGAGCAGTACTCGGTGACGCCTCGCGGCGACATTGGGTTGTATCTGGGCGATATCCAGGATCACGTCGTGACCATGATGTCGAACCTGGGGCACTTTGAGAAGATGCTCAGTCGGTCGCACACCAACTACCTGGCCCAGTTGAATGTTACCAACTTGGTGCTGGGCAACCATGTCAACAAGGTGCTCAGCAAGGTCACGCTGATTGCCACGATTCTGGTTCCGCTGAACTTGATCTGCGGTCTCTTTGGCATGAACGTCCCCGTGCCTGGAAAGGACACGGAAGGATACGCCTGGTTCTTTGGAATCATCGGGGTGATTGGCGGGGTGGTCATCGTCAGCATGGCTGCTGCTCGGTACTTTAAGCTTGTTTGAGTTGGTTTGTCTTTCGGGTTTTCTGGTTTCCTCCGGATGGAGGGAATGTGAATCTCTTCTCGTTTCTTATATTGTATGCCAATTTTCGATGATACACATATATAGATTCATCTTGATCCTGTAAATCTTCCAGCCATTATGATTATTATTGTCTATCGTTATAGGCTAGATACGTACATCGTTACCATTGTTCATACTAGTTACCTATCAGATCTACTACTGTCAGGCACCAAGGCATCCACCATGATAAACCGATTACGCCTCCCAAGTTCAGCTGCTCCTCAACTTTCGCCCTCTCGTCGACTACATGCAGCCACCCATTCCCAGACACTTTCAGTGGTGTGTCCGATCGCTGCTTGTCCGTGAAGTGGTCTCTTCCTCTCCTACTACCCCTATGCGCGTCGTGCGCCCGACTCCCTCATTTTACCTTCCATGCGACTTCAACCCGCAACCCTGCAGTGCGCGCTAGCTGCAATCGCCTACGCCTTTGTCTTCCATACCCCCCTCGTCCACGCTGCAGCGGACGAGAGCAGTCCCGACATCCATGGGGCGATCATCGGCGAAGGTGCCGGCTTCCCGGTAGCCCTGGACTCGTTCAACGGGCTGGAACTGCAGGATGTGGACGCAGAGGACGAGTCCAATGGGCTCGATCTGGTGAAAAGATATCCGGCGGATGTAACCTCGATGGCAAACAATAATTTCCAGCCCGGCTCGATCGAAGTCGGCAAGATCCAGTGGTGGTATTTCCCCAAAAACTACGTTCATGGCAAGAAGGCCGGGCCGCGCAAGGGGTTTCCACCCTTTGCTACTCGAAGTTTGGACGATCAGATGGACGAAGAGGCACGCAATGAGCTATGGAAGCGAGCCGATGATAACAACCCAGTGCCCGTTTATATATCGTTGACGACGTGCCAAGCACCCTCCACCAACAAGACGGATGCCGGACCCTTTGACCAGCTCGAGGTGTACGTTTCGCTATCGGATAAGCTTGAAAAACCCGGTCCAGAGCATGAGGGCAACCCGCTGCAGAACATGACCCGCGCGTCTGGCGGGTACTGGAGCAGAGAGGTACAGGCCGAGGGCGACGTATTCATCGCGGTCGTAGCGCCCAACTCGACCGAATACTCGGGGGAATACGAATACCAGATCGGCGTTTCGATCGATGCATATTTCCACGCCGTCGACGAGAAAGACCCCTTCCTGTACTTCATCGATGCAGATATGCACGCCGCGCTGCTGGTCACGAACAACCTGACGGAAACCGAGCCGGACTCGGCGACGTACCAGGAGTGGATGGATCTCGTACCGCCTTACACCATGTTCGCGCCCGGAATCCACGATTCCGCACTGGCAGGCCTGGAGCGATCGTTCTGCGCACTGGAACGGTACGCCCCTCAGGTTAGCAAAACTGAGGTGGGCATGACTAGTCGCGGACTGGGGAATAAACCCAAGCAGCAGTTTTATATCACGGGACTCAATCGGAGTTCTGAGTACAATGGGATTCTGGCGATGGTGGGCAATTCCACGACTAGCGGAAATAATATTGTTGGTGGTGGTGGGAAGTTGTGGAAACCGATGAACTTTACAACCAAAGCTGGTGAGTTTTTGTACTTTTGGGAGGAAAAAGGGTTTTGCTGATTCTGTTAGATGATAACTGCGCGGTTCTGTTCAACCTCACCTTCTGCTCAGAGGTTGCATATGCTGTGCCGTCCAACCCGGATCTCTCAGTCGAAGCCCTCCGGTCCATCTACGATGACTACGCCGCACAGATGTACCAGAACTTCAGCTACTCACTGCAGCAAATCCAATGCAACACGACGCCCGAATCCATGTACTCTCTCGCAGTCGGCTGCTCCAACTGCTCAACCGCCTACAAGCAATGGCTCTGCAGCGTCAGCATCCCGCGCTGCGCAGACTTCCAAAGCCAGGAGTGGTACCTCCAAGTGCGGAACGCCGGCCAAGATTTCATCAATGGCAGCTCCTTACCTGCGAATGATCCCCTCCGGCAGTCAGTGGCAACGAACAAGTCTCGCAATCCCCTCATCGACACGGAGATCAAGCCCGGCCCGTACAAGGAGATTCTGCCGTGCTCGGATATTTGCTACTCACTTGCCAGGGGTTGTCCTGCTGCGTTGGGGTTCGGGTGTCCAACCGGGAAATGGCTGAATGCGTCTTATGGATGGCGGGATCCGAATGGGGATATCACTTGTAGTTACCTGGGAGCGGCTTATTATCTGAATAGTTCGCCTCGGCTGCAGCTGTGGCTGGGGGTGTACATGCTGAGCGGGATGTGGATGATTTTCTGGGCGTGTCTCTAGGTACTCGAAGAATTTAAACAGGCACTGTACATTCATTTCACTGCTTTATCCCCTTCCCTTCCTTCTTTCGTCTATTCCAAGGCCCTAGAACAAACCAAGTGACCAGAGTATTGTACACAAAGAATAAATCATCACCAATCCAACCTCCCCGAACCTTTCTCTTCCTCCTTGGATTCAAGAGCATGTCCCCCCCACCGCCCCCTCCAGACACCCAACTCCTCTCTCCACAGATCATTCACGCACGGATCGCACGAACTCCCGCAGCATTCGCCTAGGCCCGGCGGAGGCGGCGGGTCATCGTGAGCGCGGGATGCGGCGCGGAGAAGCTGTTTCGTGCGTGTTGCTGTGAGGCGGGTGCGTTGGAGAGTCTTGAAAAGGGGGACTTCTTGAGGGGAATAGAGGGGTTCCTTTTCCTGGGATAGGGATGGGAAATTTCCAGAGGGGGGATTGGGACTGGGATTGGGGGGTGGAGGGTTTTGTTCTTGGTCTTGGGTTGGGGAGACTTTTTGGGATTGATCTTGAGATGGTGGGGCTGGGTGCTGGGATGATTGCGGTAAAGAAGTGAATGGGGAGAGGAGGGTTGAGAATATAGAGGAGGGATAGTTTGAGACTGGAGTCGAGACTGGAATCGAGGTTGATGTTGATGTCGAGAGATTGCGGGCGGCACTCTTTGAAGTAGATGAAGCCTCAGCCTCAGCCTCGGCCTCTTTGTCTGTAGAGTCGACACTCATTCTGCATCAACTGGTGCTCTGCTCATGCAGATGGATGGTGTTTTGCAGACATCTATGGATGTATTAGCCCATCAGTCCTGAGAGGTTCCCAGTCCAGAACTCACGAGGTGTATCGTATCTTCAGCACAGACAGACACGGGACCGAGGTAGATCCACAGAAAAACGGGGGTATATTTTAATGAATGCCAATTCCTGGAGTGTTTCCGGGTGTATGTGTCCGGTAGATAGATGTTGAATGAAGAACTCGGCATGTTCGGCATTGCTCAACCAGTCCATTCCCGAGTTTCCTGTTCGTTCCGATCCGGATCTACAGCACCGTGTTTCTACCAATTCTTCGTTTTCGTTGGTTATGAATATGGACCATAGCCAGGCCAAAATAGACCGATATATTTTCTATGGTCATTGCCACGGTACAATTATTGTACAATACTGGCATCCAAACGCCATCAAACAACCGTGGTATCATAATGCATAATCAAACCCGCTATAAATGCAACAAAAAAAAAACATCTGCGTCCTTCTAACTGATCTTTTCCGGCAGTGTTCAGCAAATACCCTTCAACTGCAAATAACAGACAGGACAAACGTTGAAGATTATAAGGAAAGCAACTCGCGGATCGCATCGCTCAGCGACATCATCACCTTCTTTTCGGGGTAGGCGTCGACATATTCTTCTCACCCGACTTTCCCCCCACTGTCCGCGGGGTACTCCCACCGACCCGATGTAGCAACTTCTGCGCCGCGGGAGTGAGCATTTTCTGGTTGTGTCCACCACTACCACCTGGAGTGCCGCGAAGACCAAAGTCCACTCGTGGACTACTAGCGAAGCGCGGCGTAGATGACACGGGCGTCTTGGTGGATCTGGCGACCTTTTCAATGCGTTTGTTGCGCGCGACTCTATCCACCATCCTGTGGTGCAGGGCTTCGCGTTTGCGGGTTTCGCGAAGCTGGAAGGGGTTCGGGGTTGTGTCTGTACCAGCACCCAGAAGACGCCAGTCCACATCTGCCTCAGCTAATTCAGGCTCGGGCTCGTCTTCGTCGACAAAGGCGTAGCCGTTGACACGTGGAGTTTCGCCTCCTGGAACGGCAGAGGCGGCTTCTGACTCGCTAAGACGGGGTTTGCCAGCGATCGCGTCTTGAATGGCAGAAAGAGACGGCGAGGGCGGGACTGCGTCCGCGGCAGCGGCAGCATCCTGGTCAACGAGCCTTGTGTTTTGATATAAAACTCGTTTAGGCCCTGCTCGCGAGGCCGCCTCTGCTTTCTGCTGGATGGTCTCGTGTGTGTCCTCAACCGAAGACGGAAGAAACATGAGCGAGTTATCCGGCCGCGCATCCCATCCATCCGGTCTAGCGGGACGGGAATCTAGGTCTGTTTTGATAGCCGGTTGCTGTGGCTGGTCGTCGCGCTTGATCAGACCTGTATCCGGATTCCCGCCCTGAGCAGTGATGCGTTTCCGTTCACTTTGGTGGTAAGCGATTTGGCGGGCCGATGGAATTTTGTTCTGATTCCACAGCCAGGCATGTTTCTCGCGCTTCTTTGAATTCTGCTTGTCTAGGACCTTGTTGAAAGACTCGTTGTCTTCGCTGGTGTATTTCGCCTGAAATGCCAGCAATCCCAAATTCGATACATCGGGGAGATTATCCTGCTCGTTCTCTTCTGCTGTTGCGGCTGACACAACAGACATGGGAGTCTCGCCTCCCCAGCCGCGCGGTGTTTCACTCCCTTCAACAAAGTGTTGCGGTCGTGGCGTACGAGCTGGTGTTCTGCTGCCGGGAGTCGGTGTTCGCATGACATCGGCGAGGTTCTTCTTCGCGCTCGTGATCCAATTCTTATCCTTGGATTCCAGCGCATCAAGGTACTCCTGCTTAGTCTGCGTCTCGAGCAGACCCGGGAAGAAGTCCCGGGCGATGATGTGCGATAGGGCGTTGGTGTAGATATCTTCGTCGAGGACGGTTGCGGGGCGTTTGATCCTTTTTGGGGGTGGTGGAGGCGGCATAAGCTGGTTGTCCTGAGACCGCTTGACCAGCGCCTGTGATGAGGGTGTAGGAGACGCCATGGCTGCGTAGCGAGACCGAAGGTCAGACGAGCTGGAGGTGATGGAAAAGAGAGAACAAAGAGAGGAAGTATGGGGCGATCGATAAGAGATCAGGTGATGATTGTCGCTTAGGTAATGTTGTATACGGAGACAGAACAGCTACAAGAGAGAAAAATAATAGAAGCGAATGTGCCAGGATTTTCCATTCCCTTTTTAATATATTCCGAGTCCACGTTCCCCTGGATAACAGGAAAAAACCAACACCAGACCAGAACTGTCCAATAATCGCTGAGAAATGCCTCGACCAAGATGAGAGAACGACCACAGCAGGAATTGATAGACCAGCGTACAAAAAAAAAAACAACCCATAGATGACAAGAAAATGCACAAAGATTGACAGTAGATAAACAAAAAAATCGTAGGCTCGTGGATGATTCTATAGTGGGGGGTCAAGCGAGGGTGATGGAGCGGGTGTGAGAGTAAAATGATCGGAAAACATGACTTGTCTTCCTGAAAGAGAGAGGAAAAGGAGATAAGCCTAGACGGCGTTGGCGGTAGGGAAAAGAGAGTAGGAGGTGGTGCGGGTCTTCTTCCGATTGGGGTTTTTAGCAGGGACCATCGGAAGTCCGCCGGGAGTCCTAGAAATATCGAAGGTAGATTTGGCCCGATCATGACTCGCAGGAAGGGTGGTATCGGGGCCTTCGAGAGATGGGCTGCTGTCTGCCTGCAGCAAGAGATGCGCCTCGGCCAGACTCTTCGCCGGGCGGTGAAGGGAGGATGAATCCGGGCGGCTAGGAGGGCAGACCACGATCTCGCCGGCACTCGTACGCTCGATCGGCATCAGCTCGCGGCTGTTGGAGAGACTATGCACCAGTTCGGGGACACTGGTCGTCGAGACCGACGAGCGGTGCTTGCGCACGATCGACGCAGCGCGGGAGAGCATCAGGCTCTCTTGGGAATTGCACTTGCTGATCGGCGAGAAACTACTGCGCGGAGAAGAAACGGGATTCTCGGCGGAGGCGATTATTCCCTGAAACGGGAAGTGCCGATCGGATTCCGAATCAGCTGCCAGATAATCCTCATACAGCGTCTCGTGGGTGATCTGCTTGCCCAGCGCCGATGGCAGGATCGAGGAACTGACAGGATGGTGGAAGTAGTCCGCCGCACTCCGCACCATTAGGTCTTGCTCATACTCGGTTGAAGACGGAGTGACCGCCAGTTGAGAAGGCGCAGAGCGTGCGGAGGCGGGGACCAAATCCGGGGTCGCAAGAGTGGTTTCACTCAGCGGACTTGGTTGCAGGTATCGACCAGACGGGGCTGCCAGCCACGGACCTTCTGTCCCTCCAACCTGCGGGTGCTGCGACTCATCCAGAGAAATACGCGACCAATCGAAGTCGGAGGTGGACTCGGCCGCATGCTCGTAGCAGTAGTCGATGTCCGCATCCCAGGAATCGTACAATTCACCCTCGGACGAGAACTGGCCTACGCTGCGGGGGATCGGCCTCCGGTAATTCACATAGTGACATGGAGGTGGGACTTGGTTTTCGGGTAGGGTCGGCGAGCCCAGCGCCTGCGAGAATTTGCGTGACAGCTCCTCGGCCACGAAGATCGACAGTGGCTGTTTGGGAGCAACCATCCTGGGTGCGTGAGCGTCGGCCACAGGCGGACTCGCGTGGGAGACCGAGCGAGAATGGGAATATCCGAGACTGGACTCGGGGCTGTCCCACAAGCGAGTTGCTTCTTCCTCAGGAACATCGGCCAGGTCGTAGTGGCTGCTGCTGGAGGAGGTCCTAACGGTCACATCGTCTACGAGGTACGATGATGGCTCTCCGTTATGAACGAACTCCGGGCACGTCCTCGCGGAAGCGAGGCCTAGCACTTCATCGATAGCGCGGGGTGCAGACTCGGCTTCTTCCTCCTCGACCTCCTCAGTGGCTGGAGGCAGATCCAGGGCGACCGCAGGTGGTGGAGTGGCGGGACAAGATCGGGGATATCTCGAGACTGGACGCGAGAAGTTCTCATTGACGCGAGATTCCCTCCGCGCATGGCCCCCCCGATATGGGCTGGTTCTCCCGATCTCAGGGGAACCTGGCGGGCTACGAGCCACGCCGTCCACAGTAGTTGCCGTGCCGTACGCGGTCAATTCGTCTGAAGAAAAGTTGCGGAAATGAATGTCTTCGGCGCGAATGCCCTTGAGATCTGTTTGTGCGCGCTGAGACGCGCGGATGACCGAGAACTCGGTGATCAGGTCGTTTTGTCGGGTCTGCTCCAGGGACGGAAACTGTGCAGGGCTCGTATGGGTGAGGTGATGGAAGTCGAATGGGTCTGAAATGAGACTCTTCATTTGCTCATCTTTCCAGCTTGTCAGATCTGTGAGGAAAAGCAGGGCTTAAAAAGAACTTACGGTGGTTCATACGCCGTGAACGGAGGTGACGGGGACGCGATTCGACTCTTTCTTCCATGTGCCCCAGCTCTTCCTCCTCGTCCAGCGTGGCAACGATGTTGACTTTGCTGCCCTGACGGCGGAGGATGCGACTAGAGCGGGCCAGGAATGACCGCGATGTCCGGTGCTGCTGGTAGTCGGGGCGCACGCTCATTGCAGAGGCGGTGCGTTCGTCTGGATGGAAGCCAGAGGAGCCCTCGGAGGAAGTCATGGAGTTGTTTGGGGAACGACGACGCTCGGAGGTTGAGGTGGTGGTGTTGCTTCTGGAGCGGCCCCCGAAGACAGAGAGGCGTTTGGGGCTGCTTTGTGCGTGCGCGGTCGACCGGGAGCGCACGTGGGCGGCATGTTCTGGAGGGTCGTTGGAGGAGCGAGTGGACGGAGGATCGCTACTGGCATCGTCGTCGGTCATTGGGGGCGCGCCCCGGTAGTACATCATGGAGAATTGGGGGTGGTGCATCGTGATGACCTGGAGAGACAGAGGGAGAGAAAGGAGAGAAGCTACAACATAATAAGAAGAACAATGAGCGACCGAATGAATGGATGTCTCTGCTAGTAGTAGGAGTGGTAGGAAGTATAGTAGAAGGAGACAGTAAGAGAAAAAGAAGAGGAAGAAGGAATAATCGTACGTATTTCAGGGGAATCCCATAACTAGTTAGTACCATGGTGACGAGCCGTTATGGCTCTCCACTTTAGTTAGGGCTTTGCTCTACTGTTCCAACAATCACCCCAACTCCTCGGGCCCAGCGACCCGGAACCGAAACTCCTTTGGTGTCTAGTGCCCTGAGTAGCGCGGCGCCGGAACGTGTGGAGGTTGGCCCTTGCCCTAGTCGAGTAAGGATGGTCGTGCAACGGGCCCGTCTTGAAGGGGCTTTTTTGGATCGGTCTCCTTCCTTCAACGTTTGGGACGGAGATTCACTCACTAACCACCTAGGCTGGTACTAAATGTTCTTCTCCGCACTGGGTCAATCCCTCCCAGGCTAGCCAGGGATGGGCCTTATCGTCGCGCCGTTGGACATATCTCCTCCCACACTACCAACCGTGGGCGTGCTGAAACAGATTTCCCCGCGTTGGACCCTCGAGCGCAACAGAGGTATTCGTACCAGCTCGCTCTGTCCGGGTTCTGTCGCGTCACCGATCGCAAAACCGTCTCCGGCAGTGGAGCACCGGTTTGAGACCATAGCCAGAATGTGCGATCCGGCAGTTGCCCGCGCGGCTCCCACCAAACGGTACCGTCTCTGTACACACAACAGGACTCCATCTCGGAGGCTACCGTTATCTTCGAGATCCACGCCTGGAGCTCGGCGATCCTCGTTTTCGTCCCTGCAGGAGCATTTTGCATCTTCGGGACTCACCGGCGCAATCCTGGCAGCTCTTAGTCAATCTCCCGCAAGCCAGAGTGCGGCGAAATAGTGCTCGTGCCAATGCTTGCTGCGACTCCCTGCGGTTAAGCGGTATTTTCGAAAAACAACTCCGGTGGAGTCGGCCCACTGGTCAAGTCCGATTTCAACAACCAGCGTGAACCAGATTGACATGCAGATGGTGCGAGACAGCCGAAGTGGGCCGGGGAACCAAAAAAAATCAACAAAGGACGCCAGCGTCTCAGGATGAAAATACAGCGGCGACTCCTGACGATCGCGCCCGTCTAGACTCATGGAGCCGTTAGCTAAGTCCTCGGACCGGGGGGTGGACAGGGCTCCCTAGTGGCCCGACTCGTTCCAGTAGGTCCTCTCGGGGTCTACTCCACCGACCATTCACGTTCCCCAAACGCAGGGAGTGAGAGCGACGGGGCCCAAGCGCAATAATGAAGAACGAGTTCCGGCGGGCGCAAAGAATCCTTGAGGATGGAATATGCATCTTCACTGCTCTTGTCTGCAAGATGGGCTACGAATCCATCATTATTGTCCAATTGTCATGGTCGATCTTCTTAATCTCGATGGATCCGTTATTATTGCCCTATGGGGGTCCTAGGAGGAATAATGGCGGCAACGTCATGTCCACAATGACGAACTGACTGACAGCCTTGCCGATGCTCACCTGAGATGGCAAAATCCTGCAACTCAGGGCAACGCCGAACAAATCCTTTAATGACGGAGAAACAGCCACATGGCTATCTGGACGCCTTCCAACGAACCCTGATTGCCCACGGGGTCCCAGGCGTACGCAGATCCAGCCCCGAATTTCAATGAACAAGATCCTGCTCGAGTGCCCGGTTGGGGGAAGGGGCCGGAATCATATGCCAAATTACTAGCAATGCGAGCACCAGACTTGGCGGGCTTAAACATGCAGGTATGAATTAGTGTCTGCATCATGGCTAACAACGGGGCTGCCAAAAAAAAGTACCCGTGCGATGAACTAGTCGAGTCAATTGCGCCAATTCTTGCGTATGTAAACTTCCTACGTAGGAAAACAGTCATGGAAATACGTGGAACTCTACTGGCGGGGAGATATCGGTTCCCGCTCTGGGCAACTGCACCGAATCATTCTAGCAGGGTTCGGTGGAATGCCCGCATTTAGTACGGAGATTGGTGGCTTGCTTTAACTTGGCCTCCAAAACTCTGTACTGCTTACAGCGTTGATGATTATCTCTTGCAGGGAAAAAGAAGGAGAAATACATCAAACTAGAAGATCAATTAGTTAGTAGGGATTCGACAATCGCACATCCATTTCTCCCAGCCCCAAACGCCAGATATAGGCACTTGAAGGGTAATAATGGCACTTAAACATCCATACTAGTGCCGTCAATGCCTAGACCAGCAATCCCAAGCTCAATGGCTTTGTGCGCTTAGGCAACAACATTGCCTGCCGAGTTCGAGGCCACCGCTACCACTGTCGTTTAGGGTGAGAAGGGCATCATCGTCGCTAGAGACGACAGCATTGTCTGTGGAGCCAACTTAGTTTGAATGACATTGGAAGCTTCCACAGGTTCCAATGTCATTCAAACTAAGAATGAAGAAGGATTTTAAGCTCTAGAGCCTATTTGTTGACGTCTACTGTTGACATTTGTCCCAAGGAATTGAGGAATTGACAGCGAACACGCCTCAGACTCTTCTCCCGCTCCGCCCAAGCTCTGGTGTTTCCGGAGATTGAGGATAGAATAGAATTGACAAAATCGCCATCGCTAGCTTTCGTGCGCGCCCGAGCACAAAATCATAGCTTAAGCGAGTTCGGTGAGATTCTGGGGTGCTGGTTCCACGACTGTGGTCGGGAGGGCCTGGGCTGTCGTCCAAGCGATTTCCAACATGTCATAGGCGATGACGCGACATGGGCTGAGGTTTTTTGCCACAGCTTTTCCGTGTGCAGACAGAGAAAGACTGGTGGACTCGGCTGGCTTGCACGTTACGTTGAGATGAGAAGTCGGCCGAGGAGAGAGAAGATTCCATAGGTCTATGCAACTCTCCATTCCTAGAGCCTGCCTACCGAATTAGATGTGTATGTACTCATACTATTTTACCATCGTTTTTCTCATAGAACCAAAGTGGCTCAAAGCCCTACCCCCAAGAATCAGACACTTCTCTTATCAGCCCAGTACCACCGTATACCTATTCTTCCATACCCTTTTTATAGTTGGTGGTGTGGTAAAGTAGTAATGGCCCTCACCAACCCTGAACTCAAAAGTGTTCCAATAATAAACGATAAGCATTCCAAACACAGCCAACACCGTCTCTTGCATTCCACCCGCCCCCGATATGCGAGGACGGCACGGTCCCTGCACGGTCCTCCACTGGTCGTGCATGAGAATCCCACTAAAACCTCGGCCTGTCGGGGGCCTTGCTTGTGGCGCGCTGAACTGTGGATGTACCTGCATATACAGTACAAGGCAGGGCTGGTAATGTTATTGTAGAGATTGAGGTGAAATATGGAGCCAGCCTTGAAATTTTCTGTATTATTGGATTGGGTTGCATACCGTCATCTAGGGGCGAGGGAGTGCGGACCGCGCCTTTATTGGATCCCTGCTCTTCTTTGGGGGCAATTCGGTGAACTAGATGCGTCCATACAACAAGGCATACTCTAGCCTAAGATACTTATAGGAGGCGATGCGGTTGGGAAGGAAAGATGGGGTTATGCCTTGAGATCGTCATCAAGAGGTAGATAATGCGACTGTGTAGCTACCTCAGCAATTACAACTGCGAAATGCCGGTCATCTATCCTTCCCCAGTAGAGAATCAAGTAGTGCTAGCTATGGCCCACCGATTACGTGCCCTGATGCATCTCTCTAATATTGATTACACGTCGTGGCCTTCGCTCTGCCCAGTGACGGCCCAGCAGCACGCACCGTAGACCGGGGAATGATAAGTAGGCTGACTGGCGACGCAAGTAAAACTCCGCAGAAATCTCCAACCTATAATAAACAAGAATTTCTGAAAATCATTGTCATGACTAACCTCGAGGTCATGGTTGAGCTCGTACTACCACGAGTTCCACGCCGCGCAGAGACATGTTACGATATGGGTTTATGCGGACAACTTAGCGGAGTTGGGAAACCGCGTGTCTGGTGTGCTCTTTGAACGGGCTCATCGCACGCAAAGCTCGGAGTATGGGATCATCAACCTGAGATGCGTCAGTACATACGCCAGTACTCATATGACTATTCAAAGGTATGCGTCCCACAAACTGCTGGTTTAGGACACAGAAAACCAACTTCCACAGGCCTAGGAAGAGCGAGATCGCACAATACCACCATCACCTTTCTGTGAACAGGTAATCTGAATTGAAAAAGCCGAATTAACTAGGAGTTAGGCGATGCAGTATTAATAATCTCAGCCGCGAAGGCACGAGGTGAAAATCACTATATCCTTCATCGTGGCTCTTCTCTCCGCAATGCCGAGCATGGCAAGGCCACTACTAGTGCAGGATACAGAAGTGGGCCAGGGAGCTCCCATCTTTAGGACTTAGGCCCCCCGCGCTCTGTCTTCGCTTCTCTTCTTGCCTAGGCAGAAAACCGAATCCTGGCTATTTAGAGAACAAGCCCCTGTGCTATGGCGGACTGGGACTACTATTGCGTCCTCTGTGGCTCGGTCTTTCACGGCGGCGAGATACGTCAAAATTCACACAGAGCCCGCTTGCTTCGAGCCCGCCGTCTGTCCGAGGCCATACGACAGATTGAAAAGCTCGCTGTAGAGGATGCACCGATTCCGGATGCTCCAGAGGGAGGTTGATGAGAACGAAGAAGAGTCAGGGGAAGACGAGAATGATTCCGATGAAGACTACGGCTACGACCCCGGTGTTATCACGGAGAAAGAATCACAGTGGAATCGCGACCTCCAGTGCCTGGGCCTTGATCTCAAGTCAACCTCTCTGGGTAAAACATTCCTCTCCGGTATTGGCACTTGTGGTGTTTACGGAGGTGCCAACATTGGTGATGATTTCTTTTCCACATACTCTGATTCCTTCGCCGAAAATCCTGTCTACCCAGTCCATCCGAAATGCCTCGACCTATTCCGTTTGTTAGTGGCCCACAAGAGTGGTACTGGAGCAACTCCCGTATCCGTTGATGGAAGCTGGATACCACGATCTCTGGACCTTGATACGGGTACGCTCTTCGCCATCTTAGACGAACGCAGTAATAGATTCAATTGTCTAGAGATGGACTACGGAGACCCGGAGATTGATCACAACGAGCAGTTCTGGGAGTCCAGACAAGGTGAGGAACTCTTCATCGCAGACCCAACCTTGGATGACGAGCTTGTGAAGGGCATGATTCTCAGCGTCTGGCACGATGCCGACAATCAACCTCTCACCGGTAATACCGCGCTATTCGCTAAAACAGAAGATAGCAATGATCTGTTTGCGAAGCTACCTTTTGAGTTGCTGTTGAACGTCATCTCTGAGCTTGAGGCTTCTTCCTTATTAAGCCTATTGAACGCTTCCCCCCACGTTCACCGCGCCTTGGACAGCGGCAGTTCCTTGTGGCTGAACTGTATTGGGAAATCTATGCCATGGTTCTTTGAGCTACACGAATTTCTGGACAATTTAACCGGCTCGAACGACGACGGGCGTGGCAACGCTAGCTCCAATGCCGATGCGTTCCGTGACAAGTCACTACGACGCTTCTTTGTGTGGGCGAATCACATCACAACCCCTCGAGTTGGTCAAATGGGGCCCTTCATGTGCGTGGCAAACCGTCGTCGAATCTGGGATGTGTGTCAACAGCTCGTGGATCCGTATCTAGCTCAACTGCAATCTCCCGACGCCGTTATAGAGGATGCCTCCGAATAAACGGCCCAGATTCGCGATACCGCGGTCTGCCCCCGTGTACCGGTAGGAAGTCACCCAATTTCAAAAATGAAACATCCAGTAAGGTCATTCTGGGCACCGAATTGGGCGGATGTCTACAACAGATGTACGCTCAAGATAGGTTGAAGTTGAAGATCTATACAAAATTCCGAATGAGTTCCTGCTGTGGTGTGAGACTATGTGACATCAATCGCATTGCATGTTCCATTGTCCCTAATTAGAAAGAGGGAGGGGGAGGGACACCAGGTATGCTCTAAATGTATAGGAGTAGAATCACCTGACCATTTGAACATCCCCTATGCATCGACTGTTGTCTTGATATTCCAGCACCTCCGAGAGCCTGCCATTCTGATCCTTGCAGTGTTGCAATCGCATAGTAGCGTAAGGAAAATGATAGTGAAAGAGAGGCACCATGGCCTAGATGCCGAACTCCTTCAAGATACACCGTATAATATTCGGCCTCCCATTATATGTTAGAACAGGGCATATCCTAGAAAGGCAATGCTTGATTCGCTACAGTATGGAGTGAGTGTGTTTGCGTCGAGTATAGGGGATATTTTATACTTTTCACACTCAAAAATCATCTGCAAAAATACACGGTCATCCAAGTCTTCCGTAAGAAGTAGAAACAGAATGAGAGAAGCAAAAAAAGGCAATATCAATATCACGACCGTTCGTTCCTAGACGCCTCGCAAATAGAGGAAAGAAATCACTCCTGCATCTCTGTATCATCCCCGAATAGGTCTGCATCCTGGTCCTCTTCATTACCCGCAACAGCCTCCTTGTCACCCTGCGCCTCGGCTTCCTCCTCTTCATCCTCATCTTCATCATCGGCGATGCGGCGAGATGCTTTGCCACGACGACGCGGAGCATCGCCATCGTCGGTGTCCTGCATCGGCTGGTCATCTTCTCCAAACAAGTCATCCCTTTTCTCGCCAGGGGTCCCCGCAGCTTCTTCTTCTTCATCCTCATCTGAATCCACAACTCGCTCGCTGCTCTTGAACTTGCTCTGCGCCTTACCACCAGACCGGCGTTCCAGGCGTCTGCGCTTCTTCGGAGCAGTCTCGCCGTCAGAGTCAGGTGAGACACTGCGCGCCTTGTCGGCGTTGTCATCATCATCATCAGCAATGAAGCCATCGCGGTCCTTCTTCTTGCGCTTGCCTGCAGCAGCCTTCTTCTTCTTGGTGCGTTTGACCTTTTCGCCGGTCTCCGAGTCAGCCGTCAACTCGGCTTCTTCGCGGACGCGGTCCTCTTCAGCTCGCCGAGTCGCCAGACGCTGCGCCTCCTCGACCATCTGCTGGCGCTCTTCAGCGATCTTCTGCTTGCGCTCGAGCTCGACTTCCTGCGCCTTGCGAAGTTCTTCCTCGCGCTGGCGGATAGCGGCTTCGCGAGTCTCCCGCGCCTGCTGCAGCTTCGCGGCATTCTTCTCCTCGTACTCCTTCTGACTCTGCATGGCGCGCTCGAGCTGCTTGCTGATTGTGCGACCCATGTTCGCCCGCTGCTCCAGCGCAGCACCGGGGTAAGGCGGGTTCTTTTCCTTGGATATGCGCTCGAAGGTCTCGACAGCTTCCTTCAGGCCGTCGGCGGCTTCTTGAACATCCTGGAGCGTCTTCTGCGTGGGCTGTAGACCGTATGCCAGCGAAGCGATCTGGTTCTGTACGAAGGCGACGTTGAATTGAAGATGAAGCTGATCCCGCGAGACGGACAGAGCGCGCTGGGCGTAGTCAAGGGCCGTCTTCATCGCGATCAAGTTTGATTCCTGCTTGCCCTTGAGAAGCCACACACGACCCAGACAAGTCAGAACCTGCACATCGCGGGCACGATCCTTGGCCAAGGCTGTCTCGTAGTTCTCAATAGACCGAGTGTACTGGCGGAGCTCTGCATACACATGTCCCAAATTGAGGTAGACACCGGCGTCCTTGATCGTGTCTCGAATGCGTGAAAAGATCTGTACCGCAGCGCTGAAGTCTTTTTTGTCATCGACCAGAGCAATGGCGACACCCTGGGCGGCATAGGCATTCTTCGGGTCCAGCTGCAGGGCCTTGTCGAAGAACTCCACAGCCCGCTGGTAGATTTTGCGACGCTTCTCCTTTTCCGCGTCTGTTTCGCGGCGCATGTCCCGAGCGGAGACAAGGTGCACATTACCCATGCCCGTCAGGGCGTACCGGTCGTGCTTGTCGTAATACTGTAAAGTGTGCTTGTAATGGCGCTGCTCATGGTCCTCGGCAAGGTTGGCTACGCGTTTCTTCGATTTGCTGAGATACCAGCCGAAAAGCGCCCGAACTTCCAGGTTGGAGAAGTCGGTTTCGTACAGCTTGGACATCTTCTTCGGGCCCTCGTCCGTGGGGCTCTGGCGCAAGGTGATATACGTCAGGCGCGCGTTGGCGTCCGTGTAGTCATTGTGCCGCTCCAGCAGACCCTCGTAGACCGTCTTTGCCTCGTCCTGCATCTCGGCTGCTTCGTACGTCCGCCCAAGATTGTAACTGATGGTCGTAACCAGAGCGTCGTTGTCGGCACCCTCCTCTCTTTCCTTCGAACGGACGCATGCGTTGAGCGCAGACTGGAACATCCCACGTGCCAAAGCGATCTTCTCATGTTGATACAAGAAGCAGCCCATGTTGTTCAGAAGCTGCGGGGGGAGCATCTCGCGAAGAGACGCCTTCAACTCGTCCGCATCCTCGATATCTTCGGGTCGAGCCTCCTCGGGAATGCCGGCCAGTTGAATCTCCTCCAGCTGTTCCAGACACTGCATGCTCTTATCAGGGGCGGCGCTTTCGTAAAGTCGAGAAAGATAAACCAAAACCGACTCGTCAGGGGAGAGCTTTTGCTTCTCATCCTTCCACATCGAGCGCACATCTTCCAACAGACTGATCGCTCGTTTCGCCTCGGTCGACTTGTCTTCCTTGCTGCCAGCTCTTTGCACGGCGAAGACTTCTTCTGCATGAAGCGCGGCGAGCAGAATCTTCGCCTCCGGGTTTTTGGATTGCTGGACAATCTTTTCGAGTCGGAATTTCGCGCCGTCGAAATCTTTGTTCGTGACCTGTATCTGAACTGCACCAAACTTGGCCGGAAGGTATCCTTTGTCGCCTCCGCCACGGGCCTGGTCAGATCGATTGTAATATTCCGTAGCGCGCGCTCCGTCATTCTCATAGTGAGACTTCCGTCCAAGGAGATACCAGCCGTCACTGGCAATGGGCATGACATCGGTTTGTTCAATGGCCTTGCGCGCGAGAGATTCCACGGTTGCGTATGACTTGCGAAGAAGGAAGTAGCTGCCGAACATGGCGCAGGTCATCGGGTATTCCTTGTCCAGCTTGAACGACTTTTGTGTGTATTGGGTCATGGCCACTTTGTATAATGAGCCGAACATCGGGTCGGTGGTTGCGCGGCGAGAACTGTCGTAGAGATAGTACACGGCGAGGAGGATGTTTGCAACCTTGGAGTCGGGATTCTGCATTTATGAGCATTGTTCAAGAAAAAAGTACCATTTAAACATACCAAAACCAGAGCTCTTTCCCAAGCCGCCTTCGCTTGATCCTTGAAATCCAGCTGCCACAAACAGCAACCAAGACCAATGCGCGGGTCGGGATCGGCCAGGGTAGGCACCTTCCTCAGCACCTTTTGGTATCCCTCGAGGGCTTCCTGATATCGGCCCATCATGTAATGCGCTCGAGCGCGACCCAGGATCGCCATGATGTTCCGGCCACCAAAGGCCTTGGACGATTCATCGAAGCATTTCAAAGCCTGGCGCAGGGCTTCCATTCTCTCCGAAGAGTCGGCAGTGCCGGGCCGAACAGGTCGAGGCGGGTGGAGCGATGCGCGGAGGAGACACAAGACGCCACGTGCAAGGAACAGGGGCGGATACGCAGGGTTCAGGCGCGAGGCCTCGTTCAAGGTCGATGTTGCGAGTTGCAGATAGTAGTCCTTAGTCTTCGCTTCGGTGTACAGTTCACCTTCTGGCGGCACACGCGGAGCCTGGCGACTCTTCAGCATGAGCAACCAGCAGACCCAGCCCAGCAGTCCCAATTTTTCTTTCGTGGCACCGTGCGCCACGGACGCCAGGCCCTTGTTCAAGATGTCGAGGGCATGATCGAGCTGTTTTCGCTTCGCGTACGCGAGCGCGATGATCACCCAGAAGTTCTTGGCCGCTCGTTCGTTTTCCAGCAGCGTGCACAGCTCGGTTGGGTCATCGGGGAGATCGAGAAGGCTGACTTCGACTTCGCTGTCGAAGCTAGACGCGGGAATGTCGATGGCATCGGGGATATCCGAAAACCGAAGGTTGGCCATGGAACTGGGTAGAGGATCGCCGTTCAAGCCATTGGCATGGCCGTTCTGGAGAGGCGCCATGGTGCGACTTGAGCGGCGAAAGGGAGGTGGAGGCAGGATAGGTCAGTCGGATGCGACGGGGGGATGGGCGAATGCGAAGACGGTTAGGTCATGATCAGGCCAGGTGGTTGTTGGAATGGAGATGAGACTGAAGAGGCCGGGTGCTGACGATCCGCCGTGGTAAGGGATGGGCGTCGTGGATCGCAGGAGGAAGCAAATCGCGCGGGAGAGATTCGGAGGTGAACGATCAATGAGAATTGCCATTGTGGCTGGTGGGTGCCTGAGGCAGAACAACAACGATACAGCCACAGGACTATAGTTCATCGTTCTCATTATGGATGATGCCTTCACGGTGGTCATTTAAAAATAATATACTAGTCATTTTCAACAAGAGCCAAGTTTAGGTATTAACGACAACATCTCCACTGCGCCCGTCTCTACTGCTTCGACCACATGGACCCCAAGATGCGGCACAGGAATGCAAGACTGCCCAACACCATGAAGATGGAAATGAGCTCACTCCAATGGTGCAGACGAACATTGGACTCGACAAATCCAGCAGAGGCAGCCACCCGCTGCTCATCCGAGCACTGGTCTGTCGCCTCAATGGTGCCGGCCAGGGCGGACGGAAATCGGCCAGTCTCGAAATACTGGTTCAGAAGCTCGTCTTTTTCCGTCCATCGGTCTCTCAGCCACTCATCAAATTCCTTCTGGTCATCCAGAGGAATATCCGAGACTGCGAAGCGTCTCCAATGCATATTGACAGAGGTTGGTGGGCGACCTTGCCCATATGTGGAGCGGAGTGTAAAGTACTTGTCGGGGTAACTGCCTTTTCTGGAGAACGGGAATGCGGTTAGCATAATACACGGATGAAGAGAAAGAAAACATACGGAGGTCCTTCGTAGGCAATGGTACAATCGTACACCCAGTCGACCGTTCCTCGCAATTGTTGCAGGCAGAAGAAGAGACCCGTCGACCGGGGCAGAATCGCATGTCTCAACGGAGGGAAGCTTTGTTTCACGCCGTACTCATCACTCCGCCGCTTGGTGTTGATGGACAAGTTGGTTCCCTCGGGGAAAATCATCAGCCACATGGGGTCATACTGCGCCTTGCTAGAGTCCGATCCCGTTTGTTGGGTCTTCAGGGTCTTCAGCTTCTCCAGACGATGCTGCAGCCTCGGCTTGTCGGACAGCCACTTGCGGGCCATGAAGATAAAGCCGTAGAACATCATACCTTGCCCCAGCACGGGAATATACTTGAGGGACTCCTTCAGGATGATGAAGAGGCGTCCGTGCATTCGATTGGTGTATGCCTGCCACCACAAGTAAATCCAGTCGGTGTAGACCTGATGGTTGGCGATCAAAACCAAGCGGTCGGGGAAGCGAGTCTCCAGCAGACCATCTTTGGTAAGATGGAGCTGGCCTCGGATGCTCGCATCACCACTCACGCGGAAAAGGGTCGGGGCGCCCAATTGGGTGAGTGCGGTGATGACCAGACCAAAGCACTCCTTGGTGTATGCCATGTAGGAATAGTAGAGGTGCTTGTTGATGAAATAGAGCGGAGCCCCAACCAGCTGGGTGGCAAAAACTACGATGCAGCAGCAGTTGAGCCAGGTTCCCAGCATCAACGCGCGGAGCACCTGCATGGGGATGCCATGTTTGAGACGGGGCTCCGTGGGAGGCTGGCTGGACAGCTTCTTGAGCAGATCGGCGTCCATCTTGACGGCCGGCGGCTCTACCTGTTGGCCCTCTACTGGAGCCATGGCGTGGGCGAGGGAGCGGGAGGTGTCCACAGACGGTGGTTCGTTTGTCTTGAGAACTATTGAAACGAGGTCAGCCTTGTGTCGAAGGACAAAGTAGTCATGGGCGGGCACCAACCCACAGTAACACGGTCGGGGGGACGTAGGGAACGAGGGTTAGGAGAGCAACCAAGGAGAGGCAATCATCAAGCCATCAGAACATCCTACCTAGGTAGGTAGTGTCTCGAGGAAAGAGAAGTAACAGCACAGTTGGATGTGGGGGAGAGCACGAGATCCTCCCGTTCGCGGGCACCTCCCATCACGTCAGAGGACCCAAGGCGGTGATCGATCCGGTGCTCACTCTTCTTCCACTCAACCACCACCACTACTCCAACTTATCAGCATTAGGCACCAAGGCGCTGAGCGCCAGCCTCCACGACGCTCTCTCCACGAATGACCCAATCATTATGCAGCGCGCCCTTCACTCCATCCGAGTGCGCGCCTTCTCCACATCGGCGCGGCGTCACGAGATCAAGGATGTTGCGTCTCTGGCGCCGCGCTTGATTCCCAAGTACCAAGGTTGGTGTGAACCGGTCGCAGCCGGATAACAAGCAGCGCTGACGATCTTTTAGAGTCTCACGAGGGCGAGCTGCTCTCTCTGCAGTGGCCGGCACCACTGCGCAATGTCCTGATCGTGCGAAAAGACTGTGCCCCGACGGTGACAGATTCCCTCGTGGAGTTTGCACAGTATGTGTGTCCCTGCCGGCTCTGGATGGCGCATGATGCTGACTCTCGTCCAGTCATATTTCCTCTACATACCCGTCCATCTCCGTGGTCCTTGAATCCAAGACGGCCAACGAAGTCCATTCGTCCTTACCATTCCCAGTCTACTCGGCCTCATTGGAGGATCGCCCGACAGCCTTCCATGATAAGGTCGACCTCACAGTGACCCTGGGGGGAGACGGCACAATATTACATGCATCCTCGCTCTTCGCGACCTGCTCCAACGTCCCGCCGGTCTTGTCATTCAGTATGGGAACTTTGGGATTCCTGAGTGAATGGAATTTCCCCGAGTTCAAGCGGGCCTTTCGGGAAGTTTACATGTCTGGGGCTGACGTCGGGGACCGGACACCCGTATTGGACCGTCCCGAACAGACTGCGGCCCAAGAAGAGCTGCGGATGGGCCCTACCGGCTGGTCTTCGGTCCGGGGCAAGTCAATGGGCTCGACCCGGGGTGCCCGCATCCTGATGCGCAACCGACTGAAGGTCGGGCTGTTTACTGCGGATGGGGAAGAGACGACGCCGGTTCGCGGCAAGACCGACCACGGTCAGGGGGTCTACGTGATGAACGAGCTGCTCATCCACCGTGGCAAGGAGCCACACCTGGCCGTAGTGGATGTATACGTCGGGGGCCGGTACCTGACCGAGGCGGTGGCCGACGGCATCATCATCTCGACGCCGACGGGGAGTACCGCCTACAGTCTGAGCAGCGGCGGGAGCATTGTGCACCCGCTGGTGCCCTCGATTCTCCTCACGCCGATTTGCGCGCGCAGTCTCAGCTTCCGGCCGCTAGTGCTGCCATCCAGCACCCCCATCACCTTGCGGCTCAGCGAGAAGAACCGCGGACGGGAGCTCGAGGTCAGCCTGGACGGCGTCAACCTGGGCCAAGGGATGGCGGTCGGCATGGAGGCCCGAGTGTGGAATGAGGAGATGCGGCACGGCAAGAATGAGTGGCAGGGCGGCGTACCCAGCGTGATGCGGCGTAGTATGGGCGGGGAGGCGCATGAGGGCTGGGTCGGCGGGTTGAATGGGCTGTTGAAGTTCAACCATGCATTTGGCGAGGAGTAATCGTCAATAGGCTACAGTGGGATCGATGTAAATAGTAGAATAGGTAGTAAATAGGAAGTAATAATCCTGATTATTCTCTACCTCGTGGTCCCTAGTCGGAGCGGCTGTTCTATCCTGTCATTGGGCGTTAGTGTTGATTTAGCCCCTTCTTCTTGTTCTTTCTGGGTTTCTAGCCCCGAACTCACTCTACTGACCCCTTTCTCTCTTTCTCTCTTCCCCCCACCTTTCTTAACCACTCCCACCCATCAACCACCACCTCCCCCTTGCAACTTACACAAAAGCGAAAGCACATCCTCGCAGTGCGAGGCCGGCTCTCCTTTCTTGCTCCCTTGGACTCGTCTCCAGCAGGTCCAGGTCTGTCCTCCCTCTCTTCCCCTTCAAGATACCCCCCCGCGTCAACCGCAATCTCCCGCCAATCTATTGGACACGCCGACCGACTTCCGCTTCCAACAAATTCACCGCTGACCCTGCCACCACAGTGTCGTGAACCAACGTGTCGGTCTCCAGCGACCTCAGGAGGTCCTGGCGCATTTTGGTGATTCTGTTCTGCGCTAATTGATCCGTGTTAAAATGGCTTCGTATGGCAAGTAAGTGTGGCCCTGACTCGCCGAGAAGCTCCTCTCCTAACATTTATGGCAGCCCCATGTATACGCCGGATCAGTTCATGAATCCAGGCCCAGCCCCGCGTCCACCGGGGGAGCGCCCCAAGTTGACGCTGCCCACCAGCAACAGCAATGTGGCCACCTCGTTCAACCAGATGTCTCTGAATTCACCCACAACCCCCGGATCCGCCAACTTGTCACTGTTTCCCAATACCAGTAGCCCGTCCCTCACGCAGAGCAGGAGCCAGCAGAGGGGCGAAGGCGGATTCGCGATCATCAGAGAGGGATACGTCCGCTGCAAAGAAGACAAGTTCTTGGCCACATGGAACCAACGCTACCTGATCCTACGGGAATACAAGCTGGAATTCCTCAAAAATGAAACGGGCAAAGTGGCCATCTCCTTCCCGCTCTCGACGGTGACTGCCGTGTCGCGTTCCGAGGACACCAAGATGGCTTTTGAGATTACGCGGTTGGCCAACCCCAAAGACGCCCAATCCAAAACCGCCCTAATCACTCGCGACCTGCCAACCAAGACCATCACTTGTGAGGTCAAGACGGATGATGAGATTTATGAGTGGATAGACAAGATCTATGAGCGCTGCCCGGGCATGGGCGGGGTCAGCAACCCGACCAACTTCAGCCATCGGGTCCACGTCGGCTTTGATCCGCAAACGGGCGGCTTTGTCGGCCTGCCTCCAGAGTGGGAGAAGCTGTTGACGGCCTCTGCCATTACCAAGGAGGATTACAAGAAGAACCCCCAGGCGGTCATCGAGGTGCTAGAGTTTTACTCCGATATCAAGATGCGAGAACAAAACCCACAGTACTATGCCGGAATGGGCGGCGGCGCCCCCGCTGGTCAAGGGAAGTCCTACGGTAATAACACAGTCGGCAGCTCGATCGCGCCGCCACGACCTCCCCCGCCGGGGCCTCTTCAGCGTCTCGACAGTGGACAATCCAAGCAGTCGACCGATGGCTCCATGCGCTCGGCCACCTCTTCTCCCGGGCAAACTTCGAATAACTTGGAGTCTGACCGTGCAATGGAACAACAGCAACAATTGGAGCGCATGAAGGAGTTGGCCGAGCAGGAACGTCGCCGAGTAGCAGAAGAGGCTCGTCTGAAGGAGGAACAGGATGAATATAATGCCTCGATTCCAAAGGCACGAACACCGATGGCCAAGCAGGAGCTCGGTGGCTACGGCGGGAGTGATGATCGCTATAAACCTAGCCGCCCAGCTCCGCAGGCTCCTGGTGGAGGGGCTCGTGGCCCTCCTCCTCAGGGCCAGCTGACTGCGCAGCGTCCCGCACCGCCGCCCCCATCTTCTTCTTCTTCGCAGAATCCATATGGGCAACCTCCTCGAACCCCTGGTGGTGGATCACGCCCCGATGACCGCCAGTATTCTCCCAACGACCCTCGTGCTCAAGCAAACCGTCCGCAGAACAATGGCAACAAGGGACAACAGGCGCAAGGCCCACCGCCAACCCGGCTGCCGGCCCCTGTGCAACCTGTGAAGCCGCTGAACATTGCCAACAAGAACACGAGCAACAAGCAGACGCCTGATGGCGTCCGCCAAGCGGAAGCCGCCTTGAGCAAGAAGCCGGAGCCGCGGCAGAAGGAGGTTCGCATGTCGGCCATGTCGGAGAACGAGGTTATGGATCGGCTGCGGGCAGTGGTGTCCAAGGACAACCCGAATGACTCGTATAGCAAGCAGCGCAAGATTGGTCAGGGTGCGTCTGGATCCGTGTACGTGGCACGCGTTAAGGAGCATGCGACCTCGTCAGTGGCACACGAACTTTACCGGCAGTACGGTCCCCGGTGCCAAGTGGCCATCAAGCAGATGGATCTGCGCAGTCAGCCCCGGAAGGAATTGATTGTCAACGAAATTATCGTCATGAAGGACAGCCAGCACCCCAACATTGTCAACTTCTTGGACTCATTCTTGCAGGAGCAGAGCAATGAGCTCTGGGTCGTTATGGAATTCATGGAGGGTGGCGCGTTGACCGATGTGATCGACAACAACCAAGTGATTCAAGAAAATCAGATTGCAGCAATCTGCGCCGAGGTATGTCCCCCATCCATCCCCTTCAAGAGACCGTTATGTCGCATACTAACTGTTTCTTCACCAGACATGTAAGGGGTTGGCCCACTTGCACAGCCAGAATATCATCCATCGCGATATCAAGAGTGACAACGTCCTCCTCGATCGCGCCGGCCACGTCAAGATCACCGACTTCGGCTTCTGCGCCAAGCTGACCGAGTCGAAGAGCAAGCGCGCTACGATGGTCGGCACGCCCTACTGGATGGCTCCCGAAGTCGTCAAGCAGAAGGAGTACGGCCCGAAGGTGGACTGCTGGTCGCTAGGTATCATGGCCATTGAGATGATCGAGTCCGAGCCGCCATACCTGAATGAGGAGCCGCTGAAGGCGCTGTACCTGATCGCCACGAACGGCACGCCCCGTCTGAAGAAGCCCGAGAAGCTGAGCAAGGAACTCAAGGCCTTCCTGAGCGTCTGTCTCTGCGTCGATGTCCGCAGCCGTGCCACGGCGGATGAGCTCCTGGCCCACGAATTCCTGCAGACGGGCTGCAGTCTGGCCAGTCTGGCTGAGTTGCTGCGGTGGAAGAAACCGAGCGGCCAGTAAAGGAACAAGAAGAATCTTATACTTTTTTTTTTTGGTCTGCGCACATATTTGGTTGGGCCACCGTCTACGACGGCCTTGACTCGACCCTTGACCATTCCGTGGGGATCTCTTTGACTCTTTTGATCTCCTTCGACAACGACAATGCCCCGCTTTCGCTGCATTCACGACCAACCCCTGCATGAGAAGAGAGCTACATATCCTGCTGCTCGCTTCCAGCTCCACGAGCACATGAAACGAAATTACAATTACTTGCTTGCTTGCTGCTTTTGGTTCATACACAACTTTGATTCACACCTTTGGGAGAGGCGCGGATAAACGCGGCGTTCGCTTTGCCTTCTTTCTTCCCTTGTTTTGGGGGCAGCTTAGCTTGTCTACCATATGCCCCCTGAAACCCGCACTGCACAAAAAACTACATATTTCATCCCGTTCTTATTCCCCCCTCTCCTTGTTCTGTTTCTTTGCAATTGCACCAATGATGTTGACGACCATGCCTGCTTTTACCCTTTATCTTCCTGGACTACTACTACTTACTATTAAAAGCGAGGATTAGTGAATCCATGATGACCTGATTTAGCTTCAACTTAGCATAACATACTCCCTCCGTACATGAAGACATTTGCTTTCTTTCTGTAGAGATGCCAAGTATAAAGAAAGAGGGCAATGGCACCGTGATCGATTGGATATAATAATAGTGACAGTCTGGAGCAAATGATTACAGCAAGAAAACAAGCAATTAAGAATAGAAAGCTTAAAAGAACAACCATCATCAATTATACCAGCCCTCTATCCGATATCCTCATCCAATCTATCCTCGTAATTTTCCAACAAAAGACACAAACAAGCATGTGTAAGTCATTCAAACATATATACCTTCTATCTACCAACCTTCACTCGATGCAATATCAAGCAAAATAAAGAAAGAAAAGAGGCTGCTGGAAGATTAAGACAATTTCTCCTTCACCTTATCGCCTAATATCCCAAAACTTCCGAAAAGAGCACGCCCTGAAGCACAGTCTCGCCCTCATCAGCAGCCCAGCGACCCGCATGCTCAAGACGCTGTTTCCACGCCTTCTGCTCGGAAGCCGAGAGCTCTTTCCACGTGCGAAGATCATCCTTCTCCGAGGAGGGGATAACATGCGCCGACTGTGCCGTTTCAACGATAACGCTGTGCTCCGGATTTTCTCCCACTGAGGGATCACATCTCACGATCACGGAGAGGTCCTTTGGCGACACGATGTCGAGATCCACGGGCGCCGCGCCGGCGGCGTGGACGCGGTCTAGGACCTGGCGGAGGGATTCGAGTTGCTCGGACTGTGTGAGCGCGGGAGCGCTGCGCAGAGCGGGGAAGATGCGTTCCAGTATCGGATGATTCCTGCCGTGCTCGTCGGGGATATACGGACGAGTCCAGGACTCACCGATGTAGTTTCTGGCGCCGAGGATGGACGGCACGAGGCCGCGGACTTCCGCATAGGATTGCAGGGCTGCGAGGATGGCGACGAGTGACAACAGGAACATGCTTAGGCCGAAGAGGAGGTCCCAGAACTCGGCTGGACCGGGTTGGGCGAGGACGTAGCGCGGTGTGCGGGATGGAGGAGGGAAGGGGGAGAGGGGGATTGTGTGCACGACCACTGTGTTTCCCATAGACACGGAGGCGAGCTTGACGTTTTGGGGCGGGACTTCCGGGCCGACGGGGTGTGCGGGTGCAATGAAGGTTGAGAAGACGAGCTTGGTCATGGAGAAAGGGTGGACATCGCGGAAGACGGTGAAGGGACGGATGGAGCCAAAGCCACGGACTGGGCCGAATTCCAACGTGAAAATGGCAATTGAGTTATCGCTACCGCTGGTGGCGATGATGGTCTGCTGCTGGCCTTGCGGATTTGTGCCTAGCGGGCAGACGTCGAGGCCCAGACCGATCTTGACACTGCGCGGGAGGCGTCTTCTGCTCAGGATAGATGCTTTGCTTGTCTTGTCATCGGGTAATCGGAGGAGGACGAGCTCTGCGCCACCGCGGTTCGGCGCATTTTGAAGCAGGAGCAGCGTTGTCGGGTTGAGGAAGCGAAGGGCACGGAACTTGGGGCGAGCAGTACCGCTCTTGGGCAGGGGGACGGAGAAGACGGTTTTCACGTCTGGCGCGGCGTTGGACCGCTTGGAAGAGGAGATCTCGCCGACGACCACGTCCACGCCGGTGGTGTATGCAACGCGGAACTTGTCGTTTTCCAGACTGGCAAAGTCTAGATCCTCGGCCTCCTCAGTGCCGCTCAGGCGGATGCGTCCAACGACATCAGACTCGCTGGGCGTTTCAGCTGCGCGAAAGAAGACAATCTCACCGGAGGGAGCGAGTCCCGTGGTGATGGCGCCGATGCGCACATTCTCTGTATCATCGCCCTCCTCGCCCTGGTACTTCCTCCACGGCGACAAGCGCAGAACCCGCTGGTAGGTATCGGCCGAATCCGCACCACCCTTCATTTTGAACAGCGACGCGCGCGACAACGGCGTTGCCTTGCCGGGAATCAGCTCCCCCTCTATCCGAACTTCCTCTTTGTTCGTCTCGTTCGCATCCTCGTCTGAATTCTCAGCCGCCGGATCCGCAGGCGGAAGCGCAACAGCTAGTTCTCTGTGCGGAGCATCAAACCGAAACGAGCGCAGGTGCTGGTTATTATTCTTCTTCACCTGCTCGACCGAGCTATTGATACCCGCCAGCGCGACGATCTCATTCGCGTTGTCCGATTGCGGCGCGGCTGCCAGCGACGTCACCGAGTCCTCATCACGCGAGAGCTCCAGCTCCACAGACTGTTTGATTTCGTCTCGTTTCGATGTATCCAGAAGAGACTGTAGAGAGTCACCAGTCAGTGAGATACGTAGGAAAAAAAAGAGGGAAAAGGACTTGCGATTTTGTTTCCGACTCCGCTGCGCCCTTGGCCGCCGCCGCCGCCGACCAGCAGGAAGCGATTGTTGCGCGGGTCAAAGTCAGCCGCGAAGAGCGGACACGACAGGGTCAGCTTGGCTGGGTAGATGTTGGGCGCCATTTTGGGTGTTAACAAGAAGAAAAAAAGAAAGAAAGGGAAAGAAAGGACAAGTGGTGACAGTTGCCCCGGATTGTGTTCTTGGCGGCCGTAACCCGCATTAGGGATGCCGAGCTGCGTTAAGTCACTATAGACAGGACTAAAGAGGGCCAAAAGAAAGTAAATAATAATAGTCATAGATTCTCTTTCTCTACACCGTGATTTTATACGAATGTCCACCACTACTCCACCTCTTGCCCAGTAAACTCCGGCAGCCGCTTGCGTACATCCTCCCATGTCTCGTCGCCGTCGACGATCGACTTGAGCGCCTGCAGGATCTCGTCCTCGCTGGCGCGCACCTGCTTGGTCGAATCGCGGTCACGCAGAGTAATCGAGCTGTCCTTGACGGACTGGAAGTCCACGGTGATGCCAAATGGCGTACCCAGCTCGTCGTTGCGGGCGTAGCGCTTGCCAATGGAGGCAGACGAGTCGTCAACCCGAGTAGAGATGCCCAGGCGGCGCAGCTTCGAGGTCAGGTCTTGCGTCAGGGGCTTGAACGAGGCGTGAGTCGAGAGCGGGACCAGCAGGACCTTGGTGGGTGCGATGGCCGGGGGGAAAGACAGGACCTACGGATTGTTAGTAAAATTTAGGATCAATGAGGAAAAACAAAAAAACATACACCGCGGGCCTCGTCGCCTTCGCGCGACCAGTAGACATGCTCGATCATGCTGTACAGAATACGGCCGATACCGAAGGACGGCTCGATGACGTTGGGCGTGTACTCGCGGATGTTCTCGACGCGGGTGCGCTTCTCGATCTTGATCAGGTCCTTGTCCAACTCGATCGTGGGGGTGGCAATGCCCTCGACTTCCACCTCGATCTTGCCATTCTTATCAAGGTCCAGGGAGAGCTTCTCGCGCAGTTCCTGCGACAGCGCCTCGACCGCCGCCTCGACAGACTTGCTGTCCTTCTTGAAGCGGGGACCGAACTTCTTCTTATCGATGTCAACCTGCCACTCCTCAATGCGAAGGGGCTCCGGGCGAGTCTCGCGCACAACGAGCGGCGCGCCGGTCTTGTTCTTGTGCACAGTCAAGTCGTAGGCGCTGCGGTCCGCACAACCAACACACTCGATCCAGCCGTAGCTGGTCTTCAACTCGGCGTCCCAGCAGTCGGTGGCATAGTGGGCCATCTCATTGGCCATGTGTTGGCGGAAGCGCAGCTTGGATTGGTCGATACCAAGCTTCAGCAGGAAGGACTGAATGCGGACCAGGAAGTAACCCAGTGTCTCGTTGTCCACCAGACCGGTCTCGACCGCCTTGCCGACGGTCATCTGCACCGTGTCGGTGCTGCCGGACAGCTGCACATTGCGATCGAGCAGCGACAGCTCGACATCCTTGACATCCGCAAAGCGCGGGTGCTTCTTGCCACCCTCTGGGTCGACAAAGTGCTCAATCTCGGCCATCAGGAACTCACGCACGCGCAGCAGACCGGCGCGAGGAGAGATTTCATTGCGGAACGACTTGCCAATCGAGGCCGAGGCGAACGGCATGCCCTGCTGGTTGAACTCGAGCAGCTTTTGGAAGTTCAAGAACTGACCCTGGGCGGTCTCGGGCCGCAGGTAGCCCGGCATGTTGCTGCTGGGACCGATGGAGGTCTGGAACATCAGGTTGAAGGCGACGGGCGGCAGTAGGTTGCCCTCGGTGGTCGGGTTGCGGATGTCATACTTGGCGATCAGCTGCTCTAGTTCGGGCCCGCCGTAGTTATCAATCTGGGCCAGCACCTCCTCGTACTCCTGGACCAGAGCGTCGTCCAACTTGACAGCCTTGCTGGCCTTGGCCTTCCTCTTTTTCTTGGCCTCCTTCTCCTCGTCGACCTCGACCTTCTGGCCGCGCGCCTCCTTGTCGCCCTTCAACCGGGCCTCCAGCACCTCTTCGACCAAGTGGTCTGCGCGGAAAATCTCGCCGGTCTTGGGGTCCTTGCACATCCAGTCGGCGAACTTTTCGACGTGCCCACTGGTCTTGAAGACTTCTTCCGGGGTCAACATGGTACAATCGAGCTCGAGCATATCCTCCTCCAGCACGAAATGTTTGCGCCACAGGTCGGTCATGTTGGCGAGCAGAGCGCAGCCCGGGGGCCCGTAGTCATACAGGCCCGACACCCCACCATAGATCTCGAAGGAGGGGGTGTAGAACATGCGACGGCGGAGCATCGAGTCCAGGACCGTGCGGTCGACGGACTGGCCCGTCTTCGTGTCAACGGTGGCCATCTTGGGGTTTTTTCTGGACGGCTTGACGAGCTGAAGGGCGGGTTTGGAAGTGGTGAAAGTCCGGGTTTGGAAGTGAAAGAACGGAGAAAGAAAAGGGCGGGAGAGTAGGCGCGGCAATTGAGTCATACACCACGACACCACCACAGCCAGGGGGGAAGGGAATGAGAGGTAGTCAATAGGGAGAAACAGGGAGCGTGACACGCAATTGAGAATGTAAAAGAGAGAGAGCGAGAGAGAGAGGCTCAATTCATCGATCTGACAGATTGGCTCGTGTGCTGCTGTTGATCCTAGGACCGGCGAAATGTTGTTCCGTCTAAATTATTTTTTTGGTCGAGAACCTGACGGACTTAATACTTACTCTCTGCACATACACACCCTCTCTCACCATGCCTCGCAAAGGCATGAGCAGACCACCTCCTGGTGTGTCGCAAGACGCAAAACCAGGCAATAAGCAGCAACGCAAGTTGGCCCACATCAAGCGCAAGAGAGCCAAAGACTCTTCACGGCGAGAAGAGCGATACGCCGTGAAGAAGGAAGAAGCCAAGAACCCCAAGCTAAGGGCCGAACGGTTGCAGCGCAATATTCCCCTGACGCTAGATCGCAAGCGAGTGTGGGATGAAGCCGACAGCGACGCCGAGGAGCACGGACTGGGACTGAGTGTCGACGTGGAGCGGATCAAGCGCGCCAAGCAGGAAGAGGAAGATGAGCTCAATCGGCCGTTGGAGGAAGGAGAGTATGAGAGCGGGGATGCGCAGTCCGACAACGAGTCGATTGACAGCATGATTGCATCCAGCGACGGCGAGGACGAGGACGAAGACCAGAACGAGGCAGAGCCGGCTCGCGGGCGAGGAAAATCCAAGCTCCCCAGCGCAACCGAGCGCGCAACAAGTCCAACACATTCAACGCGCAGCACGAACCTGAATCTCGCGCCAGAAGCTCTCGCCGCCAAATTCCCGACTCTCTTCACCAACGAGGCCCCACCGACCCCCAAGGTCCTAATCACGACCTCAATCAACTCAAACCTCCACAACGAAGCCGAAACCCTAACCGACCTCTTCCCCAACAGCGTCTACATCCGACGCACAGCGCACCGCTACTCGCACAAATTCTCCATCAAAGAGATCGCCAAGTTCGCCTCGAACCGGAACTTCACCACCGTGGCTGTCCTCCAAGAAGACCAGAAAAAGCCCTCGGGATTGATCCTGGTTCACCTGCCCGTCGGACCCACCTTCCATTTCTCCATCAGCAACTGGATCGATGGCAAGCGGCTACCTGGCCACGGGAGACCGACAGAGCATTGGCCGGAGCTGATCCTGAACAACTTCCGCACGCCGCTGGGTCTCCTGACGGCGCATATGTTCCAACGGCTGTTCCCACCACAGCCGGAGTTTGAAGGCCGACAGGTTGTCACCCTGCACAACCAGCGCGACTACATCTTCGTGCGCCGTCATCGCTATGTCTTCCGCGAGAAGCGCGAGACCGAGAAGGCCGTCGTGGACACGGATGGCAAGGAGATGAAGGGCGCGGAGGGTATTCGTACTGGCTTACAGGAACTCGGGCCACGGTTCACGTTGAAATTGCGCCGTGTCGATAAGGGAATCCAGAGGATGAGCGGACAGGAGTGGGAGTGGGAGGGCAAGATGGAGAAAGAGCGGACCAAGTTCCAGCTTTAGTTGTTGTTTGTCTGCATGGGTTTGGGAAGGAGTTCGATCTAAAAGCCTTTTTTATGTATTATTGAATGGACATAGATACATACGTTCGATGAATATGACTGACTTCCACATAAGAGATCTTAATCCGCGGAGAGCGTACCTGCCCGAAGTAGGAGTGGGTGCCTGAGACACAGTCAGGTACTCAGGCACCCCACGTCACGAGAAAACTCACCTTTCAATCCTCAACCCTCAACTCTCGCCATTCTCTTCCTCCCTGGATATGGACCCCCCGAGCCGGCGTCTCTTCATCGCCTCCATCGGCAACATAAAACCCTACCGAAACACCCGCCACAGCGCCGGCCACCTCCTCCTCGACGCGATCGCCCCCGAACTGCCCGCGCGACTCAGCGCAGCGGCCAAACCCTTCTACGAAACCTGGTACAGTCCCACGTACATGAACACGTCCGGCCCGAAGCTCGTGCGCCAGCTGCAGAATTTCACGCGGCAGGGAAATGCAACTGCACCGGCACACGCGACCACGTTAGTGATCCTGCACGACGAGCTCGAGTCCCCGCTGGGGAAAGTGCGTGTGAAACGCGGCGGGCCGGAGGTTGCGAGTCTGCGTGGCCATCGGGGGTTGATTAGCGTGTTTGAGAGTCTGCGCGGGAAGGGACTGTATCCGGCGCGGGCGCAGAATGACGGGTTGGGGTTGTCGGTTCTGAGGGTTGGGGTTGGGATTGGACGGCCCGAGTCGAGAGAGAAGGGTGCTGTGGCGGATTATGTCTTGAAGGCGATGAGTCCGACTGAGTTGGCGGCGGTGCATCGTGCTGCGGGGCCGGTGGTTGAGCTCATTGCGGAGGAGATGTATAGGACTGACGGGGGGTCACCATGATAAAACTACAACATGTACATTATGTATTATAGAGGCGTTTGGTTTGGTCTGGTCTAGAGGATTGTGTGTATTGTACCCCCGGATGGATTGGGATGGAAAGAAAACTCCAGGACCGCGAAGCGAGAGAAACGGCATCGCGAAGGCTCCCCGAGGGCGAGCCCTGTACAGACAGAGAATAGAAACAAGAAACGCCTGAAAGCCAATGAAAGACGTGCATCCTGCAGGGCATGAAAGCTCATCGTAAGTCCAGCAAGAAACCCAACTCAGACCGTGCCAGCAATGCTCAGATCGCGAATCTCCTGCAGGACCTCCTCAACGCGGTTATCCAAGTCGCCCCGCGCATACTGGTCGCGGGTTTCGGCATCAAGATACTGCTGCACCTGGGCCATGCGTGAGTAGGCCTCTGCACAGAATCGCAACTGGATCTTGACCAGGGCCTCGAAGCTGGGGTCGAGGTAGGGGACGCGCAGGTCGATGAGCTGGGGCAGTTCCGTGAAGAGCTGCTCATTGAGCTGCTCGTATGCTTGCTTCGCCATTTCAGCTTCGCGCTCTGTACGCGGCAGCTTCGCGGGGTCCTTGTCGGGCTTCTCTACCAGTCGCTTCACCTTGGAGCGCATGGAGTCGTAGTCGAGGAGTTTGTGATTGCGCTTTTTGATGCATTCGTTGACGTCGGGGAAGTAGGCGCAGAAGCGGGAGATGGGGTCCAGGACGGTGGTTCTATGCCTGTCAGAGGCAAAGAAGAAGGAAGGCGGGACAGAAAGAGACATACCGGTATGGTCCATCCAACGCCTTGATCGTCTCCGCATCCAAATCCTCCACAGCCTGCTTGTAGCTCCGGCTCACGCCATCCTTTGTGCCTGCATCGCCGTAGAAAGCATCAATGGTCTCGGCGATACGCATTTGAGAAGCGGTCATGGCTGTCCCCAATCCGTTAGCAACAACCTCAACTCGTCCAGAAATGGCAACACACCTCGTAACGAATCCAAATACCCCTTCGCCTCTTTCTGCAGCCGACCAGCCGCCATCTCCATTGTCCGATACCGTCTAAACCCCTTCGTCAGCACCTTTAAACTCGGAAAAGAACAGAATGTCAGTAAAGAGGAGGGGCCAAAAAGCCGGCGTACCGTTCCTCAATCTCATAGTCGCGGTCACTCGTTCGTTCCACATGGCCTAGTCGTTTCAGTCAGTAAGAAGTCTCTCATAAGTTCTCCGCAAGTATCCGGTGAAGTCGTTCGGAGGAATGTTCGTCAAGTTGGCGGGGGTCCAAGAGGGAGGGCCAACTTGGGGGTGTGGTGAACAGGGTGTCCAGAAGGAGCGCAACTCACCCGTTTTCATCATTACCTGCGTCGTGGCGCGGCCGACATTTTTCTTGAACCCTAGATGTCCACGTTTATGTCAGTCTCGTGTAAGATTGTAGATCTCGAAGATGCGGCGACGGACCTGCCCACGACATGATGGCGGAGGGGGGGGGAGACAAAGAGGGGATAGAGTAAAAGGAAGAGTAGTCTTCAAGGATATTTCAAGTCTCAGGCAGAATGCAAGCCCAAGACCAGCGCTGAACCAGATTGTTGAGACAATGTGAAAGCAAGTCAGGCTGAACGGCGGGCAAGTCGGGGCTTAGCGATTAGGTAAGAGGGTCATTTTCGGCTGTGGCTACGTCATGAATCACTACTGTAGTATACAGCTGCCTAGGAGGCGGAAAGCATCAAGACATCGTCAATGTAGAATATGTACAGGAATAGAGGTGGTATATACGTCCTGCTAATGGATAAATGACAGAAAAGACAAGACGGGGAGTGCATATCAGCAACATCCATGGCGGGAAAGAGAGTCCGGCCAGCAGCACAGCTGCATGGCTTTCACTCATCTTGCTCGGAATGCGCAACCATCATCAGATAATGGTACAAGGGAAGGAAAAAGGTCGATTGCAACAATGTGTCCGTCCGCGCCATATGGAGTCGTCGATCGAGTGGCTAAAGAAATGGTCATGACTCTTCGTTGCATTTGAAAATGACAAATCCAACCAGCAGAGCAGGAGGGTGAAAAAAAGAAAACCGAGCTAAAAAATGGATGGAGAGAAACACAGGCTGAAAGACAGGAACAATGCGCCGGTATCACAAGAACCATAAGAAAAAGAAAGAAGAAACAGGGCCTCCTTCTATTTAGGAGCGTTCTCTTCGTTGTTGAAGGAATCTCTTCTCAAGAAAACCACCCAGACAGGAAAAATCAGAATCCTTCCTCGCCTTCCTTGCACAGCTTGATCTGGCGCACCCACTCAGACTTCAGGACCTGCGAGGCGTTGATGCGGCGGGAAGGATTCGGGTCGAGGATCGAGTAGATGACATTACGGCAACGAGCCTGAGTCTGGATTAGTTTCTGTCTGGAGCCCAACAAAGTAGCAGAGCCTACCCGATGCAGTGTCTCGATGGGAGCATAGCCATCTTCATGCTTGCGGCCCTCCAAGTAGCGCTGGTAAAACTCATCCTCGTCCTTGTGGGCCACACGCCAGAGATGCCGGCCCGTTCGCATAGCCATATAGATCACGCCCGTCGCCCACAGATCGACCGCGCGGGGATCGAATTCCTTCTCGGTATATTCCTCGGGGGCGATGTACGGCGCAGAACCGCACAGCCCGGCGGTCATATGGGCTTCCTTTTCCCATGCCATCCGGAAGCATTCACCATTTCCAAAATCGGTGATCTTAAGTGCCCCGTGGGTGGTTAGCAGGAGATTCTCAGGTTTGAGGTCACGGTGGGCAACGCCCATCTCGTGCATGTACTCGACTCCCCGCATCAACTGCTTGAAGAAGCAGTCGGCTTCGGCAACTTCGAGCTTGCCAGCCGCGAGGACTAGAGTGTAGAGATCGCCACCGGCACAGTATTCCATCACCTCACAGTAGTCTCCCTTGGCGTCCTGTAGGAGATCCAAAGTATGAATGACGTTCGGGTGGCGAAGGGACGAAGATATACAGAACTCCGAAGTCAACCGCTTCTGGTACTTTTTGGCAGTCTCCTGCGGACGACGGCGGAACTCCTTGACGGCATACAACTGTTCACATTTGGAGTCCTGGGGGTCAACCTTGTGCGAGATACGGACGATCCCAAACGCGCCGCGGCCGACAATCTCCTGACACTTGCCGTACTTGTCCACTAGGGACGCAGTGGCGTTTGGCCCGCCTCGCTTGTCGGCGGCCAGCTTATCACGTTCGTTCTTGAACTGGTCGATCCAGGTAGACATGAGCGATAGTTGCTGCTCGTCCGGATGATTGTCCTTTTTCTGTTTACCGCCCAGCATGTCCCGCAGAAGATCGGTCAGTTTTTCCTGTCGTCGGGCACTTCGGAGGTGATGCGAGTGGGTGCCGGTGCCTTCGGGCAATACTTCAAAGCGCCTGTGAACCGGGGCGGCGCCATCCTTCTGCTCTTTACCGGCGGTCTTCTTCTTGTCCTTGTCTGCCGGCTCAACCCCCTTTAAAGACGGTTGCCGGGATGGTGTTCGAGATGACGGTCTGGAGTTTGGTTGTGAGGAGGGTTTTGAGGAGGGTTTGTCTTTCTCTTTTCCGTTGAGTGGTTTGACGAGGCTGTCGAAACTGCTGTCGGACAGTTCGCGAGAGTCTGGGTTCTGCGGCGGAGTCTGCTTTCCAGTCGTAGCAAACATGCGGGAGAGGCGGGTGGCCATGTTGGCTTTTGGAGGTTTTCCGGCGGGCGAGGCCGCGGGGGTGGGGAGCACGTCGCTTCCATCCCCGTTCACCGCAGCGGACAGATTCATGCCCGCCAGGGCGTGTGTTACCGGGGGTTCGCCATCCCCAGGGTCATGCGAGTGTTGAGATGCTGCGGCGGAGGAGACTGCGGAGGGGGCAGGTGAGGCAGACGGCGGAGTCATGTGCGGTGGATGATGGTTGAAGCGCGAGGGTCAAGCGGGCAGTTCTCTCAACAACGGGTGGTGTCTGTCCCCAAGAAGAAGATGGGAGGACAGAGGGGGTTTAAGTGCAGCTCGCACAAGGCTTGCTGACACTGTGAAGCAGCCCGTAACACCGTGGGAAGAAATGATGGAAGAGAGGAGAAAGAGGTGGAGGGGCGAAAAAATTGACGGGTTGCCTGGAGGCGGGTGGCCTGAGGCAGCGGCCCGAGTGATGACCGTGACTGCGACCGGAAGAACCACGGCCAAGGTATATAGGGAACCGGTGAAGAACCAGTAATATATGTATATAGATATAGACAGAAAGTAACAAGAAGAAAAAAAAAGGAAAGGAAAAAAAGCGGTCAAGATCCTGCAGACGGTGGGAACGAAGAAATCGAAAGAAGAAGAAAAGGACAAAATTGGCGATGCTGGGGATGAAATACGGGCGAGGGGGGGGGGAATCGGAGTGTGGGTGGTATTATTACCGTGGGGAGCATTTGGTTTCGTTCATCTCCCGGGCTGATTAAGGCTGAGCGAAAAGGAAAAAAAAAACCGGCGGGCACTGCAACGGGGTGGTATTGTATGGTATTATTCAATCATAATGGTCCGAACAACTAGTATTATTCATGCTTAACTAACTATCCTAATGAATGATTGGAAGTGGTATTCTCTGGGTCCGATTCACGCCCGCACTGCATCATTGGGGCCGTGGCGCATGCTCTCTTGCCTCCAGTGTACCTGACCGGGGCCGAGTTAGAGTGAGAGATTTAAATGCAAAAAGAGAGGGGCCTCTCTGTCCCAATCTTCGGTAGATCCATGGATTGCCCTAGGTAGCTTAAGCCTTCTTGTTTTGTGGGTAATCTTTCATTTCCGATTCCATCTTGTCCTTCCTGATCTTGCCGGTAAGTTCGGGAGTGCCTCGACATGACGTCTCCCATGAGGCGGTGCCCGTCTGTGCAGCGCATTCAGTATGTGGCGCCAACGAGAGTCCTCGATGAGATGAGGGGAGGACTGATCGCGCATTGCGATCCTCCTGTCCGGCCGATCGCTACGACACAGCAGCACTGCACTTTCCCCGTCGGAGTGGGGTCGGTCTGTTCTCACTGCCGGATCTTCTGAAGGTGAGCGCAGCGTCATTGCCACCGTCTTATTGGGATGAAGAACTGGCGCATCGACGTAGGGTGTTTCTGAAAGTGCACTAGCCCTCTCACTGTGAGGACGGACGATGGGCTGCAGGACTCTCAATGAAGTGTAACTAAATGACCGAATCGAAACAAAAGAACAAGAAATCCCGCGCTACTTCCCGAAGACGCTACTAACTAACTACCCCAGATTAATTGCTGACAGCACCGTCAGCCTGCCAGACGGTCGAAACAGGAGCCCGCGGTACCGTACCAAACCTCGGCTCGCGGGAGGGGGTCAAGGAAAAGACTAAACCGCAAAGCGAGCCACATGCAGCGGGTGGTGAGGATAAACAATACGAGGCATTTTCTGCTCGCCAATCATTCAAACAAGCCGACGGGTGGCTATGCCATGCAGGACAAGTGGCTACCGACAGTTGATCCGTTGTGGGTGGCAGCTTTATTTGATTTTCCGACTCTGGTCAAGTGTAGTTATTCCTGGGCACTGCGCGGTCCTTGAAACACAGGCCTCCCTCCCTGGACCAAAACCCATTGATCCGTAGCCGCAGCCACTGACTCGACGTGATTTATCAGCACCGGTAATACATGACTAACTGGATTAGATCAATAGGGATAAATAATCCGCTCGAGGACTCGCAGGCGAAAGGTTAACACCGTTCCTCGCTCGGTCTGTGCCCGCTGACCGCCAGTTCAGCTCTGAGGGGTTGCACAATTCCCCGCTAGAACAAACCCCAGTAGAGGAGCGTCGAGAAGAGAGATGGTAGGGCAGGTATATGCCTCATAGAGAACCCATGTGAGCAGGAGGAGAGAGCTCCGGCTTAAAGCTGAGCTAGCTATACCTTCCTGCAGCGATGAAGAAAATCAGTGAATATCATGTCGCGAATAGGTAGCCAAGCCCTGCACGATAAGACATCCTAACGGGAGTTCTCGGTGGACGCGATTATGCATGGATACCCCCAGACCCGACGGGACCTACAGGAGGTGGCTATGGCGCCCACATGTGCGCATGCAGGGTGTTGATATGATAGCTTCAGGCGTGTTTGACTGATGGGGCGGCGGGGATTCGGTCCGTGCCGGAGTCTTATGGAGATATATTGACTACTTGGCATGTGCTTTATCTGCAGCCACTTGCGTGGCATGGCGCGAGCTCTCCATTCTGGCCCTGACCAATCCAGCTATGCGTTGCTGGCCTGATAGCGGCATCGTTTCCACATAGTATTCAGAGCTAGTGTTCGGATCATTGACCGACACGGCTCCCCCAAACAGATGGGGCCCACGGTATCACGTGGGTTGCAAGTCGAAGAATCAAAGCAGTATGTATGTCCTTCTCCTATACCCTGCTGAATGTGCCGCGGGGGTAGGAAGTCTGGAAGCTGTGGTGCATTCCCAGCAACTCCATTACCTTGCTGCCAATTCCGACGAATTCTCTGGTGAAAGCAGACAGCCAATCGTCCTTGGGGTGCAGCGCATTCTCGGCTGCCCGAACGAGTGTTATATACCGATCATGCCAAATCGGCAGGGACAAGCCGGGAGCGTCTCAAGAAACCTGCTCATGCAGATTCAAGGACTATGACAGCACCCGAGTCTGCTACCATATCAGAAACAAGTCAACAACACAAAAGACCGGTCAGAAAACAAAAGTTAACACGTACGACGAACTGTTCCAGCGATTCCTCAAAGAGCTCATTGTTCACACCCACGCCGCCGGGATGCTCGGTCGGAGACAGGGGGTTTTTCACCACTAGACAACACATCAACAAGGTATCATGGTTGGATTCTCAATTCACGCACCATATTCCACGAACAGATTGATGTAGATCTGCTGCAAGGCGATGCGCATGCTGGGGCTCTTGAGGTCGGTGAGCATGACGAACTTGGTATTGGTCGGGGTTTCGTAGTAGTGGAGCTTGTATTGGCTGGTGGTGTAGGAGATAAAACTGAGTGCAAGTCAGTCGCGTGTTGGTGGGCGGAGAACACCGAATGGGCTTACTTGTCCTCCTCGCCCCCCAGTTTGCGCACCATGTTCCGCAGGGAAAACACCGTGCCAAACACCAGTTTTGCGTCGTCGTCTGTCGATCGCACCGTCTGGCCGAGGCCTACTAGGTCTGACCCGGAGCGCGAGGCCTTGCCGGCGAGCGAGGTCGGGCGCGGCTGCCAGAGGCGTTTGTAGATGCATTCCGCTGCACAAATCAGTTTCGAGACAAGAATTGAGACGGCAGAGAGGATTTACCATGACGGTCGAAGATGTAGAAGGAGTAGACGGGCATCGTGGGTGGCTGGCGTTGGGATGTTGTTGTTGATGTAGGTCAGGGGAGGGAGATAGAAGAGAGAGCGCAGGCGGTGAAAATCAATCGATATAGTAGAATGACGATGCCAGTCCCCCCGCCCTTCGCTGCCCACGACATGGCGGATCATGAGCTGCTCCCAGATGGCCCTACGCAACTAGACGAGATCTCTCCGCCAAACAGAGCGAAGTAAGCCCTCGCTTCCTCTTTCTAGAATTCATCTACGATTGTGGCTTGGCATCGATCGGACCTGACAGATATAATTTCTTCCAGCACCTCGCCCTCCTATGAGAGTCCCCAGAGACATCGTCAACGAAATCCTAGGACCAGGCGTCCGGTGAAGGTCGGTGGCTTTTTCTTCTCGCTGGTCGGGTGCAGAAACTGATGTGCGGGGCAGGAAACCCTCAACGCTCGCTCGGAGTATACAACTAGCCAAGACGATGGGACGGCAGAACACCGAATCAACCAGTATGTGATCAGGCAGGAGATAGGGCGCGGGTCGTTCGGGGCGGTTCATCTGGCCGTAGACCAGTTTGGCAATGAATATGTATGTCTGCTCTGGGGAAGTGGGAAAGAGGGTTCGGTCCATGCTAATAGTCTGCCGCCAGGCTGTGAAAGAATTCTCCAAGTCCCGGCTGAGAAAACGGGCACAGTCGCATCTTTTGCGACGGCCACGGGGGCCCCGGCGGCCTAGCGCCGGCTTCAATTCCCCACTGCGCCGATTTCCGTCTGGAGATGATGCCGCGCAAGGAGAGAACTCGCTGTATCTGATCAAGGAAGAAATCGCGATCATGAAGAAATTGGATCACCACAACCTGGTGTCGTTAATTGAGGTGCTTGATGATCCGTCAGAAGATTCGCTGTACATGGTGATGGAAATGTGCAAAAAGGGAGTGATCATGAAAGTGGGCTTGGATGACCAGGCCGATCCATACGATGACGAGCGTTGCCGATGTTGGTTTCGCGACTTGATTCTCGGCATTGAGTACCTACACTCCCAGGGCATTGTTCATCGAGATATCAAACCGGACAATTGCCTACTGACGAACGACGACGTGCTCAAGGTGGTCGACTTCGGCGTGTCGGAGATGTTTGAAAAGAACTCGGACATGTTCACGGGCAAGTCGGCGGGCTCACCCGCATTTCTCCCACCAGAACTGTGTGTCGCAAAACATGGCGATGTATCCGGAAAAGCCGCGGATATTTGGTCCATGGGTGTGACTCTGTACTGCATTCGATACGGCAAGCTGCCGTTTGAGAAGGAGAGCATCTTTGAGCTGTATGAGTCGATCAGGAATGACTCGGTTGTTTACGAGGATGAGACCGATGAGAGCTTCAAGGGTATGATGGAGCAGATTCTGGAGAAAGATCCCTTGAAGCGGATCAAGATGCGGGACTTGCGGGTAAGTTCAACCACTTTTTGGTTCCGGGTACATTCTCATCAAAAGCGCAGGACCATCCTTGGGTAACAAAGAACGGAACCGATCCACTACTGCCGGAGGAGGAGAACACAGCACAGCTTATCGAGCCTCCCACCGAGGAGGAAATGGACTCGGCCATCACGCGGAACATGGGTCGACTCATGACGGTGGTACGTCGGAGCCTCGCCTTGAGAGTTGGGACTATGCTGAATGTCATACAGATGAAAGCCGTCACGAATTTCAAACACTTGGTGCACCCGACAAAGTCAGAATCAACCCTGCAAAGTATCCTTGGAGGAGACTTTAATGGACAATTCGTCGAGCCACCGATGGAGATGGATCCGGAGGAAGATTTCCCAGCGGTGGGCCTTCAACCTGAACCGAATCGCTTGAGAGCAGCAATCCGACATGCGTTGCCACGGCATCCTATGCTGTCCAGCATCGTGGATCAGTTTAGCACAGATCAACCGCCGGGGTCTTCCGGCTCGACCAGTGGTTCATCCCGGCCAGAACACAGTCCCGCAAGCAGCCAAAGACCCAGTGGTGTGTTTGAGCCCGAACGGAAAGACTCAGGGTCGATGCGCAGCGGCAAACCCTGGGAAGAGATCCTGCGCGAATCCAGATCCTCTTCCCAGGCGGCATCACCACACCCGGCATTATCACGAACCAGCTCGGCGACAACCACCACCAAGCGCAGTCTGGAGGGCACTCGAGGGCACGCCCGGGATCCCCTAGAGGAAGAGTTTCCATATCTCTTCATCGGTCCATCCTCCTATACGGGCCCGTCCCACCAAGAACCATGTGAAATGGTTGAAGCGGATGACTCCGTCCCAATCTTCGAAGAACCAGAGAGCGCCGTGGACAGCACCGAAGCAGTAGACATCCCCACAGGTGAACAGCCGGACGAATTTCCGACTGTTAGCGAGTCACCAGGCGCAGCAGAGTTCGACATTTACGAAACAGCGTACCACACGGAACTCGAACGAATCCAACGCCGCAGCAACACCGTACCAACGGTGTTCCCGACACGACGAATCAAGGACTGGGACGCGCTGATGGAGTTCGTCAAAGACAAATCTGTGGTTCTGCAGATCGGACAGAAGATCGCGTACCCTTCCTCCCTTAATCCTCCCTCTGCGTTTAGTGCCGCGGCGAATATGATGAGAGATCAGATTTCTCAGAAGACTGCCTCTTCTGAGCCACAGCCGCAGCCGGACTCTGCAGAGGAAGGTGACCCAGCTCCCCGTGAACACCAACAACAGCGTGACCCGCCTTCGGCGTCGCTTTTTTCACGCTCTGTTCCCGATCCGGAGGCTTCTTCTTTCGAAGCGACGGGTACATCTGTCCCTGAGGCTCAGCCGGAAGGTGAGAGTTCCACTGCGCGGCTGAGACGACTATTTGGAGGATAACGGATAAAACTGGTGATAGATGAGCGGTCAGCATTGAAGTCCACAGATAAAAGCAGAGAATATGAGTACAAGCGAGATCTTCTCATTGCCTTGTGTATGGGTTGCATGGTTTTTGCATACCAGCACCCTTCTAGGTATATAGTTCACCTCCAGTTCAAGTCAATATCAAAATCAGTCAATATATTATCAGCACATAACATAACAAGAGAAAAGAGAGAAGCACGGAATGATAACCCAACATGGGCGATTGCCTTGATTTCCCGCCTACGCAACCTACTGGGGATGATCGTTTCCTGGCAAGATCCAAGACCGCCTCTCACTCCAACCAACCAGAGCCCATTGCGATCTCGGATCGTTCTTCCAGCCCACTCGGACACTATGTACAGTCTGCGAGAGGGTCTGCACGTACATCGTGCAGCGCATATCATGACTTAGTATGGGTTAGTTATGTGAACTGTTTATGCTGTGTAGCCATAACGCAGGACAATGCAGTGTATAGTGGACTACCGGGACAGTTCGTACATACGTCTGATCTAGATCTAGTTCATGGGTGGAGACACTGTAGTTACTCAAGATGGAGGCGTCAAAAACGGTTGTTTCTGACGCCATTTGAAGCATTTAGATCGATAAGAAAAAATTGAAACAAAGAGCATGGTACAATACAATTGTAGTAGGTGCGAGTCAGGAATGCAGATCATGCACGGGTGCAGATAGCAGCCCAAGGAATGCCCGACTGACATGGAAAGTAAGGGCGGTGGAAAAAAACAGACAATACTAATGCACAATATAACCACCATCATGTCATGTCATGTCATGCAAATTGGTGATGATTCTTCGGATGCATCTCAAGCCGAAGACAGAAGGTTGAAGAAAACACGCCTGGCCGAAGAAAGATAAGAAAATGGATGAGCATGGGCATTGTCGTAAGTGAAGACACAAAAACAGCATTTGCAGGAAACACGGGCACGAAAACTGAGCAGCAATCAAAGCCCTATCTTTATCGAAGCTCATGGACACATCACGGGTGTACTTCTGGATGAGCGGAAAGAAAGAAGTCGCGGAAAGAAAATGCGTCAACCCCCTTTCTTGGGGGGAAAAACAAAGAAAACAGAAGAGCATGTCTCAACATCTCTGGAGACTCGAGTCGCTCAAATATGCGGTTTGAACATGCGATGAAAACAAGAAACAGATCAAACATGAACGCTGTCTATGGTTCTGGTTCATCATTGGCTGGAATCAGATCATTCATTCATGGCGCTTGATGGGAAATGGACATGGTGTGAAAACCGTCAGTCATTAAGTAAAAATCATCGCGGGTGTTTCTCAGCTGGAGTCGTGCTCAATTGCCTTTCTCGTCCTGGAGGGGGAGGTGGTGGTGGGGGTGGATCAGTTCGCGAGTCGTGTCGACTGCTGTTGTCTGGCGGAGAGAACCGGTCATGCGAGAATGAGGTGCTGTTGATGCGAGGGAATGGATCTCTCGGGGCGGGTTGGAGGGTTCGCGGCGAGGGAAGCGTGTGGCACATCTCTGTCGGCCGAGGTAGCTCTCGTGAGCCCATGATGGGCATGTCCCGACGGTCATCAGGTCCTGAGGCGGGAGCTCCTCCTCCAGGGCCTGCAGTGGAAACATCAAACGGTCTCGGTTCTTGCGGCGCTGCTGGAGCCGTCGACATGGTCATCCTAGAAGCACCCACCGCGGGGCTCGTGGGCGATGGAGGAATCTTCAATCTGCCAGACCCTGAGCTCCGCGGCGGAGGATATGTCTCACCGCGAGCCTCGGCAGCGGCTTTCCGCCGTTCCGTCTCTGCCTTGCTCGGACGGCCGCGTTTCCTGGGAGGTTCCCCCGTGGCAGATGCCGTGGTCTCCAATCGCGGAGAGACTTGTGCAGCCGACGCGCCGCTCTCACTACTGTACGAGGCGGCGCTACTGACCGGCGGCCGGGGTTGAATTGCACGTGGTGCCAGAATGGGTTTGTCTGCTGGGAACAGCGGCCGTTTGCGCGCGGTGCCGAGGTCAATTGGGGCCGCTGGCCGGCCGGGCATCTCAGGGCGTGGTGGGTAAGGTGCTGCTGGGAGGGACGGCGGCTGAGCGGGCTGCTGGCACATATTCCAGAAGGCCATTTGGGAGGCGTTGAGGGAGCGACCTGCGGAGAGGGCGTGAGCGGGAGAACTCGGTAGGAATTGATTGATGGAGGGCATATACCTGGCGGCAGTGGGATGTCTCCCCAACTGGGAGTAATCTGAAAGTCCCTGATCATCCGGACCAGATGACTCGAGGGAATGCCCGCTTTCTTGAGGATCTCGGTGAGCAGCGTGTACTTCTCGTCCTCGGACCAGGGCCGTTCGGGTGGATGATTCGACATGTCCAGCGACCATCCCCAAGAAACGAAACGAAACGAAAGAAGGAAAGGAAAGGAAAGGAAAGGAAAGGAAAGAAAAGAAAAGAAACAAAAACAAAAACCTCCCAAACGACAGCAGGGCAAGGCGAAGATTCACGTCAGGAACAGCAGCATGGCTTAAAAAAGAACGACGAACTCCTGACGAGAAAGCAAAAACGGGACCAGGCAGTCGACGGGCAAGCTGCAGGGACGAGAGATTACCATACCGGGCCAGGTTTCATCTGGGTTTTTTTCCAGAAGCGATCGAAGGCAGAGAGGGAAAAATACGGCTAGCCCCTGCATAAGGGGGAGTGAGCAAGTGGGGATTCATGATTAATAGCAATGGGTGAAGTAAGTAGGTCACTACGGTTCGTGAGGACGGGCAATGATCAAAACGAATACTAAATGTGGTTGGAGGTGAAACACCGCGCGTAGGGTGTGGCCAGCGCCAATCGATACCCGCTGCGAGGGATGTTGCTCAAACAGCGCAGGGAGCCGCCCTGGACTCGGCGACAGGCTCTGAATGGAGTTGGGAGCGGTTCGTGGTTTCAGCGTGAACGGAGCTAGCTCGATCTCACTAGCGCCCGGAGAGACAGACCATGCACGACAGCAGTCATCGTAGAGCCCATCAGAGCAGTGACGAAGAATAGGATTAGGATTACGATGCGGTGGTTCACTCCTCATGGCAGTCCGTGACTGGAGAGAATAATGAAGACCAATAACTAGAAGACCCCGAGCCTCAATGGTCCCCCGGGCGGTGAGGGCGGTAAAGGGCCGACGGATCCAAAGATTCAATCCAGATCAGTGTTGTTTCTTTTTCTCCCCTTGATTGCGCCAACCACACACCTTCTCTCTCTCTCTTCTCCTGGTTTCTTTTCCTCCGCTATTTCTTTCCCTTTCTTTGTCTTTTGGTCATTCTCTCACCCCCTCTTCCCATCGTCCTCTCCCTCCCCCCCGCCTGCGCGGTCTCGCGCGATCGCGCAGTCCGCGTCATGTCGGCCGTTGACAACGCGGACACCGAGAGTTCCAACGCCGTGATAGCGGAGATGGCTTCGCCAAAAAGGGAATCTCCCTCGATAAGCAATGGCTTGCCCGCCCAGTCCCGCAGTCACTCTCCGCTCAAGAAAGAAACATCCACCGAGGCAGACCCGAACAACATGGAGGATTCGAAACTCGAAGAGAAAGTCGGCGGCGGCATTATCCTCAAGCAGGAGCCTGGTCAACCCCCGAAACTCACGCGCAGAGAATCCCAGCGAGTCGTCCCACGGCCCCCGCAGTTGTGGGCACATCTGCCCGACAGCACCAGCGACGCGCTGGCCACCTTTGAACAGATCGAGGCATGCTGGTATGCGAACAAGTACATGGGCTATACGGAACATGCGATGGAATGTGATTGCGCTGAAGAGTGGGGTGAGTGAACCCCCTTTTTGTCGCCTGGTGTCTCCCGCTCCTCGCGAGACACGGGAACCCCGCGAACATGGTGGCTAACCATCCCCAGAGCCGGAACTCGGCCAAAATTTAGCATGCGGCGACGATTCGGACTGCATCAACCGCGCCACCAAGATCGAGTGTGTGGGTGACTGCGGCTGTGGAGCAAACTGCAAAAATCAGCGATTCCAGAAGAAACAATACGCCCAGGTGTCCGTCATCAAGACCGAGAAGAAGGGGTTTGGGTTGCGTGCCGAGACAAATTTAGAGCCACACCAACTGATCTTCGAGTATGTCGGCGAGGTCGTGGGCGAGGCGCAATTCCGGCGGCGCATGAGGCACTATGACGAGGAGGGCATCAAACATTTCTACTTCATGTCCCTGAACAAAGGCGAGTTTGTCGACGCTACTAAAAGAGGCAATCTCGGCCGCTTCTGCAACCATTCGTGCAATCCCAACTGCTATGTCGACAAGTGGGTGGTTGGGGAGAAGCTGCGCATGGGCATCTTCGCCGAGCGTGCCGTGCAGCCTGGTGAGGAATTGGTGTTCAACTACAACGTCGACCGCTACGGCGCGGATCCTCAACCTTGCTACTGTGGCGAGCCGAACTGCACGGGATTTATTGGCGGTCGCACTCAGACGGAGCGCGCGACCAAGCTGTCGAATGCCACAATCGAGGCTTTGGGTATCGAGGATGCAGAGGCGTGGGACACGGTCGTGGCACGACGCCCGAAGAAAAAGAAGATGGAGGAAGACGACGAGGAATACGTGGACAGCGTGCAGGCCAAGTCTCTGGACGAGAATGGCGTGACCAAGGTGATGGCAGCTCTCATGCAGTGCCAGGAGAAGTGGATTGCAGTCAAACTGCTGGGGCGAATCCAGCGCTGCGAGGACGAGCGAGTCCGGAACCGAGTGGTCAAGATGCACGGCTACCAGATCTTGAACTCGCAGCTCGGCATGTGGAAGGAGGACCAGAATGTGGTTCTGCAGGTCTTGGACATCTTGGACAAATTCCCTCGACTCACACGAAACAAGATCATCGACTCCAAGATCGAAACAACCATCCAGCCGCTGACAACCTGCGGCGACGAACGCGTGGAAAAGAGGGCCGTTGTGCTGTTGGCCAGCTGGGCGAATCTGGAGGTTGGGTATCGCATCCCGCGCATGAAGCGTGGAGAGCAAATCAAGCAAGCCGTCAACCAGTTCGAGCGCCGCGAGTCGGGGCGTGAAGAACGCCAACGGACCGCTACACGGTCCCCGTCACCCTCATACGAGACTTCCAGTCGACCGAAACAATCACGGAGGGAGCGAAATCAGCACCACAACCGGCCTCGGCAGGGCCGCCGTCCACGTCCTTTGCCCGAGGGATGGTTCTCAGCTGAGGATGAGAAGGGCCGGACATACTACTACTCGGCCACGGGCGATACAACCTGGAAAAGACCAACCGAGCCTCCGGCCGCGCAACCGCAGAAACTCAGGAACATGGCTCTGCAGAGCATCATTGACGGGATCATCAACTCGCAAGAAAAAACTCCGTCTGAGCAGAAAACCGAGAGTCCGGCAACACCACAGCCAGCGGCAGAAAACCCGGAGAAAAAGAAAAAGAAGGACCCGGATTGGTGGAAGAGTCTTTCTCTGGAGAAGCAGAAGAAGCTCTACGAGAACACCGTATGCTGCCCATTGAAGAGAGAGATAATAACCAAACTAACAACACCTCCCAGCTCCACCCCTACATCAAGCACGTCGTCGACCAGTATAAGCACAAAATCCCCAGGGATCACCTGAAGCGGTTCGCGAAGGAGACAGCCAAGAAACTGGTCGAGGGCGACTACAAGAAGAACCGGGTGGTCGACCCAACGCGGATCAGCGAGAAACACCAGCAAACCGTCAAGAACTACTGCAAGAACTTCTTCGACAAGGCCGCCTCCAAACACAAGGAGCGCGAGAAGCGCAAGGCACGAAAAGCGGGACAGACGGGCGCCGACGGTCCTGCTGACGAAGACACGAAGATGTTGTCGGACGATGAGGCCGACGCCCACGCTGCGGCGCCTTCGCCGATGGATGATGACGATGACGACGCCACCTCGGCGACTCTAAAGCGCAAGCGACACGACGATGCTGCATCCCCGGAGAACGATGAGGATGGTGATGGTGATGGTGATAGCTCCCCGTCGAAACGACAAAAATCCATTCCTCCCACGCCACCCCCGCCTCCTCCACCTCCTCCCGAGGGCGATGGCGATGGCGACGGTGATGTCGATGGAGACGGTGAAGATGACAGCAGTCCCGCGAATGCAGATGATCAGTCCCCGTCTACAGGGCCCGGGACGGGGACGGCATGCGGCATCGTGGAGAACGAGATGAAGCCCTCTTCGCAGATTGGCATTGAAGGCAGGGTATGACAGCCTGGACATGATCAGCATTTTTCCGCCAGCATTTTCTTTTAGTTTGGGTGGGGGGGGGGCTGGAATTCAGAAACCAAAAAGCTTTTTTGATGGCATTTCCATCCATACAGCGAGTGAGCAAGCAAGCAAGCAAGATGAGACGAGACAAAAAGAGGCGCGGGCGATGATTACTTGATTCTTGAAAACTTCCCTTCTTCTTCTCCTTCTCCCTTGTTCTTATTCACATCTTTTTTTTTTACCTTTGATTTGCTGCTTGCTATCGAAATACCCCCCGTCACAGTTGATCACAATCCAGGGATCTACTCGCTTGGACGTTGCTCTTGTTCTCTCTCTAGGGACGATGTATGACCCGCATAATTACCATAACAACCATGTGCATAATCGATTCAAGTAAATAAAAGTATCTACACCAAGTGACTACAGTAACTACAGCCAGCAGACGGAGTCATCATCAATCGTTCATTGCATCTATGTCTTCCTATCAAAATTGACATCAAATCAGCATCACGACACCCATGCACAGAACATGACATAACGGCATAAACATCATCCCCGAGCCTCATCAGAAAGAGACAGGAACAAACGATAAACGAGTAACTACCCCCCGCGCTCTTTTCATCCACCGCACCTCGAAGAAAGACAGGATCTAATAGAAACTCTCCACAATACTCTCCTTATTAACGCCCGCACTAGCACCACCGGGCGCCATCTCGCCCAGCCGGAAGACACTCTCGATAACACTCAGCTCCGTGGCCGTGGTATCCAGACCTGTGATCGCCAGCCAGTCGTTGACAACCATGCCCGCGCCGACGACGGAGGATCCGCGGTTGACACTGCCGGCCACGAGGGGCACTTGCAGGAGCGAGGAGAGCTCGTCCTGGTCGCGAACGGAGGTCTTGGGGTGGACGATGCCGCCTTGGTTCGAGAGGGCCATGTAGGAGCCTGTCAGGACGTTGTCGGCGACTGTTTGGCGGAAGACTTCGACGCCTAGCACGTCGGCGAGACTATTTTCCTTATCGTTAGTACTGACTGGAACAACCAGGGGACCTGGTTGGGAGGGGGGTGTATTACATCTCTTCGGTCTCCCGCTCCAGATCGGGATGCACCAGCGCAACATGGTCATTACAGCAAATCACGTTCCCCAGCGCAGACAGCCGCTCTTCTATCCGTTGGATCTTGACGCTGTCCGGGAGCGTGTTGCGCAGATGCTGCAGTTCCTGGTCGGTTGTTGTCGTTGGTACGAGGAGGCCGTTTTTGTTTCTATCCTCCCCTCGGAGAGGGGCATTGATCAGTATATATTGTTTTTTTTTTTAAATCAAAAGTAGGAGTCAAGGTACTAACCCCACGGCTAACCGGCCCACGAGACGTGTACCGGCGATAGTAGCGTGGCAGATGGGAATGACATCCTGGAGTTCGGCTTCGAAGACACTGTAGAAGTTCTCCGAGGCGCCGACAGCGACGACGGCGTAGGAGTTGGTCAGGAGGGAGAAGACGCCGACTCTAATTGCGGTTTTGGTGTTAGTGCGTTTTCTTTTCCCCTCACATGGCCCGCCTGGATAGTTGGCGGGATGGTGGGGGTGAAACTCACTCGTTCGAGTTCTCGAATTGAGCGCGCACAGCCATGCTGGAGGTATATTCGGGGGTCGGGACTGGGCTGATGGTGGGTGTAGACGGAGGGAGCGGAGAGGAAGACGCAGAAGCGAAGCGGGGATGCTGCAGGTGGTGGTGGTGGTGGTGGTGGTGGTGGTGCTGGTTGAGGAGGGAAGCGAGAATGACGAGCGAAACAGAACCTCCGGATTGGAGGCGGGAATTCAGGTGTGGATGGCTGAGAGCACCTGAAGAGGAAGATGAACCGGGAGTTAAATATTGAAGACTGGATGAAGAAGCGACAGAAAAGAATCAAAAGCTCGGGCCAATCAGAGCGAGTCACAGCCACGGCCCCGGTGGGTGGAGCCGCTAGTCCGAAAGCGGAAGGGGAGTCATCCTGGTAGTTTTTGACTCATTTACATAGTCTTACGGAGGAGTGACGGACGATGACTACGAGGTGGATGGTGGAAAAGACAGGCCCGAGGGCAGGTCCCGTCACGAACGAACATACATTAGAGACCGACTGGGGCCGAATAACGCCATCGCTCAAACATGAGATAAAGTACAACGGTGGTGGTAGTGGGTACATAGTGGTAGTAGTACAGGAGTAGTTAGTGGTGGTACATGGCCAGGTTTAATACCGACGCGAACCTGGAGGCGGCGGTGGTGGCGGGGGAGGATGTTGTTGATGTCCATGAGGCGGAGGGAAGTACAGCGATGGTGGCTGCGGTGGTCCCGGGGGAGCGAGATAGTTAGGCAGTGGCAGACGTGGGAAGTTGGAGCCTGGCGGCGGCGGAAGCTGGGGCGGACCACCATTGATCGTAAACGGGTCCGGAAGACCCAACTGGCCCCGCGCGGGCAGGAGACGACGCGGCTGCTGGGTCGGGGTCGGACGGGGAAGGATAAAGGATCGAGGATCGGTCGGCCCGTGGCCGCCCATCATCGGTGGAGGCGGTGGCACGGAAGACGGCTGCGGGAGCAGGGTTCGGTGGGGAGGCTGCGGCATCACGCTCGAATCGTGGATATGGGGGAGAAGCGCGTGGGCTGGCTCGGACAGGGCGGCATCGGCTAGCGCGGACAGTGCTTGGGGGAATGGGTCGGAGGCTTGCTCGATGGATGTCGCCGCCCAAAATAGACTCTCCAGGGCTTGCTGAGCCTTGGTGCCAGGAGAATCTCCCAACTCTTTCATTTGCGGGTTGATATCTTCGCTCAGGCGGGCTCGCTGCAGGAAATCTTCCCAGCCGTCCTTGCCGCGGAGGTAGGCGGCAGCCCCTTCAGGGTCTCGGATATACTGAGACACATACCCGCGCTCATTCTCTCGGATCGCGGTCGGGGCAATGCGGAAGAGGTATCGTTTTTCCTCGGATTCCATGTCAGAGTCATTAGGCTGGAGTGTGGTTAGTGGTGAGGAAAAAAAAGACAGAAACAAAAAAAAAAGCTCACCTCTGTATGCTCGTCGTCCTCGGCGGCTCGGCGGCCCTCGACCAACATCATGTAGCTGCCTTGGGCAGCATGCAGCATCTCGTCTTTGATCTCTCCGAGTTGCGCCTGGACGGGTCATTAGCGAAAAGCTGTTTGGTCACAATGTCACCCAACGTACTTGGTATCGGGTCTCTTTCGCGTTCTTCACACCCTCATACACTCTTTCCAACGACTCCACTCGGAACTTGTACTCGTTCTCCAGTGTCTGCATGGCCTTGTACTCGTATTCCGCAAGCTCCCGTTGTATCTGCAAAAACTCCGGGGCGTCCTGGTGAATGTGGGGGTCTCTCGCCAACTTGTGCATGTGGTGTTCTGCCAGAAAGCTCAGCGCGACCTGTTGCGCCTGTCCCACTTTCTTAAACAGAGCAGCCAGTTCGTGCTGCCGCTCTTTCAATGGCTGGGATAGCGGGATGGGCGATGGGCTCCGGTATCGAATGGCTGCACCATCCCAAATCTCGTCCTCAATCTTCCTGCCGCCTCCTCGGCGCATGATGGTCGCGCTGCCTCGACCACGTCCGCGTCCTCGACCACCTCCACGCTTCACCACGGTTGCTGATTGTACAAGGCCTGCCGCTCCTCCTCCGCGTCCTCCTCCCCGCCCTCCTCCGCGGCTTCCTCCGCGGCTTCCTCGACCACGGCCACGACCGCGACCGCGACCGCGACCTCGGCCTCCGCGACCTCGTCGCGCACGAGCGGCACGAGCGGCGCCTGCAGAGATGTATGTTTGTTCCACAGGAGCAGGTGTCGCCTCTTCCGCAGGAGACGATTCAGTCTGGGTCTCAGTTTCACTTCCATTCTGTAGACGAATATCGGGCGTGGCTTCTTCAATTTTTGGCTTTTTGTTGGCAACATCCGAGTTGGCGACAGACTCGGCGCCGTAATCTTCATCTTTCATTTCCGTCGACTTCCGCTTGCGCGCGAGACGCGGTGAAAACACCCCGCGTGGAGGCATTTGCTCTGGTTCAGCGGACGCCTGGCTATCAGGAGCGGGCGTGTTGGAGGCTGTCTCCCGTGACACGGGTTGGTCGACCATCGCCTCGTCATCAGCGGCTTGCGACGAACGACGAGAGTGATCCGCATCAAAGTTCGGGGGCGATTTGTGCAGGCGAAGATGCGAATCATCATAATAAGTCTCCTCTTTGAATGAAGGTTCAGCGTAAGATTCATCTGCGTCCATATCCGCATCACCAGATTTAGTCGGAGATGACTGTTCCTGAGACGATTCACCAGGACCCCTGTTTCGGGCTGCCTGTCGCGTAGTCCTCGAAGATTCAGGAATAGCCAAGACTCGCTTGGAGCGCTTGGGACGCGGCGTCTCTGGGTTCTGAGAGCCGGTGGCAATGCTTAGAGGTGGATTTGATGATGTATCATGATCATCAGCAGCAGGAGTTGAGGCAGGGGAACTCTCCGGAAAAGCCCGGAGTGAAGGCATTTTGAACTTGATGATATGCGAGCGAACTTCAGACCTGCTCGATGATGGCGTCTCAGGAGCAGAGGGTTCTTCGAGACTCGTTCGAGATGATCGAGGACCCCTTCTGCGAAGACCCAGAGGGCTGGGTTCTAGAGGGAAAATCAGTTTTTTTTTGGAACTCGAACATGAAACGAATAAGAAAAAAGGGCTTACCGGATACGTTGCGCGAGGCTCTGGTGGCCATCGTGGGCGTGTGAGCTGGCTCTGGAGCCGCTCTATTTTTTCTTCTTCCCACCATCGCTACCGTCTGCGGAGCAAGGGATTAGTGTAAATTTGCGACCAAGTTACGATGACGCCGGGTGTGTGGTGTGAGTTTGGGAGCGAATAAAGACAAAGTAAGAAAAAAAAAACCTGGCCGAGATGGGCTTTACCCAGACAGGCGGAAATGAACAGGAGTAAATGAATCAGGCTGGCCTAACGAGGGTGCGCTGACGATGATGATGGGGATTGCAGTTGCAGGGGGGGATGGATGGTGGCAGGAAATACGAAAGAGAGACTTGGAGATGAGAGGAAACAAATGAAAAGGCCAAGAAAAAAGTAAAAAAAAGACAGAGCGAACGAAGCAACAGAGAAAGGTAAATCACCGCGCCGCCGATCTTCCGTGAATGCCACAGTCAATAATCGCGATTGCGAGTTGACAGTGAGCATTCGGGGATAATGGCAGATGGGTTGAGAGGCAGAGATTGGGGTAGACAGGGGGAGGGATGGATGGATGAAGGTATCGTCGGCAGTGAAGAAGCAACAAAGGCACGCGATAGATGAGAATAATGAACACGGGAATAGAAAGAGGAATTGGGAGTCAAGGGACGTGCGCGGAAACCCAAAACAAGTGGCCAAAACGGCCGTCAGGTAGAGCGGGAGAGCGACAGCAAGAAAGGCACTTACCGAAGGAGAGGACGAAGGGACAATCAGGGAATGCGACGGGGGATTGTGGTTGCGATGAGCAGCGGATGATGAAGTAGAGTAGAAGAAGAAGTCCGAGGAGGCCGTAGTTGGGAAAGGATCTACTGGGGGTGCAGGATTTGACTGGGTCCGGGTACGGAAGTGGATGATGGACCAGGAGTAGTAGAGTAGGAGTGATAAAACAGAGAGCGATGATGGGGAATCTGATGGGAAAAGAAGAAAGAATTGAGGAAGAGAATGATGGGTGTGGTGGAAGAGGAAGTGGAAGAGGAAGAGGAAGAAGAAGCAGAGAGAAGATGCAAGGGCCGTTGCGGAAGAGAAAGCCTGGCTGGTTCAGTTGGGGCGAGAGCAGGACCACACCAGGACCACACGACCGTAGGTTTGCGAGAATAGAATAATATGGGGGAATGATAGAAGAGGTGGAAGAAGGAAGAGAAAGAAGAGGTAATTATTCTTCACGGTGGTGACAGTGCTCTCCCCTGGATTGGCCCAATATAGTCGCCATCGCGTGTATTAATAGAGAGGTCGGTTGGTCCCCCACACGCGTGTCTTACATCCGCCGTCTGTCCGAACACGGCTACTACTACTATCCAACTCATTATTCTGCCTCATCAGTTATTCTACACTACGATTTTTTTACACTCGCAGCCTCGTCTCAAATATCCCGAGTGGGTCGCCTGGCGGTGACAGCGAAAACGGACGGCGCCAGACCCGTTGCAGGATGATTACTACTACTGTACTGTACTATGGTAAACCCGGTCAGTCCGATTCAACAGGGGTATATCCATCAACGAGCTCCGATATTATCTCAACACCGGATCTCTCTGATTATTATTTAACATACATATATAATATATCTCTGTACATGCCAAAACAAAAGGAAATCTATACATGAAACGAGCGGATAACATCATCAGTCAGTCAGTTCTCATCAGGGGATTCATTCAGTTCGTCTCTCTTGTCGTAAAACCCTGGCCCGGAGTCATTGCGTGCTCGCAGGGCATAGTCCTGCTCGGGCAATGGCGAGGGGGTTCGCATCGTCTGATCACGCAGGGAGCGTGCGGATCGCATCCGGGTCAAGGTCTGGACCGTAATCGTCTGTCCGGCAGACGGGGAGGCCCTGACCATTGTCCCGGGTGTTGGGGTTGGGGAAGGGGATGGGCTGCTGGAGCGAAATAGTGGGTGGATGTTGTCTTCTCGCTGAGTGACCGTCTCGGCGATGCTCAGGCTGCATGAAGAGCCAGTGGGTGATCGAGAGCGCACTAGGCTGTCGAGCGATTGCTGGGCTGATGGGCGGTGCTGTCGCAAGCTAGGCATACTGCGGATGCTATTGTGAGCTCGGACAAGAGGCCGCGGGTCATAACGGCGCTCCGGTCTTGTTGGGTATGTTGGAGATGACTCTGGGGTCCATGAGGCCGTGGAGTCGGTGTCGAAGGAGGAATGTTTGGCTTCTTGAGTGTCTTGTGGACGGATCGTCTGGTCCGACTGAGAGCTTGAAGTAGACAAGCGGCTTGAGGGCCGAGGAAACTTGCGCAGCGAAGACATTTTGGGCTCAAATCGGTAGTAATCGGAGGCTGCTGCAGGCGCAGCTGAGATGGCACTCGGCGTAGATGTTTGGAGGTATGGGCGAGACCACTGAAGGTCTGGTTTCTTTTGCTGCGTGAAGACCAAAAGAAGATAGCCGCAATAGAGGCCTTGCGAGAAAATAGAGAACGTCCAGGAGACGAAGCGGGCGATCGACAAGGTTGACTGCTGGGGGAATGGACTGCCTGACGCCATGGTTCCTGCACCGATCCCAGCAGCGAAGAGGAGATATGCCCCGGTGAAATAGAAGACTCCCGTCTTCCAGCCCACACATCGCTGGCCGGATCGAGCATCTTTGTGGAACAGTAGGCTCATCACGACCAGGGCGATACAGCTCACGGCACTCAAGCCAACCGGAGCCAGACCAGTGGTGGTCGCGTGGGAGGGCATAGACTGCATCGTCGCATAGAACATGCCACTGAGGATGGTGACGACGAACGTCGAGACCATTGAGGCCCCTGCCAGTAGATAGACCAACATTACTGCGAGAATGGCAGGTGTTGATAGATAGCAGATGTTAAAAGTCAAGAGGAAAGATATAGTGCACTTCAAGGCATTCACGACCGCCGACTATGCGTCCTGTAGCCAGAAAATCTGGGGAGGCCTCTGATCATTCCTTACAGCTCTCGGGAAGGGGACGTAGGCGTGTATTTATGGGCCGCTCAGGCATGGTTCGCGTGGGCAGCAGATGGATACATAACGGGACGGAGCGGTGCATCCCAATAGCGTGGTAGGAAGCAAATCGGACGGGGAAGCCGGGAGCAGGTCCTCTGCAGAGAGGTCGATCTGATTCATCTACCCGACATGGCGGTTCAGGTGTAATTGATTCAGGTACGGAAGAAGAGGGTCTGTAGGAGGAGCGTGAGTCTATGGATCATGAAATAGCAAAAAGTGATATGTCGCAATTGGGTCTTACAGCGAACAACACAAACCAGTTGTCCGCCACACTCGACCAGGGTTCATTCAGAAGGCCAGCAGAGTAAAATTCTCATAGCTCTGTCAATCCGGGCGCTAATAAGAACTATGGATATGATCAATCCGACTCATAGATCTCGGGGACTGGAGGTGGCTTGCTCCCCGTCTCAATAGTGCAGGCCGGGTGGATGTGACATATCGATCTGGCAGGCAAACAGCTCCAGTGGTTCCTGAACTTTTGTGAGATGATGTCCGATATGCTTTGTAAATAATCTTCAGCGGATCGAAGCTGTGACCGCGTTCCTGGAGGCGAGGTCCGTGTGATTAAGACCCTGTCTATCGCAGTCTGTCGTGGTCTATCGTGGCCCTATCAGTCCATCCTGCAGACGAGATCTGAGGAACTTAAATCACTATTATTGGCCAGGACCTATGAGATCTGGTCAATCTGATAGAATCTGCGCTGCACCCAATGGTTTTTTACCTGATTGCTCCGAATGTTTTGGTCAGGCTGTTCTGTTTTTGCCTCAGCGTTGTTGCCAATGGAGGGACCGGAGAGGGAACGGAGAGGAGGGCCCAGGGCTCGGGGAGGTAATGTAGCCATCTGGTATAATCAGGTCAGCGCGTCCATCTCGCTCTGCAACAATACTTTACATCATGGACGCTTCCTGAGCACACCCCAACAAGTATGCCCAATAGTATACTACAAGGCGGTAAGGCATCTGCCACCGCCTAGCCCAGCCCGCGTTGGCTGCGGCGTCACCTTCGCCCTGCGCCCCTCTCTCTTCCCTCGTCTGTTTCTGCCTTCGACATCAACCAGGTCCATCATTTCTTTCTCCCTTCTTTCCTTTCCATCTCTCAGTCCCCTATCCTTTTCTTCATCCCCTCCCGTTCTAGCTGTTCTCGTTTCCAGTGGCGGCAAAATGAAGCTCACTTTCAAGGTAAGTGTGACCCCGCCACCTTTTGTCTCTGCCGACGGCTGACTGGTCTTGTTATCAATAGGATCTGAAGCAAGAGAAGTTTGTGGTCGACGTTGAACCCTCCGAGACGGTATGTTCTTTGTCTTGGATGCCATTCGCCGACGTCACTCCAGTGTGGGGCTCAACAGTATTTCCATAACAGGTTCGCGAGGTCAAGCAGAAGATCGCCCAGGAGAAAGGGGAGTATGAGGCCGACCGGATGAAGGTTATCTACTCTGGTATGTTCTCATCCCGACGAGATGGCCTCGTGGGTTGAATCTTGCATCTGACACAACCCTCTCTGCTGCAGGCAAGATTCTCCAAGATGACAAGACGGTCGAGTTCTACAACATCCAAGAGAAGGACTTCTTGGTTTGCCTGCCCTCCAAGGTAGGTCTGTCCTTCGGTGTGGATTATAGTAGACACTAACGGCTTTGCCACCAGCAACCCAAGGCTGGCGGCTCGTCCGCTGCCTCCCCGGCACCTTCCACCCCTGCAGCCAAAATCCCTGCGTCGACACCGGCAGCCCCTCCAGCTCCTGCGCCCGCCGCTTCCACTGCTCCCGCTGCACCTGCTACTCCCTCCCCCGCCACTACCGGTGCGGGGCAGACGGCCAGCCAGGACCCTGCCTTTGGTGATCCTTCCGCGTTAACGATGGGTTCTGCAGCGGAGGGGGCAGTGGCCCAGATGGAGGCTATGGGATTTGCCCGCAGCGACATCGACCGTGCCATGCGTGCTGCATTCTTCAACCCTGACCGTGCCATCGAATATCTTCTGACCGTAAGTCTTTGTGGTGGAAAAAAAAAAAAAAAAAAGTGCCCCGCGCTAATGTCAAGCCTAGGGTATCCCCGAGAACGTCCAGCAGGAACAACAGCAGCAACAACAGCAACAACAGCAAGAGCAGCAAGAGCAGCAAGAGCGCGCTGCTCCGTCTGCCCCTGCCCCCACGGTCCCCACGTCCGGTGGTGAGGAGCCCGTCAATCTGTTCGAGGCCGCTGCTCAGGCTGGCGAAGGTGGTGGCCGTGGTGGAGCTCGGGCTGCTGGAGGCGGCGCCGGCGGCGGCGCTGCTGCTGCTGCGGGTGGCGAAGCTCTGCCCAACCTGGACTTCCTGCGGAATAACCCCCATTTCCAGCAGCTGCGACAGCTCGTCCAGCAGCAGCCGCACATGCTGGAGCCGATCCTGCAGCAAGTGGCCGCGGGCAACCCGCAGATTGCCCAGATCATCGGACAGAACTCGGAGCAGTTTTTGCAGCTGCTGAGTGAGGAGCTGGAGGAAGAGGAGGGGGGGTCTCTGCCGCCGGGCGCGCAGGCTATCTCGGTCACGGAGGAGGAGCGCGATGCTATCGAACGAGTACGTTTTCTTTTTTTCAGTTTGCCTCCATTTCAACTAACATACTCTAGCTCTGCCGTCTGGGCTTCCCGCGTGACTCGGTCATCCAGGCCTACTTCGCCTGCGACAAGAACGAAGAGCTAGCAGCCAACTTCCTCTTCGACCAGCCGGACGAAGACGAGGAGTAAACACACCAAGAAAAACGCGCAACCCTGCATCATTCCCATCTTCTCGCCTCTTATGTCTTGATGAATACCTCTCTCATACTGTCCTGTCCTGTCCATCTGTCTGTCTGAATTTGATCATGGCAGAGTTTTCCCACTTACCTTCTCACTCTCCTCGTCTCGCCTCTCCTCTAGCTGTCGTCTCCTAAATGCAGCACAGCGCTAAACCTGGCGTTTGAACTGCTGAGCGTGTGGACTTGACCGACTTGGCTTTTCTTTGCATCACTGGACTTTCCGCTTTTGCCCGCTTTTTCTTTCTCCGGATACGACTGTGATCATGTATTTAACTAATGGGCAAAATGGGACTCCTTCGCTTGACTTGCGTCTTGTCGGCTTAAAATTGTAGATGGCTAGCTCGTTCTACTGCGTGCGCTCGTCCCACACTTATTTTATTTGTAGATGCATATCTACCTATTTTTCTCATCAGCCCGGTCTAGATCTGACTATTTAGTTATGTACCTAAGGTATGACTTGATCCGGTGAAGTGATCATGAGAATAAGAAGAATGTCCGGGTCGGCTGACTGGCAGGTAACTACTCTGTACCTGGGCGGGACTTGTAGTCGATATATATTTTGGTCTAGTGACGATGTACACTTTCGTACCGGTGGCAGATGATCACAAGGGATCGCCACCATTCTTCGCGTCATTTGCACTGAAGTGTAGACTAACTCCCGAATCTGAATTCCTCGAAACGAGTCGCTGTCATGCTATTCACTCGCCCATCCTGATGAGCACTGGTGGGGTACCTGGTATCTATCTATCTAACCACCCAATAATCCAACATCCAACATGCACAAAAAACAAGCGCAAGGAGCACGGCTCAATAAGAAAGAGAAGAGATATTCCTGAATCTGCCCCAAACCCAAAAAAGACAGAAAAAACATTTTAAAATGAGAAAAATAGAGTAAATAAAATAATAGGTAAGGGAGGTATAGAAGGAAAGATTAGCGAGAACACACCCTCCGCACAGCCCAGACGCGCAGACCACGACGTCCTATGACTCTCTGCAATGTAGTGACGATACCATCATCGCCAAAGTCAAGGTCATCCAGGTTCAAGTGTTTGCGGTATAGCCAGAGCGGAAGGAGCTCCAGGTTCGGGGAGCGGAGCGCAGGGGAAATAGCATACGGATCGAGGAAAGTCGCCGAGGCGGGAGCGACCAGGAAGACAGAGGTAGGTTTTGAGCAGGTGGGGACGGCGCTGTTGAGACGGGTGATCATCTCCAGCCCGGGAATACCCATCAGGTCATGGGTTGTGATATCGGCAGAGGCGTTGGAGGGTTTGTTGCCTAGAAGCCACAGCGGCGGGGAGTAAGTCTTCCACCAGAAGACATCGACGCCGGAAGGCGGGGCGGCAATGGTGTTCTCGACGATGGAGCGCATGGCCAGTTGCGTGGGCACGATCCCGCCTTGGTGGTAGACGCCCATGAGGAACCCCATGGCGGCGTTGAAGACCACCCATACGGCGAGCAGGAGCCGCGACCTGCGCAGGCGGATGCAGCTGAGGAGGAGCGGGACGCAGGGGAGAAGGAAGCGTGGTTCCTGGTGCGGGAAGAGGGATAGCAAGGCCGTGGCGGAGAGGGCGGACAAGGCGCGCACATTGCGCATCCAGGATGGCACGAGCGGCCAAGTGAATAGTGAGGTGATCATCACGATGTAGGCTGGGCCGAGCAATTGGAAGAGGTTGGCGACGAAGTGTTGATGGCGTGGGTGGAGGCCATGGACGGCGAGGTTGGATGAGTCGGTGTTGTATAGGAGATTATTGAGCGGGGTGACGATGGGCGAGCGGATAATGTCGAGAAAGGAGGCTGTGGGACGGTAGAAGGCCGTGTCGGTGATTATAGCTATCGAGGTGAAGAGAAGTCCAAACGCGAGGAAGGCTGCCAAGGAGGACGGTCTATAGTTAAACAAGGTGAATTAGCCAGGCACTACCAACCCATCCAACCAAAACTTACTTGCGCCGAAAATGCGGCAGCAATTGCAAGCCAGGAAACAGCAGAAAGGCCGGGAAGGTGATGCGGTTGAACACGCCCACGACGGAGATGAACGAGAGCACGGCATAGGAAAAAATGGACGAGTGTTGCTATAAAGTCCAGTATTAGCTCCCCGCCAATCCCCTTACACACACGCGCACAAGAATACGCACCTTATTCTCAACAATGCGGCGAATCAGCACTAGTCCCCAAGCAACCAACAGCGTCTCGAGGGAGTTGGAGAAGGTGTGCGTCTGATACGTCCAGGTGACATAGGACGAGGCAACCAGGACGACGGTCGCGCGGCGATGGCGGGGCGAAGGCACCAACTCATAGATCGCCCAGTCTTCCAGCACAAAGCTCAGCAGGAACATGCCCGCGCGCAGCGCGTAGTACACTAGTTGCGGCGGTGGCTTGCCGGTGCCGATCTCGGTGTAGAACCACTGCAACAGGCTCATGGGCAGCTCGTAGGTTGGCCATAGTGGAAAGATGCTGCGGATGGGGTGGTCGGAGGTGAATTCCCAGGTGAGGGAGGAGGGATAGGAGAAGATGCGGCCTGTTTGGGGAGCGGATGTGAGCGGATGGACTGAAAGGGGGTTTGGTTTGGATGTATGGGGGGCCTTGTTGGGGTGGTATTTTTTTTTTCGCTTTGTTTTTTTTGGGGGGCGCATTGCTTGTAGACAAGGAAGAAGAGATCTAGACGCGTCGCCATGCGGAGACAGCCAGAGAAACGTACCTGCGAAGACCTCGGGGCCTTGGAAATTCTCATCGGGATGCAAGTAGCTGGGCGAGAGCGCGAAGTAAACACGGATCAAGAGCAGCAGCAAGTACGTTCGTCTCCACATGATTCTGAGGGAGCGACCAGGACATGCTGGAGAGATAACAATTAAAGAAGAGAGGGCATGAAAATCGGTCAGAGGGAAAGAGGGCAGAGAAGATATGGTGCGTTAGGGGGAAAAAAGAAAGCCAGGCGCGCATTATTATTATTATGGCGATGATATCATGCTCGGTTGAACACCGTACCGTCTGTACTAAGCAACCACACCCCCTGCATAAGGACTATTGTTAGGTGGTATCTATGCTTTAGCATTTGTAATGCGTACTGCGCCAGTTGTTTGTCCTATGATTTTGGCCGGTGGTGTTTTCCATCATTGTGTTGGTGGTCGAAGCCCCGTTGTATACCCGACAGAATATACATCTGTACGGGGTGTTCCTACTGATAGAACTTCATTTGAAGTCATAGAATAATATCATTTCATACTAGTTATTATTTTGCCTAATCAAGAAGAAGGACCCCGGTGCCTCCTTTGACTAGGCAGCATCACAGCGTGGGCTGACTGACTGACTGGCTGTTTGCGCAGAGCCTCGTCACTGACTAACAGCCTCCGCCCCCGTCGTGTTCGGACGGCCACCCGCTACCTACTAACTAACTACACTGCCCTTCGACTCACCCTTCTCCATTCATATCGACCCCCCCAGACTTGTCCGCTCAAGTCTTTTCAGTTACTCTCTCTCCGTGTCTTCCATACAACTCGCTCCCTCTCATCGTCAGTCCTACCACACTTCGCCCCTCCAGCTGTCCCCTCCGCAAACGCTGACCTGACCCAGTCACCTCTACATAGCAGCAACATGACCTCCATCATTCTCACCAGCTCTGATGGCGTCGACCTCACGGTCGGTAAGTTGCTGATCAGACTTGACCCTCCTTGAAGGTGCCTGCACTAACCCAGACCTCCACCAGAGCGCACCGTGGCCGAACGCTCTGTCCTGATCAAGAACATGCTCGAAGATCTTGGCGACTCCGGCGAGGCGATCCCCATCCCCAACGTCAGTTCATTTTCCTTCTTGTCTCAGATCAGCAGCCGCTGATACCGTGAATAGGTCAACGAGGCCGTCCTGAAGAAGGTCATCGAGTGGTGCGACCACCACAAGAACGACCCCCCGACCGTGGGCGACGAGGACGACAACCGCCGCAAGACGACCGATATTGATGAGTGGGACCAGAAGTTCATGCAGGTCGACCAGGAGATGCTGTTTGAGATCATCTTGGTATTGTTTCCTACCTACGACCCCTCCTGTCTTGTTTGCCATGCTAACATCCTACCCCGCCCACCAGGCCGCCAACTACCTTGATATCAAGGCCCTGCTTGACGTCGGTTGCAAGACTGTCGCCAACATGATCAAGGGCAAGTCGCCCGAGGAGATCCGCAAAACCTTCAACATCCAGAACGACTTTACGCCCGAGGAGGAGGACCAGATCCGGCGCGAGAACGAGTGGGCTGAGGAGTACGTCTTTTCTTTCTTGCCCTGTCCTTATTGAAGTCGCTGCTGCTAACTACCTTATTCTTGCCAGTCGCTAAACCTCTTCTCTCCCACCTCTCTCCTTCGCTCCACACATTAACGATTTGTGATTCCCTTGCTTGCAGTTCGAAGAAATGCTCTGATCATGTTGTGACTCACGGGTGAAAGAGCCCGATGGCGTTAGGGTCAGCCCGCTTTTCTCTCTCTTTTTCTTTTCCTTTTTCTTCGCTGTATGTGTTTTTCATGTACCGATCGACGCTTGACTTACTGGGGATCCATTGCTCGGTATTTTCAACGCGGATCACCGTGATACTTGCTCTCTGCCTCCATGGATAAAAAAGGAAAGTTCACCTGTCCCCGGCAGCGAGTTCTGGCTAGATGCATTAAAGGGACCATTAAGTCATTGCTCAACCATAGTCCTTGTCGTAGTGTGAGATATATGTAGTCGTATAAGATAGGAGGAAAGAGCTATCTCTGTCATCCGACAGAGCTTACGGTACGAAGGAAGCAAAAAAGAAGAGAATGAATGCAAGACAAAAGGACATTCAATTGGATTCCATCAGATTTTTTGACTTGAAGCAGAACATCATTCCTCGCCGCTCCAACACCACCGTTCCACCAGCGAAGACAACATAACGCTAACTGCACCATGCCCAGGGGTGTGGTATCAGTCGTTCATGAAGAACGAGGTAGTTGACAATAGACACACCGCATCACAAGGACTTTCTCCACCGGACTTGACGTAGTTCCATCGACTAAAGCAGCCAAGCCACACAGATAAAAAAAAACCAGTATCACATCACATCACATTGCATCGCATCGCATCACGACATCGAGAGGATAGAATCGAAAGCACATCGCAGAAACAGAAGTATCGAAACGAGCCGAGGACCGGAGGAGCGGGAATAATTCGAGCAAGAGGGTTCGAATTTAGATGTTCAGGCGGGTCTTGCGCCAGTGTCGCCGCTTAGCGTTGTATCTGTGAGACGAAGAGATTGTTAGTTTGGCTGTGTCTGGATGATCCGGCAATTTTGGTTCCTCGTTCGTTCCCATCTTCATTTTTCATCTTCATCTCCATTTCCCAACATGTTGTCCCCCTCCACCACCAACCGATATTTTGTAGCCCGATCGATCGGTTCACATCCACCGCGAGGAACAGGGGGGTATTTGTAGCAGGGGTGATTTACCTGATGGTGTTGCCGGTGCGCAGGCGAATCCACTGGGGGATGGGCCGGTTCTGGCGCTGGGCTTTGGCAATCTTTTGCTTGGTGCGGAAGGACTTGTGGCTCTAGACGGGGTGCATTAGTATCTCGTATGTCGTTGTATATTGTGACCAGCACGTACCGGCATCTTGAAGGGTGTCGCGATGGCGAGCTGGTGGATGGGGAAGAAGTTGTCGGGAGTTCGGGTGGTTTGTGTGCGGCTGGGGCTTGGCTTCGCTTGGACGGTCATGTGATGAGTAATGTGTGCCTGAGGCAGGATTGTCTCTTCAGGCATGATCTTTATGATTCAGGCATCCACAATTATGATTCCCCCGCCAGGAAGCTCTCTCTCCCTTCCATGACCCCTAAGCAGCCCTCGCCGATAACTGAGCCGCGTAAAATGTCGGTCAGCACGGTGAAGAAAAACCCTGTCGTTCTTGGCATCTACATTGCCCGAATACGGCATCACTCAAATTGGACGTGATTCATTAATAATTAGTGCAGCCTGGCTCGGGTGGTGGCCGAACCCGACGCTAAGCTCCCGGAGGCAAAACTGCCATCTCGTCGCCTTAGAGTCTTCGTGTCGTTTCTGGAACTAGTGGGTTGCGTGTCCCTGGTGTTTCACCACGGGGGGTGCTTTCATGCCGAACATGTCGCACATCCCCAAGGAAGGGTGGTCCCTGGCATGCCCTTGCGCCGGAATGTTGGTGTACCTACAGGACCCTCCTAGAGTAGATAGAAGTGACCGACACCTCGGACTAGAGGATTGAGGATCAACTACGACAATAATCGAGATCGATCGGGAAGGTGTTGAGCTAGTCCCACGGTCTGTGCGTGCATAGTGACCCGGAAGCTAGGCACTCCGAATGATTGAATTTCTCGGGTTTTTGTGCTCTCCGAGATTCCTGCTTATCATTGAAGTGGCCGTCTGCAAATCCCTGGACTCCCTTGAATCCGGTTTGTCCTTGATTTTTCTCTTCTTTCCACTCAAACTCATCGGTCGCCAAAACTAAATGGAGTAGCTCCACCTCCGTGAAGAAGTCCCCCGCATCTTCTCGTCGCATCGTTACTTATCCAACAACCAGAATGCAGCAGCCGGAGGAAGGTGCCGTCTCCGTCGACAAGATGGCGGAGGAGACTGTGCCTGCACCAGAGTTGGAAGAAAAACCGCGCGACCACACCTACGACTCCGGCTCGACCCTCTCGGCCAACGGCAAGGAAAAAGAAGAAGCCCCAAAGGCCGCCATTGCGATCGATGAGGATGCGGTCTTCGCCCACCTCCCCGAACACGAAAAGGCCATCCTGAAGAAACAGCTGGATGCGCCCGTCGTGAAGATCTCCTGGTTCGGCCTGTATCGCTATGCCTCGCACATGGATATCCTCATCCTCGTGGTGAGCGCGATTTGCGCCATTGCGGCGGGCGCGGCCCTGCCTCTCTTCACCATCCTCTTCGGATCCCTGGCGACCAGTTTCAAGACCATCGCGCTCCACCAGAGCTCCTACGACTCCTTCTACCACGAGCTCACGAAGAATGTCCTGTACTTTGTGTATCTGGGCATTGCAGAATTCGTCACCGTCTATATCAGCACCGTCGGCTTCATCTATACCGGCGAGCACGTCACCCAGAAGATCCGCGAGCACTACCTCGAAGCGATTCTGCGCCAGAACATTGCCTACTTTGACAAGCTGGGTGCCGGCGAGGTCACCACCCGCATCACCGCCGACACCAACCTGATCCAGGACGGCGTGTCCGAAAAGGTCGGCCTGACCCTGACCGCCGTGGCCACGTTCGTGACGGCCTTTGTGGTCGCCTATGTCAAATATGCCCCTCTGGCGGGCATCTGTACGTCGACCATTGTGGCGCTGGTGCTCATCATGGGCGGTGGTTCCCGGTTCATCATCAAGTTCAGCAAGCTCTCGCTGGAGAGCACCGGTGCCGGTGGAACGGTTGCCGAGGAGGTCATCAGTTCCATTCGGAACGCGACCGCATTTGGCACCCAGGATAAGCTCGCCAAGCAGTATGAAGCGCATCTGCAGGTTTCCGAACGATGGGGCATGCGTCTGCAGATGGCCCTGGGCGTGATGGTGGGCGCCATGTTTGGTATCATGTTCCTGAACTACGGTCTGGGGTTCTGGATGGGCTCACGGTTTTTGGTCGAGCAAAAGGTCGACGTGGGCCAGGTCCTGACGATTCTCATGGCTATTCTCATTGGCTCATTTAGTTTGGGGAATGTCAGTCCGAACGGACAGGCCTTTACGAGTGCGGTGGCTGCTGCGGCGAAGATCTTCAGCACGATTGACCGCGCGTCGCCGGTGGACCCGACGACGGACAAGGGCGTGATTCTCGAGCATGTCGAGGGTGATATTCAGTTCCGCAATGTCCGGCACATCTATCCCTCGCGTCCGGAGGTGACTGTCATGGAGGACGTCTCGCTGTCGATCCCCGCTGGAAAGACCACTGCGCTGGTCGGACCCTCTGGTTCAGGAAAGAGCACGATAGTCGGGCTGGTCGAGCGTTTCTACCTGCCTGTTGGTGGCACGGTGTTGCTAGATGGCCATGATATTCAGGAACTGAACTTGCGTTGGCTCCGCCAGCAGATCTCGCTCGTCAGCCAGGAACCGGTGCTTTTCGGAACAACCATCTATCAAAACATTCGCCAAGGTCTGATCGGAACTCGATTTGAGCAAGAGTCGGAGGAGAAAGTCCGAGAGCTCATCGAGGATGCGGCCAAGATGGCCAATGCCCATGAGTTCATCACGGGTCTTCCCGAGGGATATGAGACCAACGTCGGTCAGCGAGGGTTCTTGCTGTCTGGTGGTCAGAAGCAGCGTATTGCCATTGCTCGCGCGGTTGTGAGCGACCCCAAGATCTTGCTGCTGGACGAAGCCACTTCGGCCCTGGATACGAAGTCCGAGGGTGTTGTCCAGGCGGCACTCGACAAGGCCGCGGAGGGTCGCACTACGATTGTGATTGCCCACCGCCTGTCCACTATCAAATCCGCGCACAACATTGTGGTCTTTGTCAACGGACAGATCGTCGAGCAGGGTACTCACGACGACTTGGTTGAGAAGGGTGGTCCCTACCACAAACTCGTGGAGGCGCAACGCATCAACGAGGAGAAGGAAGCTGATGCGCTGGAGGAGACCACAGACGAGGACGACGACGACGCCTCCATCGCCAAGAAGCACATGTCGCGCGTTAAGTCTGTCGCCAGTGGCGCGAGTGGTTTGAAAGATGAAGAGGTTCTTCTCCCCGAGGAGGATTTCAGACGCACCGAGACTCGCAAGTCGGTTTCGAGTGTTGTCCTCTCGAAGAGGGGCTCAGAGGCTCGCCACAAATACTCCCTGTTGACTCTGATCAAGTTTATCGCCTCGTTCAACAAGGAAGAGTGGAAGTATATGGTCGTCGGCCTCTTTTCCTCCATCTTGGCCGGCGGTGGCCAGCCCGCCCAGGCTTTCCTGTACGCCCACGCGATCAGCGCGCTGTCTCTACCCGCGAGCATGCACGCCAAGCTGCGATCCCAAGCCGACTTTTGGTCGCTGATGTTCCTGGTCGTTGGCATTGTCCAGTTCTTCACCTTCTCGATCCACGGTGTTGCCTTTGCCTTTAGCTCTGAGCGACTTATCCGCAAGGCACGCAGCCAAGCATTCCGGACCATGCTCCGTCAGGATATCAACTTCTTCGACAAAGAAGAAAACAGCACTGGTGCCTTGACCTCTTTCCTTTCGACAGAGACGAAGCATCTGTCTGGGATCAGTGGACAGACGCTCGGCACGATCCTGATGACCTCCACAACCCTCATCGCAGCGATAGTCATCTCCCTTTCCTTTGGGTGGAAGCTGGCTCTGGTTTGCATTTCGGTCGTTCCCGTTCTTCTTGCCTGTGGCTTCTACCGGTTTTACATGCTCGCTGCGTTCCAGCAGCGCTCCAAGGCGGCCTATGAAGTATCTGCCAGCTATGCCTGCGAAGCCACCTCGGCCATCCGCACTGTGGCTTCTCTCACGCGCGAGGCAGATGTCTGGTCGGTGTATCACGGCCAGCTCGAGGAGCAGGCTCACTCGAGTCTCATGTCGGTCGTCCGGTCGTCGACGCTGTATTCCATGTCCCAAGCGCTGGTGTTCTTCTGCGTTGCTCTGGGATTCTGGTATGGCGGTACATTGCTCGGAAAGCACGAGTACTCCACCTTCCAGTTCTTCGTCTGCTTCAGTGAGATTCTGTTTGGTGCGCAGTCCGCGGGGACGGTGTTCTCGTTCTCTCCGGACATGGGCAAGGCTAAGAACGCCGCCGCCGAGTTTAGGACGCTATTCGACCGCCGCCCTGCCATCGACACTTGGTCCGAAGAGGGCGAGAAGCTCGACACCGTCAACGGCGTCATCGAGTTCCGCGACGTGCACTTCCGCTACCCGACCCGGCCCGAACAACCCGTCCTACGTGGTCTGAACCTGAGTGTCCAGCCGGGCCAGTACATTGCCCTAGTCGGACCTAGCGGATGCGGCAAGAGTACAACCATCGCCCTCCTGGAGCGATTCTACGACGCCCTCTCGGGCGGCGTCTACATCGACGACAAGAATATCGCCGACCTCAATGTCAACTCGTACCGCAGCCACCTGTCGCTCGTCAGCCAGGAACCAACCCTGTACCAGGGCACCATCAAGGAGAACATCCTGCTAGGCACAGACGCCGAGGATGTCCCCGAAGAAGCCCTCGTCCAGTGCTGCAAAGACGCCAACATTTACGACTTCATCATGTCTCTCCCAGAAGGCTTCGACACGGTGGTTGGCAGCAAGGGCGGCATGTTATCCGGCGGCCAGAAGCAGCGTGTCGCCATCGCGCGTGCCCTCCTGCGCAACCCCAAGATTCTTCTTCTGGATGAAGCTACCTCGGCGCTGGACTCGGAGTCCGAGAAGGTCGTCCAGGCTGCCTTGGATGCTGCGGCCCGGGGCCGTACCACGATTGCCGTCGCGCACAGACTCAGCACTATCCAAAAGGCTGATATCATCTATGTCTTTGACCAGGGCAAGATCGTGGAGAGCGGCACCCACCACGAGCTGCTGAAGAATAAAGGCCGGTACTTTGAGCTGGTCAATCTCCAGAGTCTGGGGAAGACGCATTGATCGGTTGTACTTGTGTTATCAGCGTTTTCTTCCTTCCTTTTTCTTTTTTTTGGATCTGATCATCTTATACCCCCTTTCCCCCTCTTCTCTTTGGTCTCATACCACCAAACGTCATCCCCACATCTCGGCTCCTACATCTATCCTCTTCTCTTCTGACCACCTCCTACTCTCTCCATTCGATGTATGCATTAATTATATTTGTCCACTCCTGTCCTTTTCGTTCTTTGCTTGGTGCCGAATAGATCTGGGTCTATCGGGTGTGAAGGGAGTTGGTCCGGCTTGGCTTTCGTGTGCTGTCATGAGGATATCATACATGCATGCACTCTCTCCACTAAAGAAAATACAATGGTTAGAAAAGTTCATCAAAAGTTTGCACCGAGAACAGCCGTCATGAATTTTCGCTCGAGTAGGTATTCTCCAGTCCATGGTACCACGTACCCAACGCCGGAGATCGATAAGAGCAAACAGTATGAAAGCAGAGCATTGCTCCTGCTCGCAGAAGCAAACCAACCCCCAACTCAATCCTTCTCTCTAACCCCAAACTCCCGATGTATCTCAACCACCCGCACCCCGCGCGCATCAGCAATCATCCCCATCAGTCCCTGCCCGACATCCTTGATCTCGTTGTACTCGTGCAGCAGACGGATGTGCTGTCGGACCGTAGTATTGGGGTCATTCTTTCTAGAATTGGATCCGGTTAGTAAATCGTAAGTGTGTGGTCCCTTATCTGCTGGATGTGGCTGTGTGTAATGGGCTTGAGGTACATACAGTTTGGAGGTGATCTCAGCCAGTTCGGCTTCCAGGTGAGCCGTCTGGGTTTCGAGATCGGTGATTGAGGCGCGGAGGATTTCCTGGGCGGGGTGTTAGATTGGAAGTCGTTAGGAGGGGTGTGTTTATCTGTCTGACCAGGTTCTGTTCTGGCATGGTCAGAGTGACTGAGTGAGTGAGTGAGTGATGGCTGATGGTTGATGGATGGGGCTTCCTGTTTCGGCAGGCAATAGTCCCGTCAGGTACCAATCAGGGTGCAGGGGATACGTTAAGTAAGCTGAATAAGCACAATGGAATTCATTCCCTGTTCAATGTTCATTCAATGCTGTTTCCGGGAGTCTTCGATTCTATGAAATATATTTCTTTCTTAATCCCTTTCATTCTTCCATCTCTCCGTCTGTTATCCAGCATTGTGGTGGACGATTGCCCAGCCGCGAAGTATATCCATTCGAGGGTGGAGGTGGATCCCCGGCCGAAGGCGGATCCGGCAGTCGTCAGCGTCTTTTCTTTCTTCCCCTTCTTTTTCACACTCTCCTCTCCCTCCCTCGTCCTATTCACCCACCCTGTCACTCACGATGGCCCGACTCGACTTTCACGGGTCATTACTGGCCCTTTTCTGTCTGTTCGGCTCGACCCTCGCGCATGGCGGCCATGAGAACGTCCCCGAGGGCGGCGCCATGTCGGATGATCCTATCGTACGTGTTTTTCTCCCCTCCCTCCTCCGCGATCCGCTCTGTTCCCTCCAAACAATACAAGACAGACAAAAGAAAGACACCCAAATTAACCAAATTGAATCCGATAGGACTCGACGCTATGGACGCACATGATCATGATGGGTATCACATTTGGGATCATCTTCCCATTCGGCATGGTCCTAGGTGTAAGTTGGAACTTCACTTCTGCACAGTCTCCACCGCCGGACAAGACTCTCTAATGCTTTTCTAGATCGTGCGCTCCCGGTGGCACGTCCCCGTCCAAATCGTCGGCACCGTCGTCGCAGTGGTCGGCTACTTCCTCGGCCACGCCCACGGCGGCCGCCAATACTCGCATAACGCCCACGCCTCCTTCGCGAACTGGTTGATGTTGATACTGGTGGCACAGGTCGTGCTGGGCGTGTATCTGAGGATGCACCTGAAGCGGGCTGGGCAAGAGCGCATCCGGTGGATCTTTGTGCTGGCGCATGGGATTCTCGGCAAGGCGATGCCCGTTATCAGCTGGGCGCAGATGCTCTTTGGGGGGATTGCGGCACTCGGATTCTGTCGCGGGGATCATCTCGGACAGTGTCTTGCTCATTTTATCATGGGCAGTGCGTTCATTGCGTATGGGATTCTCTTGACGATTCTGTTGCTCGTGGGCCAGTTCTGGTTGCGTCGGACGGGACGCAGCCAGGAGTTCTTTGATTCGTTGGTCATCGCTGCTTGGGGTTGCGTCAATACCTTCACAGAGCACCGCTGGGGTAGCGCTTGGGTCCACAATGATCTCCAGCACACGACCATGGGGATTGTCTGGTGGTGCGCGGGTCTGCTGGGCATGTGGCTGAGTCGCAACCGTAATGGCCGGCCCAAGCGGAATCTGATCCCTGCCATAGTCATCTTGATGACCGGCTACGCCATGTCTGCGCACCCACAGAGTCTGATGATCAGTACCATGATCCACTCGATCTTCGGATACACCTTGATGGCTGCCGGGATCACGCGAATCATTGAGATCTCCTTCGTGCTGAGGGACAAGCCCACAATCAGCGCCACAGATGTGTCGGAGACGAACAGCTTCCAATACCTTACCCCCTTCGTATGTCTTTCCACCTCTATTTCTTCCCGAATCGAGCTAATGAAATTCCGCAGCTCCTGTACGCTTCGGGCTTCCTCTTCATGGGCGCCACAGAAGAGCAAATGCAACTCCTCAGCGACGCCGGCATCACGCACGTCTCCTACGTGCTTATCCTATTCAGCATCGCATTCATCCTCTTCCTCTGTACGTTCCAAACAGCCCTTCCAACTCTGTATCAGATACTAACAGTTCCACACAGTCGTCAATGTCCTCCTCCACATCTACGCCACTCACGCCTGGCCCAACTCGGAACACCAGGGCGGTGCTGCCGCGTCCGGTCCCAACGCCCGCAAACCGTACATGAACGGCCGGGCCCGATCTGCCTCCGAGGCGCAGCAGATCCACGACGCCGAGACCTTCGAGCTGCATGGTCTCATCTCCGACGATGAGCACGAGGACGCGGATGTCGCCAGTGCCTCGGGCGAGCACCATATGGGCCCGAAAAAGGCGACTGATGAGGAGAACCCGTTCATTAAGGAGTGAGACGTTTCCAGAGAGACTGATTGAAATGCGCTCATCATAATATATCCACCCGACCTTGTCGCCGCTTTCTTGAATGTTGTTTACTACAAAAATTGTTCCCAGAGTGACAATTTATCTATTTTCTTCTTCTTTTTGGTCCGGGAGCGCTGTTGCTTGAAGAACTACTCACTCGCCTTTGATAGAATTGATTTTTTTTGAACATGATCTTGCGCGTATGAATTTCTGATTTTGCAGGCAGTAGATATCGAGCTCTATCGTACACGGACGAGAAAATGACATGACATGACGGCATTAATTGAGCACCTCCCTCCATCGAGGGATGATGGCAGAAACGGAGAAATAAAAAAGAAATGCAAATACGCCGTGGCTTGTTCAACCAGAACCAAGAAATAAGAAAAAAAGCACCATGTCCCATTTCCGACGAGACAATCATACAACGGTAGAAGGCGGCACAACGTTCCCATCCACCGGAATGGGATTAGCCACCGGCGGCACAGCAGCCAGGGCCTCCATCCCCGGCGAGAAAAACGGATGCAACGAGTAAATAGGGCCGATGGAGCGATCACCATCGAAAAGCAACAGGTTCTGCAGCGGTTGCTCCCTCGCGGAGAGAACATTGATCACGTCCTGCGCCAGGGCCCCGCCCATAAACGCCGCGACGGGACTCAGCTCGCTGCCGAGATTCTGCAGGAATTTGCGCAGGAACTCCGCGTCCAGCGTTTCGGGGTCGAGCTTGAGGAAGTGGTGCGCTTCGCGCGAGAGCTTGGTGAATTCGGCGAGGTCGATCTGCGAGAAGGTCGGGAGGGCGCCGAAGCCTTGTTTCTGGAATTCCCAGAGTGCGCGCAGGCAGCTGAGGAGGGGCGTTACTTGCTTGCGGCGCCGGGCGTTGCGCGTGAGGTCTTCGGGGAGGGGGGATGTGTTGGCCAGGAGTAAGGGGGAGTATGTCTCGCGCTTGGTGATCAGCTCGATGGTCTTGTCGTTTTCTTTCTTGGTAGCGATGTCCACGACGCTGCGGGTGGGTGTTTCTTGTTGTGGAGGCGGCACGTTGGATTTGGCGCGCTCGATCACGAACTCGTGGGTTATCAGGTCGGCGAAGACATACCCATAGAACCCGTGCAGGCCGGCGGCGTAGAACGGCTTCTGGGCGACGCGACAGGCGGTGTTGATGGAGTTGTAGGTCATGAAGTCGAGGTCTGTGGCGATGGTCACGTCGAACTGAGCGAAGAACTCGGGGGACTTTGTCTTGACGTCGTCCGTGTCGATTTGGAGGTCTACCCGTGGGTTCATCTTGTGGATTTGAGGCCCGGCTGCTTGCGCGCGCTGCGTGTGTCTGTCAGTACTGGATTGATCCTCGTCCGGGTAGAGGGAGAGACTGACGTTCTGCCCGACATGCTCCTCCGATATGAAGAATTGCGCGGACAGGTCGTCCTCCGTGACAATTTCATGGTCGATGATGGTCAACGAGCCGATGCCCGCCAGCACGAGGTTCTTGGCTACTTCGTTCGCGAGCGCTTTCACGCTGATCAGGAGGATCTTGGCAGCTCCGATCCTGGGAGTGGAAGGTTAGAGTTGAGGGAGAACCACCAGGCTAGGAGTTGCTCACTTCTTTTGCGCGGAGACTCCCCACAGTCGGATTTGTCGGTCGTAGAGCGCAATCTCAGCTATTCAGGGCAAAAGAGTCAGTGGGAGGGGTTGATGCGAACGGTATCGGAGCGTACCAGCGCTGATTGACTGCTCGGAGTTCTCTGGGTCCGCCATGGTGTCTTCTAGATTGTGTTGGGGAGAAGGAACCCAGGGGCAAGCAGGGTGAGCCAAGCTGCAACTCGGAGATGATGCCTAACTTAATCAGCTACCTTAATCATCACGTGTGGCTCTCTCCTTCCCCCTCCTACGAGACATCCTTGTGCTCGTCCTGGGCTCTTTCTGCCTCTTTATCTCTGGATTGTCTCCCTAAAGCAAACATTTGCTAGCCTATACCCCTGGTCTATCCGTTTGGGCCCTGAAGCATGGTAGGTTATTGCATCATCACCCAGCTCCCTCACCCTCCTAGCTAACGAACACCGCGAAAGTCGGGCAATTACGATTACCCCCCTGCTTCGTCCCGCCGCCCATCTCGGGGCTCTAACGAGCGACCACTGCCTCCAAGTGTGCTCCGTCTGCAACACCTTCGGAATTTGGTGAACTCGGAGCGTAACCGAACCAGCACCTACAATACCACCCGAGCCCTGGAGACGCTGAACCAAGAGGAGCATCATCTCGACCGAACCCGCGATCGAAGCAACTTCGAGCAGGCTCGTGCGGCAGTGGACCGGCAGATTCAACAGTTTGAGTTCGGCAACCCAGCAGAACGAATCCGCAACCTCTGGCACGATCAGCTCCGCTCCGAACGCTCCTCACCGTCGTCATCAACCCCGACAGCTCAAGAGATGGAACCACGATCCAGTAGCCGGGCCTTCCGGCGTCGTGCTCGACCAGAAGACCGCCAACGACATCGGGACCCCCCGGACTTTGCTTCACTTCTCGACGAGGCGGTATCCCAGCCCAGATCACCGTCGTTGATCCCACAGTCAACTCATGCGAGTCGTGAGGGTCGAGGGAGATTGAAACGCCGCAAGCTCGATGCAGATGATAACCGGGAGGGTCTGCGGGGCTTCAACTACGGCCAGTACGGCCAGGTGGTTCCGGGAGCGCTGCAGATGGAGATTGCCAGCTGCGACGGCGGGATGTATGACCCAGATGGGGACAGCTCCCTGCCGGAGAATGTGCTGCGAAGTGACCAGTCGGTCTACTGTACCAAGTCGGACCGATGCAATCTAGTTCTACGTCACCGCGGCGAGGCGCCCTTCTGCTTGAAGAAAATTGTCATCAAGGCTCCCAGAACCGGGTTTGATGCTCCGTACGTTTCTTTCTGTTCATCTGACTTTCTAGCAAGCGTTGACCCACTTTGACCTAGAATCCAAGAAGGCATGGTATTCGTGTCGATGACGTCGGATGAGCTGCTCGCGCGCACGGCGGAGTACCAGATTCAGTACTCCAACACTCGACGGCGGCGTCGAAACCGCCGGAGTGGCATGCAGCCGTCCCAGGAGTATCTTACCGCATATCGATCCCCTCTCCAATCCCTCGAGCGTACGGTGCTGATGGGGCCTGACTCGTCCGCGTCGGACCCTGAGCTTCCCGCTACCGACCGAGAGGCCAACGACCCGCAGGCAGAATTCCGTGTAACAACGGAATACGATGAGAATTCGGAGGAGACTGGCTTTCTCGAACCCGAAGCAAACGAGGATCTCAATGTCCTGCCCCTTTCCGAGCTCGAGAGGATGAACCAAGCCGACCAATCGTCCGATCTCATGTGTTCCGACAGCGATGAGAGCGAGAGCGATGATGACGACGAGGATGGACACAACAGCAACCTCAGCACGTTTGCCCGCCGCCGCATAGAGCTTCGACGTCGCATCGGGTCCATGCGCCGTCAATATTCTGCCGAAGAACGCGAGCTCCAGAGACGTCGGCAGGGCCCCAGCCTCGTCGACCCCGTCCCACCCCTTCCCCCTGCCCCGGCTCCAGATGCGGCACATGAGAGCAATCCATCGAGTCCGGAGGTGCTGAAACCGCACGCGCGCTTCTTTATCGAGCGCGAGAAGAGCATGGTTAGCATCAAGTTTGATCCTCCACCGTATGTATTTGTCTGCGCCCTTTTTTTTTCTTTTTTTTTTCCTGGGCAGCGTACTGACCTCTTTTCTAGTTCTGGTCGATTCATTCTCATCAAACTATGGAGCCCCCGCAGCGACGGCAATATTGACATCCAAAGCATCATCGCCCACGGCTTCGCGGGCCCTCGCTTCTTTCCGGCTGGGAGTTTTAGATGAGTGCTTTGGGTTTTGCTCCGGGCACTTGGCCCATGCATTTCCCCATATCTTTATGACCGTAAACGATGACATGACCTTTTCGTTATATACTTGACCAGTACATGTAGATGTGTTGCTATGAATCGAAAATGTAGGCGTCCCGGAAAGCTTATTTAAGCCAAGTCAGGCTTAGTGTAAGTTACCCCTCGAATGATTATATATTGTCTGACCCCCCCTATTATTGATTCCGCCTCGATATTCTTTCGTGATTACAATTACCAAACAGCAGAAATCCTCAGAAACCCTGAGCTATCCTCTCCAAAATGCCCCGCAAGAAGGCCCTCCTGATCGGAATCAACTACACCGGCTCCAAGCACCAGCTAAATGGCTGCATAAATGACGCCATGAACGTGCGCGAATACCTGGTTCGCGAACGTGGTTTCTCCCCGGACCCGCGAGAAATGGTCATCTTGACCGATAAGCCGCAGAATCGCGGCTCGCCGTTCTTCCCCACGGGCGCCAATATGCTGGCTGCCTTTCGGTGGTTGGTTACGGGGAATAATCCGGGTGATTCGTTGTGGTTGTCGTATTCTGGCCATGGGAGTATGCTAGCTGTCTTTTTTCTTTTTTTAATTGGGTGACCTTGTGGAGTAGATGTTCTGACATGATGGTAAACAAATAGGCCAAGTGCGAGATCCGGATGGGGACCGAGATTCTGGGTATGGATTGACTTCTCCTTCAATCAAGACATCCTGTGCTGACATCGGGTAGCTTCGATGACACTATCTGTCCCATTGATTTCGAACAACATGGACAGATCACGAGCGATACGGTAGGTTAGCGCACCTTTACCTAGGAGATTCACTCGCTCACTCAAACCCCCCCAAAGCTACACAAAGTGATCGTCTCCCCCATGAATCCGCGGTGCCGCTTAACAATCCTCTTCGACTGCTGCCACTCCGGCTCAGCAGTGGAGCTGCCCTACGTGTTCAAGCCCGATGCCGACGGCCGGGTGAACATGATGGGCAACGTCAAAGAGGGTCTTTCGCTAGCCAGGGAGGCAAAGGGTCTGCTCCACGGCGGATTCTCCATCGAGAAGGTCCACGATGTTCAGACGCTGATTGAGCACGGAACGTCCCTGCTGCATAAGTTCCAGCACCCGGATGCGCCCTCTGATGAGAATGGCCTCGCGGATGAGAATTTCGTCGAGGATTGGCGCAGTGAGGGCAAGGATGTGTGGATGTTTAGTGGGTGTGCGGACGATCAAACTTCGGCCGATACGAGTATGCAGGGTCTTGCGACAGGTGAGTGTTTGGATCGCATACTTCACAATTTAAAAAGGTGTGGCTGCTGACATGAATACCCAGGCGCAATGTCGTGGGCTTTCATCAACACCATGAGGGCCAATCCGCGCCAGAGTTATGTGCAGGTGAGAATGACCCACAAGGATCATATCAGTATGGTTGATCATTTGCTAACCTCAGTATTCTTTTTTGGATAGGTTCTGCAAAATACTAGGGCTCTGCTGCAGTCTAAATACGCGCAGATTCCTCAACTATCTATTGGTGGTAAATATGACTTGGACCAGCCGGTATATCTGTAAAGAAGGACCATAGCTCTATTAATATTGCCGAGAGAGATTGAATAGCAACACAGTTCAGGAGCTTTTATTGTACCTTTGTATATCAAGATTCGATCTCGAAGATGAGTAGCCCTACTAGCAGAGTTCTTCTATGATGAGATCGAAGTCGCCAAAGAAAAGAAGGATGTAAGCCTGACAGGATCGAGCTAGATCCAATTAGCGATATTTCAATAACTAGATGGCACCCAGGAACTCTGTCGTGTTGAAAACAAGTTGTCCGTTCGGTTAACTCGGTCCGCACCGTGCGGCCCGATGGTTTTTGGTACCCGCCAGTGGAAAGGACATAAAGGTAGCCCGAAGTAAATTGCATTATCCCTAAACAAAATAATTCATAACGTGCTGCTAGGATATTCAATATGAGCCGCAACCACCGTCCGTCGCCCTGGGACGGGGCCGTCTCTGGAACCACAGCAGCTATCTTGGCGAATGTCATCGTATACCCACTTGATGTGTACGTCTCTTGCAATCTCATTCTCTTCCCGCTAGTCTTCCTAATTATCGTCATAGCGTGAAGACAAGATTGCAAGTACAAGTCCAGCGACGAAAGCAGCTAGGGACTGAAGATGCAGAGGTTTCCGTCTCTCCTGCCAGCGACACTTTTGAAAATGCAGCGGACGCAATTTTTCAAATCCTCCGCGATGAGGGTATCTCCGGTCTATACAGCGGGCTGAGCAGTTCCATTCTTGGCACAGCCTCGATGAACTTTACATACTTTTACTGGTCGGAAGCAGCGCGGAGATTTCATGGCTCTGCCCTTCAATTTTTCCGTCTTCCAGACACAAATGGTATTATCAAGGAGCTTGGACTAGGTGCTGTCGGTGGTGCCATGGCTCAATTGTGCACCAACCCCATCGCTGTGATAATCACCCGACAGCAAACCAGCAAATGTGCCTATCAGAAATCGTCGATGTGGGAGACTATGAGGGAGATCGTGCAGAGCGAAGACGGCTGGACAGGGCTGTGGAGAGGGCTCAAAGTCAATTTAATTCTCGTCGTTAACCCGATGATCACATATGGTGTCTACCAGTGGCTGAGAGAGAGGTTGCTTACGTTGAAAAGGGAGATCGGTGTTTTTGATACATTTTGTATGTTTCATCTGGCCATTTGCGCTGATCATTTGTTGCTTTTAACTGACAATACGTTCTCTTCCATAGTACTTGGTGCTCTTTCGAAAGTTCTGGCAACCATTACTACCCATCCGCTCATAGTTGCCAAGACTATGCTGCAATCCAAGCCACCAGAAGGACGTCAAGGCAAGCCTTTCAGGAGCTTTACAGAGGTTCTTCTTTACATACTACAACATGAGGGCATTTTCAGGCTGTTCAAGGGTCTTGCGCCGCAAATAACGAAAGGATTCTTGGTTCAAGGGTTGGTGATGCTGTTGAAAGAAAGGTATGTGGAGCTGCTTGAATTTTTTGGCTGTCGCAATGTGTAAGGATTGACACCTTGAGATAGGATGGAAACTCTCTTGATGTTGTTCACCTCGCTACATGTGAGACGGCTACATCGATTCTCAGCCCCGAAGCGAAGCGGACACGTGTGACGGGGTAGAATCATCTTAACTACAATAAACTTTTGACTTATAGCTTGTTATATAACCGCATGATTGCAATCTGGCTCTTTTCTACTGTAACCTAGGCACTGTTTGAACAGAAGCCGCCATCACCGCACAGTGCAAAATTAAGTACTGTACTGCACTGCTCCGTTTACACGCGAAGTAAGGTTTATTTCGGACCGCTCAGCCGGCGTAGGCCCCATTGAAATGCATCTGTCACAGAGTTGACAATATCTGAAGTGCTTTGGAGGTAAAAACGGTAGTGATTCCGCATCCGATAATTGCTGAGAGCACTTCGATGCGGGGAACAAGTCATTAGACCCTGGACAGAGCATTCAAAATCGGGACGCGCGGACCGAGCAATCTAAGAGCGGTCCGATGCTAGGAATAGCCCGATATCAATGAGCCGATGGGACCTATGGACTGAAGGAGTTCCAGGCTGGGAGGAAAGTCAACTGGGATGCATACACTCAGCAGCTATTAATGGCCGAATTGTGAGGTCGATAATTTGAGCATAATAATGAGTTCAAATTTATATTTGCTTATATTCAAAATGGTATTGTTAGTAGGATTGATTCGCTAGGAACGACTATTCTAGAATAAATTTCTTCAGTAGTAACGTTAAGGTACAAGCGATTTTGTTCAAAGTAATAGAAAGAGCTATTCTTTAAGCAAAACCTTGAACGACTTAGACCTAGTTAGTCACAAAATCACAGTCGAAGGCAAGTTAGGTATTATTCTACTGTCGGGTATGAATTGGTGCTTAGCGCTCCGCTCTAGGCGCTCTGAAAGTACTCACCCTTTACTTTGGGAGCCGATCACTACCCAAACTGCTAGTAGCCTTCCCACCACCAATTGTACACAAATATGTACAAAGATTTCTAGGCCTAGAAAATCCGATAAATTAAACCGTGCGCTAGTTCTCACGCTAGCTAGCGAGTGGGGCCGGACAAGAACTACCGTCGGGAGAGTCTCCGGGAGAAGCTCCGGTGGCCAAGACACGGGTGTATTTCGATCACTATCCTTTCGGGTGTTTTACGTTGACTGTCATCGGATAATGTTCGAAAAAAGCTAGCAATATTCAAACCCTATAGATGCCCAAATTCCGTTTGTTGGAAGTTTAGAGCTTGAGAGTCGCAATTGGGCACTCATCACAAACCTAGCAAATATTGCTCTCCCGATCAGCATATGGTGATTCTTCACATTTATGAATTATACATTCGACGTTACTTTACCGAAACAATACATCCGCCCTTCGCGTGGCGGAGGAGATGCCGGGTATTTCCGCGAGGATTTGTCCTCGTCGTGTAATTGACAAAGATGAATAAGAATCCCAATGAAATTTGCTACAAATAGTAATCTAATTCTGTTTCTGAGCCTTGATCGGTCCGTTTCTTTTTCTACGAAAGAGCCTCCTCTAGCTGCCTGAAGCGCTCCACCATGTCTTTGGATGATGAACTCACCACAGTATGTTGAAATTTACATTTACGCAATGTAACATGATCTGATATATTAGCTAGGAACCAAGTTCAAAGCGGGCAAAATCCGGACAGCATGTCACAAATGGCATCAAGAAGTCAACGCGTACTCCGACAGAACGGGTGATTGAGGCGCTCTTTTCAGAATCCGTGATGGCAAAGCTGTGGAATGTCGCATCCCAAGCCCTTCGAAGCGTAGGTCATTGCAAAGCAAGGCCCTTTTGACAGTTTTCAGATACTCATCTAATAACAGAGTAAGCCACCGGTTCTCTACCCTGAATACACCGGTGAAGGTGGCACCACATACGTTTACCGATCCCTCGACTTTTGGACCTCCGGCTTTTTCCCAGGATCTTTGTACCTCATCCACGAACGTCAAATTAAACATCCTCAGGCAGTAAACCACCAACACTGTCCTCATCCCCTTCAAATGGCGTACCTGTGTCGGTTATGGACAGCCAACCTGCATCAGAATGCACTGAAGCGTGACACCCATGACTTGGGTTTCATGATCGCACCGTGGGCCATGCAGGCCTGGAACATCTATCGTGATCCGGCTGCATACAACACTCTCACCATGGCAGCTCACTCGCTCGCTAGTCGGTTCAACGCTACCACGAAATGCCTTCAAAGCTGGGACGTCTGCATCACGAACCGATACTCGTTCACAGACCCATCACAGGATTTTCTGGTTATCATTGACAACATGTTGAACTTGGACCTTCTCTTCTGGGCGGCACGAGAGACTTCAAATAAGTCACTTTACGATATTGCTCTGGCGCACGCACGCACGACGCAGAAACACCATATCCGCCAAGATAATACCACATTCCACGTGGTTAATTTTGATGCAGAGACTGGGGACGTAAAGGCCAAGTTCACGAATCAGGGGTACGACGATGACAGCTGCTGGGCTCGTGGGCAGGCGTGGGGGATTCTAGGGTTCATGCAGACCTTTGAATGGACGGCAGACTCGTCATTCCTTAACACGGCGAAAGATTTGGCTGATTATTTTATTGCAAATCTTCCAGCAGATAGAGTACCATACTGGGATTTTTGTGCCCCTGTTACTGCGGCCAGCCCACGGGATACTTCGGCTGCTATGATCGCCGCTTGTGGCATGCTGCTTATCTATAAGGCGCTCAGAAACACCCCAGAAGCTGATCACTATCTGTCTAAGGCTATTAGCATTGTTGATGCCACTGTCACAAAGTTCTTGAACCCACCGACCTTTCGGTTCGAGTCTACCCAGCATCCCTCGCAAGTTGCTATTTTTCACGAAGGTGATATTGACGACAAGAATGGTGACGGCTTCGATATTTTATCTGTCGTGGATGTTTCCGGTTCAAAGTCCCGCGACACTATTTTGGATGGAGCAACTATTAACAACTTTGAGTTTGCGCCCAGGCGTTGGTCCAACCATGGGCTGGTCTACGCCGACTATTACTTTCTTCTTTTCGGCAATATGCTTCTCGAGTTGGGTCTGGCCGATGCACCGCAGTTTTCAATCCATCATAGAAGATAATCGTGCCCGAACGTCGCACCGAAAAGCCTTCCGCCTTTTTCGGTGCTCCACGCACTTGCTCAATTTCTCTCACTTTGCTCCCAATTTTCACCTCCAATTGCACATTGCTCTCAGAATGAAATAAAGACTGCCTATTCCTAACATCCAGTGTCCGCCTGTCATCTTGTGAGAAAATTAGATCTTTTGGCGGAGGTCCCGGCAGGCCACGAAACGCTTTTCGTAGCAGACGACCGATTAAATGCTGATCTTCGTTGGCTCTATGATCGGGAATTTTGCATTTATTATCTTTAACATCTATTAAAGCAGAGTTTAGGTTCTGAAACTTTGATCTTTTCTGTTTTGATGGCCCAGTTGGGACTGATGTCGATTTTGTAGAATGTAGTGCTATCAAGTGCCCACTGCATTGTTATTTCGCCCAGTTCCCAGGTTCCTGTCATCCTGAATCTGTGGCCCACCATAGCGGCTAATTCTCTGGCCGGGGCTAGACCCAAGACTAAGTACATAGGACATGTCCTCCTGTGGACTCACAATACCATCTGTATAAAGCGTGTGGCCTTGCCACATGGTAGATTGCTGATTATGCAAGGACTGTAGGCCCAATGACGAAGGTGCTTGGCTTTCAGTTGCTTGGGCATAGATACAAAGGGGATCGGATCTCGAAAGTCCAATAAAGTCCGGCTGGAACGCTGGCGGAAGTGGAGGGAAAGCTAAACTGAATGGATCGAAGTCGGACAATTCCTGCATCGATCTCCTGCTCATATTTCGAGATGGAGATATGGCATTTGCAGCCTTTGGCAGGAATAGAGATGCCACGGAAGAATCTGTGCTGGTATTGAGTTGCTGTTGTGGCTGGTCTTTTGACTCGTCCGAGTATGCGGTCTGTCGTATGTCGAGGCTCGGACGGGGGGCAGCCATTAAATTGCTTGGGGCTTCAATAAGCCGCTTTGCAAAGCTCGAGGCAAGGTTATCGCCTCCGGGATAAGTGGTGTCACTACATCCCGTCCACCTCTGAGAAATCTCCAGTAGGCTTGCGATTAAGGTGTCGAGAGTGGGAGGAATAGGAACTTGATTATATCTCGCATGTGCCAGAAGCATCCTTCCCGCAATGAAAAGACAAAAGGAAAATTGGGGGTTCGTGAATATTGGCGAGAATGATAAGAACTGGTGGCCAATGGTTGCGATCTCAGATGCGGCTTCCAGACAGGTCTCTGCTGATGAGGCAGATGGAAGTTTAATTGGGCAAGACTGCCAGTGTGCCGGCGGATAGGCAATTCCTTGGTGTAATAGTATCACAGCAGTGTTGTGAGTGATGTGGGCCAGGGTGAGATTCGGATCCATGACTCCATCATCATTAAGCACGGAGGCCTCTCGCCACTTCAGAGGCAGATACAACTTCCATCTGGGACAAACAATATGTTGGTAAACAATAGCAAAAAATATTGATGATGGGTCCAATACTTACTGAATAAGTCGCAAGTCGAGCTCCTTAAATTTCAGCAGCCATCTTTGGGCTTTCTCGGCATCCCCAACGATGAAAGCATGATGAAGAAAGAAATTTGTCACTAATGCGAGTGACTCGGTTGCTTCAATATTATATGCAAAGGCACCGATAGCGTCGTGGTCCTCGCCATTCATCGACTCCCGGTCGCTGTTGACAACTGAACTGCTAAATGCTGTGTCCTTCGAATCTGAGATCCCAAAGTACGGCGCACGGACTTCCTGCTCTTTCTCCCAAAGGGCACCTTCACAAGGCAGGCGACGCTTCACATCGGCGCTGGTGAGGCTGATTTTCCAGCCCGTTGATACGCTACAAAACCTATCCATCAGGAAAACGGTCCAGAAGAGCCGACGACGCTCCTCGGCTTCGCTCCAAGAGGTAGAGGGATTCAAAAAGACCATGCGCCGAATGAGTGTCTCGCCGGGGTTTGTTGCACGGTTTAGTACATCTTCCTCGACGCTCAACTGGAGTTGCTCCACTGTGCCAACCATACTTCCGATAATGGACCATGATGAAGGCCCGCGGCCGCGGCCAATCTGCATTGATGTTAGTTTGCAGTCAAAACGAGACGACTGGAGGTGGGGGAAGCTCAATTCTGACAGTTTCAAATGCAATAATGACCAAGGCTTGCAGGTTCTCGACGGAGAAAGACTCGGTACTATCAAGTATAACTTTTTGTCGGCTCTTCTCCGCAATTCGTGATTTCGTCTTCTCCTCCCGTAAAAATGCACTCTGAGAGAAACGTGCGCAGACCGCAATGATCGCATGAAGGATGCAAGCAATACGTGGGCGTTCGTCTGGCAATTGCATCCGCTCGCGGAATCTGGCGACATGTAGAACAGGTATCCAAGGATGGATGTTCACGTAGTACAAGTCTACGAGCTCGGTCATGACATCTACTGGCAAAATCGCCGAGATATCGCCGTCAATGTCAATTGGCAGGGTAGATGGAGTCGTGTCCTTTATCCGTCGTCTTTTTTCTGCACGTAGATCTGCTTCCGTATCCACGGCATCTTTATGGGGCTCACTTGACCCGTTTATCTGCGTTGTTGGAGACACAGGTTGAAGTAGAGATGTCTTTAGTTGCTCACGTCGCTGAGCCAGATCGGAAATATCGGTCGGCCGGTCGGTAGGTCCAGGAAGAGGGCGGTTAGGATGAAGCGATTGCCACATCTGCTGCCAGAGCATCTCCTGGCCGAGAAACATATTCTCAAGGGTTTCGATGCGACGGTAGAGCTGGTCAACCGCGCCCGCGCGGAGGCCAGGCTTCATGCGACGGTCATCATATACACAAGCGACCTTAAATCGTACACATTGCGAGCAAGGCTGAGCGCGATCACATCGGGCCTTTTTCTTGCGGCAGGACTGGCAGGCGGGCACCTCATCATCGGGCTTGGATTTTTCCGGTGGCTCTTGGCCATTAGGCTCGCCGCCGGGGGTATGGGTGGATCTAGTCGGCATTTAGACCAGTCGAAAAAGATATCAGTAGTTTGCACGACAGAAAGTTCACATAGTGATGCGCTCGCAATTCTGGGGGAGGTTCTTTGTAAGCGAGCAAATTGACGCAGTGCGGGGAAATTAGACATGGGCGTTTCGCGCAGTGGTCAAGCCGGTTTCGGGGGCAAAAGTTTTTCCCCACGGGGAAACTTACTTCACGCGTCCTGTGTTCCTGGCTCATTGAACCTTGGCTATGTTTGAATTAGCAGAACACCCGTTGCAGAAAGGCGTCGTGAGGATTCCGGGTGGTGGGGGAATTGCCGGAGAGCCTCCGGTGCGAGGATAGAGTAGACACCCGAAAGTCACTAGTGCAGCGGGTCGGTCGTACATTAGCGTCTTTACTTAAGCAAGCTCCTCCTCTTTAACCTTAAATCATGATGTACACCTACATATTATCAGATCTCGGATTGTTCTACTGTTCTACTAGCCTAGGTGGTAAATATTGGGGACAGTAAGCAGATCACGGGGAGCCCCTCATCGAGAACATGAGCGCTCCCAACTAGCCCGTTCCGTTCTCATCGTGTGTCTGGCCCTTCACTTGTTCCAATGCGAATTGCTCTGCTGCGTATTAGTATTCGTAGGAGTCCAGGCTAAAGAGATGACGTGACTATTTGATCAACTCTCTCCCCTCTCCGTTCTTCACTTTCTTTCTTTCGGTGTCTTCGCTCTCCAGATCTCCTCTTTTGGGCCGTCTGATTCCCTTCCCTCCTGGCCTTCTTCGGTATCTCATCTGATGGGAAATACTCTCACTTGACTATCGTCGCCCACTGTTATCCACATCACCCTCACATCACTCATCACAACCGAGCTCTCTCCTGCTACTCAATTTCCTGCTGCTCTTTTTCCTCCTTTCCATAAGTCAGTAAGTGTCTATTCCGGATCGACAGTTTGGCAACCGAAAGACGTGATCTCGGTATTGTATGGTGAGAAGTGCTAGAAATCGCCACAGCTTGCCTAAATTGAATCCACGACTACCACAATCCCTTTTATGTGCGTTTACATTGCAGAAGTTGTTGGCACCGTAGGCGTGGTTGAATCCCAAGTGATCGGCGCAAGTGTCGGCTTGGCGCCGGTGAAGAGGTGCATCAGTCAGGCCAGTCCAAATCGAGTGACACCGCTATAGTTCATAGCAAAAACCAGATCGATTAGCCAGTAGCGGCAATTATTGCCCCACTTGGCACTACCAATGGCGTGGCCATGTGGTGCTGGAAAAGGGGGGTTGGACGATGGCTCCGGTCCTTACCCCGAATTTCCGAGCTCGACCCACTTGACCGCCGTTGGCTTTGGGCTAGACAGACTGCCAAACATCGACGGCCTGTCGCCTCCATGTGCTATCCCGGAATTCCGAGCGCGGAGACGGCGGCGAGACAACGTCCCGGAGTCGTTGCTCTCTATCGTTTTGCACCTAATATAAACTCGCGCGCGGTCGACGTCCTTGCAAGACCAGGGTCGTCGTTGACGGATTGCACCAGCAGAAAAGAAATTCTTCGAGCGTCGAGTGTCCTGGATCTTTACTCTTTCGTCAAACCTTTTCATTTCTGTCAGCTGCTATCTCCAAACCGCCAACATGTCACAACCTGAGGAGGCGAAACATGATCTGGCCGCCCTCGATGAGTTCGAGGGCCTTGTCCTGGCAGACGTTACCCCTAAACTCGAAAAGTGGTGGTTTCAGTATCCACACCTGCTCAAGCTGAATCTGCTGTTACTTTGCGCCTTCTTGGCTCAGTTTACCTGTGGGTTTGACGGTAGCATGTTGAACGGCATGCAGTCCTTGCCTTCGTGGAAAGCTGCGTTTGGTAACCCGGTAAGCTCGCCCAAGTGTCTCGGGTCCTCGACCAGTCTGTTAATACCCTAGACAGGAAGGTGCTAAGCTGGGCACTATGGTCAATGCTATCAACATTGGTGTGCTGGTTTCCGTTACCTTCTCCTCCCAGTTGTGCGAGATCCTCGGACGCAAGAAACCCATCACAATCGGTACAGCTTTAATTACTATTGGCTCTGCTCTTCAGGCTGGTGCCCAAAGCTTGGGCATGTTCATTGCCGGCCGCATTATTATCGGTTTGGGTACCGGCCTCGTGGCCGTCGCTGCTCCCCAGCTGATGACGGAGGTCGCGTATCCAACCCATCGTGGAAAGATTGTTTCTCTATATATGACACAGTGGGTTGTGGTGAGTTTCGCTATTCGCCGAATGGGATGCCAGTTATGCCTGCAGGTCTACCAATAGTATGGCGAAGCTAACGCGGCACTTCTACTTAGGGCTACTTGATCGCAGCGTGGACTACATTCGGCACTTTCAAAATGGATTCCTCTTGGAGCTGGAGGTTACCCAGTCTCTTGCAGGGTGTTCCGTCAATCCTGCAGCTGGTGCTTAGTATCTTTGTACCGGAATCTCCTCGTTGGCTTGTTTTCAAGGACCGACATGAAGAGGCCACGAATGTACTCGCCAAATATCATGCGGGCGGCGATCATAATTCCCAACTGATTCGTTTCGAAATGCTTGAAATTCAGGCGACGTTGGAAGAGGAAAAGAAGCAGAAGGCTATCCAGTGGAAAGAGTTTATCCGCACACAGGGAAATCGAAAGCGTCTCTGGATTTTGTTGTTTATTGGCTACGCTGCTCAGTTGTCCGGCCTTGGTCTGACCGGATACTACCTCGCCAAGATCCTTGATAGTATCGGCATCACAGATCCAGAGACTCAGCTGCTCATTAACGCTATAGCGGCTATCTGGCAGCTATGCTGCTCGGTATTCTTTGCTATGCTTATCGACCGTTTTGGCAGACGAGGATCGATCACCTTTGGTATGACTGTCATGCTTCTTGTGTTTATCATCTGGACAATTTGTTCGGCTCTTAATGAGCAGAGAAACTTCACGGATCACCCTCTCGAGCTGGCTGTTGTCGCTATGATTTTCCTGTTCCAAGTTGGCTACCAACCTTTTGCCATCGCCACCGTGCCTTATGTTGTGGAGTGTTCTCTCTTCTCTCTCCGGTCCAAAACAGCTATGATCTTCCAATTTTGCGGGTACACAGCCAGCTTTTTTACCAGTTATGTGAACCCTGTCGCCATGGACAGCATTGGCTGGCGCTACTACATAGTCGCCTGTGCCATTCTGGGTTTCGAATGCGCATTTGCGTGGTGGTATTTGCCAGAGACTAAGGGCAAGGGCCTTGAGGAAATCGGCGAAATTTTCGATGGCGACGAGCTCTTGACGGGTACCCAGGCAATCACCAAACATTATAAGGAACAGCATGCGACCGACAATCTTCGCGAGAGGAAGACTTTTGCAGAGCATGTCGAAGTTACCAACAACGACTGAGCGCCAAGGGAACTGGTGAACAATGTAAATGATGAACAGAGTAGTACCTTGAGCTGCAGGCACAGAATTAATAATTGTATGTGCTGCTTGAAAACATTCGAGCTCCAGAGTTGGAGCATTGCTTAAAAATCGTAAGGCATCGTGAGCGTTGAGTGGACTGTCTGCAGGCAATGATCCCATTCGCACTATGGGGGCTACAAAAACCTGCTTCCTTCTACGTAATCTTTGTATTCCGCTCAACATGCGGACATCATTTTCATCAATCAGTTTTCTTTGCAATAAATGCAGAAGATTCGTTGAATGAGCCAAGGCAAAAAATACCTTGCTACGTAGAGTGAGTAAAAAGGCATGCAGCCCTTGAAAGAAAGATTGAAGACAAACCCAGAAAAAATCGTACAAAACGAATTAAGAAGGAGTCTAAGGTGACTCATATTCACCCAGTGTCTGAATGGCCATCCGACTCTCTGAAAGTAGACCAAGTCTGACTGAGAATAGGTTCTAGGCCATCAATTATATAGAACTGGGCTCCTATCGTGATTATGAGCTATTTAGGGGAAAATATGCAGACTTTCCAACTTCATTGGGACATCCTAGCTGTAGTGAGGAGTATGCGAGTTTTACGAAAGACATCGAAGAGACTTATAGAATTACCATTGTTATGACCACATGAGAAGCTAGTCTTCACTAATGTTGCAACTACAAAAATTGTATAATCATGCTGTCAACCTGTACAACAGTGTCCCGAAGCCGAGTCCGTCAAATCCACCACTGTCGGGGCCATAATTGCCCCCACCTCCTTCAACGCTTGCAGTGATATTAGCGTTCACGTAATCTCGGTACTCTCCAGTCCACGACGCATTGAGCCCTTTCAGGTCATTGTAATGGGCATATAAAAGCTCATATCCCGGACGAGCGTCACCACGTGAGTCGCTGGAGATGACACTCTGAAGACCCTCGGCACTATCATAAGAAGTATATGGAACGTCGTCTCCGACATTATATTTGGAGCAGTACTCAGCTCTGTATTGAAGTACGCCTTTGGTTAGCGAAAAGTAATAGCAAAGACTTGAATTGACAGATATAGCCAATAGGGAAACGTGGTTGAGATTACATACCCATTGAGAAAAGCATTGCCAACAGCAGCGAAGAGGTCGGTACCCTGGTTGTATGCCTGTTGGGCCAGGACTCCCGCGAGAGTGAAATCCAGAGTGGCATGGCCCTGGTCACGGCCAGCCTCCTGACCTTGAGACAAGATCTTAGTCGAACCCGACTCGGTATAATTGGCTATGATGAAGTTGGTGCCATTTCCGACTGCTCCGTGGCCCCATCCATCGTAGAAGTAGTCCGTTACAAAATCGAATTTAGTTGAATTGTCATTCAGAATGCCAATGGCTAACATCGAGGCCATGTTGCATAAATCCCAGTTGGCGTAAGGGATATCTGCGGACCCATTATGAGTTCTAAGAAAAAACTCATTCTGCGCTGCAAAAACATCCTCCATCATATTTTGAAAGGTCGTGATATCCGATGAGGACCAGCCGGAGTAATCTCGCATTACTTCGGCAGCGTTGGCAAGTTGGTAGCCGTAAATACCATTTGCCAACCATTGATCTGGATCCCCTCCAATAACTTCCAATGTCGACCCCCACGAGTTGAGTATGCTCACTGCAGCATCACCATAGGTTGAATCTCCGGAGATCTTCCAGCGAATCGCAAGCTGGTACATGGCTGCAGCATCCTCATAGAGCAGTTGGTAATTTTCGGCATGAACGCCGTCAGAGCCCCTATAAATTGCCGAAACAGCTTGCGACGTATAGGTGCTTTGAGCATACGTGCTATTTAACAAGAGCTCCCAGTCTGTGTACCAGGGAGTTGTTTTTGCATTCACATAGTTTGTAATGCGTGTAAAGTCATCGGCGGTGTGTAACGCGCCGGGATGGACAAAAGAAGCCGCTATGAATGGGAGCGTAGATACGAATAACAGGAGGGACTTGGCCATCTTGCATCGCATTTTGTAATCGTATATTGGGACTTTGGATATTGTTTGCAAGAAAACACAAGAGTACTGACCAGCGGAGGATCCTTCTATTTATCCTAGAGCCACGCTGTAGAAAGTGTCTTTTAGATCTCCTGATATGCGCCCCATTACGCCTTCGCCCCACGGCATCCCTTTCGTTACATTGAAGCGGACGTCGTTAGCCGGAAATGGCTCCGCAAACCTTCCCGGAAGTTCCCCGCATGAAGTTGATGATCATCTCCAGTTTCTTGAATATCCCGGAACCGGGCCATTCACCGGTCTGATATATTGAAGAAAGTATGAAATGATTATAGACATCGCTTCTACAGCAGTGTTAGTTACATTTCGTTCAGAATCAGCTTATGTGCCATTAAGAATACGAGAAGCAGATGTTTTTTTGGTTTGTTTCGATATTACTGCGACAAACGAATAACAGCTGGAGAATAACTCTCTGACCTATGGTTTCGAGTGTATTTCTTGCTTTGGAAAGATAATGTAGAACCTTGCATTCAAAGCTCGCTCCTGTCTTGTAGAAGAGACTTGGTTTGTGGAAATTTGCTTCGACTGTGATTTCGGTTTAGTAAGACTTGGAAACATGAGGTTCATAGTAAGACTTGGAAACATGAGGTTCATTTTTTAAGAATTTAAAGGTATTAATTCGATACTGCTCATTGATGTTTCCCAACGACCCTATCAAGGCGGTATCCTTTCTGTTCTGTTTGGGAAATAAGAAGCTACATTAGTCAAGACGAACATTCAATTCTTTACAAGGCTGCAAGAAAAGCATTGTCACGTTGAAGCCCATTTGAGTCAGCTGAATAGGACCTTCAATTTGTGAGAAACCTGTTTGCTTCGCATATTTCAAAGTTATGAGCGATTGGTCTATTATCTTACGCAAATAATGTACTGGTGACCTTAGTGTGGATCTCAAAAAAAAAAAAAAAAAAAAAAACAAGAATTGAAATAAAAAAAAGCAAAAGTCGATATGCTCGATATGCTCGATATGCTTTGAATTTCGAGTTTATTTACATAATGTTTGCGCCACATTACCGTAATTCCGTGGTGACGTCTATAATAATTTGGGCAACTTCGATTGTCTTCGTCAACTGGGCCATGTGCCCTGCATCTAAACGGACAATCTTGCTGGCAGCTAATCTCGCCATCTGCTCTTGGACCTCAGGCAGGATTCCCTTGTCTTTATCGAGGATAATATAAAGGCTAGGAACATCGCGCCACCCGCAGTATGTTGTGACTCCATCCCATCTAGCTGGCTGATGCTGCAACTTAGTGATCCATTCCGTAGCCTCTGAATCGGTCATATCGTTGAAAAGAAGATTTCGGGGATCAACACACGTGAAGTAGCTATTGTTCTGCTAATGTGTAAGTCAGTTTCATAATGTCCAACATAGTGGAAAGGGTGCAAAATGGGGGCCAAAATGACAAATAGCCTGAGATACTCACGAAGAATTGCATTGTTGATGTTGGCTTCGTCTCGAATCCTTCCGGCCCAAAAGCACATGACATGAAAATGATGCGTTTGACACCACCCCTCTTGCCGGCAGCATGCATTGAGGTGGCTGTAAGGCCTCGCATAGCCGCACTACAAAGAAAACCACCTGCGGAATGCAGGAAAACAACAACACCATCTGACCCAGCTATCTTGACGGTAGCAGCAAGGTCTCGGGAAATAGCAGCGGTGTCATCTTTCACTGTGAGGCCGTCGGCGGCTGTTGTGCCAGTGCTAATAAGCCTCGTGGTATGAACAGATAAGCCAGCATTCTCGAGTACTTTCTTGAGCGGTTGAAAGGCTGCCGGGCCTTCCCACAAACCAGGAACGATGAAAATCACTGGCGCCATGGAATCTCAGGAGCCATAAGATGGAAAAACTTTTTAAGCTTATGCGAATGCGACAGGGTGTTGAGTGCGTATTAGACGTCAGAAGCCCGTGACAAGTTGACAAGTTAACAACTAATCTGAGCAGTTTTTTCAAGCAGTTATTCAAGGTGATGCTCGCTATGCTTGGTCTTGGTGTATACCCAGCAAATCTGTGCCCCACCTCATGCTCTGTCTGACTGCGGCATGTCGGGGCATTCAGCGGAGTGACATCCGACCGGAAGATCGCACGGACGAATGGCCGAAATAGGCTAAGCCTTCTTTTCGGTTTTCAACCTACACCGTTGAAAAAAGCCACGAGGAGAACTTCGCCAGTAGGCGCGAATTTTTCAATGAAAGCGCCATCTTATATGCATTCCCAGTGTCCAAAACCACAGGGGGATGCGAGGACTCAGTTGCACGCTAACATTCCCACCAAGGTTGGTCCTCATCTCGGATATCATTTATTTAGCATTGGCTGGCCATCAGTGCCCCGGATTTTCACATCTTATTTTTGCCAAGGAGGAATCTGACGTAGAAGGGAGTGGGCAGTCACACGATGACTAGATTAAACAAATTTTATATGTGTACTGAGTCTCTACCACCAGGGTAAGAAGGTATACTTTTTCTATTGCAGGAAATTTATAATCCTTTGTTTGCCATCAATCACGCAGTCTAAATTCCGCATAATGGAAGTCGGCTGGCTTCGTGCACTTCCGAAATTCTGCGAAAGAATACAATCCCAGTAACATACCCGAGAACGCTAGGCCGATGGGTGGTGGTCTTGTCATGATCTCGTTACTGACTTTTCCCAACCACTGGGGCTCTAACGTCTCATCCTCCGTCGCACCAAGCTCCTTGAACCCGAACTCATACTCAGAGTCGCTGCATTTGATCAGGAGAACAACATCCGAGTCAAACCCAAGAAGCTTGCGCTCAACTATTTCGCATTCTGCTGATCTGAAGCGAATAATTCTTGCTCTGGATGTGGCATCTTCGTTGGTTCCATCATGCACTTTGCGGATCCCAATACTGCTGTAAGTGAGGTAGTTCCACCAGACCACGGATCCCGCTTCTTCATGTTCCGCTGTTGGGTGGAACGAAAGCTTGGTCTCCCAGACGCAACACCTGTGTGTCTGCTTCCGCAGAAACAAGGTCGGGCTAGCGGGCGCCGAGAGGTTATAAGGCCCGCCATGCAGGCGCAAACAATTTGGGCTGTTCATAATAGTATAGTCGACCTTCTCCGTTGTATCTATATTAATCCAGTGTCAGAGCTTACTCGAACAGGATGAGCGTGAAAGAACTAAAAGGACGGATAGCCGGAAGAACTCTGGTGAAGAGATCGGTACCCACGTACTTTTTCTGTACCATCCCAAACTTAGAGAAGGCTCAGAAAAGTCATCTCTCCAGAGAGTTCGCGTGAGAGGTTCCGGCTCAGGGCCGAGGCAAATTTTCTGTCCATGATTGATGATCGGCCACTCATCGATCCACTGCACCTGGACAAGGAATGTCTCTCGCCCTGAAGACGATCGGGTTGGCAACTCCATTCAAAAGTCTTGATTTCAAGTGCCACACTCACCGAAAACGGAATCTTGCCACACGCCGTCGCTTTTTCGAATCGGTCGGACTCCAAGAAGCACGGCCCACCATTGTCCATTCGCATCCTCGACAAAGTCCACATGCCCAGTGTTTTGTACCTCGTGATTAGTAGAGCTGCTCAGCAGAGGGTTATTGGGGAAAGACACCCAGGGCCCTAAGATCCCATTCTCGCTCCGGAACACCCACACAGAGTGTCTTGAGCCAGTGCCACCCTCTGCTGTGAGAAGGTAATGATACCCTCTACGCCGAAAGATATGTGAGCCTTCGGAAATTCCAGATGGGGATTCGCGAATCATCACTGGCTTGGAGATCGAGTCGCCCGTTTCCAAATCTATCTTGCAGATGTGGATGGCATAGTCGAGTCTTGATTCATCTGCATCAGGTGGCCGATCGACCTTTACGTGAGTGGTAGACAGATACACGCTTCCATCGTGTTCCCAGAAAAGCTGGAGAGCTCGTTAGCATCAGGTATGTAGACGACACATGTTCTATGAAGTTCAATATAGAATAGTCGGAGACTTACGTCTTGATCGAATCCCACCATGTCAAAGTACACAGGGTCTGACCAAGATGACGAGTCCCATATGTTCGTTGTTTTGATGTAGAAGCCTCGGGGAAATGTGCGTTCGCCTTGTTGGGGACGGAATCGGTCGAAGCTGGATGTGGCCAAGTAGAACACATCATTGTGATATCTCAAGGTTGGCGCCCAAACCCCACCTCCTGGCTCAGAGGCTGCGAGGTGAATTTGACTCCTCCTAGTCAAGGCATGGCCGATGAGCTTCCATTGAACTAGGTCTTTGCTATGGTATATGGGCACTCCTGGAAAGTATTCGAAGCTGGAAGTAGCAAGAAAGAAGTCGTTACCAGCACGAGTAACAGAAGGGTCTGGATTGAATCCAGGCAGAACTGGATTGGGAAGAGTCATATCTTGCAATGTTTCAATTTTTGCGTTTCCTTCGGAAATGTAAAATCAACGTACTTTTGTAGAAGAAATTGTCTGGTCGAACTACCATAACTTCGTATGCATATTCGGCATGTCGTTTTGCTCTTTATCCTCGGAAACCTTCCTTGGCAAGCGGGCTAACTCACGGACGCAACTACGTTTCGGCTACTACGTTCCAAGGCGCGAGGGTAATTGCCCGCAGTCCTCTGCGTGTTTCGGGAAATTTGTCTTTTTAGTCATTATTTCCCATAATCTTCCCCCATGGGAAATCTGGGGGTAACTACTCCCGCCCACGGGAATTCCTATTACTGACACCTATCTTAGTTCTTTCATGGATTGGAAGATATTTAACTCTCTAATATAAAAAACCAACGAAATGAGTGTGTGTATCATAAAATATAACTTTGAGACGGTATTATTCGACATATTAACTTGTAATTATTGATTAATAATGTAGTTGATAGTAGGAGGAGTAGTGGGTGGATCCACGAACCTCTGCAAGACCCACATTAACGGTTTTGGCGATGTGAGGTCCTGGTCGGCCCATTTACCGGCCATTATCCCGGTCTCAAGCACCCGATGTATTCTCAGGAACAGGTCCGTTTATTTCAGAGATTGTTTTGAGGCTTGCCATTCTGCTAGCCTCAAATTGCCATGGTCACTTGCAATGCCGTGAGTCCGGGGTTAGTCCGCGAACCTCTGACGAGGTCCTGACACTCCGATCTTTACCCCGGATTATTCGCACGACAAATTCAAGTTTTCATGTGCTTTCGGCAATTATAGTTAGATGTTACTACCTGCAAGTCGTCGCTTTTCCTACAACCACCTAAGTGTTGAGGGTTCAAAAATTTCGTTACCGATTCTGTCCAGTCATGTCGAAGGTCCGTATTTGATCTGTTCATTCTGAAAGATGATTACCAATCTAATACGTGTTCCCAGTTCATCCCGTTTGCCATTTGGGCTATGGTAATGCCATGGGTAACCATATGCAATGCACTTACCTTGGACATTCCGGGTATTTTTGGACCCATTCAACAACTTGGCTCTCAGAGTGGCCTCGACGCAGCAAAATTTTTCAAGGATAAACCAGGAGACTTTGTCCATCCAGGAATTTGGCACACTCATGAAGACCTTGAGCGCATGCGCAAAGGTGTGCTAGAGAAAAAGGAGCCCTGGGCTGCCGCGTACAAAGTGTTCAGCGATGACATGTACTCTCAGGCCAACTACTCCATGCAAGGACCTGAAGCGTATCTCTCTCGTGGTCTGGTTAGCAACTACACCTCATTTACTAACGACGTTCGTGCCGCATGGCAGAACTCTATCATGTGGTACATCACCAAAGATCACGCTCACTGGAATTTGACTTCCAATATCCTGAACGCTTGGGGCTCCGAGTTGGTGGATATTGTGGGTATTGACCGGTCCCTTCTGACTGGTCTGGAAGGAGACCTTTTTGTGAATGCTGCCGAAATCATGCGTTGGGAAGGTAACTGGACAGAGGCCGGCGCTGCCTGGTCTGGCGGCTCTGGCTTCAGTAACCAGTTATATTGGCTTTTCTCACGCCAGTCGGCTGTGATCGGCCAAGCAAATTATGGAATGGTTAGCATTAAGTCTCTTTTGAGCTTTGCTGTCTACCTTGACGATGTTGATCTGTACAACTATGCTATCAACGCGTACATAAACGACCGCTGTGCTAGCGTATTCTCGCTCTACAGTCCGACTACAGGCCAAAGTTCGGAGTCGGGTCGTGACCAAAGTAAGATTTTGTCTAACGTTATCTGGATCTTTCCCAGTCAAGCTAACTTACGGATGACTAGGCCACGCAACCTCCGGCATCGGGTGGACGGCTCTTGCAGCCAAAACCGCACAAAGCCAAGGCTCCGACTTGTTCAAACTAGGAGACAATCTTCTTCTCAAAGGATCCGAGTACACGGCCAAATACAACCTAAATTATACGGTTGAATACGATCCATCCTGGTATCGCTGTGAGGCTGTCCTCGTTGATGGACCATGGGAGGCTATTTCAGATGAAGATCGAGGCATAACTAACCAGCGGCCCATTTGGGACATGATGTACTACGAGTATGTGGTCAAGCGAGGTCTCCATGCCCCTTACACAACCGAGGCGTCCAAGACGGAGGGCTTCGAGGGCCGAGTCTTCACAAACGTGGATGACTTGCCTAGCTGGGGCTCTCTTGTGTTTGCCTATTAGGCGGTTGCATCTCGGTTGAACTTGGTGGACCCAGAAGTAATGTGAATTATGTACTGTACTTTAAGTTATTAAGGAAGAACGTATTTTCGCCTATCGAATTAGGTCATCAACAGCTCTATAACAGATACAAGTCACGACCTGCTCATCAACTATCCTATACTCTTAACAAATAATTTAGACAGAAGTGTCCGCTATTGACCATTGATTTTGACATTCACCCTCATTGGGCGACCCACTTTATTAGCCTTTCAAAGGCTGTGTGCTCACAATGCATAATGATGTATTATGTGCTTGAAAAAGTTTAAGGAAAATCGCTTCCTATTCAAATGGAAGAAAGAAACTATACAGGAGAATTAACCGCCATTGCCATCTCCGCTATCATGCTGCTCCCGTGGCGCGCATTCAGAATCGCTCTGTAGTATTCATTGCCGGAGGTGCTCCGGGAAATCGTCCGGTCACAAGGTAGGTCCAAAAAAAGGATAACTTTAAAATGCTCTAATATTGACTCCCTTCGAGCCTTTCTGATTGATCTGAAAATACATTTACCTTGGTGGCTGCATAAATGGAATACGCGAGGTGAGTTACTTCCTTGAGTCTGTTGTTGAGGTTCACAACACTCATAGAATCTAAAGGGTAGGAGACTCCGGTCTTTACGTATCTAAGGTTATTCTCGGTACCGCTAGCTTTGGATCTTCTCTCTGGCAAGACTGGGTCTCGAACGAGGATGATGCGTTGCCATTGCTTAAATATGCCTTCGACGTCGGAATCAATACCTGGGATACGGTACGTTTTCTGCATGTTAATGGATGTATTAGTTCTGAAAGTTTTGTCTGCAGGCCGATGTTTACTCGAACGGTCGATCCGAGGAGATCATTGGCAAGGCGCTTAAAGTGTACGGCATCCCACGAGAGAAATTTGTGATTCTCACAAAGGTCTTCTACGCACTTGACCCTGACGGCCAAAGTCCAATCGCTAGTTTGATGGACAAAAAGCAGCCAGGTCTGGTCAATCGTGTGGGGTTGTCACGCAAGCATATCTTATCTGCAGTTTCCGAAAGCGTGCGAAGACTAGGAACCTATATTGATGTTCTGCAAATCCATCGGTTCGACAAAGATGTCAGTTGTACTGAGGTTATGAAGGTTTTGAATGATGTTGTGGAAAGCGGACAAGTGCGGTACCTTGGTGCCAGCTCCATGGCGGCATGGGAGTTCCAAAAACTTCAATACACTGCTGAGAAAAACGGTTGGCACAAGTTCATATCTATGCAGAACTACTACAATCTACTTTACCGTGAGGAGGAACGTGAAATGATCCCCTTCTGCCGAGACAGTGGCATCGGGCTGTTGCCATGGAGCCCCTTGGCTCGAGGTGTGCTAGCTCGTTCCTGGAAGGAAAAAAGTACATTTCGCGAGCAGACAGACAAGTTGTTACAGAGCCTTGTACGCCAGAACGAGAATGGAGCAGATATGGAGGTGGTTCAACGCGTTACTGAGATTGCAGAGAAGAGAGGCTGCAAGATGGCCACTGTTGCCTTGGCATGGTGTTTGCAACAAGGAATGTATCCAATCACTGGTCTGGGAAGTGTGCGGCGTATAGATGAGGCTCTCTGTTCAATCTCTTTTAAATTATCACCGAGCGAGGTGGAGTATATAGAAGAGCCATATCGACCGAAAAATGTATCTTACTGATAGCTTTCTATGTTGAGGAGTTAATTGCCGCTCTGAACATACACGAAACACTGCAGTGGAACAGTATCTCCCCGTATTTAAAGGACTAACCTTGACAAGCATATAAAACATTGTGTGGGATAGCAAATAACAGGGCGAGTGCGCGTGGGAAAGCAAATAACTGAGCAATTTGTGCTCCGGTATTGAACTTGATGCGGAAGTTGGCAACGGCCATTTGGAAGAAACTGTGAGATAGATTGGAAGAAGGTCTAAATTCAAGACCGACCAGGACCAACTCTTGCCGGTGGCAACCCCGGCTATTCTCCCGTCCTCCGTGAGAGAGTCGCCAAACGCTTCAACGTTCTCCAGATGTAGCAATGCAGTTGACAGTGTCAGGTTCGGAACACGTTTCTTGACTTCTCTTATCATGGCCTCTCCATTCTATTTTTCATGATCTATGGCGTTTCACTTCCGCCTCTACCTGTTGCAATGCAGGTTGTTGAAGATTCAAAATGACTGGCATGCAAGAGCTCAGTCTAGTTCATAGCCTTGACTTGGTGAATTAATTGACTCGGAAGTACTCTGATCCACAATACCACACTCGTTCGTGGCTCAAATGGCAGACAGATCTGCATACAGTCCGCTCTCAGACCAGGTAAGCTACTTCCAGTCTAGCTATTGCGACGATGTTACTGGAAAAGGAAAATTTCTTATCGGATATTTCTTTGACGCTGGTCCATCTAGAGCTCTCCAACCTCATCTTTGGCCACCAGCTGCACCAAGAACTTGCGCAAGATCATTGTATGGAACACATCAGCTGTCTCTCCATCCATGGCTGTTTTGGTTGATGAGCAAGTCAAAGAACTATGCCACCAGGCACTGGGACGCTCCAAGTCATCCGCAGCAAGCTCAATCCTGGCTCATTTCCCAACAATACCTGAGCCAACTTGGGCAGCTGGATTCCTTGAAGCTCTGCCAGTGCAGTATCTTCTCGCATCGCTGAAGGAGCTGGCCGTCGTGGTACAGCACCATCCAGATATCCGACAGGCCGTGAAAGAGGCTGGTGACCTAGTGAGAATTGAGGCATTGAAATACATCAAATTGATGCCCTGCGAAAATACAGATTCTGATTCTCCAGCCGGCATTATGGCAATGGACTGCTTTCTGGCATTGGGCCTCCATGTGCCAACATTCTACCCCGTCGCCAAAGGTTTCCTGCTCGACTTCCAGGAAGAGCCGCAAGGAGCGCTATTGATCCTCAAGGGGCTCAATGGAGAAATATTCTACCTCCAGTTCTCTTTCATCATGTTCAGAAATGTGCTGAATTATTTTCGCCACAACAGGGTCCAAGGACTCAGTCCGTAGCCATCCTAGTCGAACGAGGATACTGAGCACGATGCTCCATTGAATGGCTATGTTTGTATGGCCCATCTGAAAAGTGCTTTCAAATCTAGAATATCTTAGTTAATGAAGGTCACTCCGTGCATGTCGCTTAGCTTTATCTACTCAGAATACCGTTGTGATAAGCCAATCATTCGAGGATGGTTTTAGCGCGATGCATTGGCCCAGTCGTCTCCGCAGAGACATTGAAATTATTGATCAGATCATAGTACCGTGAAGAGACGGAAAGTCCCGTTAGTTCTTCCACCTCAACAAAATCAACATTTTGTTCTGCCTTTCCTTTCCGGGGGGCGGGATAATGTCCGGGCTTTGTCGCGGGTCACAACAATCTCCAAGTCCTTATACTTGCCCCGCTGCCACAAGTCAACTTGATCTGTTATTGTGTTCACGAACATCTCATTTACATCTATCATAACAGAATTTTTCGGCAAAATGAAGGCTTTCAGGCGTTCTTATGAAATGTTAATCCCATATTGGTCCTTCATGTTTCTGTTTAACGTGTACGCAGCGACAACATCAGCTACTACAATAGCGGACCCGTTGGCTTACCGAAACATCAATGGTACATACCAAGCATCTGCTTCGGAAAATGTGACTACCTTGCTTGACTTTATCAATGGTCGATCCGATTTGAGCTCACTAGCAGCCGCGTTGAAAGTCTGTGGTGGATTTACAGAGGCTTTCGGCACTGAGGCGACATGGGACTATACCTTCTTCGCACCTAACAATGACGCATTTGAGCAATATACGGGGACATATTTCCAGGACAATGCAGGAACTCCGTGAGTGACCGCCGGGCATATATTATGTACTGAACTATTAGCTGATACAGGCTCCAGAAAAGGCAAGTGGTGGATGGGTAATACGATCATTCATCATTACGTGCCAAATACAGCCCTGGGTCTATCTTCTTTCAACAGTACATATCAGAGGTTTCAGGTAAGCGTAGCCTTAGCATGTGAAGAGGCTTTGTTGTTCAAGACTAGGTGTACTAACTTAATCAACAGACTTCCACTTATCTCTTTGTTGGAGCCCAGATTGTCGATGGAGAACTCACACTCAACCAAGTTGCGAAAGTAGTCGAGGATGATCTCCAAGTTACTAAAGTATGTAAAACCATGCTTGTTCATCAAATACATTCGCAGCCCTTTTTTCTCATTACTCAATAGGGCATGGTTCACATAATCGACAGGATCCTGGATCCTTCCGCGCAAATATTCAATACTGACCTTCCGGACATTTCGCAAGGATTTATCGCGGGGAGTTGTTCGAATGAGGATCTTCCCTACTGTTAATAGGGAGATCATATGAGAAAGGGGAAGATATTATCATCATTGGGATATGCTACAGTAATTTCCAGCAATAAATATGCCCCATCGCAAAGTCTCCAATCGTAATGGTTTACGAAACAACCTAGAGCCGATACTATAATTAAAGACCGAGAATTTACGCCTCTTGAGTATTCTCAATCTTAGCAAACTCAAGTTCTGATCAAAGTCGAAAATACGGACTTATGCGACAGCCATTTTAATACATTCAAATTCTCTGGCGGTCATACGCTTCTTAGAGCCGATCTACTTGATTAATTTTTACACATGGAGATCGAGAAATTAATGTCTAGGCCTCTGTAAAACAGTATTAAAGCTTGATAAAGTCTTCAATTGTGAATTTGTCTACATTGCCAACTTAAATACCAGCGTTTGATATGGTGCTAGCTTTGCCGCTATGGTGTGACTTTTGCCATAACTCTTTCCGGACCAAAGCTCCTTAACACCCTTAAGACCAGCGATGTTCAAGCCGAGGCTATTAAATGAGACCTTGTATGTCTGCTGAAAACTTTTCTCGTTGAAGAGCAGAACCACATGTCCATCCTGAATCTCCCCTGCCCACACCTGGATCGAGCCTTCTGTGCTTGCAGTTTCGACATAGTTCACAACTTTGCCAAGGGAGTCTTGGTTCAAAGCAATGATGTCTTTGTTTGTCAGGAGCGCCGTACTTTCATGCGAGAGGGTAGCAAGGTCGGTGCTAATGATCAGGGGAGACTTCAAAGCAGCCCAGAAGGTAAAATGCGTTTGCTGCTGGTAGATTGTCATGTTTATGTTGCCGATCTCGAGGCCATCCATGTCTGCCCAGTGCCCGGGAGTCTGGTATTGGCTAATCTCCCTCATTTTCTTGATGTTTGTCACAACAGAGCATCCTGCATAGCCGGTGTTTAGGCAATATGCAGTCTTGCAGGCACAGCCTGTCTCGTTGATGAAGCTGGCCGTGATATCTCCAGCCATCCGGTATGAGTGCCCGATGTCTAGATGGCTTGTTAACTTCCGCTTGATGTAACACATAATAAGGGATCTTACTTCCACCCCAATGCCATGGAAATTGATATCCCCATTCACAAACAGCGTAGGAGATATCTCTCCCAGAGAGCTTCAATGCGTCGTTCATAGCTATAAGGGTAGTATTTTGTCAATTAGACTCATTTTTTCATATGGATATCCATCAAGAATATAATTACGCGGGAGAATGGAATACATACCACCAAAACGGACCTCCGGTGCTTCTACCATGGAAGCAAATCCTCCACAGTTATCATATTTCAAGTAGTCAATCCCCCATTCGGCATATGTGAGAGCGTCTCTCTCCTCGTATCCCGAGCTTCCGGGATGGAAAGCGCATGTCAGCTTACCGCTGTCACCATAAAGGCCGATCTTAAGTCCTTTTGAGTGAACATAATCCGCAAGATTCGCCATCCCATCGGGAAAACGAGTCGAATTTGCCTGTAAAAACCCGTCGGGGGTTCTCTCAAATGCGGACCATCCGTCATCGATGCTGATATATTCATACCCAGCGTCTTTCAGGCCGAGGGTTTCGAAAAGCTGCACTGTGTTCTTGACGACAGATTCATTGATGTTGACACCGTAAGCATTCCAGCTTCCTGATATTAGCACTGGACACATATAGTTTATTTTCTGCCGCTTACGAATTCCATCCCATCTGAGGAGCTCGACTGGATGAAAAGCTGTCTCCGAGGACATTTTCAGGACGAATGGCAAGGAGCTGTATCAGCAATACCATCCACGAGGGTTTAAAATTGAGTTGCATATTTTCCGGATAGCTCTGTTTGAAATAACTCGAGTAAAATCCAAATTTACAGAAAGACAGATTAAAATCTGAATTACTGGAGGCTGTGAAATGTCCCTTTTATCACTTGCCTTAGAACAAGCCGGTGCATCCTCCGGCCTCAAGATGAGCGTGGCAATAAGAGGTTAGTTTGTTTCCACCAATTCTTCTTTCCTCAGGGGCGGACTAAGTGTCGGCTGAACTCCGCTGGCCCCTCAATGTTCAAAATTATTTACCAGTCGTTTCTTATTCATTACATGAGCTGTTTACTATTTCAACCTCTTTGAATTCTGTGGAAGGCAGTTTTGACAAATGCATATAAAACTTTCAACCTATCTATGCTCTGAACGATCTGCTCCAACAACATGAAAAACTGATAACACTGGCTCCGACTCCTAGTACCTCAGCCATAATCGATGCCATTTATTAGCCCGAATATGCGTATGAAGATTACATCAAGATTCAAGGAAATAGGTGATGCGAGGTGGATGTAGGAGGAAGCTAGAAGCGGTGATTTAATAACAATCATGAGGGGCGAGGCGCAGCGGCCGATAAAGCGCTGGCATGACGGGCTGGAGGCGGTCGAGTTTCCCTGGGCGGTTCTTGTAGCAAGTTTAATAACAGTATGTAAGATGGTTGTATTCTGTTGAGTTTCTAGGGGCCAAGACCCAAATTATAGGTACAAGTTTAATCTTATTGCATCAGAGTGCGTATCAATATGGCAGGCTTGATATAGCAGCATCAACTTTCACATTGGCACAGCGGTCCTCACTCTAATACCTAAATCACCGCTGTATCAGCTGATAGTGGCTATGCACAGATGTCAATGGACGAATTTTTCAGAGATGCGATGCCATCCAATAACATATACTTTCAATTAATAGAAAATTGTTATCATGCAGTCTTTGCCTGTAACCCGTAGAAAGTCCCACATTACAACCATGTTCATTTAGATTGCAGTGCCTCCGAGTCTCTCAGTATTTGCTCCAGCCCCCGGATTTGGTTTTGCAAGTCATCACGTTTCTTCCTTTGTTCCGCGTCCTCGCCAACGAGATCATCCAGTTGTTTCTCTGAAAGACTTCTGACCCAGTCAATGCTGAAGCAGAAAACCAGACCAGATGGCCCCAAGAGATGGCGCTCAACAACCTGGATAATCACATTGTCAAGGAACCGCCATAGAGCCGCAAACTGGAAATAATGAAGATTTTGATAGGTGGAAATGACTTGTCGGAGCTTGTTGTCGATGATATAATAGAAAAATTGATTAAGGTCTCTTTGGGATGATTGCAGCCACTCCTTGAACGTTCGGTGGCAGGTCTTCATGCGCCCCAGTTCATTCACAATGGTGGCAAGCTCTTTTTCTGCACGACTCAGAGCCATCAATTTCTGCTCTTGAAGGTAGCGGCGAATTTTGCTGCGAATTGAAGGCTCGAGGCATGTTTCCTCCAGTAAGGTATCGGAGAAGCCCTGGATCCGGCGGGATGCTTCGGAAAAATAGATGTGAGCAAATTTCTCCCAAGATTTGATTTGTACCTTCCAAAGCCGCTCCTCAAAGTCTATAGGTGGCTTGTACCATAATCCATCCCCACGATTGTCATTCCACATTTTTAAGATCCAGGCAAATATGTCATCTGTCGCTAACATTTTTGCTTCCCATTCATTCGGAGATTCCTTGTAGTCAAGGTCATGGAGTCTCTTTTCCGCTTCGTCGGCACTCATATATTTGTGCTCCATGCCATTTTCTTCAACATGTGTCCGGAATTCCTCCTCCAAATTGTTCAGGCGTGCCCTTAACTTTGATGGGTCATTTGAAGGGCAATCCTCTCGATAAGCGCCAGAAAGCCACCTCTTGGCTAGGGTGTCGTATTGTCTCTGTATATCATCCAGGTAAACTTGCTGCAACCTTAATGTGTCTCTTGAGGGTCCCAGGTCACTCCAGTCACGTTTTGCGGAGTCGAATCGGTTGGATATCTCTTTTTGTATATCAGGAAAGCTCTTCTGAACGAGCCGGTATAGCGTATCAGACAAGCATTTTTTCAAGTTCACCACACCCACAAAATTACCATTCAAGGTTGACCATGGCTTTTGGGTGAACAATTGATGTTCTCTCTCGTCGCGCTCGCGATAAGAAATCGCATTCTGTATTTCCTCTGTGGTCCTGTTACGAACAGCAAACCAGCCAAGTCCTAGTTTGTATTCAGGTCTTCGATTCTTGAGAAGTTCAAGTGTCTTACTCCTTGTCAGATGAATTCTTCTTTGTTTCAAAAGATCGGTGAACTGACCTTTGCTTCGTCATGCGTTTGCAACATATCACATTTGGTGATTACACCGATTGTTCTGTGCATAGCACCCTCTTCCTTTACGAGACGGAGCACGACCTGGTTATGGATATCATCCACAGCCGGCATTACCGCTCTAAAAGGTCAGTGATCTGTTGGCTTGCTAATGGCTGTTGAGCTACATACAACACAATTGCGCGAGACTTGCTCATGTAGTGCCTAGCAAGCTTTTCGGAGATCTTTTGGTCTGCCCCAGTGCCGCCTGTGAACACAAAAGGTCAATAGGCTTTCAATGTAGAGAACAGGGAGTAAGCTGCATATCCATACCACTAACCAATCCCGGTATATCAATCACACTAAAATGCGCCTGGTCATGCTTGTAAACGTTGACCCTCATCACCTCTTCTCGCAATTTGTTTTGTCTATTGGTTCCGTTGATTTGTCCTAGCATGGGATTTGGGATCTGTAGTTCGGCAAAAAGTTCCTCCAGGTCCTCTTTGAGATGGTGGGAAACATCTGACCAGGTCTCACCAGAATATTCACGAGGTGCAAATAAATTAACACGTTCTTTCGACTCGATCGTAATTGAGTAGTGTGGCTGCATAGAAGAATCGCATCGATGAATCATGGTCTCTGTTGCAAAGAGTGTACATATACCATTCTCTACTGGAAACGGAAGTTTGGTAAGGGCCTGCAGTAGCGAGGACTTTCCACAGCTGGTGCTTCCCACAACGACCAGCTGTTTGCTGTCCCGGTCAGCAACAGGAACTCTCGGTTTTTATAAGAAGGGTAGGTCGTTTATCACCTGAGGAAGATCAAGACTATCCGTATCCAAGTCATAGGCGTTCCTCACATGGTCAATAAAGGCCAGCAATTCTTCACCTTCCACGCTGCCGAGGCTCCTCAGCACATCATCATCTGATTCGACCAGAAGGGTTTCTGAAAGGTTTTCTTCATTGCTGTTGTCTCGGAAAGATCCAGACGCATCCGAAATTGGTACGTTATCTAGAAAATTCGAGTATGATCGGAGTGTTTCTGGGGCCGTGATCGAAGTCATACTGAGGTCATTCGTAGGGATAAAGTCGATTCTTTTGGAAAGCGTGTCACTCTTCTTAAGCAATGCAATTTGGGCAGTTTGAGCCTTGGGGTCCAGGGGCTTTAAATCATATTGCAAATTAGCAGATATAACACGCCTGCAAAATCATGTGTAACACTACTTAGCTGAAGTCCTGTCAGATTGGTGGGCAATAACTGATGGAGTGGGCCGCAGATGCGCTAAATCTGGCTTCCCCTTGTCAACCCAACCCCCTTGTCAACCCCCGATGCTCTGTCGAATCGGTGTGAAGTTCGGCTCCAAAAAAAGCACTGATGTATTTAGCGACATGTTCTCCAAGTGGCTAGACTAAAATGGGTCATCCCTAATGCACATTTATCACCAACAGCGCTTAAGAATAGACTCTAACTGGATAACATTCTCACTTGCCTACGGGATCAACGGGTGGCTTAGCCTTGTAGCCATTTCACCCGCACATCAAGGCGCAGGCAGGCAGTCGATTGCTTCTAGATCTGAAAGCTCCCTAAGCAACATCGCCGGATATATCTGTGTTCATTTTGGGGTTGTATCATCATCCTAGCACCTAAGGCTTAGCGAATTGACATAAAATATCATATAGTGGGATCGCGATGTAGGCCAAGCAGCTGCAGCACGGCGGCGCAATGAGATGAAGGCCAGATGCAGCACCCAGCGAACCGTGCCTGTGAATGCTGAGTGATCTCCTATGACGAGGGAAAAAAGGCCAATAGACCAAAAGACAAAAGAACCGCCCAAAGCGCCCATTTGTCACTTCGCCTTGGGTAGAGTCACTGTCTAGATGTGGCGTGATCTTTTATCACCTTGTAAGAATTCTCACCCCGTTTCCCCCTCTCTCATTCTAGTCTTCGGAGTTCTCATCCATATCACTCACACTCATCCAAAGCGGATGATCTCATTTTTGTTTTCAAACAAAGCTCTGTTCAGCCAACGCTTGTGTTCAACAGGTCGATCTACCACACTTCCCTCCTTTCACTTTCAAAGAATGGGTTCGGCACCTCCTTCACTCCCTACCTTTGTAACTTTGTGATTTCTCCTATAAAGACCGTGATTCGGCCTCGTGGTTGCGCTTCACACTCCCCTCTAGCCCGTATAGGACATCGTCGGACATACCGGGGATCACCATGTCAAATGTCTCTGTGACCACGGTGTACTGGTAGTATCCACACCGCGCGATTGGCTTGGTCTTTTTGATATCCAGAATGCCATCTGTCAACACCTTGTCCTTGATATGCACAGCGATCACCCGGCCGATCACCACGTCCACAGTGCCCATCGGTGGATTTCCTGGCAGCCGCACGGTGGAGTGATATTCACACTCAAATTTGACAGGGGACTCCTGCACCATCGGGACATCCATCAAGGTTGCTGGTTCCTTGGTCACCTTGGCACGCTCGAATTCGTCTACCCCGTAGGGTACTTGCTCCGCTGAGATGTTGACTGCCTCGCGGAGGTCCCAGGTCGCTAGGTTCCAGACGAAGCGCCCGGTCTGCTCGGCGTTGACCACCGTGTCCTTGCGTGTGCCGTTGACGGTCTGATTAGAAGAGAACATCACATACGGCGGGTCGAATGTGAGATTGTTAAATTGAGAGTAGGGCGCCAGGTTGGCTTGGCCTTCCTTATTCTTGGTGGAGATCCATCCAATCGGACGCGGAACCACGCACGCCTACAACCGATTTAGCTGCAGGTCTTCAGACCAGGAACACCAACTAACCTTGAATGGATCGTGAGGGAGATTGTGCTCTGTTACTCCTGGTTTATAGAACATGATGTACTTGTGCTTGTTCTGTCCTTATGGAGGGGACTCACTACCTCTTATTTAAGGTCCTCGGGTCCCCCGCAGCCGAAGCATTTGCCGACGCCATTTCAGGCGGCGCATTTGTGCCGAACGAGCCCAGTAGTCGGCAACTATTCCGCATACATTATCAACAGGTGATTCGGACATCCGAGGCCGAGTGGAAATAATGAAACAATCTTTGTGCCTTGCAGGATGAAGACGCTTGCTGGTATTCACAGCGGATTATTGTGATGACCAGATCTCCCGCATTGCCGACGTCATGCTTAAAGAGCGACGGAAACTTGTACTTGTTGCGCGGAAAACACCGCTGAGCGATATATGCCTGTTGGTGCAGACTCTGCCAGTATAATTGTATTTAGCTATAAAGTATTAGATCATATATGGAAGTCAAACTTCAAAGGGCACAAGACTTTGATCGGTTGAGGTAGTTGTACGAGTGTATCCCGCCGTTGCATCTGGCCCATTTTATGGCCTTCTCTCACTCGTTTTGCCAGCACATCAGAGCAATCGGCCTTGATTGACTCATTTCGCAGCCTCATCATCACATGCGGTACCTTATCTTTGGGAAAACACGGTATCTCCACCCCATTCTCAGCGCATCGAGGAGTGTCTGTCAACAGCGCAACGCAGTTCCCATCCGCTATAATAGCCGTAACGTTCAGCTCGACAATCTTGTCCCGCAATGGGGTATAAACTTCATTGACAACGTCAGCGTATTGGCCCTGAGGCAGGTCCTTGGAGGAAATTAATTTTTGGAACGCCGGCACTAGGATGTTTCTTTCAACTTGGAAATCCATGCCCAGATTGTAGAAATCTATAGCTCTCTGGAGACTGGCTGTTTGCTCGTACTTCAAGGCCAATTTGACCAAGGCAGGTGGGTCGGTATACCAATCTCGAGGGCCAGTGGTCGTATTTCCATGAATAAAGCCTGCTTGGTTTTGGTCGAGAACACTGATGAATCCCTCCTCTCCCGATTTTCGCTTCAGGAAGATGCTGAGGTAAAATGGGACTCCTTTAACGTTGCCGATTTGCGCACGTCCGAGCTTTGAAATCGGGGTGTCGCCATGGACGAGGAAACTGTCGGTACCATCGGCTTTGTACGATATAGTAAACTGGTCATTGGTAACAGTGATGCAAACTGAAAGATTTTGATCGTTTAATGGTTTTCCATGGTAGAACCATTTAATGGGCCGGTCCGCCAACTTTTTCGCTGCGGTCCCGGTTACACCATTTCGAAGCAAAATTGTGTCGTTCGTCCCGCCTGTGTGATCTGTTCCTGGTTTATTTGATAAGATCACCGAAAATACAACGCCTGGGTGCAGATTCTTGACATCCAAGACCGTTGACCATGCCTGTGGGTTCTCGGGATCTTGCAAATAGAATTTCTGGCTAATGTAGGTGTCCTCATTCTTGAATTCAAGTAAATCTGATGGCTCTTCCATTCCGAGCCGGGTAAAGCTGAACGGTTGTGCCGGAATCGAAGTAGCGGGAATCGTGGGTATGGCAGGCAAATGGGAGATTTTGTGCTTGTGGGCGTGATAAGTAGCTTGCACCGACTGCTTAATATCTTTAAGCTTGCCCATACTGACGAACTCAGGCTTGTCCGGTCCATGTACCTGGGGAACTCGGGGCGTCACCAAGGCTTGCATCAGGCTGGCAAAGAGACAGGTGATTGTATAGTCAGGGTTCCAGGTTCCCCCGTTTCTTTTACTGCGTAGAATATCGAAGCACATTGTACTCCGATCATCTTTGTCGATGCTGTATTCGCGCTCGATGTCGACATTGCTCCGGAGTGTGACAGTAAAGAGATGAAGGACAGGAGGCTCGTCTGGATAGGCCTCTCGAATGATGAGTTCGCCAATTAGGGGCAGATGCGCTAACGCTCCGTCATTGGGGAACATGACAAAATTCCATTTGAATTTGTTGCCTGTTTCCTTCAGGACTGTCCTAAGCGAATGAAAATCTTCATTGACATCTTGGATCTCCCGGTGGACTCGAAGCAAGTTTTGCATCGTCATTTTCAAAGTGTTCTTTCTCTGTGATCAGACAGAAAAAGTAGCAGAACTCGTTATTCATATATCAACGTAATTCACAGCATTCATGAAACGAAAAAAATTCCTGATGTTGACTTATTATGTTTTGAGACATTGTGGGAAATAAGGCTTTTCCTTCCACAAAGAGTATAGTCGAATGGCGACCGTGCGTAATCCAATCAGGGGTATTAAACTTGCAAAAAGTATCCGATATGGGACCAGTTCCAATTACTATCTCCAGATGGACTGACAATCCCAATGGATCACTGCTACATGGCCTGATTAAAGCAATTATATCCCTGTTGTGGGCATTTTGCTTTCTTCCTGTCTGATGTGGAAGAGCAGGGAGCAATGCAAACATTCTTTGCAAGTGTGACAGGACTCTTTATAGAGACAGCCTTTATAAAGCGGCTAGCTACAGCCTGAACAGTAATCAACCTCAAGCTGGAGGATAAATCCGGTACGTATTGTGGGACCAAGCTATATACAAGCAAAGGCAGAGCGACACGTCCTTGCAGCAATCAAACAGCACAGCAGAAACGTTCGATCAAAGAGACAGCGAGGAAGGGAAAGCGAGGAAACCACCAACAGGATTCTCGCCACGCCAATTAAATGTGGTGTGTAGGTTGAGGTTTGAGAAGAAAAACAGTGATTCAATGACAGGTCATGAGAGGATCTCAAACATGCGAGTTCGGTTCTCATGGCTCATCTCGTCGTGCATAGAACAAAAGAAAAAGAAACACAGACAACGCCGTTCCCGATCCAAAACCTAGGCAGCCAACCGCCACGCACCTATACAGCACAAAAACAACACCTTGCCAGCAGAAAAAAAAAGCCAATCCGGTAGAAAACGTATAGGATATTTCTTTCCAACTCCAAAAACCATGAACAGACCCAAATAATTAAAACTCATACTCCCTGACACACCAGACTTAAGCATTAGATGACGACCACGTCACCCTCAGCGTCTGCTGGGTCGGAGGCCATCATGTCTCCGTATTTACCGACGGCCATCAGGATGGGGTCATCTTCCAGGTCGATGGCGCTATCGTCGTTATTAGGTGCTTGAAACCCCTGCTCTGTGAGAGATAAGTGCTTCTCGTTGGCCACATTCTTCGCTTCGGAGACCTCAGTTGGTCTGCGCCCGACGGTTCGCGCGCCGTTTGGGTCAGACTGCGAATTGGCACTTGGCGGGGGCTGTGAGTCGCTGGGCGCCTCGGATGTCATGAATAAGTCTTTTTGGTCGGGCGAGAGACCCTGTTGGGAGTGGAAGTTGCCCACCCCAGTCTGCTCCGGGCCAAAGGTTGCGTTTTGTAAAGATCCAGGACTGTTTCGCATGAAGCCACCCTTCTCCGCTTGCCAAAGCATCATCTCATGGAAGAACACCTTGGTCATCCACCAGGCGCTGAAGCTGGCCGCACCGCCTAGGGTCAATCGATGAAGAACGCTGTCCCACAGAGCATCCACCTTTTCAATGATGCACTGTGTCTGGTGATGACTGAAGATTGCAGGCAGGTTTAAGATAAATGACACCCATTTATCCGGGAAGTTGTATTCGTCTCCCGTGGCGCTTTCCACGGGGAACTTGTGGGCAGCGAGGTCTTCTTCCAGGTCAGGTTTATGGAAGAAGGGCAAGCCTGTTGAGGTATCCGGATCACTCAAAGGAGTGAGCAGAGCCCGCAGATCATGCTTTAGAATCTGCTCGGTTGCTCGCTCGGCGCAAGTCGGGATGTTGGCCTTTGTGAGCATATTCTTGGGGTCAACAAGAGTCTTGAAGTCGAACCACATTTGGTTACGGTTGTCTGGGTGGCAAAGCCAGGCCGCGGCGGCATTAGCAGCCTGGTTCACATCCAGCATGTGCTTGAGAAGATTGCAAAAGATGTGTGCCGGGATCAATCGCGCTAGCGAGACATGTAATGGTTGCGTCTTGAAGGTGTCGGCAATGTGGCCGCAAAGTCTCTGTGAAATAGAGCCAAAAGCATCAAGGACCACCTTCGGGACCACCTGGGTCGTGAGGGGTGCAACAAAGGCAATCATCTTCTGGTACATCAACCAGTCACACTCCTTAATCCAGGGTGCGAGATTTGGGTGTGTCAGCAGCTTCTGGACCGGGACGGTCAGAGTGCCATGAAATGCGGAGAAATATTTCAGAAGGTTGCGCTCCTTGCAGTATCGGAAGCTGTCGATCACCGAAATGCAGTGTGATCGATAGAGGGCTGCAAGGGCGGCAGCCACCTTCAAATCTGTATTTGCAGGCAAGTACCCTTGAATGTCAGGGAGCTGCAGAGAGTCGTTGTCAACCGAGGAAGGGATTTCGTCTGTCGGGAATTGAAGCATCTGATGGATCATCTTTCCGGCCTGTTGCGCCACGTTGTCGCCGGTGATGGCGGCATCCGACCCAGACGAAGAGTGAGACTGACAAGTACAGCCCGCAGCAGAGGCATTTGTTGTTGAAAGTCTTGGTGCAAAAGATGTTGTAGGTGAAGGGAACACGGCCGTGTCCGTAGTGGGCTGGGGAATGCTCACGCTAAAGCGGCCGTCAGCATGGGCACGCTCATCGGAATGAGTGCCATCATACCTCCCAACACGCATCGCGCTAGCCGGTCTGCTCTCTGGAAGGCCAGCAGACATGTTCGGATTCGGGGTGGCCTGAGGGTTGAGTGGTGAAGGCTTCTGTTGCTTTTCCTCGATGACCGACAAATCCACGTAGTGATACTTAGATTCGCCCCGAACACCAAGACGTCGAGTCTGGACATTGGGGAAGATAATTCGAACCAGTTTGCCAAACGATGCGGGATTCAGGACCGAGACTCGCTCTGTCCCGCATCGCTCTGCGTAACAGCAGTACACGCGATCACGCCGCACAGAGCTGGTGCTTTTCCGGCAGTTCTCTCGCAGCCTATTACCTGAAGTCAGACCTAGTAGACAAAATAAAGATATGGGTTTCCTCACCAGATCATGGCAAAAACCTGCTTCACCTTTTCAGCCTTGCCGCCAGCACCTTCGTGCTTCATGACTTCGGTTGCCATCTGCTTCATGTTGTATCCTTCGTATTGGCGAAGCAACTTCCGTAACTCGTTATCGTTCGCAAGGGTCGAGCTGGAGCCTCTCTTCTTCTTTGGGCCTGCTTCTGATGTATCGTGGTCGTCCAAAACATGATCCGGCAGATGGTTCTCCACACCACTGTCATACATGGATGGATATTGCGAAACGTTGGGCATACCGTTGGGCATATCGGGAGGTAGACTGTGGCCGTGCATCGCATGGTTCGGAAAATCATCCGGGCGGTTGATAACCTCTTGCATGCTGTGGTCGAGCGGCGCGCCGTTGGACTGATGCGATAGGTGGTGTCCGAAGCGCATGATCATGTCTTCAGGGTTGTTCCCAAAAACATGCTGTCCCCCTGAAACATGGGAGGACATGAACTGGGGAAAGTCGCCGATGTGCTGGTCCTGGGTTTGTTGGGTGGTGCTGGAATGAATACTGGCTGTAGAGCCTCTAGAACGAGGACGACGACTGTTCCTGGAGAGGACAGTCTCTGAACGCGCTCTCATAGCATCGGCTGTGCCCGGTCGACTCAGTGGAGCCATCTGGGTTGTTTGCGACACCGCGCTTCCCTGCGAAGGGGCTCGGGCTGAGAGAATGGGGTGTTAGCAATGAAATGCGACGCGCAAATAACTCAAAGGCAAGCTCACCAAGTTCGTGGGGCATTGTGTAGTTGGGCTAGCGGTGGTGTGGTTGTCGAGAAGCCCGTAACCAGGGAGGTGGTCTGTCGTGTTTGGACTGGTGTTGATGACCATTCGAATTTGGCGACGTGCGGAGGCCGGGATGGGAAAGAAAAAAGAAAGAATAAAAAAAGAGAAATGCACCAGACTCAATGCAACCTACAACGGGGTTTGCCGAACGACCAATGCTGAAGTCGCCGCCGCGGTGGGAAGTCGAGATGGGATGATGGGATGGACGATGATAAACAGCGTGTTGTCCGAGCGACTCAATGTTTTGGTGCGGGTCAGGTGACCGCATTCCAAGCAAAACAAACACGTGTCACGTGATGTTGATTGCCCTGAGTTCGCAGCATGGGAAAGAGCTCTACAGTTGCTTGCCACTAAAAACCATTATTGTTTTTACTGCAACAAAAACAAACCACGAACTATCCCGAAAAACAAAAAAAAAAACTAAATGACAAGAGTGGGATTCGAACCCACGCCCCCTTGCGGAGATCAGGACCTTAACCTGACGCCTTGGACCAACTCGGCCATCTTGCCAGGATGATTCTTGTGCTTCCAAAAGGTGTTATATCACCTAACGTGATATTTCCTGCTTCAATGATTGGTAATTTGCCTGGTTCCAACGATGCAAGTTGACGTCGTCTCTATGCCGAAGATTCTTGAGTTCTAGACTGCGAAAATAGTTAGCCACCGCTCGGACATTGCCCCCTCTTGTTGAATCCGCGGAGGGCCAAGAAACTAACTTGCTGGGCATTGCTAGCCGAGTGGTTCAACTTGTTTCAGTTGACCAAACAGATCCCGGTAACCACGGATCTGAGTCAGTGGGGCACCTCCACGCGGCCTAGCGAGAATAATAGCAGTACAGATCGGCAGGGATTCATCTTCGCCGATTTTGTGAGGCAGTAGGGCTGTGTGATGTCACCGGTTGAGGGATGGATCAACACCGATATTAATTCAACCCCTCATTTCTTATTCTTCATTCTCTCGCTGTAACACACATACATCATGCACAAGTTCAAGGGCAAGCTTGACCATGAGGTCGACCACCTAGAAGAGTCCTTCCGAGGTCGGAATTCCCCGTCTCCCAGACCCCCCAATCCCTACCCCTCCACGCTAGGCACTGACCCTCAACTAGATTCGCACCTCTACCAGGCCAAAGCCGGGGCCGCGCACTTGAAGAACAAGGTTGGCAAGTTCTTCAATATCGTCAACCGCAACCACCGCCACGACGAGGAACACGAGCAGGCGACGGATGAAAAAAGATCTGCAATCGCCGAGTCGCACCGCTTCCAGTCCTTTGCGCCTGTCCACGAGGGTAATCGCATCAAGTGGTATGTCGATGGTGTCGACTACCTCTGGGCCGTCTCCGAGGCCCTGGAAAACGCGACCGAGACCATCTATATTGAGGATTGGTGGCTCTCCCCGGAACTGTTCCTGCGTCGGCCGCCTGTCAAGCACCAGAAATGGCGATTGGATCACATTCTGAAGCGTCGTGCTGAAGCTGGCGTGAAGATCTATGTCATTGTGTATAAAGAGGTTAGTGTTTTTGTCTGCATGATGGATACATATATTCTGACCGTCTTCCAGGTCGGTCAAGCCTTGACGTGTAATTCCGCCCACACCAAGCATGCATTGCAAAACCTTTGCCCAAAGGGAACGCCTGGACACGGCAATATCCGAGTGCTGCGCCATCCGGACCACAATGTCTTTGAGAATGCAGCTGACATGACACTCTACTGGGTAAATTCCTCGTGACCGGTTATAATTTCGCTATATTAACGGACAGACAGGCTCACCACGAGAAATTCATTGTCATTGACTACAAATTGGCCTTCATCGGAGGCATTGATCTCTGCTTCGGACGGTGGGACGCCAACCAGCACCCACTGGCAGACGTCCACCCAGCCGGTCTGCGGGACGACGTCTTCCCCGGTCAGGACTTCAACAACAACCGGATCATGGACTTCCAGAGCGTTGAAGACTGGCAGAGTAACGAGCTAAGCAAGGTCGACTTTGGCCGCATGCCGTGGCACGATGTGGCCATGGGACTGGTTGGTGACAGTGTCTATGACATTGCGGAGCACTTCGTGCTGCGATGGAACTTCATCAAGCGAGACAAGTACAAGCGCAGCGATGATGTAGACTGGCTTCTGATGGAGGGCCGCACCGATGACGATGAAGATATCATTGCCGTGCAGCGACCCAAGTATCCCTGCGGCGAGTACATCCAGCACCCGCTCACGCCTCTGTCGACCAAGCCCCGGGGTAACCAGGGTACGGTGCGTGCTCAGATTGTGCGCAGCAGTGATGATTGGAGCAGCGGTATTCTCAATGAGCATAGCATTCAGAATGCCTACTGCGAAACCATCCGCAATGCCCAGCACTTTGTTTACATTGAGAACCAGTTCTTCAGTATGTGGATCTCTCTTTTTTTTGGCCTTTTTGAGACATACTGACCTTGCGTAGTCACCGCCACGGGTGATGAGCAACGGCCTATCTTCAACACTATCGGCCGATCCATCGTTGAGGCCTGTGTTCGTGCCGGCAAAGAAGGCCGCAAGTTCCGGGTCATCATTGTCATTCCCGCCATCCCCGGCTTTGCGGGCGACCTGCGCGACTCAGCGGCGACGGGCACACGAGCGATCATGGACTACCAGTACAAATCCATCTGCCGCGGTGAGAACTCGCTTTACGGGCAGATTGAAAAGGAAGGAATCGACCCGAGGCGTAAGTCTTTTCTGCATCATCCCATCCCCTTTTTAAGTTAACTAACAATTATCAGAACACATCTTCGTGTTCGCCCTGCGCGCCTACGACCGTATCAACAAGAGCCCTGCGCTCGAAGATCTCGAAAAGAAGGCCGGCGTCACCTACCAAGATATCCAGCGCGGTATCGCCGAGTCGATGATGAGCGAGAGCGTGCACCCGTCGGTCGGGAAGGAAGGTGACAAGAACGAGAAGAGCTACGACTTCGACAAAACCTCAAAGGAGGAGAAAGTGCAGAAGCTCGAGAAGTTCGAGGAGCAAGTGGAGCAGGCCAAGGTGGAACAGGGCGATGCCAGTCGGGACTCGGTGGCACACATGACCATGTTGAATGGCGGCAAGATGGTCGACGAACCCTGGGAAGGTGACCCGGAAGCCGAGAAATTCAACTTCGTCCAGGAGGAGCTGTACGTGCACGGCAAGGTGTGTATTGTGGATGACCGGACTATCATCTGCGGTAGTGCCAACATCAACGACCGCGTAAGTTCTTCCCTCCTTTTCTTTGGCTCTGATCACAAGACTGATGCTAGCGCAGTCCCAACTCGGCTCCCACGACAGCGAACTCGCCATCGTCATGGAAGACCAAGACTTCATCGACAGCACAATGAACGGGCAGCCCTACCGCGCGGCCCGGCTCGCAGCCACACTCCGCCGCCAGCTCTGGCGCGAGCATCTCGGCCTCCTCCCGTCGCAAGACTACGACGCCGGCAACGCCGCGAACGCGCGGTCTCCGGACGTATGCCTAAACGAGATCCTCGAAGGCGCCGAGGACGAGTTCGTGACGGATCCGCTCAGCGATTCGGTGTGGAACACCTGGACGGAGCAAGCCACCACCAACACCGAAATGTACAGATTGCTCTTCCGCGCCGATCCCGACGACCACATCAAGACTTTCGACGATTACGATCGGTTTCGCGGGGCGCGCGGGTCACAAAAGGAGGGCCATCTGTTCGATCCGTACATGCCTGTCCAGGACGTGCGCGAGAAGCTCGATCGCATCAAGGGCCATCTTGTTTGGTTGCCGCTGCAGTTCCTTCAGGATGCAGAGATGGCGGAGCCTGGGTTGGCAGTGAACCAAATTACAGAGGTGAGTTCAGTTGTGAGGTGACAATGACTTTCGGAGCTTTGGCTAATGACGGATGGTTATACAGAGTATCTACACCTAGCTGGTACATACAACACAACACAACATGCGGCGCAGCACATCCGAATGGTTTCCGAGAGACGAATGTGGTCTCCTCGGTGCATTTCTATTTTTGGTATGATGTTTACATATACAGATGGCGATCCAGACCAGCGTCATGTGCACACACACACATCCTACCTACTGTCAAGGCACATACGGACATGCATACACACATACCAAGAAGCCTTCTGGTCCTTGATCCTCCTAATACAGTTATCTCGCATGCGATTATTATGTACAAGCAGGCTCCGTACAGTGCTTTCCAAATATGAAATCCGTACTTTTTTCTCCCGCGAAATTAAAGTTACATGGATGGCCCCTAAGAATCCACAGTGAAGGTAAATTGGAATGGAAATGATTGACATTCGATATGCGGCTAGTTGGTTCCTCCGTATAATACGTAGCATTGGAATTGGATTTATTTTCCACCCTTTTTAGCTTTTTTTCTTTCTTTTTTACTCAACCTGCTTTGATTATAGCCCGACCGTTCTTCTGACAGGGTACTTACTACGCATATCGATCAACCTTGGTGGGAAAAAAACACAGAAAAAAAAAAAAAAAAAAAGTACCGACCTCCTTGACCTAGTCGATCGAAAGAAGTACTGTGCAGCAAAAACAGGGATTGTTCCTGACAGTCCGGCGATAAACGTGTCTGACGCCGAAGACGATGCATCACTTTTGTTTTTCTGTGTGTGGATCTAGACGCACTGCCTCCAACATGACATGACACACCGGAAAAGAGATCCACGCGTTGCGAATGGTGCGTATGTTTCAGCCTCGTTTGCTTGGCATCTTCGCTTGCTCTTGTTCGTCCGCGTGATTCCGTCGGCAGTTTGTTCGTGGGGTCTGGTTGGAGCTCTGCGACTGCAGTGGAGGGTACGTATGAATGGCGGTGGACAAAACAGCCGAGGTGCGTGGGTGGCTTTAGTCGGTCAAGATCGAAAAAATGTATTATTGAGTATGTGGACTGGTCGATCTTATACGCTGACACTACTGGTAGAAGAAGGATCTATTTCCAGACAGACAGAACGAGGATCCCGGATGTTCCGGGGAGGGAGAGTGTGGCGTCGCGGGAGGAAGAAGAACCCTGCAGAAGAAGCAAGGATCGCATCCCTGTCCATATCCATGTCGGTGCGACTGTACTACACATGCACACTACCGTATCCAGAAACAATCCTGCAGGATGCAAGATCACTGCAATTGTCTCCGAGATCCTGGACCCTTACTGCAGTTACTATGTATGGTCCATCTAGTCACATCGTTTGATTAAATAGTCATCGGTAGTTTAGTCCCTGTATACAGTAGTAGTACCTCGATAATCATACACGGTCTCTCTCCCCTTCCCGAAAACCGAACCAGAAGCCTGAGCCAAGCCCATATCACTCTAGCTGCGCCAAAATACAAAACGCCATCCGAAGGTGTCTGGAACCCAACCGGCCATGCAGCGAAACTTTTGGATGTGAAACGCAGAAAGATAAAAAAAAAAAGCCCCGAAAAGTGGAAAACAAAAAGAACAGAACACAAGCCATGACACCACCAGCTAGGAAACAAGTGCACACGCTTATCTTCACCGAAAAGAAAAACAGAAAGATCGATCGATGGAAGAAATTGGTTGGTTCCACGTATCCCGAAATCGGGAAGATCTGATCTCCTGGGATTTGGAATTCGTGAACTAGGATGGGCCGTTCGGAGCAGGTTTCATTCCACCCACCCTTGCAGAGCGAATAATGGCGTAATGGTTCATGCAAGAATCTCGCAATTCCCTACTGTACCACCCCCCACCCTCAAGCCAGACATCGTTCAGCCCTTGGTGTTGTGGCAGGCGTTACAGCGACAGTGGCCGCAGATCTTGCAGCGCCAGATAGCGACAAAGGGACCCGAAGCGCAATCAGAGCAGCGCCAGGTCAAGATATTGCCATTGGTAGCCTGGACGATGGCGAAGACATGGCCGGAGCACTGGTTTGCCATGTTTATTCTTGCTTTTTTTCTTTTTTGCTTCGGAGGAGAAAATTAGACGGGCCAATTGCGATGGAAAGATGGATTCCGACTTACTGGATATGGGGCACGCGGGAGACCCGGGAGAATGGAAGGTGGTGTCGATCACCGCGGGAGGGATGATTTTCCGGTGAGGAGGAAGAGGGAGGAAAGTGTAGAGGTGCAAGGAGGGAGAGAGAAAGAAGGAGTGGGAAATGGACAGAGAGGATGTGCAAGGTCAATTGGGATGTTGAGAGCTAGAGGGCAGCCATTATATTTATACTACTCTGTTTCCCGACCCAGACGAGGATGACCCCAGCCAGTCCCACCGAAGAAGAGGTGACCCGGAAGGGCTGCCCGGTACCGTTTGATGACGATGCAGGTATCCGGCTTCGAGATGAAGACAGACACCAGAGTGGGTGGGTGTGTGGGTGTGTGTAGCTGAAGGGTGTTTGAAGTTAAAAGAAAAAAAGAAAAAAGGGAACGAAAGAAAACCGACAGGAGATAATTATGATAGACGATCTAGAGAAAATAGACGAAGCGGCAGCGCACGATCGCGATGAGCTCGCATCGGACACTCTTCATTGGCAGGAGTCGATGACAGATCTGAATTTGGCGCGCCGATCGACTCGTGTGGCCGGGCTGGGAAAGATACAGACGCGTTGGACTCGGCTGGAATGATGGGTCGCCCTAGCCCCCTCGCAGGTCGGCGTCGATCGACTGCAAAGGCCCGGCGATCGTGAACCCGGTCCGGTGGCGTACGCCCACAGTGGGAGACCAGAAAATGCTCCGAATTGAACAGGAAGAAGTGATGCATCACACTCTATAGACGCTTGGGCCACCCACATGGTCGGTGTAGGTGCCGACTGACTACCTCACTAGGTAAAGAGGCACTCCACGGCAAATCCTAAGCGATCGCCCGGGTCAGACTCCCCGGCTTAGCCTCGTCTCAATTGCTTATTCCAAATGGAATTGTCCGTCGCGCGCTAATCAAGTCGGCCGTCCTGTCACATTTCTCCTGATTGGCGCTGATCCTTTCCGCCCGTCACACACGAACAGGGGTTCGTCGTTTGGGAATTTGGAATTCGCCTGGCCGGGAACTTCCAGAATGATTGGGAATCGGTTCATCCGGCGGACCGCAGCGACCGTCAAGGGCGACCAGAGCGGACACCGAATTACTTTTGACGCTGACGGGATGGCTGGGGAAGAAACAGAAGTACATTAATTATACAGGGAGACAAAAGCAACAGAAAAAGCAATGAGGTGTCAAGGAAGGAAGATCTCGGAAGGCCGAAATAGGAATACAGTCGGGACAACATCGATGGAAATAAACTTTGTTTAGTTATTTAAACTTCAATTCGATTAATGGAAAATAAAAATAAAAAAGAACCTACGGTATGTTCGAGGGGTTCTCTTGCACCGCTTCCACGCCGAAGCCGGGCCAGAAGCCCAGAAACCGGTGCCTTCGTCCCTCGTCAGCCATCTCTCTCCTCCAACCATCCGAAGACAGTTTGAATTAAAAAACAGCCGTGTGTTTGCTCTGCCAACGCTCCGTTAAGAACACCTCGTGGGACACGAGATGCTCCTGCAGTACCCAGAGTGGACTGCATCGCTGGGTGGGGTGGGGGGAAAGAACTACGCGAGAAGGATTGTCAGAGTGATCGTGATCACTGATGAGAAACCTCCGGAGGAGGCCAATCATTCGATTGATCCATTGAAGTGTAAATATGGGTACAATCCCCATCGGGGAGGATATCATGTATCATAATAGAAGTCTGTAACATCAGTAAGGCCATTGAATGCAAGCAAAACGCCGCCCGTGGAAAGGTCTCGTTCGGTTGGAGAAAGAGATTCGTTTCAGTCGTTAAGGTGGAAAAGGGCCGAGACGCTGTCGGCAGCAGTTAGTGGCAGGAACTTTCTCCATGCAAGAAACAGGAGACGTACCTTTCGCCATAGTGATGCCGTCGGATGCTCTCGGCCAGCAAGGACGAGACATCGATGACAACCAATTTATTTGACCGCCGGAGCATCGCCGGCGAGATCGGGAAGGTGTTGGTCACGACAATATAATCAATAGATGGGCACGCCTCCATTTGGTCGAGCGAGTCGGCCCCAAAGAGGCCATGCGTGGCAATGCAGTAGACTCTGCGGGCGCCGCCGCGCTTGACTACCGTTTCGGCGGCGGCGATCCACGACCCGCTCTTGTCAATCATGTCGTCGACAAGAAACACCGTCCGATCGCGCACCTCGCCAACTAGGGTAATGGTCTTCTCGTGGTGGTCGTTGCCAACCACGCTGGCCTCGTCGTCGGACTCGCCGGCGTCGAAGGATCCACCCAGAGCGTGGTCCGGTGGCAGCGAGGACGAATTGGATATCATTGAGTTGAACATGCTTTCTGGCATCACTTCCATGTTTTCGCCCGAGGCACCCGCTCCAGGCGTGGTGCCGCCAGACCCGAGCTCCGACTCGGCATGATAGTCATCATCCACCAAGTGGCCCTGAACCAAACGGCCCGTGATGACGTCTCGCACCCGCACATCCGTATATTCATCTGCGGCCTCCAGCTCCGACTGACGGCGAGCGGCAGGGGGAGTCTCCGGACGCAACAGCGCCTGTGCGACATTGGCGGCGGGCGACGTGGTCTCAGCGCTGTGCAAGTGCAACTCAAACGGCTGTTGGTCCTTCGGCACGCGAGAATCCTGGTCCATTGCTTCGAAGAAGACTGTACTATCCGCCATGGTCGTATTCACCTTCGGTCGCCTGCGGTCGGTCGTCACGATCCCGAAATTGAGTTTCAGTGTATCGGCCAGCGAGGTTACTCGCTTAGTTCCGCCGGCATTCTTGCTCACAACCACCGCTTCTCGCCATCCGGGTACATTCATCTGGATCCAGCGAGCGATGAAGGGTTCGGCGAAGAGGTTGTCGACGGGCTTGCCGAAAAATCCTTGCATCTGCGATGCCTATTGCCCATGTCAATATTGCTTTCCCGTCTAATAGTCCCACAAGACATACATGGAGATCCATAGTAATCACATGGTCCACGCCAGCAATAGTCAACAGGTTGGCGAGCATGCGGGCGGTAATGGCACCGCGATGACTCTTCTTCTTCGACTGGCGCGAGTAAGGAAAGTACCTCGTGTGGGTCAGCATGGACTATCAGGTCAAACAAAACGGGCAGCATACGGCATGACCGCTAGAAGACCAATTAGTTGGTTGAGCTGGACGAATTTGAGAAAAAATCAAACCTACCAGTAATCGACTTCGCGGAGCCACCCTTGCACGCCGAGATCATAATCAGAAGCTCCATCACACTATCATTGATCTTCTCGCTGCCACTCTGGACGATATACACGTCCTGGTTGCGGATTGACACCCCGATATTGACGCTGGTCTCGCCATTGGCGAACTTACCCAGGTCTGCCTTAGCGGGCACCGTGCCCAGGCGCTCGCAGATGGTCTCTGCCAGGCCCGGGTGAGAGGTGCCCGAGAAGATCTGGACGCCCCGCATGGAGTGTGTCTTTCTTTCTGTGCGAGTGATAAAATGTTAAGGAGAAGGCATTGGTGGGGGAGAGAGAGGGAGGAAGAGAGAAGAGAGTAGCGAAGAGAGAAAAAAAAAGTTTGGAACTGATGACATGAGATGGTCCGTGCGCGTCGGATCACGATATTCCCCGGCATCTCTGTTACTCCTCTTCATTCATCATGGCCAAATATCCCGAGATTCAGGGCGGAGGATCGCTGATTTTAGCATGGCAGGCCAGGGGCAAGCATATCCTGATGGTCGGAGGTGGAGAGGTACGGTTCTTCTTTCCATCTCTGGAGATGGGAGATATATATAGCTTAGAGATATATATCGCTAACCACCCAGACAGGTCGCAGCCGGACGAATCGTCCACGCCCTCAACGCCGACGCCAACGTAACAGTCGTGTGCCCACGCTCCGGGCTAAATGACGAGGTATCGTTCCGCATTTCACGGAACCAGGTGACATACATCGACCGCACCTTTGAGCCCCGCGACCTCGATGGCGCGGACATGGTGTTATGCGCGATAGACGACCCCGCGGCCTCGACGCGCGTCTGGCAGCTCTGCAAGGAGAGGCGAATCCCCGCGAACATCGCGGATGTCCCCTCTGAATGCGACTTCTACTTCGGGAGCGTGCACCGCGATGGACCGTTGCAGATCATGGTCAGCACGAATGGGAACGGGCCGAAGCTGGCCAGTCTGGTGCGGAAGAAGATTGCGGAGACACTGCCGAGTAATATGGGTGCGGCAATTCAGAATGTTGGGGTACTACGGAAGAAATTGAGGGAGGTTGCGCCTCATGCGGAAGAGGGGCCGAAGAGGATGAAATGGTGAGTGGAGTGCAACATACGTCGAAGCTGTGTTTTATTTTAGAAAACTAATAGATGGGTAGGATGTCCGGGGTGTGTGAATCGTGGAGCCTGGAGGATCTGGTACAGATGTCGGAGCAAGACATGGACGGTTTATTGACGCATTACAAGGCGGGTGATATTCCGACGCTGGAGCAAGTGAGGTGAAAAAGAAAAATGGGATTGGTTATATCGATACAGTTCGGATGCATCTATAGAAATTCGAAACAAAAATGCCAAAGTGGCAGACAGGCAGCCGCTGAGCCCTGAGCACAGACAATACAGAGTAGTAATTTTGAGGAAACGCCTGGCTCACCCAGATAGAAAAACGGAAAATGCCAAAAGACACGGCAGGGATATCCAAAACAAATCAACCACCACCACCACTTACTTTACATGGTGGCTTGGCTATCGCTGCGCGACACGCGCTGCGAGACAGAGCTCCGGGGACTGATGGTGTCCATTACCGGCGGGGCAACACCCAGACGGGTCTCGCCGACGCGCCGAAGAAGGGACTGCAGAGCGACGCGGATCTCAGCGTTGAGATCACGGCTGAGCAGTTCGATCGCGAGCGGGTAGAAGGTCTCGACATGTTTATCAAAGCCCTCCGAAGGGAAGTTGGTATAGCCGTCGATGACGTCGACCACGACGGGACGCCAGGCGACGATATTGCGGTTCTGGGTCTCTTCGTCGAGACGGACGAAGCTGCTGATGATGTCTGCACAGAGAGGGATGAGGGCTGCCTCCGTATCGGCACGGTTGCTCTTCCGCTCTTGGCGCTCGTCGTGATACATGCGGAAGAGGATGTGCACGTAGGTCGAGGCACTGCCGCTCTCCTGCTTGAGCAGGTTCGGAGGTTGCTTCATGAAGCCTTGTCGCCAAAGCTGCATGCGCAGGTCCTTGTCTTCGTTGAACTTTTTCGCGAACTGGTAGCTCTTTTTCAGCAAGCCCATCAGGCGCAGGAGTTCGGGGCTGGGGATCTGTGCGTAAACATTGTCGTTGGAGAAGAGCTCATGCACCGTCTCAATCATGAGCAGTTGCAGCACGCAGTTGGTGATAATTCGGTTAAAGAACCGGCGTCGCGCGGCGGTAACGGCTGCGGGTTGCTGCTGGTCGATTTGAGGCCGGTAGTCTTCCAGTTCAGCACGAGCCTCGCTTTGGGCGGGAGGGTCCGACGGGACGGGCATATCACCATCTCCGTTCAAGGATGTCGTGCTCTGAGATCCATTGGGTTGCAGCACATGCTCCGCCTCTTCCCCAGTGGGCGTCACGGCCTCCGCCACCTCACCGTTCATCTTGAGCTCGGGTTTCGACATCGAGGCAGCGGCGGTGAATAAATCGTAGGCGGTCGTCTTGCTGAAGAGCTCGACGAAGGCAGCAACGATCTGCGTCCAATGCTCCTGTTTGAACTTGGTGACATTTTGTAGGATCAACTGCTGCAGGCAGTTGCTGCCAATCCGCGCGATGGTGTCGTTCTCTTGACAGATACACAAGGTCAGCAACTCCAAGAACCGGCCGAGCATGTACTCCAGGGACTCAAAGTAATGCGTGAAGAGTGTGATCATGTTGCGCAACGCTTGGATCATCGTCGTCGACAGCCAAACCGAGAGATCCTCATGATTGGGCACCTTGGACATCTCGGATTTGGATTGCAGAACCACGAAAATGGGACAGAGCAGCTGTCTCCATAAGACATCCCAGAAATCCCTCGGGAAATCGCCACCGTATCGGATCAACGTGTCAAAGAGGTATGTAAGTGCACTATCTGATCGTTAGTAATGATTCGCGCGAGGGCTTCGGTGACATACCGTGATCGGACTTCCAAGTCATCACCAGTCATGAGCACATCCTGGAAGGCAATGAGGATGGGATACCAGAACTGTTCCTCCTGCGACTGGCGAGTAAGCTGCTTGGCAAGGTTGGTACCGTCATCTTGGAAAGGTGTCGCGTCCGCACCGCGGTGGGACAGCGGACACTCGGGGGTTCGCAGCATCTTGGTGACGGTCGACTTGAGCGTTTCGATAGCCTGCAGCGACTTCTTCTGGAACCTCATGTTCTTCGAGAATTCGGTCAGACAGACAACCAAGTCCGGGAACGCGCCCTGGGTGATCACCACCCCAAACCGGGTGTTGTAGATCTGAGTGACATGATCGAAAGCCATGTTGACAATTCCCTCTGCTTTCTTCAGTTAGTACTTTCTTGTTTTTGCTTGGATCTCAAAGACTCACCGTAAGGTTCGCGGGCTGCAACGGTGAAGACACCAAACATGGTCTTCCAGCCGGACCGAATATTGTCACCACGAGCCTGGATCATCTGGATCAGACACCGAAGAATCATATCCTTGACAGCGGCCGTGGTGCTGTTCGCCATGACATGTTCGAAAGGTTTAAGGAAGTCCTTCTGGAACTTGAATCCGGGCAACTCTTCAATCTCCATGAACCGCATCGACAGCTGACGGAGGGAATCCAACGCAAAGAACACCACGGTTGTATTGGAGTGGCAGCCAACTTGGTTGAAATGCTGACCTAGAACCTCCCAGATCTTGGACCATTCGATACGGACACGGGTCATGTTGTAGTAACTGATCTCAACCAGCTTCTGCAAGCTGTACGTCCGCGGAGAATCGCTTTGACCCGAGGATTGGATTTCCTGCCAGCTGACCTCGCTCAGCGCCCCAACAAAATCGATGATGGCCTCGTGCGAGAGGTTGGCGGTGTTGGTGAAGATCCGGTCCACGCCGCGAACCATGTCTGCGGAGCGACTTTCCAGGGCAACCTCCGCTCGGAACGCTGTTGGTCCATTGACCGAGCGAGGGCGAGGTCGTCGGCCTTGCATCGATTTGCGGTTTTCGGGAGGCTGGACTCGGGGCCGTGAAACATCAGGCACCGAGCCCTCATCCACACCGTGGCTCAGAAGTTGCAAACGATCAAGCTGGCTGATACAGGTCAAGACCTCCCGCCATGAGCTGCGAAGATGGTTGCCCTCAGTGGCGGCGATGTCAAGCAGGACCTTGAGGGCCTCGACATTCTTCGGCATCATTTCTTTCACGTTGCTGAGGTTTGTGAACTTTGCGAGTGCAGTGACAAACGCGACTCGAGGCGTCTCCAAATCGAAGGCGCAGCTGATTCGAATCGCCAGTTTAAGTCCTTCCATGCAGAGGCGGATCGTCTCTAGATTCTGAGCCTCTTGCATAGAAGCAGACAGCCCAGACAAGAAAGACATCCAGGTGACATTGAACATCGATCCTACATGGCGGACCGAAGTCGCAGGAATGAAACGCGAGAGCGCATCGCGGACTGCAGTCTTCTTCTGGGCGCGGATCAAGGAGCGGTAAAGTTGTTCAGTCTTGTTGGCCATCTCCTCTGAAGCCTGTGCGTACTTTTCGCCCTGAATGTCACGTCCAACAGTTGCAAACACTTGCCCCGCTCGACTTGCGAGACCGACATGAGTTGCTGCTGTCGGAATACCAAGATTTGCAGCATGCTCCCGTTCCGTGTCCAAGACGATTTCGTTGTGCGCGATCTCATCATAAATCCCGCTGAGATACTCAGACGGCAAATCCTGGTTGTCGTTGATACCTCGGTTGTTCTTGATGAAATCGTCCTTGGTCATTCTCTTCAAAACCTTCATGCTGTGCTGATCCGTGTTGAGCATGATCACCGAGTAAGAGAGCACGTAGGCCGTATCCGCGTTGGCGAACGCGTTGGGGTTCTGAGTCGTGTAGCGTTCTGCAAACTTGAGCATAAACCGATCAATCTTTTGAGCCTCGCCGGGCAACCGAAAGCGCTGCAGGAACTCGCGGAGCGCATCGACAAAGCGTCGCTTCTTGAAATCCATCGAGTCGACAAAGGCATGCATGATCGCAATGTTCTCTGCCTCACCCTCGCCGAGATACTCTCCCAGCATAGACTTGTCAAGACGTTCGTTGCGTAACAGGAAAGAAGCAATGTCATCGGGTGAATCCGAGGGGATGAATCCTTCTTGGATGAAGAGCTTCATGCCGCGCTTGGGCTTAAAATTGAACTGCTGGATTGCGTTCGTGAGGGCAATCTTGCGTTGCTTTACCTTCTCAATCTGGCCCGGGTCGTCCTCGGGCACAGGAGTGGACCGGCCGGTTCCACCATCGACTGTTTCAGGTCGGGGAGAGGCAGCGTATGCACCGACATTGGTGTCAAGTGACTCGCGGGAGTTGTCTATTGACTTCGACTTCGACGAAGGTGCGACAGGAACAGGCTGGTCATCTTGGGAACCCCAGTTGTCCAGTGAACGCAAAATCTCCACGAGACATTCAAGAGCTTGCTGCTTTAGCGAATGCTCAGCTGGAACACCTGGGGGTGTGGGTTGCGGGTTTGCCACATTGGCCGTGGTGAGCGACGGAGGCAGGGTGCCCGGCTGCCGCCATTCCGGCTTGTCTTTCTGGCGCTCCTGGAATGCCTGCTGTTGGTGAGCGGCGGTAGTGGTGGTAGGCGTGCTCGAGTACCGCGACAATTGCTCGATAATATTTTGGAACATGTTCTCCAGCGCGGTGCGGTCACAATCATAGTTGAGATAGATCTCTACCAATGCGCGTGGATCTCCACCAAGTCTCTCCAAGACCTCCATGATGTATTGTTTTTGGAAGGCAGGGGCACCACGTTTCTCGAGGATTGCCAAGTAGATTTCCTTCAGGAACACTTCCAGCTCTTTCTTCATCATGACCCTCATGTGCTTGAGCATCAGCCAGAAAATTTCACAGCACACTTCGAACACCCGCGGGACTGAGCTGGAGCCATTGCGACTGAGACTGAGGCAAAGGTGTGGTCGGACGGCTTGGAGCAGTGTCATCGCGTCCGAACTGCTCGAGCTGTTCCTGATCGACACGAGGGGAGAGGTGAAGCTGGCAATGTGGTTGTTGATCAGGTAGTGGATGAGATGTAGCGAGAGCAGTTTCGACCTCATGTTTTGAGACTTGATATCTTGCTGCTGGTCGTGACTGAGCACCTTGTGGCTGAGTTTGCACAGCGCGCGGAAAACCAAGAAGGCGTCCTTGACATATATTTCATCCACGTCATCTTCTGCCGAACCATCCTCGTCCCTTTCCTCAGGGATACCAGACATGGACCGAGTCGAAGACCGAGTGAGTTTGGCGCGAGTAACCATAGTCGGCGCATTGTCATTGACAGTGGTCACCTCCTTGGGCGATTCGAAGCTCTGCAGGGTGAGCTTTTCCGCTTGAGGATCCTTGGCGGTTGGTTGGTCTGCAACAGACACCGAAGCTGCATCGGAGGCCGGGCCATGATCCGAGACATCCAAGTTGGAGGCAGCTTCGGGCTTTTCGATATCTCGCGTCCGCAGCTCCTTCAGATCCAATCGCACTCGGACCCGGTCGAAGACTGTGCTCACCATCTGGGTGAGCGAGCCTTGAGCGATTTGCTGGTTCTGGCTGGACTTGGAGTATATGAAGATGTTATAGATCTGTCGAACGGCTTTGAGGAGACCAGCTCCATGCACCACGATCTTGTCGTTCAGAACAGCGGCTAGCAACGACTTGATAATTTGCTGCTGGATTTCATTGGCAGTGGCCTCGTTCTCGAAGCAGTCGCAGATGGCATCAATAGCACGCTCGATCAGGGGCGACTCATCGGCGGGTGGCGTGGACGGGAACGCAAAGTAGGAGTAGGAGATGAGCTTGCCGATGCAGTCCAATGCAGTCACCTGAAGCGGCACGCTGAGGGTCTTGCTTGCCAGGTGAAGCGGCCGAAAGATCAGCTCTGGGTCAATTGGTTGGCGATCTTCTTGCTTGACGTTGACCAGAGCCACTTGCACTGCGTCCTCCAATTCTTTGCTTCTTCGGGCCTCTCGCGAGGCACCGATGGTATCCAAAGCCGTCACGATAAAGACTGTCGAGCTGACGGGAGTTCCTCGTTGTGTGCCCACGGTGGCGGTTGTTGACCGGGAGTCGGACCGCATTCGGGTGTCTAGCGGCACTTCGTACTGGGGCTCGACCTCCTGTCTTGGACTGATAGATTGCTCGGGCCCAGTCCCCTCTGGAGCCTCCGCCGTGTCACCAGATTCCTGGGCATTGGTCTCGTCTTGCTGTTCTTCCGTCTCTTCCGGCGGAATGTCCTCTGTTGTTATTTGTTCTTCGTCGTCTTTTGGGGGAGGGTAGGGAGGCGTGTCCTCCTCCTCTGGCTCAGAATCCCTGACCTCCTGCCATTCGGCCTGCTCCGACAAGTTCGGCTTGTCCGACGTCAGGATCGGCGGGGATTCCGGGTCATTGGTGGTGGCATCCACGCCGTTCTTCTCGGGCACCTCTGGCGGCACCGGTTGTTGAATCGGCTCGGAGCCGTGGTCAACGTCCGCCATCTCAGCGAGCGGGGCGGAGCGGTCGAGACAATACTCAGGAGAAAGAAGTCGGCATAAAGGGATAACGTGGGGGAAAACGCCCTTGTCCGGAGAATAATCAGAGTCCAACGGAGCTGCTGCGTGTCTTGTTCCATTTTGGGGATGGTCGCGGTCGATGACTAAGGGTCACATGACCGTGTTACTTAAGCCAACGGCCGATTCCGCCGACTCGCTCACCGGGAAGAGCTCAACAGAAAAGTTCCTGACTTGTCCGCTTCCTTCCCATCTCCATCCTTCCCTGGCCCTCCCTCCCTCGTCAACCGGTGCCGGTTATTTCTTGCTCTTTTCTTGTCAGCTACGAGGGCCTATCTTTTTAATTACTCAATTGCGGCATTCCCTGGCACCATGGTTGCCTCTGCTGTCCGGATGCGCACCCCGAGTGCCATGTTCATGGCCCGTGGCGCCGCTTCGATGCGGCGGCCACAGGTCTCCTATAAGTTCCAGGAGGTGATGCAGTAGGTGTCCCTAGCTGCAATCGCACCCTTTCGTAAGATGTTGATCCGTTTCTACGCCCAGATCCCAATTGCCTGCGCTCTCCGCTATCTCCCGCTTCTATGCCTCCAAGAGTATGCAAACCCCCCCTCAACCGGTCTTGACGCCTCCCATTGAGAGCAGCGACTGACGTTGTCGATTTTCCAGCCTTCCCTCCGCACACAATCATTAGCATGCCGGCCCTTTCGCCGACCATGTCCGCGGGAAACATCGGAGCGTGGCAGAAGAAGGCCGGTGACGGCCTCCAGCCCGGTGATGTTCTCGTGGAGATTGAAACCGATAAGGCACAGATGGACTTTGAGTTCCAAGATGAGGGTGTCTTGGCCAAGGTTCTGAAGGAGACTGGCGAGAAGGACGTGGCCGTCGGCGCGGTAAGAATTTTCCCGAATTCCCCGCGGAAATGCGATCGGGAGAGCTGACTTTTTCCCCCTCTCCTTTAAGCCCATTGCCGTTCTTGTTGAGGAGGGCGCTGATGTTACCCCATTCGAGTCATTCACCCTCGAGGATGCCGGTGGTGGCCAGGCCGCGCCGGCCGCGCCGAAGGAGAGTTCCGAGGCCAAGGGCGAGGAGCCGGCGGCCCCTACCCCGGCTCCCGAGCCTGCTGCGCAGGAACCTGAAACCTCGAGCGAGAAGCTTCAGCCTAGTCTTGACCGCGAGCCCGCGATCAGCCCGGCGGCTAAGGTGCTCGCCCTAGAGAAAGGTGTGCCGATCAAGGCCCTTAAGGGTACTGGTCGCGGTGGCCAGATAACCAAGGAGGATGTCGAGAAGTTCAGTGCCAGCGGCGCCGCTGCGGCCGGCCCTACCTACGAGGATATTCCTCTGTCCTCGATGCGCAAGACCATTGCCAACCGCCTGCAGCAGTCTGTGCGCGAGAACCCCCACTACTTCGTGTCGACTACTCTGTCCGTCACCAAGCTGCTGAAGCTGCGCCAGGCCCTGAACGCCTCGTCCGAGGGTAAGTACAAGCTCTCGGTGAACGACTTCCTGGTCAAGGCCTGTGCCGCCGCCCTCATGAAGGTGCCGCAGGTCAACTCCAGCTGGCGCGAGGTGAACGGCAACGTGGTGATCCGCCAGCACAAGACCGTGGATATCAGCGTTGCGGTCTCCACCCCTGTTGGTCTGATTACTCCCGTCGTGAAGGATGTGCAGGGACTTGGTCTGTCCAGCATCTCCAACCAGGTCCGCGACCTAGGCAAGCGGGCCCGGGACAACAAGCTCAAGCCCGAGGAGTACCAGGGCGGTACCTTCACCATCAGCAACATGGGTATGAACCCGGCCATCGAGCGGTTCACCGCCGTGATCAACCCTCCCCAGGCGGGTATCCTGGCGGTCGGCACGACCCGCAAGGTCGCCGTGCCCGTTGAGACGGAGGAGGGCACCGTGACGGAGTGGGATGACCAGATCGTGGTGACGGGCAGCTTCGACCACAAGGTGGTGGATGGCGCCGTCGGCGGCGAGTGGATCAAGGAGTTGAAGAAGGTGGTTGAGAACCCGTTGGAGCTGCTGTTGTAGGGGGTTGGACACACTGTGTAATCTGTATTAAAACTTCCCCTCCGTCCCGTTACTTTAGACCAGCATAGGTCGTTTTCTGCGTGTGTTTGTTTAGCAATCGACTCTTTCTTTTGTCTCCCCCGTACCTAGAATATGCCACGATGTTAGATAAACCTGGTCGCGGATCCACCCCAAGCCATGATGTCATCCGACCAAGCTTTATAACCAACCACCTTCCTTCCCTCCTTTCCTCCTTCCCAATTTTTCTCCAGCTCTGCCCTTGTCCCAAACCGCCTCTAACGCTGGTTCGTGTTTCTCCTGCTGCGACGGACCGTCCTACTAACCCCCGCCCCCATGATCAGACTACACTTTCTGCACGCGACACCACCATGTCTTACGCCGACGCTGCTGCCAAAGGGCCGAAACAGTCCCCCCAGGATGTAAGTCACCCATCTACTACTATATTAACATGCGCGCTAATATAATCCCCCCCAACAGGCGTATGTCCGACCATCATTTACCACCAGCTACCCTACCCCGTACTGACATCCACCTATAGCCGCGCCCCCGACGTAGGCGGAAACTACAAAGATGAATCGGAAAGCACGGCGAGCCTCATCGACGTAGACACCCCACACGTCGCATCAGTGGATTCCAACTTCCTGGACCAAGAAGTGCAAACGACCACGCAGGCGGACCGGCTGGAGCGCGAAGCTGCGGCCGCCGCCGAGCAGCAGGCACGAGCCCGTGAGAACACGGGCAAGAAGGCCAAGGCGCGCAAGGCGGAGAGCGGGCTGCGCAAGAATGCCGACAATCCCGTTTTCATCGGCAATGCGGTCCTCGTTACTCTTCTTGGCGCGGGCCTGGGCTTCGGTGCGTACAGGCAGCATGTGCAGGGGAAGTTGTCGTGGGAGGCTGTTGGGTTGTGGTCTGGGGTTGTTGGGGCGGTTGGAGCTGTGGATTACTTTGTGAGCAAGTGAGTATTTCCACCGTTCTCAGTTCCGGAAAGAATGAGGCTAATTGATTTGCAGGTGGTTCCTCCAGAACAAGTACCCGCCGAAATAGAGGGTGAATAAAGGTGTTCGTCGTTGTTGGGCTGCTTGTTATTTCCATATCCCATCTCAGCTCTGCATTTCCTTTTCTTGGCTGTATTGGTACTTGAATTCATCTCCTGTTGCAACTGCAATGATCCAAGTAAGCTTGATTTTTATAGTGTAGGCCACACCGCCCGCGCGGGACGGCAGAACCGCGCCTCCAAACAGGATAAGCTGGCATGATTGTTGTCTGCTGTTGTCTTCGATTAGAATCCCCTTGAGTTGTGCTGTTGACCCTGAACCGCTCTTCTTTCCTGGAGCTGTCACAGCTGTATCATCCCGCTCTTATTTGACCGGTCTACACCTGGCAATACCCAAGATGGTATGTATCCTTGCACCCCTCCTCTGCTGCGAGAAGCCCTAACTCGACAAATACAGAACTCCCTCTTCAATTCTGCCCTGAAGCAATCCTCCGCGATCCGCCGAGACCTGGATACCTTTGCGCAATCACCGGCCACATCCTCCGCCGCGCTACAAGGTGCGCCTCCCCCCTTTCTCGCCACGTGCTGGCTGGCTGTATCTATGGGACAGCTAACTTCTGCCTCTAGGCCAGATCTCTGCATCACTCACTTCGCTCTCCCGCACCGTGGACGACTACTCCGCGCTCTCTAAAAAGGAACTGATCCAGGAGAAACAAGAAAAGGCCTTTGAGCGAGTCAAGAACTTCCGGAACGAACTAGCAGACTACCGCACGCAACTCGACCATCTACGAAAGGAGCGCGAGGAAGCCGTACGCCCTCTTCCATCCCATACTGCACTTCTTCACTGAATACTAACCCACATCCAGCAATCTGCCACCAATCGCAGCGAACTCCTCGGCCGCCGTCCACACCACGCCGTAACGCCCGAGAACCCTTACGCGCAGCCCTCCTCTGCACCCCCCTCAGCCTTCGCACCCACCTCGTCAGGCCTCAGCTTCGGCGCCGGGCCCTCAGACTACAACCGCGAGTCACACGCCCTGCGCGAGCAATCCTTCTTCTCCAGCACGCACAACCAGCTCGATGACTTTCTGGACCGCGGGCGCGCCGTGCTCGCCGACCTAGGCGAGCAGCGCGAGATCCTCAAGGGCACGCAGCGCCGCCTGTATAGCGTTGCGAATACACTGGGCGTGAGCGGCGATACCATCCGTATGGTCGAGCGGCGCGCGCGCCAGGATAAGTGGATTTTCTGGGGTGGAGTGTTGGTTTTCTTTCTGTTTTGCTGGGCGGTTCTACACTTTCTTCGGTGATTGAGTGTGTCTGTCTGTCTGTCTTGTCTTGCTTCTATTATGTTTGTTTCCCATCAGCGCTGGCGTTTTGTTCTGTCTTTCTTTTTTGGTTCTGGCTGCGGCCATGGTCACATACTATTGGGGACACACAGTGTAGTAGAGATTGATAATAGTACATGAAAAAGAGCAAGGTTCTCCTCGCAATATAGCAAGCTCAGAAGCACGCCACTAGTCTTACATAATGGCGACCCGCAAGACCTTGGTGCAAGAATCGTACGTTTTTCTAGAAGAACCAGTGTTAATAGGGCTTGACGAGATCGCATATATGCTTGGGTACCTCGTGGACATTCCGTCGCGTATTTCGTTCAGAGAATCAAATGTTTGTGTGCCCCAGGACACGGGAGTTTCAAGAAATCCAAAATGCAAGGGTTCGATGCCTCTTGGATTGCTTGGACGATGTGCGACTCGAAATCAGACTGATGAGCAAAGTCGCTTGCATGAGTCGTGATTATAGTGGGTGAAAGGTCATGGCTGGAGCAGGTGCGGAAGAGGTTGGAGTTGCTTCGGAGAGTGCGCGACATCGAGAGGTAGTGGACGTTGGTCAGAAGTTGCGGGAGAAGCGAGGATATATGTTGTGGAGGAAAGAACAGTATGGGAGAAGGCATGGCTGTTGAAAAGGATGGTGGTATGAGGCAATCATTCGTCACTCACTGTCTTTCGCATTGACTGGCAGCTGGCTTGATACCGCCAATATCTACCAGAGGAAACACGGTAAGTATAGGAGATATAGGGTTTCTACATGCAAATGTCTGCACATGAAAACCCTGAGCTCCCAAGGGTTGTTAATGTTGCAGGGAACTCCAGCAATGGACTAATCTTCGATACCGTCTCCTAGGGCTCGTTGGACATGATGTTGCCATGTAGTTGGCATGATCGAGGAATCGGTGGGGGGCTTGTAGGGCTTTCACCGCGAGGGACTGCGCCATGTCAGCTACACCGCTACAATGGTGTCCTATTGGGTTTCTAACTCGACCAGTCGGTGTTGATAGGGACAGAAATAACAATACAGAATCCATGTGTAGTATACTCACTGTGTACTGTCTACGCTAGGAACCCGAGCATCCGAGCCCGGAAGGAGGGACCCGCCCCAGCAGCCAATCTTTTCGCTCACCGTTCGTTCGCTCGCCCCGGTTCTTCCCCTTCACTCTTTCTTTCTTTCCCCTTCTCTCTTTCCCTTCCCATCTCCCCCCATCAAATTGCTGCCCACCATGTTTGCTGCTCGCCAGACCTTCAACCTCTTCCAGAAGCGCGCCTTCTCGGCCTCCGCTAGCCAGGTACGAGCGAATTCTTAACTGGCACCTCCCGACCGCTCTGACATGATTCTTCCCCAGGCCTCCAAGGTCGCCGTTCTCGGCGCCGCCGGTGGCATTGGCCAGCCCCTGTCGCTGCTGCTGAAGTTGAACCCGCGCGTTTCCGAGCTCGCTCTCTACGATATCCGCGGTGGTCCCGGTATGCACGACGTGGCGGATATTCACTAGCAGGCAGGAATTGACTTTTGTTTTTGTAGGTGTCGCGGCCGACCTGAGCCACATCAACACCAACAGCACCGTCACCGGCTACGAGGCCAATGCCTCCGGCCTCAGCGATTGCCTGAAGGGTTCCGAGATCATTCTCATCCCCGCCGGTGTCCCCCGCAAGCCCGGCATGACCCGTGATGGTAAGTCACACCCCATCCGTCCCCTTTCTTTCTGGTGAGAAGTTCTGACCTCGGCATTGCGCAGACCTCTTCAACACCAACGCCTCGATCGTCCGCGACCTGGCCAAGGCTGCCGCCGAGGCCGCCCCCGAGGCCAACGTCCTGGTCATCTCCAACCCGGTCAACTCGACCGTGCCCATTGTCTCGGAGATCTACAAGGCCCGCGGCGTCTACAACCCCAAGCGCCTGTTCGGTGTGACCACCCTCGATGTGGTGCGTGCCTCGCGCTTCATCTCGCAGGTCCAGAAGACCGACCCCTCCGGCGAGGCCGTCCCCGTCGTCGGTGGTCACTCCGGCGTGACCATTGTGCCCCTGCTCTCGCAGAGCAACCACGCCTCCATCGCCGGCGAGGCCCGCGACGCCCTGGTCAACCGCATCCAGTTCGGTGGTGACGAGGTCGTCAAGGCCAAGGACGGTGCTGGCTCCGCCACTCTGTCCATGGCTATGGCCGGTGCCCGCTTCGCCGAGTCGCTGCTCCGCGCCGCGCAGGGTGAGAAGGGCGTCATCGAGCCGACCTTCGTCGACTCCCCGCTGTACAAGGACCAGGGCGTGAACTTCTTCGCCTCGCGCGTCGAGCTCGGCCCCAACGGTGTCGAGAAGATCCACGAGGTCGGCAAGGTCAACGAGTACGAGGAGAAGCTCGTCGAGGCTTGCCTGGCTGACCTGAAGAAGAACATCCAGAAGGGTGTCGACTTCGTCAAGAGCAACCCTTAGATTTTTGCGCTTCGTGTATAACATTTTCACTGTCCGGTGCTTTTGGGCTCCAGGGCTGCTGAGCGGACTTGTGTATTACTGTCGGGTCGGTATCCTGAAGAAATAAAATTCTATATCGGTCTGTCTGTTACTTTCGAGTTTCATTTTCTACTTCTAGAGCAGATGTAGTTGGAAGTACTCAGGATTTATCTGCATGTGCACACAGACCATGTAAGTCATATTCATCGTAGCTCATCTGATAGGGATGATGTGGTCAATCTCATGTCCAGTATTCGCCAACCCGAAGGAAAGAGCAAGAGGGGAAAAAAAAGCAAAGAAAACCGAGGTACTCCGATGCACCTAGAAACGGATCCATATCAGAGCGGAAAAAAGGAAAGGCCAGTCTGTGTCATCATCATGAGATCAACGGAGAGTAAGCAAGGTGAATAGCAAAGTAAAATCAGCCGTATCTCTCTCGAGAAAAGTTCTAAATCCAGGGTCCAGTGCCGTACCCTTCCACGTTGCGTACTGTGCGTAGAATTGGGTAAACTGTGACCAGATGGGTGGGTCGGACAGACAGGCAGGCAGTCTTAAGTGTAGCTCCGCATGGCATCCAAATATCCGGTCCCACCGCGCAGATCCTGATCAAAGGTCTCGGCGACTTCGAGAACGCTCCTGATGTGGTTCATTGAGAGCGGGGCGCGTTCGTTGACGGCGAGGGCTTGTGCTGTACGGACGGAGTTTTTGATCTGTTTGATCAGTCGTCAGAAAAAAATCGACATGCAGTATAGGGAGAGAAGGACAGAATGAAAGACAAAGAAAAGAAGAAGGAAGAGGGAAGAAAAAACCCACCTGGCGTCCATTCAAAGTATGTCTAGCCAACATATCATAATCGTCCTCCGAGAACGACGCCGTGTGCACACCCTCGATAGCACGCACGCGCCCCAGGAACATCTTCCAGATACTGCGCTTCGCCTTGGTAGTCAGCTCGCCGTACCGCAGGGCGACATGGATACGAGACTGGAACGCATCGTCGAAGGTCTCGACGCGGTTTGTAGTCAAGAACAATATACCCTGGAAGTATTCCAGCAGGCGCAGGAAGATGCTGACGAGCGCGTTGCGGTGGATATCGTGGATGGTGCGTTTCTCGAGGAAGACATCTGCTTCGTCGAGGAGAAGCACCGCGCCCCATGAGTGTGCGATGTCCAGGATCTTGTTCAGTTCTGCTTCGAGCGTGCGCGAGTCTGTGCCTAGTTCGCCTGCCGAGACCATATACAATGGTCGTCGGAGGAGCTCGGCGATGCCCTCTGCTGTTAGGGTTTTGCCTGTGCCTGGTGGCCCATGGAGCACTGCGACGAGGCCTTTGCCTTTACCCTGGATGACGTCGTCGATGTTCTCGGCGGCGTGGAAGGTGTGCGATTCGACCAGGGCCTTCACGATAGATTTCTGGTTGGCAGGGAGCACGAGCGAGTCGAATGCATCGACGTTCCATTCGATATCGCTGATGCCCGAAATGCTGAATTCCAGCCAGAGCTTTTCGCTGAATGCAAAGCCCAACACGACGGGGCTGGCGATCAGCAATTCCTCATCGGTAAAGGCGCGCTCGGTTGTGTTGACGGGCTCGCCGTCTGCGCCCTCGATGCGGTCCATCTTCTCGCGCTCGATCTCATTGCCGTTCTCGTCGACCTCGACCTCGACCACCATATTCGTGCCGGCCTTGTCTTCGATGACCTTGTACTTGGTGCGTGGGCGATCTGAAGACCCGCAGCTGTTGTTGTCAGGGTCGGAGTCGGACCCGTGTCCACCGCAGCAGCAGCCGTTCTCGCTGTCGTCGTCTTCAGCATCGCCAAGTCCCACCTCGGATGGGTCCAGCAGATCCGGATCTTTGGGCCGGACCGTGCTGATCGGGTAGTTGGGGTTGATGCGGCGGTGGATGGCCGGGTCGATCATCACGCGGCCGTTGATGTTGACCTTGACGATGAGCGAGCGTTTCTTCTTGTAGAAAGCCATGCCCTTGTGGAAGCGGTAGTTCATGCCGCGCAGCGAGACAAACCGCTTGCCGCGCTCGATCAGACGCGCTCGCAGCGCCTGGGGGTCGCGGTGATACTGCAACGGGTAGCATGCGAGACTGGTGATCTTGCGAGCACCCTTGAACGAATCCACATCGGCAGACATGGTCCCAAACCCGAAATCCTTGCCATCATACTCCAGATACTGGCCCTCGATGCTGTACCACACGCCCTTCATGAATGAGCTCTCCTTGATGGCATACTCGATCTTGAAGGCGCGAGGCTCATCTGTGTTGCCGTAGGTCGGCGTGTAGGCAATGGTGTTGGGCTTGTATAGAGCCCACAGCAGATCAAACGTGATGGTGTTATTCTCCAGGAGCGGATACAGCGTCTTCTTCGTGTCGGCATAGTCGGTATCCAGGTATTTGACCAGCACGCGCAGATGCGCCGCTTTGCTTGCCGCCGCCTTGCGGGCCTTCTTCTTGCGCTCGGTTTTGGCCTGCCGCTTGAGATCTTTCATGTACTGGCGTGTCTCTTCCAGATACAGAAACAGCATATTGGGATCCACCACTGCGGGCTCCTCCACCATACTCACGCCCTTGACGCCCTCCAGGACCTTGCCCAGCGCATCGCGCAGCGGCTTGCTCTTGATGTCGACCACCGTCTCCTGGTACTTGTTCTCCCAGTTGAATTGGCGGCGCACCGTGAAGATGTACTGGTCCCATTCATTTGCGTCGAGATCGTCCACCGTCTCGGTCAATTTGTAATTGTGGATCGTATTGTCCCAAACTGGCACAAATCATTAGCTTGATATTCATATAAAGTGACGTAAACATACGCTGGTCAACTCGCTTGAAAGCCACCTTCGAAGCCGGCCTTTTCTTCTTCCGCTTCTGCCGTACGTCTCCCAGCGGGTCGGGGATATTGAAGTCGTCCGAGGCCTGCTGGTTGAACCGATTGTTGCGACCCTTGAACCGAAGCGTGCTGAGCTGCAGCTGCGCCATCAGCTTGCGCAGGGCCTTCTTATCCGGCGACGAGAATGTACGCGGGTCCGAATCGTCCGCATCTTCGGAGTCGGAAGGCGAGGAGGCGTCCGAATCAGAATCCGACCTGCGCGATGGCTTCTTTGTTCTGCGCCGGTTCTTGATCGCGCGTCTTGCCCGTGCGCGAGTGCGCTGGCGGTGTCGCTTACGGCGGTCCAGTTCATTGCCACTGGAGCATTCGGAGGCTGAGGTCTCTGAGGAGGATTCTGATGAGGGCGTTGAGTCCGACGAGCTGTCGCTGGTCTCGGGGGCTTTCTTTTTCTTTTTGGTTCGTTTGTCGGGCTCGACGCCGTGCTTCTTGCACGCGGGGACCTTGGCTGTCTCTGCGGGACCAGGGTCTTTGGCTGTTGGGTCAGTGATGGGCTGAGCAGCTGACGTCTCCTTGGAGTCAGCTTCATCCTTGGTGGTGTCGGCCGTGACGTTATCAGCCATGATGTGCAACTCAGTGGGGTGGTGGGCAACGAGGGTATTCAACGAAGGAAATAAGGAAGTATGTACTGGGCCAGATGATCAAAAGGAAGAAGAAAGACTGAGAGAAAACCAAAAAAAGACAGAAGGCAGCAGCAGCTTTTAAAGTCAGCCAGCCGCAGTCGGGCTGCGCCAAAGAGTGAGGCGACGCAATGCGGCTCTCCACTGTCACACCTTGCCTTGCCGCCTGGTTTTGTTTGCTGGCACTTAGGGCTGACCACATCATTTAGGAGACCACCCAACATCCGCTGTCCTGGATACTGTCGCCTAACGCTGTGGTCTGCATAACTACCTAGGTATTGAATGCAGCTCTATAGATCACACAAAATGATACATGCTGATTCCTGCGCTTGGAATGAACGGTGTTATAATAGAACCATACAGAAGTTGGTGTGTTTTAAGAGAGAGAGACTGCATGCTATGATTCCATGTCAACTTTCCCGGGAGATGACCACCCACCATGCCGATATAACCTCGCAAAGGCCGAGTTCTTATCCGCCAAAAGCACCACGGGACTCTCGCACTCGACAATCCGACCCTGATCCAGAACTAGCACCCGATCAAAGTCCATTATACTGTTGAGCCGATGCACGATTGCAACGATAGTCCAGCCCTGGAACTCCGTACGTAAGAGAGACATCATAAGTTCTTCCGTGCGAACGTCGACGCTGGTTGAACATTTTGAGCATCATCGACTTAAAAGCCCCGGAGCAGGGGGTACATACCTGCTCGTTGCCTCATCCAGCAACAGAATGCTACTCCTCCGCATCATCGTCCTCGCTAGACAGAAAAGCTGCCTCTGTCCAGCGGACAAATGATTTCCACGCATTTCTGCATCAAGTCCGCCCATTGACCGAATCTGCTCTGCCAGCCTGGTCTTCTCCAAAACAACCTGGATCCGGGATTCAGAGGCTTCGCCCAGAGGGTCAAGGTTGGAACGAATTGTCCCAGATCCTCCTGGCAGAAACCACGGGTCCTGTGGTAGCGAGTTAATGTGCCCGCGGACTGTCTCCGGAGATAGTCTGGCGATGTTGTCCTGTCCAACGGAAACGGTGCCGGATTTGGGGTCTAGCAAGCGTAGGAGAAGTGATATCAGGGTTGACTTGCCTGAGCCGGTTCGGCCGCAGATAGCGACTCGCTGCCCAGCATCGATGGATAGGTTGATTTTCTTCAGGACGTCAGGTCCCGAGGCCCTTTGATCACTATCAGCTGTACGTCTCCAAGTGTTAGAGGCCATACGTACTGATACAAAGCCGAGACGTTCTTGAAAGTGATAGAAGAGTCTACAGGCCATTCTTCAGGTACAGCCACTGTCTCCTCGGGCGATTCTGCCGGTGTATCTGCAACGAATTGACGTGTTCTCGCCACAGCGCCCAGAGAAGTCTCAATACCTGTCCAATAGCTCACAAAAGACGACAGTGTCTGGCTAAAATTCACGATACTGACCATCGCAACTCCGAGCAGACTGCTGCTCATGGAATGTCGCAGCGTCACGGCCAAGGTAATGAGGATGACGGCCAGGCACGCAACAAAAACATCCAGTACGAGATTCAACCAGCTCTGCAGGCACAGAAGTAAGTAAAATGGTCGTTGCGAAAAATCGAGTAGGCTGAAATTCCGGTTAATAACGTATCGCGTCCATTTGAATGCGCGTATAGTGTGGACCCCGTCTAGGGTCTCGGTGAGATGCGTGTAGAGCGGAGATATGGCCTCAAGGTCGAGGAGACGCATCTGTCGGGAGGTCTGGAGGTAGACCTTTTGAAGATAGTAGAGCGCGACTCCAAGGAATGGTAGACACGCCGCCATATAACCTGAGGAGGCGCAGGAAAGGGCTGCTCCGGCGATGCTGTTGCCTAGCCCTATATATCCACGGTGATCAGAGCGGGTGAGACGGAGGGAGTAGAGATAGATGGCAACGTACCGCTGGTAGAGAGTAAAAGAGACATTGGCAATTGCATATCCATTAAAGTCATGTCTTGCGTGAATCTATTCATTGGTCAGATTAATTTTCACTACTCACTGAAACTAGACTCACCGATTCAACAAAGATCCCGAGTCCGTGGCCGAGATAAAAGACATTGGTGCCCTGGTTGTCAAGTCAGTATAGATCAACAGAAAGGACCGATCTTTCTACCTCATCGTGCTTTTCAGAATAGAATAATGCAGGGTATTCGCAGAGTTGGGAACCAGTGCTATCAAATAGTACCTGAAGTGGTGTTAGCTTAGCAGACAGCAGACATGATGTGCCCTTACCCTCCGCTGATCCCAAGAAAAGCCAACGCCAGTATTCCAAACAAAGCATAGACGGACAACCATTTACCTAGGTCGGCACCTGGCCTTATCTCATTGGCATCGACCCACCAGCTTAGCCACAACGCTGTAAACGTGTCAGGGATTTGAATATATCATAAAAACAAAACTGAAACTTACATTGCATTGCTGTAAAAACAACCTGCAGAGCGACCAAAAACAGAAATACCCCGAAAGCTGGTTTACCCATCGTGTTGATATAGTACAACAAATTCTGTCGATCGTGCCGTCCACGATTTTCCGCTGACTCGTCTTGGTCCTTCGTGTCAGACGTTGAGGGAACTGGCCCCTGCTGACTGGAATCTTGTGCCGAGGTAGAAATCGAGCCCTCGATGTTGATGGTCTCAACGTTGAGGTCATGAACGTATCCGGGCGCCGCCACGAGCTTCTGGAATGGTCCGGATTGCATCAGGCGACCTTCGGAGCTCAACACGAGGATCTGATCTGAGTACGGGAGCCATTTGACTGCATCTGTCAGTGATAGATTTCAACGACAGGTTGAATGGAATTTACCAGCATGAGTGACCAGTACGATAGTAGCACCAGTCTGCCGTAATAACCCATCTTGGGCTAGAAGCTGGTGAAAACAGTGTCGTTCCGTCTCCAAGTCTAGCCCGCTGAGGCAATCATCCATCAAAACAATCTTTTTCCGGGCATATACAGCTCTAGCAATTGCCTACAATGACCACATTCGTTAAATCTCCCAGAATACATAAGGTGGCCGAAGAATAATCTTCAACTTACCAAACGCTGTTTTTGCCCTCCACTCAGTGCAATCCCTTTACTACCCACAGGGGTCTCGTCGCCGTCTGGAAAATGACGGATATCGATATCAAGAGCACATGCCCGTAGACAAGAGTCATACCATTCTTGGTCATACTCCAAGTCACCAAGGATGTTCTGTCGGATGGTACTATTGACCAGGAACGGTGTCTGGGCACAATACGCAATATCGTCTGTCGACAGAGTCACCGAGCCGTCAAGCAGAACCCCCTCACCCACGAGGGTCTGCAGAAAAGTAGACTTGCCGCAACCGATACCCCCGAGAACAATATTTAGTGTGCCTGGAGAAATCCGCACGGAAAGGTCCTGTAGAACAACCTTGTCGACAGCCCAGCCTGCACAGACCTGATCAAACTCAATGATGGTCGGACTGCTTCCGTCGACATTGGAGACTCCGCGCTCGCCGGTCAGGTTCCTAAAATCGATCTGCTTTTTGTTTGTCACGTAGTTTTGGATGCGGCTGCAGCATTCCAACGCGGAGCTCAAATTCGGAATAGCCGCGACGAGTTCATTCACCGGGCTAATCAGCACGGACAGCAGAGACATTGACGAGAAAACTGTTGCGGCGGTGGGTGCTTCGCTGGATGAGAACTTGAGGATTATACCGTACCCGATAAACGTGACGACGGGAGACAACATGTTTGCAGCGTTTCCTAAGAGGGTCTATCAGATTGACCGTCCCGCCAAGGGGAGAAATGCGTACCAAGAGTGATATTGACAATCTGCACCTGTCGAAATCGCTTAGATTTACGCAGTTCCTCTTCTCTCGTGCCCTGCACAGTTCTAGTTATCATGCCGGTGAGACCAAGCATTTTCATGCCCTTCATAGAACCAAGGACGTCCGCGGTCAAGGCAACCCGTTTCTGCACCGACTGCATCCATTGCCGCTGGCGCGGCGTGATCTTCTTGGCGACTTGACTAGATGCATATGCCGAGGCTGTTTGGATCACAGTCATCATCAGTTTACCGTACTGAGAATCAAAAGGTGTCGTCGACTGGAACTCACCCAAAACAACGGGGACTGGCGCAACGCAAATCGGGCCCAGGCGTGTCTCCAGAATCCAGAGGGCAATGCCGACCTGAATAACATTTGGCGCTGTGCTGATAACCCACCGGAGTCTCGTCACGATACGATCAATGTCGGCGCCCATCAAACTTATAGGAGACGATGCCTCCACGGTGCCGACGGGGATGTCGAGGCTCGATTTGTAGATCAGACTGATTAAAGCCGCGCGGATCATTGTCAATGCTCGGGCAGTGAGATACTCGTACCATGCTGTTGAGACCTAGAATAAATGCTATCAGAGGTGTTCGCTCAGAACTGAAGGACAAAAGACACACAGCAATCCCAAGATACGTGATCCCAAAAGCCCCAACCAGTCCATAGCCATATCGATCTGGCTTTGTTCCCGCATCGACAAATTCAATCGCAGTCTCGATCAAGAAGGGCTGGGTTATACTAAATGCAATCAGAACCAGACGAGGAATCATAGTCGCGGTGATAGGCATCCAGAGCGCTTTCGTAATTGCCCAAGCAAGCGAGTAGCTTTTATCTTTAGCACCTGCCCACATTATTCAGTAACAGATACCAGCCAACAAGATAAAGAAGAAGGAAAAAAAGGAACGAACTAGAATTCCACTGCTTCTGAACCTGTTCATCAACGGATGCCGCCGAGATATAGTCATCAATGGGGTACAAATCCCGAACCGTCAGATTGCAACGGTTGCCCCGATAAATCAACGGATTCAGCCATGCGAAGAAACTACGGCTGTAGATACCACTCGTGCGTTCTGGGATATCCGGGACCTCGGTATGACTTGCTTTGGACATGGCCTCCAAGACCAGTAACATGGTCTTGACCAGCAGCGCAGTAACGGAGACAACGGGGATCACGGACAGTCCAGGAAGAAGCCATTCCGTTCGCGTCCGTGCAATGTCCAGAATCGTAGTGAAGAAGAGGAAGACACTCAGTAAAGATGAAGGGCGTAGGGATTTTGCATGTTCCAGCGGAGACAGGAGCCCGATCGCGACAACGGCTGCTAGATCTAGCGCCGCTGCTGCGATGGTTGCGCGCGTGCGGAACGCGGCGTAGACAGGGGTCGTCCATAAGACGAGGAGAGCTAATTTTAGCAGACAGAGAACAACGATTGTGATCTGAGATAATTTTTTAGGTTAGACTTGAGGAAGGAAAGAATATCAATCAACTGACAAGCTTCACAACCCGGAGCAACGACCATTTCACAGCGTCTGGACGCCGCCAAATCGACCAAACCCGCAGCGGAGCGACACATAGCAGCAGCGCAGCGGGGAGGATGGCAAAGATGCTCTCTTCAAAGAGTAATGTGAAATCGAAGCCATCGCGACAGATCTCGAGATCCACCGTGGGTCCGAACGAATCGTCGGGACAGAGACGGATCAGCGAGTCGTTCGGCATATGTAGTAGGGGCGGACTTGGCGCGATGATAGAGTATAAATTGAATTGGCTGGATGGCAATTATATAATGAAGCCTTGAGGCTCTATTCGTGACATTATTCTCATACTTGAAATCAAAATTGGAGGAGCTGCTCCAGATAAATAGTTAATTGTGACGTGGTAGTAGTCATGATAATTCCCGCGTTCTAAGTCTAAAGAGGACAACAGGTAAATACTCCAGGAAATCACCTGAGTTATGGACCCGGGACTTCCCGAACCAAGTACCTTTTAGGGTAAGACCAAGGCGGGACAGGCGTCCCAGTACTTTAGGAATGGAGCCGAGATATGCGGATTTCAGTATGAGTTCATTCATATGGAAAAATATCTGCGCTTTTGAGTTAGAATTAGCCATTGGTCGGTCATTTGTGCTGATTCTAGGAGCATTTTCTTTACATCTTCCAATTGCCTGTATAATAATCCCGGTATACACTGTGTGTTGCTAAAACAGGGAGATAGATTCAAATACCATAGATTTTAATCAATCAATCAATCAAAGTTCTATTGTCCTGATGGAGCCTAACTAGCTGCGTCGAGGCTATGCAGGCGCTTCTTCAACCCGAAGCAGAACTTGGTTTCCCAACTCCAGATTCGCCGTCGCAATAAACAGTCATACAAAGGAAACTCTACGGAGGCCAGTACAGAAAAGAGTGTATACAGTCCCACGCAAAATCCAAGTCCCAAAAGTATCAATAGCCCAAATAAAAGACATAAAAACACCGAGCTGTAAGAGCTGTAGATGATACATAAATCCATATCCATATCAAATGCTTGACGCCGAATTTCCTTCCCAACCATCCAAACCATATCCAACCATGTCATTGGAATCGTACATATAACAAATAGAGCCATACCCTAGAGAACACTCAGCTCCCTCCTCCCTGCACTCCTCACACTCATACCAATTCCCGTCGCAGCAGAAGCAGACAATCCGTTGCTCCACTCTGACGAAGACGAGTCGCCCCTCATACGAGAATCGCTAGTAGAGCTCGTGCTCGCACCGATGCTAATTCCCGCCGTCATCAGAGAGTCATTATCACCCGTTGCTGTTCCCGGTTCCATTCCCAGCGTAGGTGGACCACTGCCAATCATAACGGGACGGATCTTCGCACCGACAAAGCCGCGGCGGTCGCGACCTGTCCGGCCGCGGCCGAGCCAGTTGTGCTTGAGGGCTTTGCTGAGGAGATCGATTCTGTCTTGCGCGTCGTCGTCGGTTTGCACGCTTGCGAGCACGCTGACACATTGGAGCATGCGGCCAACTGTTTCGGTTATCACGTGCGAGGAGTCTGCGGAGAAGGCGCGTTGCATGAGTGGCGGTCTTTTGGGCGCGACAGAGGGGAAGACCATTTGATCTGCGTTTGAGGAGGTGTTGGATGTGGCGCGGCTGCGGGAGTCGTTGCTTGGTGGGCCGGGTTGATGTTGGTGTTGCTGGGCAGCGCTGTGGCCGCTCACGCTGTCAGAGTCGGCTCCGGCGCTTAGGAGGGTAGATGATTGCGAATTGAAACTGCCGACTTCTAGGGATGCTGCGGTGCCAGGGCGGCCGACTGAGGCGGCGCTCTTGTTTGTGACCGTGAGGTTGGGGATTCCGGAGTTGATGCTATCAAGGCTTAGGCGTGAAAACGTCGCTTTGAGACTTTCAAAGCGATTGAGAATGATGCGGTCCCGGAAGGCAATCAAGACAAGATTCCGCACATCCAGTATACCTCCAGCGGGCAGTGCACCCCAGAACTCACGAGCTTCGCGGCCGGTCATGAGTGAGCCACATCCCTTGAATTCAAGATCCAAAGGCAGGAAAACGGCTTGAATGAAGGGCAAGATCGTGCCGAACACCAACATCCAGATCTGCACAATATGCGGCACCAGTTTCTCATCGGGGACCCCGATCAAGGAGCTGTGGTTCAACGTCGCAAACCCAGTCTCCAGTAGTTCTTGCAAATCAGAAACAATACCCGTCGGCGCCCGTTTCTGCACACAGCGCTGCAGGTGCACCGTGACCAGCTTATTGAGGTCTTCAATTGCAATGCGGACATCTTCGCCATCGAAAATGACCAGTAGTTTCGCTTTCAAGAAATCCCACGCGTCTTCGGGGGACATATTATTGAGTCCAAACCCTTGCAGCGTTTCGCGCAGAACCGCCTCTCCCAGCACACTCGTTGATCCAACAGATGATGGGCCGACGCCGGGCGTCGGAAGTCCACTGGAACTGGCGAGCCATTCTTCCGTCTCCGCGAGCGCTTTTTCTTCTTTCTTCTTTTCGCGAAGAGCCCGTCCTCCATGCAAAAGATCCAGACCAGTGACAGACTTGCCAAACGTCGTAGACCCCGGTGCGGGTGATTGCGGAGTAAACGAGTAAAGAGACTGTGGTGCATTGGGGTCTGCGGGACGAGAATTGCTCGAGGCGGATGATAAGGGCAGGTTGAAGTGATCGTCGCGATCCTTGAGCTTGAGCTTTTGGCGTGATAAGAAATGGTGCTTGTGTTTGTCCTTGTCTTTCTCTGGCTTGTCGGGCTTATCAGCCGGAACCACCGTGCTGACAGAGGCGTTGGACAGGTTGTACAGGGATGAATTGTTGGATGGCAGGTCAACGAGGTTTGTAGTCGAGGCGCTGACCATTCTCGACAACCCACTGATCTTGTTCGGGGATGGAAGACCACGATTCGAGAAATCCCTATCGCGGCTGATGCCGATGTGTTTTGGTTTCGAGAATAGCTTCTTCCTCTTCTCAGTCTTCTTCTCGGTCTCTGGCTGCGCTCCAGCCCGGGGGAACGCGACATTGGCGGCGGTGGTCGCGGCGTTTACGGTCGTCTGGTTATTGTTCACCCGTAGCGGCGGCGGCATGACAGCAGGAGGAGGAGAGACACTGCCGGGGCGGGAGGGCGAGTCGTCCTTGATCATATTCTGGGCTCGGCGGGTCTGCATGGCGGCTTGAGCAGCGATGCGCGACGCCGCGACGGCGGCTGGGACCTGGTCGCCGGAGGCTGTTGGCAACGACGGCTCAAAGAAGCCCTGCGAGTGGTGTCTGGGCCGATGGCGCGGCAGCTCAGCGGAAGGCCCGCGGCCAGAGGGTCTTCGGTCCTGTGGCATGCGGACGCGGGCGGGCGAGGTGTTCGCGGAGGCGGAAGCAGAGGCAGAGGCGGAGGGTGGCGGGATGGAAGGGAAGTAGCCCTGCGAGTGGCCGCTGATGGGGGTAATAGGCGCGACGGAGAGAGTGGTCACATTGGACGAGGCCTCGCTGCCGGAGGACAATTCGTCTTCATCGCTGTCGTCGTCATCCTCATCGTCGCTGACGGAGGGTCTGGATGCCAGTTGCAGGTGCTGGGGGCGGTGCTGCCGAGGCGCCCGCGCTGACCGGCCTGGCGAATTGTGGGCAACAGGGTTCATGGCGGGCTGACTGGGCTGGTTGGCTGGCTATTGCTGCCTGCAGTCAATTGTGGCAGTGAAGCTGACGGCCGTGGTTTGTTTGTCCTGCTTGGCCGCTTTCGGGGGAGAGTCGCGCCGATCCGATGCCCATCCCACTTTCTTTCTCCTTTGCCACTCCCTTCTCCGCCAAACAACAGAATGGCCGCCCTCAACATCGAAGCGGTCTACACGGCCCCCCAGGGAAATCGCAGCTTCCAGCATCCCATCTCCCTCGACCCTACCAGCGACACGGCCACCACCAAGAAAACCCATCTCGCTGCGCTGCAATCCCTCGTCCCCAGACTCCAAGACGAGATCAATGCCTTCCTGACGGAGCGCATGGAAGACGAAAAGAAGGCCCAGGGCCGGGTGATTTCCGAGGAAGAAGCGAAAGAGGAAGAGAACTACGGCGAGGAGGTGGTCGAGGAGGATGCATGAATATGAATTGGACTGCATGATTCTAAATACATGGGTATCAAAGTCGCCAGACGGCCTCAACAGAAATGGACACGACAAACACAACGGAACTACCCCGACCGATCGACTCGATTAGCACACCCCAAATGTACCACCGTATTATCGGGAAACACGTTGATCACACTCCCGCCCAACCGCTTATGACAAACGCCACAAATCCTCTCCTCGGTGATGGTAACATGGCGCGCCCGCGTGCCACCGCCACGAACACCCTCACCCAGTATTAGATGCGCCTGCATCTGCATGTCGCGGGTCTTGCGCAAATTCGCCACGATGCGCGCTTCATTGAAGACCGAGTTGACGGCGCGCATGCGGCCCTTGAAGTAGAACTCGAGTTCTTGGACGGGCAGCGTGGCGGGGATGAGGGAGAGGGCTGCGTCCGCGGGGAGGCGGGATCCGTGTTTTGCGAGGAGGGAGAGTGCGGGAGCATGCTGTGGCTTGTAGCCGTGTGGTGGTGAGAGGTAGAGGGAGAGCAGCGTGAGGTAGATTTCTTCTTCGGCTGTTTCGCTGCGATGCACACGGTTGCAGTATCTAAGATAGATTAGTCGGATGTTGCCACTAGAATGGAGGACGACATACTCTTCTGCTTTCTCGTGGTCTTCCAGTTGGAAGACGTAGATCTCCAGCGCCTGTCGGTGCTGGCCCATCTTGCTGAATACGATTGCTCGTGCCTCGTAGAGATTCGGATCTGCTGTCGTTAGATGATTGTGGAACCACTCAAAGCTGAAAGAAAACTTACTATCTCGATCGAGACGGTCTAACATCTTCGCGGGCGAATACTGTTCACTATCCCTCAACAAGGCTAGGAACTTCTTCTGGTCTTCTCCTTCACTCAGTCGATCCAGATACAGCATCAGGAGGCGCTGGTGCAGATCGGGAGTCATATCGTTCCACTCCTCGATGACATGCTCGAGGTATCGCACGGCAAGAGAAGAATCAATCTTCTCCAGAAATTCCAGAACCCGGTGGCGGGGCAGCGTCTCTGCGTTTTCGGTGTCTGCCAGGAATATCTCCATCCCCAGCTCGTGATTCGTGCGAGTGGGCCATTCCCCAAATTCAAGGACCAGATCAACATGATCCCCGGAAAGGCTCTGGAGGTAGGCCACTGTGCGGGTTGGGCCGCGAAGAACATCCGGGATGGAGTCCGAGTCTGACTGGCCAAAACGTTGGAGCAGCTCCAAGGCTTGACGGTGGAGTTTTTTGCCGTAGAGAAAATCAATTAGATCGTTATACCGCTCGGTTTCCTCAAGACGCTCCATCACCACGGCTGGGTCACAGAAATTGGCAATGCGGAAGAGAGATCCAGCCAGCGAGGGCGTGGCGAACATGTGTGCCCGGAACAGAGTCGTGTCGACAAGCCGGGCTTTGGAGTTGATGGCTTTCTGGAAATCGTCGGGGAAATCAAGCAGCTTAAGGACGGAGTCGCTGGCCTCGTCTCCGGGGGTTGGTCTGTCCTTGAGAGAGCCATCAGGATTGAGGAAGCGCTGGAAGCGTCGGCGCACATCAGCCAGATATCCCTGTAGCTCACGGACAGCCGATTTGAGGGTTTCTGTTGAGTTGTCAATCACACGGATCCAATAGAGATACAACATTACTTACTGTCCTCCCGGATACTGCCCGATTCACTACTTTCATCTGTCTTTCTTAAAAAGGATATCACAGAACCCGCAGATTGAGCACCCCCAGCAGCAGCTTCAGAGCCATCCTGAGAAGCAGTCCCATCGCTCTCCACGGCCGAGAGCTCCCCCGCAATCAAACGCGGATAAAGCCGAATAACTGTTTCCGGCGGCGCCGAGACCTCCGTAAACAAATCCAACGCGTCGCGGTACTTATGTGCCGCAAAAAGGCTTTGCGCCTTTTCCAGCTTTGCAGCACGCAGTCTGCCGGGTTTGTCCCGCAGCAGCGCATCTTCCAGCATATCAAGTAGACTGATAGCTTCATCCAGATACCCATTCTCGATCAACGAGTCAATCTGCGTGTCGTAGCTCAGAGCCTCCATGCGCCAGATGGTTCGATCACTTGCAACAAGGAACCCTTTGCCTGCGTGCGCGAGACTGATGTTTGGTTGCGGGATGTGTAGGATTTTGGCAGCGGATAAGGGGATCGATTGCAGCAATGTCAGTGTTTCTGGGTTGCGTACTTCAAGAACGCCCTTGGATGCATCATGCAGGGCCAGAAGGAAAGGGTACGAGTATCCGAGGTCGGCAGGCGCTTGGCTCCAGGGAATCTGTCTCCGGCCGAGCGATTGACCGTCCACGTCGACAAAATGCGTATGGATATCTTTCGCCAACAGAATCTCTCCCTCGCAGAGCCTAGTTGCCAGTGGCCTGGGAACCATACCTCCCATCCCGATGTAGCTCATGCCCGCGGCCCCAACCCCCGTAAACCGTCCGGGCTCTTCGATACTTCCCGGTCCCGCCAGTTCGGTCACCTCCCCGGACTCAACATCAACCAGCACAAAGCCCGAGGTCAACCCAACGACCATCCTCATCCCCGACACCCAAGTAAGCGTCTTAATCCCACTCGCAAGACTTAACTCCGAGACATCCGTTTCGAGCTCCATATCCCTCCACACCCACAGCATAACCTTTCTCTTAACCGCGACCGCCATCCTCGAAATAATAACAGGAATCTCATCGGAATCAGTCACAACATTCGAGGTGATGGCAAACGTCCCCGCGCCCCTGGTCTTTGCAAGTTGCTCGCGCAGCTCGTACGTCTGTGCATCATGCAGAGTGACATATCCGCCAGCCAAGGAGACCAGAACCTCCGCCTCCTTGACCAGGGCCAGCTGATCGATCTTGGACCGGGCGAATTTGTCCTCCTCGCGCAGGAGCTCGGTGCTTTGGTCGTCGTTTAGGCGGTAGATGCGGAGACTGCCGTTGCTGAGGCCCGCGAGGAGTCGGTCGCCGTGGGCTAGGACGGCGGTGATTTGGGATTTGTCGCGCGGCTTTAGCTCGACGAGCGGCCGCGCGGTGAATGCGGATAACATAGTGGACGCCGCCGTGGTCAACCACGGCGCAATGGGTTGTGGATGAAGAAGGAGGAGCTTAGCTCGGAGGGGTGCATCATAGCCTGAGTCAGCACCAGCCACCCGGCAATTGAACTATGGGCATACAACTTATATTGTTGGAAGTATCTTATCACGCCCTCTCTTGCTGGTAGAAAAAACAGGTAATTGCCTTTTCATACTGATCGTTGAATATCTTCTTGTATCTGCACTTCTTAGACTCCATACCGAATAATCGGCATAGCAAGGACGGTATGGGCCGATACATATACCAAATGAATCCTTTTAGAGAATGAGCACCGATACGGAGATAGTAAAAATAAAATCAAGAATTGTCATATTGGTATCAGAAAGACCTAATGCCCATGTTTGTCCATTTCCATTTCATATCACCCAGCAGTAAGAGAGAAAACACCCCAACCTAGACGCCCAGAGTTCCATGCAAACCCCAAACCCACGACGCAGGGCATTTACCTCCCACCACCCTCCTCCTTGGACCCGCCCTCCTCCTTTGGCTCACCCTCTTTGGGGAACTCTTGATGCTTCGCTGACGTCCCTTTTCCCCTCCAAGTCGACACAGCCGGAATATCAGCCTTGAAGCGCTGCTCCTCCGTCCCATAAGCGCGGGGAGTGAGCTTGATCAGCGTGTGCAGTGGAACCTCCATCCAGGGACTCTTCTCCTGGGGCACATTCATGAAATATGAATAGATGCAGCGCAGAACAGCCTGGTGAGTGACGATGATAACGTTCTCGGAGCGCTCCAGCTCCATGATGATGGGTTCGAGACGGATCACCACGTCGCGGTAGGACTCGCCGCCCCGGTACCGGTAGTTGTACTTGTCCTCGTCGCGGGCGGCAAAATCCTCCGGGTACTTCTCGGCGATTTGTTCATAGGTCAGCCCGTCGCAGACGCCCGAGTCTAGCTCGTCCAGCGCTTTCCATTCCAGCTTCTCGTAGCCGGTTTCGGCTTTCAGGTGGCGGGCTGATTGGATCGTGCGTTTGAGGGTTGAGGTCCAGATGACGCTCTTCGTGTTTGGGGGGACGCCGGATTTCTGGAGGAGGGAGGGCAGGGCCCTCGCGTACCGCTCGCCGCGCTCTGAGATGTTGGAGTCGCCGCCGATACGGCCTGTCAGGTTAAATTCGGACTCGCCGTGCTGAGCTTTTTGTTAGCAGACATTCGTGATATATCAGATTAATAGGACTTACACGAGACAGCCAGATCGAGCGGGGCTTGATGTGGAGGTTCTGGATGTAGTACACTAGCCGGCTGGAGAGGTAGTCCTTGATCTGGTTGATGATGACGGTGGAGCCAACGTTGATGAGCTTGACGTAGGTGAAGTGTTTCTCATGGTCGTCGATAGTCTCGTAGGCCTTCTCATAGTTGCGAATGCGAGTGCGGAAGTCCTGCGCAGAAGCCTCGGGGTCCTGGCCCTTGTAGTCTGGGGAGGTCGTCTTGACCTCGAGGATATTGGTCATGATCAGGTCCTCGTCGTCGCAGATGGACTCTACAAAGAGAGTCTCAATGTCGGCCTGGCGGCACTTCTCATAGATCCATGCACGCCGCTCCTTGGTGGAGTTGGTCGCATCCAGGATAGCGACGACGCCCTTGCCGGACTGGAACCACTTGAGCATGTCGGACATGGCAGCCTCAGCGGCGACCCGGCGCATACGCTCGCCTTCTTCGTTGTGAGGATCGAAGAAGGTGGCGGCAGGCTGGGGCGTGTTGTGACGGCGATAGCTGCCCACGTTGAAGACACGCGCTGGGATGCCCACCCAGCCCAGGTAACGCATGGCTAGAAGACTGTCAGTATGGCTTGCGTAGAGAGTAGACAAGCACTTACCCTTGCCAGCAATGAGACTCTTGCCTCGGGCCGGCAAGCCAACCATCACCACACAGATCTTCGAGTCATCGGACTGGACACAGTTGGAATCAGTCTTTCTGTAAAACACAACCATGGCAAAGGAGCACCAAGGCACGAAAGAAGAAAACAGAGGATGGGGATACTGCAGATGAAAGAGGAAAAAGAAAAAACGAGAGAAGATGAGGCCCATAACATGTTCGCTGCCAGCGCAACGTCAAGCCGCGACGTTGCGTCTACATCAGGCCGCCGACATAATCAATACCATGCACCTGACCAGAAGGCTCGGCGTGATCATCACTGGCTGTGACTCTAGTACTGAACACAACAATGAAAGGCACCAGAATGATGATGATGATGATTTCGTCGCTTGTTGTATGCAAAGCAGACAATGGTGGAGAGTCATAGTGTTGAGACAGAACTCACACCAATTCTTGGAGAGACGATGAGTCAATTGACAGAATAAACATCACAATAGGACATGTTCACACATCTATTGCCTTCCCACAGCATTGATTGGCATCGCCATCTTTGACCATAAGGTGGTCAATGCCACACACAGAAACAGCCGAGGCATTCCATTCATGGCAATACAATGCACATCACGGAACGCGGGGGAGGGGCAGAACACGAGAAGAAGAAAAGAAAAAGAACAAAAGAAAAAAAGCAAATACTCACACTAGCCACAAAGACCTTGTGCTGCTGTTGGCTCCGGATGACACTGCCTGTGGGCATGATGGACGCGATGGTGTTGACTGATGTTGGATGATCGGGGAGAAGAGGGACGGGAGAGAGGGAAAGAGAGAGGACGGGATTCCGACTAGGTCGGCACGACAGACACTCAGTCTAGCATGAAAAGAATTAGGGGGTTCGAATATAGTGCACGTTCTAGGGTATAGAGAACGAGGCGAGTGTGGACGAAGAAGAAATAGCAAATGCGGTGAAGAAGAGAATGAATGAAGCCAACGTCATCCCCCAGACCTCGGGAAGTCCCGGTGCCGGTTTCACCCTACTATTTACGACTGAAGATGAAGTATTAGTTATAGCTAACCTAGATCTATTCTATCAATCTTTTTTTTTTATGTTCGCCTCGAGCAGACTAGGAATCTAGTTAGTCGGGCGGAGGGACAGGGGTCCTCCCATTATGAGCTAGGTCGGTGGTTGAGCCTCTCGGGGGGCAGAATCGACTGGTTCCTTTTTCATAACTAGTAAACCAACCATCCTTCATTCCTCACTCTCCTTATTGCTGTTATTCCCACCCCGCGCCCGCTGCACCCGCAGTGGTCCTCCCCAGGGTCCTTCAGCACCATTCAGCTCCTCCATGGCCCGCTGGGCTTCGTCCACGCTGCTGAGGTCAACAAACAGATAGTAATGCTCGCCAGGCTCAAATCGCTTCGCCGGGTGCGGGGCGAATAGCTTGCTGACATTCTCCCTGCAAATCATGAGCACTTTTGTGTATTTCCAGCAAGAGAGAACCTGAACTTACACGGTGTATCCATCAAAGAAGCTCCGGATCTGGCTCTGCAGCGTCTCCAGCTCGCCGAGCCGCGGCAATCCACCAACATACACGCGCTGGCTCGAGTCGCTGTTCGTCTTAGCAAAGCTGGCGTTCTCTTGCCGGCGCCAGCGATCCACAGTGCCAGAGGGAGAGGAAGTCGAAGTGGAGCGCGAATGCTGATCTGTCGACGACCGGACGACCCCGGGCTTGATTCTCAGCGGACGACCGAGCAACTCCTTCGCATCCAGCTCGACCATGGCCTTCTCAGCTTGCTCCTTGCTCTCCAGGTCGACGAAGCAGTATGACGGGTTCCGGCCGGTGAACGGGTCGAGCGCGATGTCGATGCGCTCACTATTCAAGGGAAAAAAAAGTTTAGTTTCAGTTTCAGTTTCTGGGTAGTAACCACCACCACGCTCAAAACCATGCATACATCGGGAACTGCGCGGCAGTGAAAAAGGCCTCCACGTCCTCCGCCTTGGCTGTGTACGGCATGTTGCCTACATACAGGCGCCGGCCCTCGGAGATGGCCTGCGGGACGGCGGGCTTGCTGAAGGCTGCGCGGGAGGTGTTGGTGCGCGAGGGCGAGGGCGACGAGGGTTGCGGGCTTTCGAGGCTCTTCATGCGCCAGTTGGACGAGTTGAAGGCGCGGCCATCGGTTCGGACGCCCGTCTGGAACGGCGATCGAGGCGCTGGATGGAGGCTCTGTTAGATTTTATTTTTCGGGTGGGAGATGATGCAACACACATTCTTGAGGGCTGACGGTGTCGGCCATGGTGACGATACTGATGATGCTGAAAGATCACACACCAAGAAATCGATTATCGAAATAGTAGAAGACTTTCTCTCCGTCAACTCCAGAACCAAAATAATAATCCCGCGCAACTTTTTTTCCCAAACAAACAGTGCAAATCATCCTCGCTCCACTTCAGCAAACAATTATTTAAGGCCCCGAAATTTTTTCCCTTCTTCATTTGTTTTCTGCTTCTCTTCCACAACAACAATGAAAAAATGGAAAACAGGACCAAGAAACTAACCACTCTGGCCTCTCTACCCATTGGTGGCCGAGGACCAGTGAAATCATGCCGACCTCATCAGCCACTGGTGGCACTCGCCTTTCCTCCCTTTCTGTTCGGGTAACTAACACAAAGACACACATCCCCCAACCAACAAAAGAATGAAAGTATACTTAATTCGACATGCGGAATGCGACCACAACGTGGGCCAAACAGCGTATGTTCCAACAATATACTACTGACCTGATAGTTACTCATGTGATGATGATGCCAGTGGCGATGCCGACCATTCCGGTCTAACAGAGCTCGGCCAGACACAGGCGCAGCTACTGGCGCGGCATTTCCGCGACAATGATGTCCGCTTCACAGCCGTTTTCTCCTCGGACCTGGATCGCGCGACCGATACCGCGAGAATCCTCTGCGCACAGCAGCTAGGTACCGGTCCGTCTATGGAGCCCGTTCAGACGGAGGTACTGCGGGAACAGTGGATGGGGACTAAGACTAAGACTAACTCGTCGGTGAAAAGTGGCGCTGCTTTGGGGGGTTCATTAGATGGAGGATCTTCCCAATCCTCTGAAGAATCGATGTCCTCCATGCGCGCACGCGCGAATGCTTTTCTGCGCGACCGCATCCTGCCCCTGATGACAGACCGGAGCAGCGCGACGGACGCGGTAGTCGTCGTTGTCGCGCACGGGATCATCCTACAAGTCGTCTGGGCGTGTCTGGCCGACCTCTTCGATGCGAGTTCCTTCCACACAGCGCGGGAGATGGGCGGGGATGGAGATTACATGCACCCCGTGTGGTCAAACACCGGCGTCATGGAGCTGGACATCAGACCCGAGGGTCCGCCTGAGGAGATGGTGCTCCAGGATACAGTCCAGCCGATTGTTAACCCGCCCTGGCTGTTGACACAGGCCGTGCAGCCTTCTCCACCTGGTGGCAAGAATCCCCCGCTGCGAGGGTGGTCCGTTACCATTCTTTCGGTGGATAGCTTGGATCATCTGCAGGCTGTGGGCGAGCAGGAGCTTAGTCCAGCAAGATCGGGGAAGTTGGCGAGGGATGTCGTGCATGGGCCTAGGCAGGAGAGTATGGATGAGTTCTATCGGTTGATGGGGACGGCCTGATGTCGTCCTCTCTACACCACATGGTAAGTCTTCTTTTTTGGTTCTTGATTTTGGGAGGTTGTCTCTATATGATGAAGCACGATTTCACACAGACCTGTTCTGAATCCTACCGTGAGGATATACATTTCATGTTCAACTGCTATCTGATTGAGACTGGTGTTATTTTTGTTTTTACCGCATTGCATTGCACCCGTGGTGTTCTTTGCTAATTCGTACAAGATTGCAGTGATACATCAAATAGATCTCCGATAGATAATCAGTTCATAGAGTGATAGATGATCAAACACTGTTCTTCTTGAATCAACCTCAGTAAATGCCTCAGCTAATATCTACGCAAGTATTTCCAAGACGTGTTGAACCATTTTTGTAAATATATACAACCTTGAACATATACTCCAGTGTATCAATATCCAATCCCAAACCAAACCAAGTGCCAACCCAGACTCCTCGCTAGAAAAACCACAAATTCATGAGCCCCCAAATCAAGCATGAAATCTCAGATCCTGTACGGGCACCGTCTCCTCCTTCTCATACAAAATCTCGGGCTTCACATTCCTCCCCAGCAGATACCTCTTCACAAAATAAGGAATCTGGCGCAACCCATACTTAGCATGGAACCTTGTCGGGACCGAAAACACCTGGTCCAACTCCTCGAGCGTCTTTCCCTTTGTCTCAGGCAGAAACATCAGAATCAACCACCACCCGACAATATTCCACGCCGCATACCAGCAGAACGCACCCGTGGGCGTGAACGCATTACGCAGCGAGGGCCACGTCACACCCAATATGAAATTGAAGAACCACGTCGTGGCGGTTGCGAGCGCCATCCCGTACGACCGCACGTAGAGCGGATATGCCTCTGCGGAGTAGGTGAAAGGAACGGGACCCTCGCCGGGGGAGTAGACGATCCCGAAGAGGTAGGTTCCCAGTGCGATGCAGCCGATTCGAGCGGAGTGGCTGCTCTCGGGAATGTAGAAGCTGAATCCTGTGAAGAACATGGCGAGTGCCATTAGGGGGAATGTTGTTAGGAGGAGGTTGCGGCGACCGAAGGTATCGATTGTGTAGAATGCCGGCAGGGCGAAGAGCCAGTTTATTACCCCCCAGCCTAGGGAGGCAGAGAAGGCGGCCTTCGGGGAGAATTTGGCTTCGAGGAAGATTTCGGAGGAGTAGTAGGATATTACGTTGACGCCGCAGAACTGGGGTGTGGTTATTAGTTGGGGATGGTGTGGGATGTTGGAGGATATGGCTCGCTCACCTGCTGCAGGAACATGACAATCTCCGACGCTAACATCGCGCGCCGGTTCCGCGGAACAGTGATCATCTCGATGATCTTGTTCTGGCCCAGTTTCATGGCATTCTCCGCTTCGAGCAATGTATGCATGTAGTACAGATCACGAGCGGCTTGGATCTTGTGATGGCGCAAGGTCCGCATGGACTCGTAAGCCTTGTAGTATCGCTTCTGACCCATATACCAGCGCGGCGACTCCGGGCAGAGGAAAACAAAACAGCACACGACCAGTGCGGGGAACATGGCCGAGGCCATCATGAGCCGCCAGTTCAAGCCGACGATGCCGGGGACATCGGCAACCTGGAAAAAGATCAGGTCGGCGGCGTAGCCCAGGAAAATCCCGAATGCCGTCCACGCCTGCCACTGCATGACCAATGCACCACGGATGGCTGGCGGTGCGGTCTCTGCTGCGTACACGGGCACCGTACTCGACTTCGGACCGATACCAAGACCAAGCATGAACCGTGCGAGTAGCATGTGCCACCATGTGTTGACGAAGCCTTGCCACAGACAGGTGATGGCTGAGAAGCAGCATGTAAGAAATATTGTCCCTCGACGGCCGAAGTGGTGGTTGAAAGGGACTGTGAGCCAGGAGCCGAGGACGGCGCAACAGAGATACGGAGCGGCGTTGACCAAACCAGCCAGCCACGACGACCGGGATCCATTGTCTGCGATTCCGAATTGGGGTTTGTAGAAAATTTGGGCGCCGTTGACAACGGTCTCATCTATATTTATGCAGGTCGTGGTTAGTGGATCTACCTTGGAACGAGTGTATAGTGCTGGGTGGTATAAGAGCGGCACATACCCATTCCCTGCACGGCGGCACTGAGCGAGCACAACGCCACAACCGCATACATCTTCCACGGCTGCGACCAGCGATTTGCAAACTCACGCCGCAACAACTCCTTCTCCGGAGCCGTCAGCCCCTCGACAGCAGCATACCGTTCCGGCGCCTGCGCAAGCACAGCACCCAGCTCAAATGCGCGAATGTCTGATGTATCGCCCATCTCGTGCATGATGGCGAAATTGCGGCCTTGGGTGCGCAGCTCCGAGGCCGTGAAGCCGGCGAGCGGATTGGAGAGTTTGGCGTTGAGATTGCGTCTCGCGCGCTCGGCGGCCGTACCCCATGTGCGCTGGGGCACGAAGGGTTCGCGTGGAAAGTCGGTGATGTTCTCTCTTTCTTCGAAGACGGGGTCGCCCAGAAGCCCTTCGGCTTTGAGGGACATTTTTTTACGGAAAGACTGACCGGGCAGAGGCACGCACCGGCCAGATGAAAAAAAAAAGAAAGAAAGAAAGATAGAAGATGCTTGAGGGAAGGCCAGAAGCGTGCAAGAATGAGAGAAGAACAGAGAGGCAACAGACCCAAACGGCCAGACTCGAAGCCTTGGTGACGAGCCTTGCGAATGAAATTACCTCAGCCCGGGCTGATCGCCTCCCCACGAGGCCACGAGTGAAATATCCGGTCCGGGGGTTGGGGCCCCATCGTCATGGGGGCCAAGCTGAGTTTTCCGGTAAGTGATTGGGCGAACCGATCGCATCCTGCCGCAGGCGGGTCAGGGTTGCGTGAGGATCAATTAGATGATTGGCGAAAATATGGAGTGCAGTAGTCTCGAGGCGGTGCAGACAGCGAGAGCGAGACTTTCTCACCCGGGCGAGATCGACAACCAAAGCGGCCACCACAGAAGACATGGGGGCGTCGCGAATGATAGGAAGAATTAGGGACAAGACCAAATTGTTGGGGGCGTAGCGTGACTGTTCGGTCGATTGAACGGTGGACGAAAGGGGAAAGCGGATTGATCCTTCGGTTCCTTCGTTTGAAGACTTACCCCGGATTGGCAGTACGGTGGATATCATTAATAGATTAAAAGAAGTTAAAATGCCCATTCTGAGTTGGGTAGGCTGGACCCGAGGTCCAGCTAAAAATATTTTTAGACATAGCGTTGGAGGCATGGTCCGGGACCAAGCCCTTCCATAGCAGTACAAAGTCGCTAGCCCTAACTACGTGCCACATGGCATGATTGACTAGCCCTTTATGGGACTACGGAAAACAGACTATAAGCGATGGACTCCGGGAGACCAGCGATTAGTTTTGTGCAGTCAATCAACTCTGCACGTTACTTACTTTTTGATAGAGTTCACTTCCTAAATCCTGAAACACGCTGGGTGGTGCAAGGGCCCCAACAGCTAGATCGACTTAAATAAATATCGAGCATCTGATGGGGACACGAATAAGAAGTCAACTACTTTTGAATACCAGACGATCCAGAGAATGTATATCCGTGTTGGTACAGATGCCTTCGCTCAAAGGGCAAAACCAACATCCCCGCACTGATCTAAGATCAGAGAAGAACACCCCGCTCATCGCTTAAATCGCTCCTTCTAGGTGATCTCGGGCGGCGCCGTCGGTCGGCCTCCGTTCCCGTCGCCGAGAGCCCAGAAACAGCACGGAAAATTCGCCCGCGTGCTCTCTGGGGTTTCAAATTATAAAGATAACAGCATTTGACCCGATCACAAACTTACAACTCTCCTGCTACTCTAGGATATAGAAAATTCTCTCATGCAAAAGATACAATTGTGACTAGTCTAATGTATTATTTCTACCGTGTAAAGACAAACGCCGCAGAAAAGCCCTCGGGTGTAGCTTTCTTAACAGGCTCTTAACAATGACATGGTCTCTCTATTTTCCTGTTCGATACATCATCAGAATTAATATAATGGCTTGAATGGCTATTTATGCGAGGCATAATGGATCGCTAATCAAAAGCGCTCAGCGATACCATGGAGCTGGAATCACAGATTGCCAATTTCCCATACTCCCGTATAAGGATTTTCACGATCCTGAAACTGGAAAAATGGATCATGCATAATGTCCATGAAAGACACATCACCTGGAAGTCCACACCCCGACCACACGAACGGCTCGCGCAGCGGCACCTGTTCTGGATCATTTTCAAATGGGTCCGAAGTATGCTGGCTCCAAGGCTCATCTTCTGCATTCTCGGAATGGGCTCGTCCATGCAATGTACTCGAGAATGGTGGTAGCGCTTGGCCTCCATCCGATGTGTCGACCGCGGTTGCGGAATGGTGGAATATTTCGGTTTCAACTGTCATCTGCCCTCGATGCTGTTTCCCCAGGGGCTCCAGGAATGATGCGTCGAAGAGACTTTCTCCTGGAGAATCGAATGGAGTCTTGGGCGATTTATGACAAAGAATATCCCACATCAATGCCGTATCTATTGATAAAGTCCTTCGAGGCTGACGACCATCACTTGTTGTATGTGGACTGACGGTAAATGCTGATCCAATGAGTTTCTGAATTTTTTGATGCTGAATTGATGTTTTAGTAGCCTGGCATGTAAAGAAGTTGATTCACACTCACTATTGCTTGTATTCTTGGCCATTTGGGCGCCAAGTCGCTCAGAAACCTCGTGCAAGTCTCCAGCTTCCGCTGAGAAGCCTCTCTCACGGCGGGATCCGCAGCGCGGCAGTAATAGATGTGAATAGTCGCCGCGATCGCCACCGCATGACCGAGAAAATGGTCAGACAATTGGTATCCCTTCTCGACAATCATATCAATGAGACGAACAGTCCATGTCGTATGAATAAGCGCAAGCTCCGATGATGTCTTCCAGAATGTGTTTGGTACTGCAAGCTGGGCAGACTGTTGAGGTCGCCAAGAGTAAAGAAAAGGGTGATTGAGCACACTGTGTACAGCGTGATAGGTGAACTGAAGGTACAGCCAGGGACTCCAGTATCCACGGTCGCTATTCAGCTGTTCTGGCGATTGTTCTTGAAACCTGGCTGAATCATATCGATGAGAGGTAGGAAAGTTCGTCTCAATGTCCATCAGGTGGGCCCCAATGATACAATAGCCGGAGTTGACCGACCATGGTGGTGTGGTATCTCTGCTAGCGCAATGGGAAACATAATGCTGTACTTCACTCCACAAAGTCGATAACTGTACCATGTAAATCCATATACCTCCTCTCGATGTAAGGGCACCATTTTCTTGAGGGGCCTGAGGAGGCTTCGCTCCCATTTCCCGTGGGGAGCCTGTGTTGGCAGCCATGTACTTCGGGCTATGAATATCTTGTAGCATGTTTATATGCATGTTGTGCGGGGCGTATTGCTGGTTGAGAAGATGGATGCTCCAAAACACCCTTCTTCGTTCTTCTAATTCAGGGATAACTTCGCCCTCGTGTAGCTCAATGTCAATGCCTGCACACTTGGCGAGGTCTGTGGCAAGACCGATGTGTAGTCTCGCAAGGTGAGTGTCATTGGCTGGGAATCAAGTCAGCAAGATACCGTCATTTCGCGAGAAAGGAGAAATCCTCACCAATGTATTCAGCCAGTGCAATCAGACAAAAGCTCTGTAATGTTGAGAGGTTCACGGTGCCTTGGGCGATTCGGAACATGGCATAGCTGCGAGCGGCCTCGGCGTATTGCTGGCACATTTGGTCCGTCCGCCCTTCCAGAAAGGGGTTATTTGAGTAACGCAGAGCAAGACTGAGTATGCCGAATACTACCTCGCTTCGACATTTTGATGGGATAGCAAGATCTTCTGGGCGAAACAGCCACAGAGGTTGCTTGTGGCAGTATTGGAAATAAAGTGCAATACCCTCCGTAATGATCTCTTTAGGTGGCATTGCAAAGGGACGGGTACTTGCACTTTGTAAGGAAACCTCACCACTCGGCCTGGTTGGCATGGTAGATATCTCCTGCGTAGAACTTGATTCCAATGTGTTTTCACGGCTGTGAAGGCGACGAGAGTGCGATCTGGGAGTGTTAACTTGGCGATTTGTTCTGCGATAATTAGCAGTGACACTAAATGATTCAGAAATGCCACTCTCGCACATTGGTCCTTCTAGCACCAGTTCCATCTTCTCTTCAAGTTGGAGCAACCGATCTTCCTGCTAAAAGTTAGCTTCTCTCTCCTCATTTGTTAGGATACAAACCGCACCAAAACCGGGTCGCCCCCATGAGACCTCTCCAACGCGTCATACGTTCTGTTATACTGACATGTTTGTTGGAGGCGTGTGCAAGTTGAGCACGCCGGTCGCTCCCCTGGACATCGCGTTTTCTTTCGCCTGCAGATAGTTAATGCGTGAGTCATTTTACAGATGGCTGGTGCTAAGGCCGCGACTCACCTACAGTTTTCGCAGGCTTGATGTGATCTCTTGCTAATACGGGAATTCATTAGGAATGGCTGCGAAATAGCAGAGAGACTGAGAGAAATCACAGTCTGCTGATTTGTTAGGACATTTAGGGGTCGAAGGAGCGCGGGGCTATCTTCGGATTACAATGATCCATGGGTACGATAACACGGGGGGAGGTCCACTACAGACCCACGCAGGAAAACCATACCATAAACGGAAACTGATGACCTAACTCAACGGGCTCTTGTAGCTTTAACGAGACAAGTACTGTACACGGGTCTTGGAATAGAACAGCTTGGTCCTCCCAAGGTTGAATCACCTGTCCTTGATAAGCCTCCACTGGACGCTCCCATTATTGGAAGCAAACGGTGGATATTGGGCTATAACACTCACAGGAGTCAATATCCATATAACACAAAACTATCGGTGGAAGGTCATGGAAACAGATTACATTGAACAATTTGAAGTTACCATTGACGAACACCCTGCCATTCAGCGGATTCTGAGCATCGTTGCAAAGATACATGTCCTCGTCCAGAACTCTCTTGAAGAGAGAGCCAATGTATTTAAGGCCCTGACCCGAGGCGTCACATCGGAATAAGCAACATTGCAGTGGTAGTATTCATTGTAATTGTGGTTTCCAGCGAGTGTTCTCCCATTGTAGTTGCCGTTCGTATGCCACATGTGATCGAATTTGTACTGGATGAAGATGAACTTATGCTTTCGTTCAAATCCAAATTCAAGGCCCGGATCACGCGACAAGTTACTGAAAACGCGATAATAAGCATGAAATCCACGAATAGAATCGATCTGGCTCGGAATGAGACCGACGGTGACCCCGCCGTGTCATCGTAATCGTAGATGCCTCTGCAAATTCCGGGCAGTGCTCTACCCGCTCTGCGACACTGGCTCGCCCGGCGGCGTTAATCCCCGGTCATGTGGCCGCCTGATGCTCCACCGTGAGAGTCACATGAGCGGGGTGGTCTCCGTCTATGAACTATACTATAACAGGGATCATGGTTATCTCTCATAGATAGAGTTGTCAATTATCATCTCGGGAAAACTTCTAAAGACACAAAGATGGATCAATTTGACGTAGTAGTCGTCGGCCTCGGTGTCCTCGGCAGCGCAGCATCTTACCACACCGCACTCAAGGGCGCCAAAGTCCTCGGCCTAGAACAATTCGAACTAGGACATGTCCACGGCGCGTCACACGATACCTCGCGCATTGTGCGAACCTCAAATCCTGCTCCTGAGTATGTGGCTCTCGCAAAATCCGCGTACAGGGATTGGGCAGCATTGGAAAAGGCCACCGATCAGAAATTGTTAAGCATCACTGGAGGAGTTGTTTTCTTCCCTCAAGATGACAAAACCCCAACAATGAGGGTGGGAGACTATACGAAGAGTCTGGACACGAACAACGTTCCGTATGAACTTCTTGACGCGCAAGAAGTGAGGAGAAGATGGCCGCGGTTTGATATTGAAGATAGTGTGGCGACAGTTTATACGGCTGATACGGGCATCGCGCATGCGAATAAGACGGTTTCTGCGATGCAACATCTTGCTCGATCACATGGTGCTACCCTCAAAGAAAATACCCGGGTCGAGCGTATAATACCTCAGTCCTCGGGAGGAGTCGTGATTGAGACGTCCAAAGGGAAATTCCTTGCAGGCAAAGTGATTCTCACTACGGACGCATGGACAAATAAACTCCTTGGTCCTCTTGGAGTTCATATCCCACTTTCCGTGATGCAAGAGCAAGTGACATACTTCAAGCCAACCAACCCCTCAACCTTCGAATCAGACAAATTCCCTGTGTGGATCTGGGGCGGTGATACCGGTTTCTACGGATTCCCATGCTTCGGCGAACCGACTATCAAGGCAGCCCGCGATACATCGAACAATTTCATGACGCCCGAAGAGAGAACATACGTGCCCTCGCCGCAGTTGCTTCAGCAGCTGACTTCGTTCATGGATGAAACTATGCCTGATAAGGGACGTCAGACACTAAGAACGATTACTTGTCAATACTCAATCACGCCGGATCGACGATTTGTCATTAGCCCGCTAGAGAAGCATAAGGATGTTATTGTTGGGCTGGGTGCTGCGCATGCTTTCAAATTCGCGCCGGCTTTTGGAAGGGTACTTGCTGAGCTGGCTGTTGATGGGAAGACTGGGGAGGACATTTCCAAATTTGAAATTCCAGAGAGTGCTAGTAAAACTAGCAAGTTGTGATGTTGACTAGTCATGCATATCATAGAAAGGCAGCCAAAAGTTCATTAGGACCTAAGGCCATTAGATTGTTTCAAATCAATGAGTGTGGAGAACAACAACATAGAATAACAACCTTCAGAGCAGAGTCAAATCCAGTAGTTACATACAAGTATAGTTACAAATGGTCGCGTATAGCACGGCCTTAACCCACACAAGATCCTTCTCCTACCCAAACTCCTCAAGCACATCCAATCAATGCACACGATTCCTTTTGTTCTATGTCAACTTAGTGAATTTTCTTTGATTGATATTATCCCTTGAGTCACGATGACGGCTCTGCCATTTTCCGTAGTGAAAGGGCACAATGGCTATTGGATCTTGTCTAGCTGGAAGTTCTAAACTCAAAAGACCTCGGCCACCCACCGCGTTGAGCGAGCCCCCGGCTGGCAACAACAATATGATCTTTTTTTTGGCGATCCCGGGGATGGGGAGTGTATTGTTTGTGGCCTTGATCAGTCGTGTGAGAACGGCGACACTTTGTCTGATTCGCATGCGCCTGATGTGCGATTGTGCCTGCATACGAATATCTGGCCTGATCAGGTCTAATATTCTATAGAAAATTGAGATGTGGAGATCTGTCGCCGATTTTTTTTAGCCGCGATTGAGACGTTGTGGGTGTCTGATCTGTATGATTGAAACAAAACATCTTGACTTGCAAGAGAGAATCGAACAGTATTCCGATAGGCTCGGCGCCTTGGCATTCCGCCGAGGTCTCGGCGCAGGTGTCCAACATATTCAAACTCTTTTCTCCCTATTTCCACTCTCCCTGTTTCCATTCTCCCTGTTTGTAAATAGCATAATATACGTCAAGATATGCCGCTCACTCAATACGATGCGACGACCCATCCAGTTCTCTCCTTGGCAGGGGGTGGTCGCACGCTTACCACGCCGAGAGATCAAATGCTATTCGGATACCCTTGCGCAGGTCCGATCGGCTGCATCACTTTCACAGGATGGTTAGTTCGTCTATACCAGTGAGCACTACACATGCGCGGTTCGGAACGATTATGATACTTGAGTATCGCCAACCTCGCTCCGGCTCGGCCGATGGTGGAATATTGCGAGTGTGCCCACGGCTAATTTCTGAATGCTCTAGACCATTCCTCCAGAATCGCTGCTGAGGGTGTACTACGCCTAATGCCCCTAGGCGGATCAGTTACACGCGGCGTTGGATCGTCCGATGGGACGGGGTATAGAAAATCGCTATTACAAATGCTCCGGCTCCATGGCCTGAATGCCCGCATGGTGGGCTCGCGAAAAGATGGATCCATGCCTAATAATGACCACGAAGGCTGGCGTGGCTTCACAATCGACGAGATTGGGAGGAAGGCGAAGAAGTCGGTGGAAGAGTTGTCCCCGAATATCTTCATGGTCAACGCCGGGTCCAATGACTGCCTCCAGTTCTTCAAAATCACAGAAGCCGGTAGGCGCATGGATAAAATGCTCGATTATCTCTGGCTGGCTTCTCCGCAGTCCACGGTCCTGCTCTCTACTTTACTTGTCAATGCGGACAAAGAGGTGGATTCGGTGGTGAAGCGCTTTAACGACCAATTCCGCGCTTTAGCCGAAAAGAAGGCGACCGGACAGAAGAGGATTGTCCTGGTGGACATGTACACATCAGAAGGACCTGACATCCAGGGTCTTGTCGATGGCATACACCCTGATGACGAGGGCTACGACAGGATGGCCAGACTCTGGTTCCGTGGCATACAGGAAGCCATGCAGAAAGGGTTTATTGACGGTTCGAAATACAAGTTTTAGGGTGTGAGAGAGTCGGTCAATGTATACTTTTGTCTGCGGATATAAACTACCATCGCCATTGAAAACACAGCCTGCCATCAAGGCGGCTTAGAAATATTAAAGACCATCTTCACAATCCCCATTCCAGGCTCAGAATCTTGAGGTACTCAAGTATCTGAACCTCCTGGTGCGCAGCTTCTGCATCTGGAGATCCGAGATTCAGATCCAGTTCCACTCTGTCAATCAGATACATTCTTGGGGCCCATATCAACGGAGTTATCTATGTTCATGCCATTAATTGTCAAAGAAGTCCCCAATCGCATCATCCACTCCCCAATAAATCTATGTCTTGGACAAAAAAAAACACCCTCAGTCTAGTGTGCTGTCTTTTTTCGTATTGTAAAACTAGTGAGTGGGTTAATTAAACATAGTAGGGCAGTAATTTAACTACACGTAATGCGTAACGATGACCACGTAATGACCTACATGCTTAGCCGATTGCCCGCACTGTCGCAGATCGGCCCGGCCAAAGCAACTCTATCTACCGAGGCCCCCCGCGACCCACAGGTTGAACTGTGGAACCACGGATAGTGTACTTCTCTCCTCGAAATGGCGTTAAATGTGTCCCGTGGGAAACGACACATGAAAGGTGGTAGCAGCTTCTGCGCGGCCTTATTGAGAGAATAAAAACGAAGGACGTTGCTAACTAGGATGGTCATGACAAAAGCAATCGTTGCCCGGGAGCCGGTGCCTCCCTCGTCTGTGAATTGGTCATTGGAGGACGTGGATATTCATCCGCCAGGTGATGACGAGATTCTGGTGGAAATGCGCGCCTCAGGGATATGTCACACGGACATTGTGCTCACTTCAGTACCCAACGGAGCATTTGGGATCGCCTACCCGAAGGTAGCGGGGCATGAAGGTATTTCTTCCAGCTCCAGCCCCATTTAGAAACAGTTTTGGGCTTTAAGCTGAGCCCAGACCGAAACAAATGATTTTTTTTTATTCATCTCTTTCTTCCAATATTAACCTGGTTTGCTAAGACGATTTATAGGCGCCGGATTTGTACGCAGTATCGGCAGGAATGTTCACACTGTCGAGGTCGGAGATCCAGTTCTGCTTTCTTTCTACTCTTGCACCTCGTGTCAGCAATGTCAGGACTCCCATCCTGCCTACTGTAAGACATTTGCCCAGGAAAACTACGTCGGCCGCTCGCGGTTGATGTCAGTGCATGACAGTAGTGAACAACTGTGGTCAAGGTTTTTCGGCCAGTCCAGCTTCGCCCAGTACAGCATTGTGAGCGAAGCAAGCGGAATCAATGCCAGAGAGCTTCTACACGATGACCGTGAACTTGAACTTTTCTCTCCGCTAGGATGCGGATTTCAGACGGGAATGGGTGTCATTCAGAACACAACCCGTGCAGGGCCGGCTGATGCAGTCATGATACTAGGCTTGGGCGCCGTTGGAATGGGGGCTCTCATGGTACGTGCTGTTATTCTGCTACTTAGTCCCCTTGCCGACTCAGTGGTATGTGTGGAGCTAACATATGGTGATCTGGGCAGACTGCAAAGATTCAGAACTGCAAATTCATCGTCGCTGTAGACCGGATCAAAGCCCGCCTCGATTTGGCTAAAACGCTTGGGGCTTCACATACTCTGGATACTAGTAGTCTAGGGTTCACCACCCTGGACCAAGCTGTTAGAACATTGCTGCCCGATGGTGTCTCCATTGTTATTGAAACTACGGGCGTGCCTGCTCTAATCGAGCAAGGGCTTCAATCCACACATGCACGAGGCAGGTTAGTGCTTATCGGAGTACCGCCGTTAGGGTATCAACTGAGCGTCGATGTGACTGAGCAAATCAACGTAAGTTGCATTGCCCTGGCTTTTTGGGAATCAATTTGATTGATCAATTTTAAAGACCGGTCGCTCCGTCTTAGGGTGCATTGAAGGAGATTGCATCCCGCAAAATGTCTGTTCATGTACCCGCCCTTGAAGGATTAGGAGGATGACTGATTGAACCCACAGGCCATTCCCCAAATGATACAATGGTATCGACAAGGTCTCTTTCCTGTCGATAAGCTCATTCAATATTTTGATGTTTGTTTACGAGTTTTTCTTTTTTTTAAACCCGTTCTGACAGATTCAAAACTGACTTTGTTTGCGCTGGCAGGCTACGGATTACCAGCAAGCATTAAAAGGGTTGAAAGAAGGAACCGTGATCAAACCAGTTTTGATATGGACGGGATAGTGAACCGAGGATTTTCTTTTCTTATTTGCTGGAACCTTATGCCACTACGCTACGGGTAGTAGTAGATGTCGAAATTAGTCTTTCAACACGACATTTAGTCCAAATGATGAGCCAGTTGAGTAAGCTTGACAGAGCGGGGACGGTCAAATGCTGCCTTTATATTGTATGAAACCGGTCCCGGTTCCCACGAAGATGGCGATTACGGATCCCGAATAGTGGTATCATAGGTCTTTAAAAGGCCAGGTTCACGATAGGACCCCGACAGCCTACCACAGCATCACTGCAGTTGATGGGGACCTGGTGATCGCCATCCCCACCCTGCTAGACACGCTGTTGTTGGTGCCGCTGTTAGCGTCAAGAGGGCCGTGTCCTGGAATATGCATCGGCACCTCGGGCCGTCGGCTGCATCATTGTCGGCAGAGATATAGTGAGAATAGTCGGCAATACCTGCAGGGAAAAAACTACTTCCGATGATATATAAACATTACGATCCAATCTGTTTGCTAAACTCAAGAATGCACCATCCTCCATCCGTTCTATATTAAGATAATTGGTTCAATTCCTAGGCCGATTCCTGGACGATTCAATTCACGACTTCTGTTCAGGCGAAAAAGGTAAAAATGCAACTGAAATCTCCATTTCCTGACCTTGTCATCCCTGAAACAAATATCGTCCATCACGTCTTCCCCCCGGATCAACCAGTATCTGATCGACCACAATGGATCGACGCAAAAGATCCTAGTCATAGCCTCAGTCCCGCACAAGCGTTGTTGTTTGCGAAGCAATTTGCTTGCGCATTAGATCGCCGACAGGTCCCTAGGAATACTGTTATTTTGCTTGTTTGTCCTAATCACATCTTTATCCCTGCAATATATTATGGCATAGTGGGATCAGGAAGAATCTTCAGGTAAGTCGAAATATATTGCTGGAGAAAATAGTCAAGACTTTGGGAAGGAGCCAATGCTTTTTGGTTTTCAAGATCGGCTTGTCGCTAATAGCTATCTTTTTTTGGAAACAGTGGCGTCAGTCCTGCCTCGACAACTTCAGGTCAGTGAAACAGCAGCATACCAGGCCGTATGGAGAGAAACTATGCTGACTGACATAGAACTAACACACCTGATGAAGGTTGCCCGTCCAGAATTGACCATAGTTCATCCGTCACTTCTTACAACGGTACTCGAGGCCTCACAGGCTGCGGGGATCAATCACTCAAAGATCTTTCAATTCTCGGATCGGCCTACAACTTCCCCACAAGGCAGTACCCCAGACTTGAGAAGCATTCTTCCGTCTCTTTGGGAAGCGGAATCTTATGACTGGCTGGACCTGCGCGGCAAGGCTGCTCAGAACACAACGGCGGCGATCAATTTTTCATCTGGCACAACAGGACTGCCCAAAGGAGTCAGCATTAGCCACCACAACATGGTGGCTAACTTGGAGCAGGTCTCTTTCATTACCAAATTGGACACACAAAAAGCCACCAACGGCCGATGGGTCGGATTTCTCCCTATGTATCATGCCTATGGACAGTTATACTCGTGTCTGATGTGCGTCCTGCTCAGCAACCCGGTCTATATTATGACCAAGTTTGATTTCATCGATCTGATGCAAACAATTCAAAACTACCGCCTTACTACAATACATCTGGTGCCACGTGAGATTGACCCCAGCTTAGTCTATAATGAAGTTTAGATCTAATTCGACTGACTTCACCACAGCTGTGCTGAAAATGATGGCAGATCGCCCTGAAACAGCTCAGTACGACCTCAGTTCCGTTCAAGATGTCCTCTGCGGCGCTGCTCCATTGTCACCAGACCTGCGCGACCGCATTCGCACACGCTTTGGAATCATTATCCGCGAAGGATACGGCATGACGGAGCTTACCTGTGCAGCGATGCAGACACCAATACGACTTGCTCAAGAAGGGTAGGTACTATATTAGTCCATTACATTCTTATTATTTTTAGATCTTGATTTTTATTCAACCAGCAGGACCAATTCGATCGGTGTCCTTCTACCTAACACGAAATGTAGGCTCTTGACAGCAGAAGGCGACGAGGCAGCAGACGGCCGACCAGGGGAGCTCTATATTCATGGACCACAGGTTTTTCAATCATACTGGCTCAATGAGATGGCCACAAAAGAGAGCAAAACATTGGATGGTTGGTTGAAGACAGGAGATATTGCCCTCAGACGCCATGCCGAATTCTGGATTGTCGATCGAGGAAAGGTACGTACTGAACCGCCACCTGCCACAAATGTCACTGACAATCCGCAGGAATTGATCAAGGTTAATGGACTCCAAGTTTCTCCGGCGGAACTGGAAGCCATTCTGGGAGAGAACTCGTACGTTTCAGATGCGGCCGTGGTCGGCGTTGCGACGTAAGTTCAATGTGTTGTTTCTATCGTTCTGACAGTGATCTACAAAGGGGAATGGCTAAAAGATCTGGCAGTGAGCGAGGAGAAGCGCCTCGGGCATACGTCAGCATCAAGGACGAAGCCAAGGACCATACCACCGAGGAACAACTTGCAGCTTGGGTTGCACACCGTGTCGCGCGGCACAAATGGTTGACGGGTGGGGTGATGATTGTGGACGGAATTCCTCGGCTAGCAAGTGGAAAGATTGATCGAAAAATCATTAGAGGCTGGACAAAGGGAGAGAGCACCCAAGATACTCGGTCGAAGCTGTGACGTAACAAGATGGATCTAGAACGCTGAATACGGAGAACAAAAAGACTGCTAGTCTTGTCTGCCCACATCTACCTTGTATCTATCATTCAGAAGGCACCCCGGTATTGCAACTCACACCGAGCTTTCAACCTTCGTGAACACAGATCTTCCTCAATATGAGCTCTCGATGAATCGCCAACGATCTTGTCAGGGTAAATCTCCCGCTAGTAATTTACTAGGTCCATCATGCGCATCCTGATCACCTGATGATCTCCTGTTATAGAAAGTGGCAATGCGGTGCAATTTCCACAGTCCGGCAATTTTTCCCGCTTTCTGCTCCCTATAAATACAGACATTACAGATAGTCTGAATACCATCGTTTTCATCGGTGTCACATCTGACTAGTTTTACTAGTGAATACGCACATTCCGCATTTCCACAGATCTTCTAGCGAGCGTGTGGGGTAACAGGCTAGTTAACTTAACTAGCGCGTTTTAGCCAGCATCGGCCCACCATCTCTCACCCTGCGTCACAACACTCACATGGCCACCGGGAGGACGAAAACTCAGCAGGTAGACATGCTTGCGACAAGACACCCTCTTTCTCCGCAGGCGAGTCGTCAATCACGCCGGTCACGCATTGCGTGCCTGGATTGTCGTCGCCGCAAAGTGAGATGTAATGTTGCGGTATATGGACGACCCTGTACTAACTGCCGTCTCGATGGCTTCGAATGCATCACTCGCCCAGGGAACCCAAGGAATTCCAGAATACCAGCTGATAATACATCTATGGCGGATATCCCTCGGGCTTCGAACAGTGATAACAGTCACGATGAATGTACGGCTACCTCCATAACAACTAGTAGTCAGATGAGCGGCCTTGGTGCTTCTGAGATGAACAGCTTGGAGACTCAACGCGATGGCACCATCCCTGCGGATGCTGGGGCACTGCAACTGAACATGGCACCAAACACCTGCTCGTGTACGTTCTCCGATTTCTCCAGCGATCTGTTTCTAGACCGTCTGGAGAAAATCAACCACCTTCGAGAGGAGAAAGCACTCCTAGAACCAAGCGCTAATTTTCTGAACAGACGACTTGGAGACTAAAAGCGAAGTCCTCTTGTTCTTTTCCTACTATCCTTACCTACAAGCACCCAACCTACGGCGTTTGCAGCCAGCCGACGTAGCTTTTCTGGAATCCAAAAAGAGTCTCCACGTCCCTACGGGGCCGTTCCTGAACAAACTTGTTGCCCACTATTTCCTTTATGTTCACCCGTGCTTGCCAATTATCGACGAGGCGGAATTTTGGCCAATGTTTCATCAGAGAGAGTGTGGGAATTCTTCCTTTTCTCTACTTGTCTTTCAGGCCATGTTGTTCGTTGCTTGCAGTGTAAGTTTCCACATCCCAGTTCCTCGAGACCATCCCGAGGAACCTGCTGTATATTCCAATGACACGTGGCTAATCCTTTTCAAGTACATCTCATTGGCCGAGGCCAGGAAATGGGGCGCTGAATCAATTCTCGCGATACGCAATCTGTTTTACCGACGAGCCAAGGTACGTTTTACACAATATTTGCATCCACTACCCCCGTTTCCGAGGCAAGAGCTGACAAGACGATAAGTTGCTTTATGACTTTGGCGTCGAGGAAGATCATCTTCGTATTTCCCAAGCATTAACATTGCTTACTTTTCAGAGCACCGGCTCAGATCATTTTAGCAACACAACTTGGCTCGCTCTTGCGATCCAGCATGCTCGCGCTGTAAACGCGCATATCTATTATCGGTGCCCAACCAAAGCTAGATACAAGCGGTCCGATCTCAAACGGCTCTGGTGGTGCCTTGTCATTCGTGATCGGAACATTGCATTGGGCATGCGGCGGTCTCTCCAGATTCTTCCCACTCATTTTGACACTGCATCACGAGATCCGTTGCTGCTCGAAGACCTATCTGTGGAGATCAATGCCTCCGAGGTCTATGACCCTAACACCAAAGTCATGCTTTGCCAAATCCTAACCAGCCAGTGCCAGCTTGCTGTTGCTTTGACGACTCTGATAATGACAGTCTATCCTTCGGAACCTTTCCAAGATTCGCAAGAGGGCCTCACGTCTGAATCGACTCGAGTTAACGATACCAAGTCACGTCTCGATTATTGGAAGACCCACCAAATGCTCCTATCATCGCCAGAAGACTCGAATTGCCATGCGTCTATCTCATTTTACAAGCAATTGACTTCTATATATTTTGAGTAAGTGCCGACGACTCCTTTAAGCGAAGCACCTCTAGGAACAAATAGCTGATGTGATTATAAACTAGGACCGCTCGCTTAGCACTATACCACCACATCTCTTTCCGTATTTATCAACACCAGCGCCACGAAAATATGCCCGATATGATGAACGCGGTTAAAGCGATCAATGATAAGGTAAAACGTTTTGTCGTTGATGGCACAGCTGGCCACTTGCCTATCAGTATTGTCGCGTACACTGTCTTGCCGCAGATGTTGTTGAACTTCAATCTTCGACTCGCTGGTAACAATATAGGCCGCAGGCGCCAAGAACAGATCCTGAAGATGTACGCGGAACTTAATGGCCAGTATTGTTTGCGTTACGACGTATCACATGTGACGTTCTGGACGAACCAGATTCTACGTCTGTTTGAGTCGGCCTTATCGCGCAGCAGACTGCGCACTGCGGAACTTGTTCATCGTGAAAGGTTGTCTCCTTTAAAGGGCCCTTCATATTTGCTCGAACTCCAGCCGGCACTATACTTTCAGCTAGCTGGCATGCTTGATTCTTCGATGGCCACCGGTCACCTGGCTCTAGAACAACCGAAGTCCACGTCGATAACCTCAACAACTGCTTTTTCTATGCCCTTGGAATTCCCGCTGTGTCCAGAGCTCGCAGAGGCTTCTTTTTCACATCCTCGATCAGATCCCCAACAGTTTGACCAAACAGTGCCACTCCAACCTGTGCTGGAAATAGAAGATTCCGCAGCCAGCACAGAGCAAATTACTGGGCATGGTTGCATGAACAGAATGCTCGCGCCGAGCATTAGCAATTCGAGCCCTGATGCGGTACACCTTTTCGACGAAGAAACTACGGATGTGGATGGCAGCGAGCTCATTAAAAGCGACCCAGCTTCAGTTGACATGCTCTGGAGCGGTATAGCGTTATTTGGAGAGTAACCGTGATCATATAGTAGCAGATTAATATGTGTGTATTGTTTCTTTTGACCGCCTTCCACTCCCTTGTCTACTCTTCCCTCTTTTTCATATTCACTTTGAACCCATAGATTCTGAAATCGTCAAGTTCCGATCTGGGGTATGGACGAAAAATGCTGTAATAAATTACAGTATCATGGCTTCTTCCCATCTCGCTTAAATGGTATGTATATTGTAGGCGAATATTATTAGACAGAGCACTGTTCATAGGATCTTCAAAGATAGCAGTGTAAATGATGTGTGTAACAACATGCCACTTTCCAGGTAATCAGCGTGATGGCATGTCATTATGACACCACGACTGCATCCCATGTCGGTATTACTGAATGTTAGGCGGATCCCAAAGTCAGTGATCTACATTACTGCACCTCGGTTCCGGGATTGCTGGGGATTTGCGGGGTAGTGGGCCTTGCCACTACCACGATCCCTCAAATGAACATTGCATGGTTGTTAGCTGCCCGCTTCTCAGGGTCCCGTCCGAACCCTCGGCTAAGTATCCACTTGCGCACTGTGCTTCAGCCCCTGCTCTTGGTCCATCTTCTATCAGAATCTGTATCTTCTTAAGGACTTTGAGACGTATTATTTAAATAGGACACCATGTTCTCCGAGCATTGGTATTCCACCAGTCTGTGTCCTCATAAGGGAGATTCTTGTGAATCATGCTATTTAACTCTCCAAATGCAACCACAATCCTTGCGAGCATCAGCGGCATAGCCACTCATGTTCTCTTCTATCGCCATGGCGAATGGGACATCAAGGCTCCTCAGCTCGTGATCTCATACCTTGTTCTCCTGCTAGTTGCCATAGTTCTGGAGCGGATGGAGCTGTATGGCCCTGACGCTGGCGTACCACACCACTGGGCCGTCAAAGTGGTGGGACACCATGTACTGGGCATCTATGGGAGCATGCTCTTCTATAGAGCCTTTTTGCACCGTCTATCACAGTTTCCGGGGCCAGTCCTCGCAAGATTATCAAACTTCTATGTGTCTGCCCTGTCAGCTAGAAAGCTACATCTTTACGAGGAGGTCGAGAAACTCCACAAGCAGTATGGGGATTACGTGCGGTTAGGTTAGAAATATTGTCCCTCTTCCATTTCCTCGCTACGTCCAAACAATGCCGACTAACGAAAGCAACTCTTTTAAACCACCAGGGCCCACTGAGTTGTCCATTGCGGATCCAGACGCAGTAAAAGCGATATACAGCTCTCAGGCAAAGGTCTCCAAGGGCCCATGGTACACGATATTGGAACCGCGGGTCTCACTCCAGATGGTCAGGAATAAGCAAGAACATGCGCGGCGAAGAAAAGTCTGGGATCAAGGCTTCAGCGCCCGAGGTATGGAATCTGCACCACCTGGAATGACCCACATGGCTCTGGAGTTGTATTCTAATGATTTTAGCCCTGCGTGATTATGAACCTCGCGTCTCTCATTACACAGATCAACTCATCCAGGCTATCGATAAGGATCTGGGGACTTCAATGAATGTCTCCCGGTGGTTCAATTACTACAGCTTTGACGTGATGGGTGATCTGTCATTTGGGAAATCATTCAATATGCTGGTCGATGGGCAAGACGCTTACATTTTAAAGCAATTGCACGCCGACATGAAAGGCATTGGGCTCTTTAGCCACCTGACCTGGCTGTTTCCATTCATTAAGAGGATACCTGGTGTGAACGCGGACTATCTCAAATTTTGGAATTGGGTAGACGGGCGTGTCAATGAGAGAATTCAGGTTAGTCTATCTTTCTCAATCATTCAGGGAAGACGGGAGTCCAAGAGTTCGAAAGCTCATGGAACGTTTGGGGACAGAATAATCCCGATCGTCCAGATGTTTTCTCATGGATCCTCAAAGCATATGAGCAAGGTCCCAAAACCAAGCAGGACCACCTCGACCTTCATGGGGATGCGTACTTGATTATCGTTGCCGGCAGGTATCGTACCCATTTGTTCTCTCCTTGTTTTTCTTGATGATGAAAAAGGGCCTGAACTTACTTATTGGATCCATAGTGACACCACTGCTGCGACCCTTACCAACATTTTCTTCCACCTAAGCGCAGACCTCACTTTGTACAAAAAGCTACAGACAGAGTTAGATGCCTTGCCAGACCTGTCTCACGACAAGTTGACAGGAGTGAAACTACTTGACGCAGTGATCAATGAAACTCTCCGGCTACACCCCGCTGTGCCATCCGGTACCCAGCGTTTGTCTCCGCCGGGAGGTATGACTATTGGCAACACATATATCCCCGGAGACGTGATGGTATGCATACCATCACACACATTGTTCAGAGGTAAGAAAATTATCCTGTCACTAGCGCTTCACCAATCAGAAATGGAACCATACAGGTATATAGCAGTACTAACCGTGGTCAGATGAGCGAGTCTTTGTTCGGCCAGGGGAGTTCTTACCTGAGAGGTGGACTACCAGCCCAGAACTTGTCAAAAATGTATCAGCATTTATTCCATTCAATAGTGGTATGTTTGTCACATTGGTTGATTTCTTTACCTATACTTTTTTCACAAAAGGACAGTACAAGCGCCTGTTCTGAAGAGCTAACAATCTCTTACGCAGGCCCATATGCCTGTGTTGGGAAACAATTCGCCCTGATGGAGCTCCGCCGGGTGGTCGCTGAGATTCTAACCCGTTATGATGTCTCGTTCGCTCCAGACCAAATGGAGTCTGCTTTCTGGGATGGAAAGCGCGATACATTTACATTGGTCACGGCACCGTTACAGCTGATATTCAAGAAGAGGGAGGGCAAGGAACTCTGATATGCTACAGAACAAACAAATTAATAGTTTGGTTGCATCTTCACCTTAAATTTCTTTCACTTGTTTCCTGTTCCGTTCTTGTTCAATCCCCCTAGGCTCACTAGTAGGATCTCGATAGAAAGCCTCATCATTTTTTCCTCTTTTTGATCCATTTTCCATCCATAATGCCATACAAATGAAGGGTTCGGTTGATTTTCTTTATGCTCACATTTGCGCCCGCATCTCCAGATCACGCATATATATGTACCAGTGTCCAAAATCACCTCTGCACATCAATTCCCCAATCTCCCTGATCCATAATACTATCTTGTCACGCTAGTAAGAATCTAGTTAGGTGGTGAGCTCTGCCATGGCCCAATGCGCAAGACGTCCGAGCTCACCATCTAACTTCCCTAGCACAACTGTAAACAGGCCACACCTACCTAAATCGATATTTACATCAAAATGGGACACGCCCTAGATGACATCTGTGACTATTAAGAAGGACTGAAACATAACAACGCGAAGTCTACGTAATATTTCACCTAATACTGGTCGCCCGGCGTCCAAAAGAATCCTTACACCTGTTTGTGGCCCAATTTGGAGGCCCATGGCGCAAATCCCAACACAAATGGGCTGGGACTGGGCCGACGACGTGGGCCCTGATGAAGCCTAGATAAGATGTCACATCGCAGTGAAAGAGCTGAATATGGCAATAAAATCCATTCAATATTAATAAATACATCTATTTACCATATAGTCAAAATCTTACTTAGAATAAAAATTGAACGTAGAATTTAATCATCTGGATGGAGTTTGGGACACTATCTCCGCTGGCAGGGTGCGGGGTTGCGGATGGCTATTAGTGAGCCGGGGGGGGCCTAACTTTCCCTGTCTGATGTGTTGCATGAAAAAACCTGAGTTGTCTACTCTGTCTCTTTTCTTAAGCTTCGCTCCAAATCAGATCTAGCATAATTACCAGTATTTAACCGACGGCTGCCTTTTCACCATGTCTTCCCCACCGAACATTCCTCTCGTCAAGCTGCAAGATGGCACCGAAATATCAGTGGTACGACTTCATCTCTATCTTCTGCACTGGCGAATGACTTGCTCACTATTGAACAGCTGGGATTTGGCACCGGAACAGCGTGGTACAAGCCCGACCGCTTCTCTGCCTTCAACCCAGACATGGTCAAGATGGCCAAGGACGCCATCACCGTTGGCTATCGTCATCTCGATACTGCAGAGGGATATGGCACCGAGACTGAGCTCGGCCAGGCCATCAAGGAAAGCGACGTGCCCCGCGAGGAGCTCTTCGTCACCACCAAGCTGGCTCAGACGATCAGCGAGGGCAAAATCGAGGACATCCCTGTTGGCCTCGAGAACTGTCTGAAGCGAATGCAGCTGGACTACGTCGATTTGTAAGCAGCTGTACCACTCTAACCCATCACTTATAGCTGATGATGGGCCAGGCTTTGCCTCCATTCTCCATATACAACCAAGGACAACATCTACGACGAAGCTGCTGTCGCCGAGACATGGAAGCTCTTTGAGTCTCTTCAGCGCTCCGGCAAGGCTCGCACGATTGGCATCTCCAACTTTCGTCAGGTCCACGTCGAGAATCTACTCAAGACTGCCGAGATTAAACCCGTCGTCAACCAGATCCAGTTTAATCCCTATATCCAAGGCGCGCCACAGTACGCTAAGTGGCTGCAGTCTCATGGCATTGCCGTCCAGAGCTGGATGAGTCTCGCACCCATTACATGGCTGAAGGGAAAGCACCTCGAGGCTACCTTGGAAGAGCTCTCGGCCAAGTATGAAGTGAGCAAGAGCACCATTTTGATCCGCTGGCAGCTGGACCAGAAAATCATCGTGCTTAACACTACCAAGAAGGTTGAGCGAATGAAGGAGTTCTTCGCAGCCGTTGATTTGAAGCTGAGTGAAGAAGATAGAGACAAGATTACAAAAGTTGGACAAGAAGCGCATCTGCGTATTCCGGTGGGGAACCTCTTTGACGGGGGCGATTACAGTCCGTACTGAGCTTCTGGGAGAAGAGCGACGCTACAGAGACATTAGACGATCAATGTGAAGATGTTCTATTTGCTGCGTGACTTGCATCGACACGAGTCTATGACGTGAATTGGTCCAACTGGTGTTCTAACCATTCTCCGGGTATGAGACGGCCGTAGCTGCAGTCAATTAATTCGCTCTACAGGGTCATTTGGGCATGTGGAGACCTCAGAAAAAGGCGTTAGCGTGCTGACGGCTAGAAATTGGCGGAATGGTGGGATGGCGGGATGATGAAATCCTTATGGGCGATCGATCAGGCGATCAGGATGCTGCAGATGAAACCACCTAGTAATTTACTAGTGATGGTCTTACCCGACAGGTTTAAATCAAGGATTTATTCCTTTCCGGTTTGTATGCCATTTTGGGACGTTTTACGTGCTAGATTTGACTTCTCACTTTTCCTAGTTTGCATTTTCACAACATGATTTCTTTAATGAAGTTGAGGGATGTTGGCTAACTTCGTTACTAACAAATTCAGCTTTGAACGACTCCAAATCTTAGTTTAATCTGAATAAAAACCAAGAAAGCAAATATCAATTTTAACTAGGCATCTTTTGTAATTAACGATGTTCAAATCGACCAACTTGACCATCTCTGTTGAAAAGAGTCTCCCTTAACCAGATAACAAATCAGCCGCCTTTTCTGCTACAGCGTAAAGCATTGCCTGATAGTGAGCCGCCACTGTGACTGGGAGGATACTAGCATCGACCACGCGCAATCCTTCTACGCCATATACGCATAGGTTCGTGTCCACAGCTTTTCCCATTGCGACAGATCCTGCTGGATGGTAGAAAGTGTTTCCACCGTGTCTCACTCGGACATCAATTTCCTTGTCGGTTGAATCAGGCCTCAAGGGAGCCACTCCCTGGCCTGTGGTCTCGCACTCTATGATGTCTCGTCCCTCGGACGTGCCAAACAGAAGCTTGTTGACTTGTCTGATGCCGACTCGCATGACTGCACGGTCAACTTCTGACGCGTAGTAGTTTGGGTCAATGCGTGGAGGGGACAAGGGGTCCGCCGACGCCAGCGTAATGCTACCCATGGAGGTAGGCGCCATGCCCAATACTGCCGTTGCGATGTGGGTACCGTCCATGGGAACATCAACTTTGGCAATAGGCGCGCCTGCAGGAGCATAGATGACCAAGATCTCGAGATGGCAGACATCTGACGCCAGGTAAGGGTGATCCTTGGTAATTGTCTCGCCATCGCATTTCAAGGCATGTTCCAAATCCTCGCGTCGAACTCGTACGGAAACGACCCAGTCAGAAGGCAGACCTTTGGCGTAAGCCGGGTCACTCCAGAGCGGCGTACCAATGGAAAGACCTTTCTCTGGCTCTCGTAATCTCCACCATTGATTGAAGGCAAAGTGATCATGGAAATTGCGACCAACCTCGGGAGCATTGACAAGCTGGGGGATCCCGTGCTGTTTTAGCTCTTCAGCTGGACCTATGCCGGAAAGCATCAACACCTGTGGCGTGCGATAAGCGCCAGCCGACACGATTACCTCCCGGGACGCCATGAAACGTTGTCCATCAAGAGTCTCAACACCAGTAGCAACTTTTTTGCCATTTTTTTCCTCCAGCAAAACGCGCCTGATAGTTGTGTCTGTGAGGACGCTGACGCTGGATTGCAAAGAGAGCCCATAGATCTCGTTGGCTATCTGACGCTGACCGTCACGCCAATTCTCTGTCAATTCTGCCAATCCCTCCGGAGATCCAGCGTTGGCATCTGGCGTGTACTTCACTCCCAGACGCTCCCACGCGGCCCTTATCGGTTCCCTCAGGGGGTACTGACGCTTGGGGCTGCTGGCAGAGACTGATATATTATGAATAGGGCCATGGTAGCCGTGTTGTGTAGGATTCAGGCCCGCATCAAAATGTGTCTCCGAGCGTTTGGAGTATGGTAGCAGACCCTCATAACTCCAGCCCGGGTCGCCGACCTTTTCGGCCCAACGATCGTAGTCACCTCTGTTGCCGCGGGTCCAGGTACCATAATTGATAGCTGAGCTTCCACCAAGAGCTTTGCCAGCACTGTTGTAGCATTCTCGACCGTTTAGATGCGTCTGAGGTACCGTGTTGAAGGCATAATCGAGTGGAGAGCCATGAGCGCCGAAGCAGGCTAGTGGGGCGCTGGTGAGAGGGTGTCCGGCCACGTTGGGGCCCGCCTCAATGACAAGGATACGACGTGATGACTGACTTTCCGCCAGGCGAGTGGCGAGGGCGCACCCAGTCAATCCACCCCCGATGATAATATAGTCGTGTGCCATATCGGACATAATGTGAAGAGAGACTTCACGAAAAGGAACTTCTGGAGTTGGTAGGTAATAAGCTAGAATCGAAAGAGATTTGAGGTATTTCAAATGGACGAAGGTGTATTCATTTTCCAGGGGGCACTCGGATCTTTTATACCAGAGGCAAGGGCATCACTGTTCATTCAATTATTTCTAACAGCATGCTTGATAATCTGTATACTGTAGGCTGCTAAGCCATTTACGCTATCTAGATTCGTCATCCAGTGGGTCTCCACTGATTAAACTACACGATCGGACCAATGAAACGGTTGAACCTTGCTCCACCACCAACCTTCTAGACGAAATGGGGGCCATATGGATGAAACAACAACCGTAAACTAAGCTACCTGTCCCTGTTGCAAAGCTGAACGTTTCCACTCCCGTGAAATTTTTCAAGAGTTTTGCAGGGTACAACACGACTTGAAAGTCTGCAATGCCTGAACACAAGACCAACCACGCAGACATTTTGTCGTTTCCATGGCCATCTCCAGGGAATAGTCCTGGCATTTCGGGCTGCTTTCCAACATCTCCTTCACAATTAGGGCCTTTTCATCTTGAATCCAATCCACGATTAACTCGGTTGAAATATCTGTCCCAGGATATGCAGACCGGCTCGATACCTCGAGGTCCCTCATGTTGTCTTCTCGGATTCTTTGCATCTCCAGCTCATATCGCATTCGCTCTATCGCGACAAAGACAGCCCACTGTGAATCATATATCCCCTCACGGTGGGGCCAGGATCGAAGGAGCTCGATGCTTCTCCGACGTAGGCTGTAACTGGGACATTGGAAGGCGATCGTGAAAAGTGCCGGCAAAACCCCCATATCCAGGGTGAAGGCCGGGCGTTCTGGATACTTCAAAAACAACTCTTCGACGAGCGCAAGACTGATCTCGTATTCGGGTTTGAATTTATCAAGGGCTACCGGGTCCCGAACAAGGCACGTTCTCACGGACACCGACATGGTGTTCCATAGAATATCCATAATATCTGCTGCTTTCTGGCTCTTGCGATCCAGAAGACCATACCGCCGGGTACTTAGATCCTTGAAGTTCTCAATGAACTGGGCTAGCTCCGACAATATCTCTTGTTGCTGCATCAGTAACCGCCTATAATCTGACGCGATCTCTTGATCGGGCAGGGACCAAGAACTTGAAACGAAAGGGAAAGCGCGGCTTGCTAGAGGTTCAATGGCACGGCGCGCCTCTTGCACACTCATAAATGGATTTGAAAGATCCAAGTCTGAATGAGAAGAAGAAGGCAGCTCTTCTTCAATACGAAGGACCGGGCCCCCAACCCCATAGTAGGCAGACTGGATATCGAGTTGCGCAAAGGCCGCGACCAGACAATCTTCTATAGGGGACTCGTGGGCTGGTGAGGTGACAAGTTGCCTTTGAGCTTTTAGCTCGTCCACGATCCGAAGACCTGCACGAAGATGGTGGAACGCTTCGTCGTATCGCCCCCGTAGCAGTTCCATCAAAAGAAATAATAGGCAGCAAACTAGCACGACCTCTTGCTTATGGGGATCATGCGATACAGAGCGGCTGTTCAAGTTAGCAAGTGACCGACCCGCCTGGTCCATGGCGAAGTAGTGCCAGTTACTGGAGAGATCTTGACCAGGAAGTGGAGCACCGCTAACTTCAATATCTTGGTAGATCGCGCTCAGCGCCACAGCCGCATGGGACACAGCCCGCTCCCCAGTTCCCATTTGGAGGACCAATTTCCGCCATAAAACGGAATCGAAAAAGTCTCCTAGGGCTGGAAGTACCCTGTATTGGAAATGGGAGAAACACCGCTTTTCGTCCGAAGTCATAGACCCCGTAGAGCCGTTTGTCGGCCTCTGAAAGAGTAATCTGCTGGGGGCTTTACGGTTTCTCCAGCCTGACTTCTTGGGGAAAGGCAGTCGCTGTACATCATAGCCGTCGCAGGGTCGGCCTGTGGACGTGCAATTCTCACACACGTTCAGAGTTTCGTCACACTTGATATGGCGGGTTCTGCGTCAAGAGGATTAACAATTTAGGACCCGGCCTTGGACCAACAGAGGCTTTAAGTCTTATACTCAAGCGATATGAACTCACCGGCAGGTGCGGCATCCCGTGCGGGACCTTCTGGTGTATTTCCGCTGTCGGGTCGCGGTTGGCAGGATTTGTGTCTGAGACATACTATGACTGCAGAGAGGATCTTTGGCTCAGATAGAAGTCGTCGAATCCTTCAAGAGAGGGAACATAGGGTGGTGCTTACTGATCGGTCGATTTATCTGGGTTCGCCATCTTGCACTTTTTTGGCCCCCATGATCCTGGCCTCCCTTGATTGGCTCGTCCCTACATACTATTTCCGGTTAGTATTTGTCGAGCTGAATACCCCAAGCGGCCCCCGGGCCCACTTTGTCTCCCAGCAACCCAAACACTAAATTCTGTAATAGCGGCGCATGCGACAACTAAGGGTCTGGTCGAGGGCGCCACAACTAGGAGTCTAGTCGTCACAGCCCAGGACAATACGGAAATGGAATGATTCGTCATTCCACCAAATGCTTAGTGGACTTTAACTATTAACTAAACGTTATATATTATAAATATTTTTATTGTTTTTATAATAATTAAGATATATTTAATTGGTATGGATCAAAAGATACTTTCCACATCACTCAGCAAGTTGATTAAGAACCTCACCTACTATATTAAGTACAGTGGCACCGCAAAAGTCTGTGGACCCCCCCCTACACCGCTATTTTCTGCCACCTATTTTCTGCCGTCCTAAAAACTCCATAAAATAATCATTAATTGAATTAATACTTAGTATACCACCCATTAGCTTCAATAATAGCTTGCACACGACGCGGCATACTCTCTGAGAGGTTCTCTAGAATAGTAAGATCTAGTTCTTGCCATGCTTGCTCTGTAGTATCAACTAGAATATCTAAAGTTGCGTCATTATTAGGCATATGTAGAAGATCAGGGCGAATCTGATAGATTTTCTGTTTCAATAGCGTCCAAAGATTCTCAATTGGATTAAGATTAGGCGAATAAGGGGGCCATATTATGATCTCTCGCCTAAGGGAAGCAAGATAGTCTCGGACAATATGCGCGGTGTGGGATGGAGCATTATCTTGTTGAAAAATTGATCTTGGATCCTTAAGCAATGTTGGTAGGATTCGGCGGTATAGATCAAGGATAACGAAGCGATTCACACCTCCTCGGGCTGAGTTTGGATCCCTATAGAGCGGAATAAGTCCAGTCCGTCGAGTTGAGCCTGAAAATGAAGCCCAAAACATCTGTTTAATCTGGTAGCCCTTATACGGAGTAGGTTGGACTTCGCCTTGGATTGGTTGGTCTTTTGGACGGATAAATGAATACTCTGGTCGAAGTCCGATACCACGCTCAATCGTACATTCATCAGAGAAAAAGACACGGTCAAATTCCTCTTTTGTATACCCCGAATATTTGTCTGCCCACGCGAGGCGTTGAGCGGCAATCTCAGGTGTAAGATATGGTCTTTTCATAACCCGCCACTTCTTAAGACCCTCGACACAGAGAAGACGAGCAATTGAGTCTTTTTTGCACTTATTACTAACCTCAGACAGTAGGTCATCGTATGTGACTCGGGGTTCTTCATGTATCTTTTCAAGGATCTTTTGACGGTCATTCTCATCGAGGACTTTCGGCCGTCCTGACCGCTTTGCAGACTCTTCTTTATGCCGAATACGCGACCGTAGACATGTCATTTTGATAGTCGATAGTGGAATATCAGGGAATTTCTTATAGATCGCTCCATATGACCAATCAGCAGTCTCTCTTAGCGTAGTGATTTGTGTTCGAATATTAACGTCTAATTCGCAATTCCGACGTCTTGGGGCACTATCTAGGGGTGCTAGAGGTGGCCGAGGGGCAGTAGGTAGAGGGCCCCTTGGTACTAGCCGTGGTCTAGGTAAAGATCGCACGCGAGGCATAGTTAACTAGTGATAATAACCATAATAATCTAAACATGCTACTATTCGCGACGCGTTCTACTAGTCTGATTTAGGAAGCGGTGTAGGCGGTGAAAAATGGCGGTGTAGGGGGGGGGTCACAGACTTTTGCGGTGCCACTGTACGAATTCGTATTTGGTCTGGTAGGAAATAAAACCAACACGGCGATGGATTGTGCGCAAATGATTTCACAAACACCATTCGATAGATAGAATGGCGCATTCGGAGATAAGCGGGCAAGCTCGCTAAGGCTGCCGGCCCCTGTCCGTGCGGTTAATCTCACAAGTTTCCCGTCTGACGCAGCTGACTTCAGTCTCAGCAGCGATTCAAAGGTGAACAGGAAGACAGAGGGCTTGGAGGTATAGATTGACTATCTTCGACCACCTATCATGATGAGTGCACTTCCCGGAGGCGGCCACTTGAAGGTCCTCGTTCTAGGCATGCCCCGGACTGGAACCCAATGTAAGCTTCTAGTAGCTTTGATATTCAGTCTGTCTCACCGTGAGCCTAGCCCTCGCAGACGCGTTAGCCGAGCTCGGGCAGGGTCCGATCTACCACATGCGCGACGTAGCCAAGAACAATCATCAAAGGCAGTGGATCGCTGCCCTAGAGGCCAAATTTGAGGGGCGCGGATCCCCTTTTGGACGAAAGGAGTTTGAGGGCTTCCTGGGGGGCTTCACAGTAATCCTCCGAAACTTTGATTCGAATGTCTGATCATGCTTTACTGACCGCAAGCAAAGGGTGTGTCGGATTTCCCGGCATCCATTTTCTCGGACGAATTGGTTGCGGCGTTTCCCGAGGCCAAGGTCATCCTTACAGTGCGGGATGAAGACAAATGGTTCGACTCCATGATGGCGACCATATGGCATGCGTGGAGTGCGCCCGATGCGCCCAAGGAGACGCCTATGAGGCTGTTGGCGGACAAGTACCATCGCTATATGTGGCAGAATGACTTCCCCCTATATGGGCGCGAGAGGTACCGGGCGCACAATGCTCATCTCCGGTCGATTGCCCCGGAGAATAGGCTGCTAGTGTACGAGATCAAGGACGGATGGAAGCCGCTTTGTGCGTTTTTGGGACTGGATGAACCTGCAACCACTTTTCCGAGACATGATGACTGGTTAGAATATAAGCGGGTTCATGGAAAGGCTTGAAGAGGAGGTGTCGAGTTTGTTAGCCAGGTTTCTCCTAGCATATCACGAACGAGATCTAGTTTTGAGATAGGCAATCTCGATGCCATCTCGCCTGCCGCAACTCTACTTGTCGCGCAAGAGGTCCTAGAGCCTGAAAGTCGAACGACAGGCTCGGGTGTGAAGGCATGGATATAGATCGTGTAAGTATATCATACCAGGTTCACCAAATGTCAAATAAAATACAAGATTTATTCTTGGAAGCAAGAGACCTACAGCTAACCCATGTGTAGGGTAGAGTATTTCATGTCAGGCTGTGGGAAATATGTCGTGAGATAACATGGGTTGAACTGATTTCGAATATCCGTGTAACTATATTCTGCCGGCTTTGGCATTTTTACGACCTATTTACATTTCTATTTGTATAATCGCATATATCATGATGAATATTAAAGACAGATGGGCTCGAGTCTAGTAGAACTCCGACAGCTTGTTGTAATACTTCCCTACTTTAGACTATCTTGATGTGTTAGGTTACGGGTTAATCGACCGAGAGGCTGAATCATTATTCTCGTAGCAAAAGTTGGGCATTGTTGGGTTGATTACAGCCTCTCTATGCGTTCTTTGTTCCTTGGTGAGGAAGAGTCATCTTATTCTTGGCTCCTCTTAGTCAACAGGTGACTCTGCCATATACGAAGTAGGTTTTGCCCTTACGTAGCCCTCCTACGCGGTGCCGCACTCACCCAATAGAGGACCATCGTGCAATCGACCCGCACCCTCCCCTGCTACTTGCTTTACTGAGCATCTTTGCATGACATCAATCTAGAACCGAATGAGGTAAAGTCGGAGATAATAGACATTGCCACCCGCGGGATGCATATACATGGACTCGGAACCGGTGCACACAAGCTCAGCGTTACAGAATCGCTCAATCGAACCTAGACATTTCGTCATGCCTCTTAGAGATGGAGGAAGGTCATAAAGAGAGAGAATTATTAGACTGTCTACTATGCGAGAAGAAAGATTATCGAATCTACTATCTAACACCACGGGTCCCGTGACAGGATACGCGAATAGTCTTCAAAATATCATTACTGGCATCCAAATCTGCAATGACAACTTTACAGCCCTCGCGCGAAAAAATTACAGCGGTCTCGGCGCCTATGCCGTGAGCTGCGCCAGTGATTATAGCGGTCTGACCTATAAGGACAAATGAATGAACCTATGTTCTATGAGAATTTTCAGAACATATCTGCCAGCATCTCTTGGGGGAAATTAAGTCGTGGAGCGGAACCCATGTTGATTCACCGTATACACTTTTAGGCTGGAATTTTCGCGATTGAACGAACAAACGTATGTCAAAGACCTTGCGTGGGATAATGGAGGGTTCTGAATAATCGTTATGTCTACGGCTCTGGTTAGAACAATAACTTCAATGCAATATCCACATATACGAAACGATATTCATGATCGGTTTTGTTGACAATATCGGCTCCGTTGGATGCAAGAAGTGTGGCTCTTTCGGCCCGGTCCGAATACCCGGCTTCGGGTATTTTATCCGCCCAAAATTACTTTGAAGGACACCGAGGTAAAGTCCATCAATCACACGAGATTAGTCACTGCGGGGTAATAACTATGGGCTCGGCAAATTCCCGTTCGGGAGTTTTGCTGAATGGCGATTGGAGATGAATAGGGGCATTCTCCAGTTTTTACCAGACAGCCCAGTCTCGATAAACGTATTGCACTGATTTGGCTTTTCTACTTAAAATCGTCGAATCAAAGCGATTCGAGGTGCATTGCACTAGAGTGCAGAAGAGTCATGGGTTCAACAGCAGGTCTCGTCAACGAAGATGAGGGAGCTCGAAAGCTCGATGTCCTCATCATCGGTGCAGGTTTCGGTGGATGTTACAGTCTCTACAAGCTCCGCCAACTAGGGCTCGATGTGCATCTTTTCGAAGCTGGCTCTGGGCTTGGAGGTGTCTGGCATTGGAACACTTACCCCGGAGCTCGTGTGGACTCGGAAATTCCTTACTATCAGTTCTCGGTGCCTGAAGTATGGAGGAAATGGAACTGGTCCGAGCGATTTCCCGGAGGAGAAGAGCTCAGGGCCTACTTCAAACACGTTGATCAGGTTTTGAATCTAAGTAGAGACATCACCTACTCTGCCAATGTGATTGATGCGAGATACGATGAGTCTGTTGCGAGATGGACAGTGTCAGCCCAGAATGGTCAGAAGGCAGTATGCAAATATCTCGTTTGCGCAACTGGCAGCTCCTTCAAGCCACACTACCCGGATTTCAAGAACTTGCAGTCGTTTCAAGGGCAGATAATTCATTCCACTCGCTGGCCAGCTGTTGCAAACACAACAAATAAACGTGTCGCTATCATCGGCTCAGGCGCCACGGCTGTCCAGTGCACCCAAGAGATTGCGAAACAAGCGCAGCATTTGACTGTCTACATTCGCACCGCTAGTATCTCCTTGCCGATGTACCAGCGACCCCTTAGCGAAATAGAGCAGAGAATTAACAAGTCTACCTACAAACGCACTTTTGCACACTGTCGAAAGACGAAGTCTGGTCTCGGATACGACCCTCAGCCTGGTTCTGTATTTGAATTGAATAGCGAAGAACGCGAAGAACTTTGGGAGGAGCTATGGAGTCGCGGTGGATTCAACTTCAACCAAGCCAACTATCGAGACTTCTTGGTAGATCCCAAGGCTAACAAGCTTATGTATGATTTCTGGGCAAAGAAAACACGCCCGAGGCTCAAGAACCCCGACAAAGCTGCATTCCTCGTTCCTGAAACGCCACCTTTCTTTTTTGGAACCAAGCGAAGCAGTCTTGAGCAAGACTATTATGAATGTTGCGATCAGGACAATGTCGACATCGTGGATCTCAAAAAAAACCCTATCGTGGAATTTACGAGGAAGGGAATCATTTGTCAAGATGGGGTAGAGCAAGAATTTGACACCGTCGTCATGGCTACGGGCTTCGACGCCATGACAGGTAGCCTGACTAATATGAATATTCATGGCAGAGATGGTGTGACCTTCAAAGACCGATGGAAAGACGGTGTTTTTACCCATTTGGGCCTTTGCAGCAGTGGATGTCCAAACATGTTCTTTATCTACGGACCTCAAGGCAAGTATTACTTCGAGTTTCATCACAGAGCCACAATTAATCCTTTGAGTAGCTCCTACTGCGTTTACGAATGGGCCTGTGTTTATTGAGAGCCAGGTTGACATTGTCATTGACTTCATCAAGAAACTTCAAAGCCAAGGCATAAAATCCATCGAAGCCCAGCGCAATGCTGAAGAAAAGTGGAAATATGCGATCCAAGAGGCTTGCAACAAGACTTTGATGCCTCTCACTGATTCTTGGTACATGGGAGCCAATATTCCAGGAAAGAAGCGGGAACAGTTGAACTATTTGTCGGGCATTGAGCAGTACGAGCTGGATTGTCGAACAGCTCTAGAAACGCTTGAAGGCTTCACTGTGATCTACAGTGCAGGCAAATAGGTCAATGGTAGTTCCAAATACACGCGAAATTTTTTTTCTAATTAGAACTGGGAGATAAGCAGAGTTATACGATAGTTAGTAGCCCGTGGGAACTATTCAAATGTTGTTCAATTTATTTTTGGTGCACGTTGTCGAGCCTCTCTCTCGTCTCCAGATAGCCTGATACCTCGGTCTCAGCTCGTAGCGTCATCTTCCGTTCACGATTTCTAGTGGCCTTCACTTCATAGTGAATCACAAATAAACGCTGGAATGTCAACTAAGATGTCACTAATTTCAAGCTGTGCAACTCTCCTCCTTGCATGCGAGACCAGATCAGAAAGCAATGTCCTCCTCAGTGGCATTAAATCCGATCACATCGGGGCTCGCAGGCCATATTTCCCTCTTTTCTTGTTTTTCTCTCGCCTGATGGGCCGCCAACAAGTTCCGTACTAGCTTTTGAAGGTAAAGCGGCCCACTTTCGAGCTCTGGGTGTAGCTGCCCATTGACGAAAACACCGGCATTGAGGTTTCGTTGAGCTCCCTCGCATAGGTCCTTGTCTTCTTTCAACACGCGCTTGAAAAAGCTGTCAACGTACTCAAACTCGTCGTCTGTTGCATCTACATGCCGGTATACTTCATATTCCATTGAGCACGAGCTTGCGGAAGTCGGCACACAGCGCATGAGATAGAAAAAATGCGGCCTGGCTGCAGTGTAAGTGGTAGCTCTTTCTTAGTACAGAAAAAGGACTCACGAGATCGTCATGCAGGAGTTTGGAAAATAAAAAGTACTACAATTTTTGACATCCGAATCTTCCTTTCCTTCCTTAGGTGTGTAAAAATGCTGAACATGACTGGCTTTGGAAATCGTAGAATAAAGAGACAGATCAGCCATGTTTGCAACGTCTGGATGCGCCACAGTGCAGTGGTAGCACTCATTGTAGTTATCTGCTAGGGCCTTCCAGTTGTAATCTCCATGCATACTCCAGGTATGGTCGAATTTGTACTGGGTGAAGTCAAATCGATTGAATCGCTCTTGCGTATCAATTTGGTCGAAATCCTCCTCCCAAGGAATAGTAGGGGTTGGAGTTGCTTCAAGATTGACCCATATAAACCCTAATTTGTCGATATGCACGTGCACTGGTAGAAGCCCTTGTTGCTCCATCTTGAAACCATTCAAATTTCCTTCACGGTTGAGGCATAGTGTAAAAGAAAGTCCGGCCTGTTGGAAAAGGAAGGAGTCCCCAGGGCTCGAGAACCGCATTTTGTGCGTGATTAGCAACCATTTTTTAGAAAAAATAGCGCGACGCTCGAGCTCGTACAATGATGGTGAACGATACCATGAAGACGGGAGCGCTCGGAATTCAACGCTCTGTCGGTGGGGTGTATCTTCCTCTGCACTGCCTGCGGTGCCACGAGCGATAAGCCATTTGACTGAAGATGCCATTTTCTTTTCTTTGGTTTTGAGAACTTTGAAGATCAAGTGAGATATTGAAGCTAAGGATTTCAACTTGAAAGGTTGCTTGAATTTACATTTGAAATGTTTGTATATATATTATACAGCTTCGGAACACTCCACGGAACACCGCTCACTAGAGGCTTCCTACTATCTATTTCAGTGGGATTTGGCTTGACATAGACAAACGGAAGGGGTGTCCGTGTGCTCATCGGATACTCAACGGTCCGTAGGGGTTGTTCGGAGCTGATAACGGATGAATCGCGAAAATGTCCTGATTTCCGGTCACATGAGCGCGCTTTCTCCGTATTGAACATTCTCGGAGGCGGGCTCCTTTCCGGTCATAAATTTGCTTCCAATCGGCCTCTGTCCTTATCCCGTTCTTTGGAGAGATGTCCAGTCACCTATCATTCCTTCGGTGTCTGGCAAGTCATGGTCTTCAGTTACCCCGCCCGCGCCTTCTCCGCACGCCATCGTTATAAGGAATGTGCTAGCGAAACATAGAACAATTAGTTATATTGCTAGCCCTTGAACAAGCAAGACAAGGCCAATATTGTCATCACAGAATTGCTCGAAAATATACTTCACGGAACTATAACAGCTATAATTTCTTACTGAGATTTGATTAGCATATAATCAGCATGACCTCCAACAGCGGTAATGAGCTAAGCGACGCTCGACCGACAAAAGACAAGGATGATGAGGCAACTGACAAACCCATTGAGCACATCGACCTGGGGGAGATGACCATGGAAGGGGTTGCTCCTGACCAATTCGAGGACAAATTTCGCGCAACTAAATGGGAGATCTGGTCATACTACGCGTAGGTAATCAGTACTGCTGCTCGGATAAGACTGACCCTCTATCAAAGCTATTACGTTGGGGCCAATGGATTATCTCTATTCAGTATGTTTTTATTTGCTGTATATATATGGCAATGCAATATGAATTAATATGAATTTCAAGATTTTGCACCCACTGCCTTCCAAAATCTACTTGGCCAAGCTGCCGGGAACAGCCCGGTCTTATTGTTTTGGGGCAAAAAGCGCTCTATCAACAGTATTATTCTTCTATGCAATGGTGTCTCATTTACTTTACAGATTGTTGTGTTTTTGACCATAGGTAGCTTTGCGGATTTTGGGACTTGGCGACCCAATATTCTCTTATTTCTCTCAGTTGTCGCGTACGCTGTGGGATTTGCTTGGCTGGGAGTCTTCACAGAAACGAAACGGCAAGTTGCGGCCGCGTTATATATCATCGGACTGATCGCTTATCAGACTACGTTGACATTCTGGACTGCTGCATTCCCGGGCCTAGCACGCAACACTGCTGACCTAAAGAGCAAAGCAGAGGAATATGCCGCAGGAATCATCTCCCGTGACGAATATGATCGCGCAGATATGATGAAGCGTAGTCAGCTAGCAAATATTGCGTTCTACATACAGTCTGTCGGTGAGACTTTTATTCTCGCCGCGATCGTGGGCATCATGTTCGGACTGCATGTGGATGCCAGCACAGCAAACAACAACTGGGGTTTAAGTGTTCTGATTGCATTCGCAACCGGTACATGGCTCTTACTCTCCATTCCTTGGTTCCTGTTAGAGAAAAGAAGACCTGGGCAGGATCCTGGAAAGAAAAACATCATTATCGTGGGGTTTTGCCAACTATGGTATGCGGCAAAACAGGTCTGGCAGTTGAAGCAGAGTCTAATATACCTCATCGGTAAGATTTAATCAAGCTAATTTGAGATGAAGCATACTAAATCCAAACTCGATGCATCTGAAGGTTACTTCCTGCTGGGAGACTCTTTGAATACCACAGTTACCTTAATAAGTACTTTACAGAATGATGCTGTGTCTTTCAATACCTTGCATCTGACGTACCTGCTTCTTGTTGGGATCGCTTCACAGGTAAGTTCGGAGTTTTGTATTAAAGACATGGTCAAATCCAAACTGATTTTGATAGGCAGTTGGCATATATGCGTTCTGGTGGATTCAACAAAGGTATCAGCTTGGAACAAAAGCCATGTTCAGTGCGATAGCCTTCTGCATTATTCTCCTCGATGGCTGGGGAATGATTGGCATTTGGACAGATACTTTTGGCTTCCATCATGCTTGGGAATTCTGGGTAAGCACGCCTTCACATCTTCAAATTCTACGTTCAATGGCAGCCTTTTGAAAAACAACGCTACAAGCCGCTGATATGAGGAGATCTATATAGCTTTATCAGGCTTTCTATGGTCTTGTTGTCTGCCCTTGGTACAGTTACTCGCAAATCATGATCTCGGAGGTTACTCCTCGGGGCCACGAATTCCTTTTTTTCAGCATTTTCGGCATCATTGGGAAAACTTCTTCATTCATTGGCCCACTTATTTCCAGTGCCATTATTGATGCTGCGCCCAACAACAACCCATCTACACCTTTCTACTTCCTTTTCTCATTGAGCGCAGTAAGCTTTGGGATTTTGGTCATTGGAGTGGATTTAAAGAAAAGCCGCGTTGAGCAAGAAAGATATTTGCTAAAAAAGCGATGCAGAGAACATGGTCTTGGTACTGGGTTTTGATGAAATTGGAAACGGCTCAAGGCTTAGTGTCGGATACCAACGTCCTTGGGAAGATTCCCCAGCTGAATCGCAAGTCCAAAGAATCTGTTCATAAGGGTTAAAGCTGGTGAAATCAAAATGAATATATATATTCCTCATCTCACACAAGATACATTGAAACAACGTGCCATTTGGGATCGATAGCTTGCGGGACGTGGCGACACCTTAGGTCGCAAGGTGCTACATAATTTGATCACCATTCTACGATAGCTTTTGTCACATCAGCTAGAGCGTGCCAATAGGAATACAAGTGCGACGTTTCATTGCACAGTTCCTCCTTATCGCTTGGATGACGACTGGACAACCTCCACCTCGGAGCAGTGTTAATACTCCCGACCACGTGAGCGGAGAAGAGGGTTTTATACTGCAGGCCCGGGGGGAGCGACTAAGAGCATTCGGAATTATCTAACAATTACAACGCCACTTTGGGTCTCTACCTATATATCAATTTCAAATGCTTTCAATGCTTCTAAATTGCATAACTTGAATTTTCTCTCAATTATGGATAAAGACAGTAGAGTTATCATCATCGGTGCTGGCATATTTGGCCTTTCTACGGCTCACCAACTTGCGTCCGAAGGTTATCGCAACATCATCGTCCTTGATAGGCACATTCCACCGGTAGACCTGACTTCGCACCCACGAAAGATGAAGAGATAATAATCAGAAAAATGATATAGGTCCCAGATGGATCCAGCTCTGATATCTCCCGCGTTGTGCGCTTCGACTACGCCGATGATGATTACCTGCGTATTGCTCATGAAGCTTTTTTGAAATGGCAAAAACTACCTAAGTATAATGGTATTTTCTTTCCTGCTCAATATATTCTCTCTGAGAATAGCAGCAACCATGGACAAGCCTGGATTGCAAAAACGATGGCGGCACTCACCAAGCGGAAAATACCATGGGTCCAGCTAGAAGATGCTAATGCTGCCAAAAAGATGTGCCCAGTGCTGAGCGGCACACTCGCAGCTCCTAACTTCTTTGGGTACCACAACAAGCAGGCCGGCTGGGCAGATGCCAATAAAGCCATCAGACAGCTTCGTGACGACTGCCTCCAGCTTGGCGTTTCCTTTCTGTGTGGCCGTGCGGGAACCGTGGTTGAACTGAAAACTGATTCCCACAATACCATTATAGCCGTTCAGACCCTCGCCGGTAATCTGGTAGAGGCTGACCACTTCGTGCTGGCGGCTGGTGCTTGGGGCTCAGGCTTAGTTCCGATGTACAATTCCACCTTGGCAACCGGTCAAGTAATAGGATATATTCGCCTCACCGAGTCCGAGATGGAGAAATACAAGAACCTGCCAATCTACGCCAATTTCTCGACGGGCTGGTTCAACTTCCCCCCGCATGAAGACACTATGATGCTGAAGATGGCAATCCACGGATGGGGATATACGCGAGTCCCAAGCCAGGAAGATTGCAACGCTATTAAGTCTAATGTCTCTTCGCCTCCACTCATACCTCCCCGCGAGCGTCCAAATTTTGTTCCAGCGGATGGTGAGCATCGACTGAGGCAAGGCCTGCACGAAATCCTTCCCGAGTTGGCTGATCGCCCGTTTGAGAAGGTCAGTTTGTGTTGGTACACTGATACTCCCAGTGGGGATTTCATCATGGATTTCCACCCCGACTACACCAATCTGTTTGTGGGAGGGGCGGGTAGCGGACAGTAAGATGGTCGTCTCTGTGCAGAAAGCATTATCTACTGACAAACCGTGTGTAGTGCATTCAAGTTCCTTCCGGTGCTAGGCGAATATATGTCGCTTGCTCTCAGAAAAAGCCTACCACCAGCACTTGCCAAAAAATGGCGATTCCGGAAAGATTATGCAAGCCAGAAAGACACTTTCTTGGGTGATGGAAGCCGAGGAGGACCAATCAGACGGGAATTAGATTCTCAAGAGAGGGCAAAGCTATAAATCTTTAAAGCGATGATAGTAGCTCACCATTTTGTGCTTTATATTACCAACATCGGCCATGAACATTCAAGGATTATTTTCGGTGAAAGCATCCAGGCTACATCGAGGGAAAACCAAATCACGCAAAGCTTCGTTTTTGCAGCATCATCTGATAAGGCGGAGAGGGACAGTGTCACCTTGCGCTCTGGTCCCGGGGCCTGGCGGCGCAGGGCCCCACGAGTAGTATTGCAAGCGTCGTGCCTACTTGAATGAATAATGAGACTTTGAATAAAAATATCCCCCTAGATCCTTTTATTTCTATCCAAGGCCTTGCGTTTTGACCATTACCAATATTAGAAGATCAGTTGTTCGTGAAGACAAAATTAACAGTATGACGTTGGTGACCCGGTGGCGCCCAAAGCTTCTCCTCTGCCCATTAACTCTAACCTTCTCAATCCAATTTTCTACCCTCACCATCTCATCCCCGCTACTAGCCAGAATGTGTTGCCTTCAGCGCTGCACCGCGGCAGCAGGATCAGCAGGATGGCCCACCCCTTCGCCAGCATCGGCGGAGCGCGCGCCATTAGTGCCATCGTCTTCATCAGCATCGCACTCTACAACGCCACCGAGCTACTCGTTCTGATCCTACTCACCTTCAAACATTACCGCGGCCTTTACTTCTGGGCTCTCCTCTTCTCCTCCATTTTAGGCGTGATCCCCGCCTCCATCGGTGTATTGCTCCAATACTTCAACCTCGCTCCTCTGTGGCTCACCCTCGTCCTTGAGACTATCGGGTTCTACTTCATGGTCCCCGGCCAATCTGTAGTGCTGTATTCGCGTCTGCATCTGGTTTCGCAAAGTCATGCGCTTCTTCGCTTTCTACGCTGGTTGATCACGGTTAATACCATCATCCTCATCATCCCCGTCACGATCCTTAACTTCGGCTGGTCATACCACCCAACCGTGTCCGGCTGGTCGCAAGGGTTCGATGCCATAGAGCGCATCCAGATAACCTGGTTCTCGGCGCAGGAAATTCTCATTTCAACAATCTATATCCTGGAAACGATTCGGAGGATCCGCGGCGCGCCGGGACCGAACAAACGCCGCACTCTGACGCTGTATCTCTTGGTGCTGGTGAATCTCATCGCCATCACTATGGACATCGCCCTGATTACCCTGGAGTATCTGCAGTTCTATTTTTTGCAGCTAATCGTCAAAGCGCTAGTGTATAGCATCAAGCTGAAACTGGAGTTTGCGGTGCTAAACATGTTGATGTCTATTTCGCATTTGCATGTGAATTCCACGCCGTCGGATACTTTGGACAGTGGTTCTCCGTGGTGGATATCTTCATCTCAGTAGCCCAATCCCACTTGTACAAGAATAATAACTAATGATCGGATCAAACGGAATCACATCACAATAACAATAATAATATACCCCACGTTCACATTCCACTCCCCGCGTCTAACCCGACCCGCCACCGCCCCACCCAGGCGACGCCGTCGGATGCGTTCGGTGCTTGACCCGACGCGCTCTCTTCCGATGGAGTACGTAGTTAGTTACACGGTAGAGCTGGTTGATAGTAGAGGATCACATCCGACAGACTGCGGGGTGTTGCTTGGGATGTGGTGATATATAAAGCAACACTCACTCTGGCTAATTCTTCCCTCCTTCTTTCCTCTATTTGACCTTCTTTCCCATCCCTCCTTCCCTCACCAAGAACAGACCAAAATGCTCGGCAAAATTGCCCTCGAAGAAGCCTTCGCGCTCCCACGCTTCCAAGAGCGCACACGCTGGTGGGCGAGCCTCTTCGCCACAGACGTCGACAAGCACGTCGCGGAGATCACAGACGTCGACGAGATCCGCAATGCCTTTGCGGACAAGCACGGCGTCGGCATGCAGATTGTGAGCTACACTGCGCCCGGCGTGCAGGATATCTGGGACCCCAAGGAGGCGCAGGCGCTTGCCGTGGAGATTAATGACTATATCGCGGAGAAGATTCGGGGCAAAGAGGACCGAATGAGGGCTTTTGCGTATGTTTCCCTCTCCTTCTATAGATGTATATACATTGCTATATGGGGCACAAGAGAGGAAACGAGAACCTGTGCTGATGAATGACAGAACCCTCTCCATGCACGACCCCCAAGAAGCAGCCACCGAGCTCCGCCGCTGCGTAACGCAACACGGCTTCCTCGGCGCGCTAGTCAACGACACACAGCGCGCGGGACACGACGGCGACGACATGATCTTCTACGACAACGCAAAGTGGGACATCTTCTGGGCGACCTGCACCGAGCTCGACGTGCCCCTGTACCTACACCCGCGCAACCCAACGGGAACAATCTACGAGAAGCTATGGGCAGACCGGAAGTGGCTGGTCGGCCCGCCTCTCTCCTTCGCGCAGGGTGTCAGTTTGCACGCATTGGGGATGGTGACCAACGGCGTCTTCGACCGACACCCACAACTGCAGATCATCCTGGGCCATTTGGGCGAACATATCCCCTTCGACATGTGGCGGATAAACCACTGGTTCGAGGATCGGAAGAAGATGCTGGGATTGCAGGAGACGTGCAAGAAGACCATCCGCGAGTACTTTGCGCAGAATCTGTGGATTACGACGTCCGGGCATTTCTCGACGACCACGCTGAACTTTTGTATGGCGGAGGTTGGGGCCGATCGGATTTTGTTTTCGATTGATTATCCGTTTGAGACGTTTGAGGATGGGTGTAATTGGTTTGACGGGGCCGAGTTGAACGAGACGGATCGGGTGAAGATTGGGAGGGACAATGCGAAGAAGTTGTTCAAGCTGGGGGCTTATAAGGATAGTGAGGCGTGATAGTTGTTTTGACTTGTATAGCAACATTTGACATTGGCTTTCATGCTAAACATGCATATTGGTTTCGCACACCTTACCTTGAGAATCAATATACCCAATACGGTTACTACCATTGTGACCTCTGTTTTCAGACATTTTAGACTGTCTGGTACGGGAGAGCATTGGGCTTGGATACGTCCTACAAACTACTATTCCATATTATAGTCCCAAATTCTCAAGGCAGACAATTGAACTCTTAGATTCCTGTATGAAGCTACAGAAGTCGCACCAATAGAGAATTTCAGTGAGTGCTTCGTTAGTTTTGTGTTTGGGACGGTGGGTAGAGCAGAAGAGACTCAAATGAGAGATAGTTTCCCTCACGTGGCTTCGCGGCGCTAAAGCACTTCGTAATTCACATGGAAGCCAACTTTGAATCCGAGGGTATCATCTTGTTTCAAGGGAATTGCTTTCGTTGCAATTCTGCTAGAGACATCGCCGATCTCGCTATGGGTATCAGTATCAGAATCAGGAGCAAGAAGATCACCGCAGACATATCCATCCTAAAAATCACTTCACTTCAGAGCCAGAGCCAGAGCCTCCTCCAGGGCCTGAGCCGTCTTCTGAGTGTCCTTCTGCTCCTCCAGAGCCAGAGCTTCAGCAATATCCATAGCCTCCTTCTGAATCACCTTCTGCAACTCCTTCTCTGCCTCCTCCTTCGCCGTCTTCTCCTTCTCCTTTTCCTCATCGCGACCTTCTAGAGTCATCTCCCAGCACTGCGGCCAGATCTCCGGAGCGCAAAGCAAGTCCTTCATCGTCGGCTCCAAGTAGCGATCGCGAATGTCGCAGGTGGTGAAGGTGTAGATGGAGTAGTTATCAATGCAGCGGGTCATCACGTCCCAGATAGCAAGGAGGTGACGAGAAAGATCCATGCGATCGGTGTTGGGGATGTCCTCCCGCAGGATCTGGCGGTTGCGCAGGCGGAGGAACGTGGTGTGCACCCAGGCCTCGTAGAATTCAAGGTAGACAGAAAGCAGGTGGCGTTCGAGCAGGCGCGGCTTCTTCAGATGCCTGGATAATGGAGGTTAGACCAATATATGTATTCAGAGGAAGTATGTAAATAAAGCTTACGCGATAACCACAGCAGCCATCCGGCGGTAGCGCACGTACACCGTCTCATCATCATCCTCCGCCGCAGCGATGTGACCCAAGATGTAAAAAACATTAGTCGCGACCTGGACACTTTCCTGCAACATGTCATCCAGCCAGGCAAGGTAGACCAGAACGGTGTTGGCGAGTTTCTGGGCATCAGTGGTATCCTGGGCACCCAGGAAGACCTTGCAGACATTTCCATCGACGCGGTGGAAGAGAACATAGTTGAGACGGAGCACGATGTTGGTCAGCGCGACAAAGCGACGGCGGGTCTGGGTGCGCAGACGGGGCATGGAAAGCAGCTGCTTCATCTGGTTGAGAGTGCGGTGCTTGTGGTCGACGGTCAGGCAGTCGACGCCCTCGACAGAGCCCAGGGCCAGGTCAGGGCTAGCAGCGCCGACGACGAAGGGCGGCAGCGAGACCAGCTGCGCGTCCACTTCCTGGAACTTGATCACCTCCTGCACGACCTTGGAGATGGCGTAGTTGTAGGCGTCTTCGTGCTGGGTGTCGACGATCGAGTCGGGCGACTCGCATTCGTAGTATGCCGGGAAGGGCTCAGTGGCGGGCTCCTCCGTGGGCGCAGGGACGGCTGGCTTGGTGTCAGGAGCAGCAGGCGACGAGGTCAGGGACCGGTCGGAGTCGGAGGAGTCCATTGCAAGTTGGGTACGCACGGCGGCCAGCAGGGAGCTCGGCGCCGCATCAAGGCCAGCGGGCATCGGCAGGACGTCGAGGGAGTTGACGGTCTCCATAGCTCGTGGGATGGGATCCTTCTTTCAGATTCATGGAGCGAGAGAGAGGGGGATGAGAGAGGGAGGTCAGAGAAAGGGAAGGAAAGGAAAGGGAAAAAGAGAAGTGAAGAAGAGAAAGCAGGCCGAAAGAGGAAGGCACTGATATCTCTTTGTATCAAATGCGCGAATAGAGGAGAAAAAGTTACTGGAAAATAGAAAAGATATCATTCATATTCAACTGGCGAGAATATGTTCCACTTCCTCAATCCATAAACGTCCAAATCAGAAAACGCTCTACCGATCGAGGCGTGGCCTGCCTTCCCCTAGGCGATATCCGAATAACGAAGCAGCCAGCAACAAATGGGACAAAACGTCCCAACAGCCACGAACGGCCAACTTCTCAGACAAACGCAACAAGAGTAAATGAAGGCGGGGGGTCGTTCTTCGTACATCGACTAATTGGAACCTCATTGAGCAAGGAGTGAGCCAACTTAAGTAGTACGAGGGGGTCAGTCCTCCTTTTGGACATCATCTTCGTCGGGCAAGGGAACATCCATCACTCTCTCTCCGGCTTTTTCTAGGGTTCGTTTACTCCATGACCGGACGCCTTTATACACGGCCTAGGGGCGGGAGGTGTTAGTTAGTCACGAAACAGTCAACAAGATACACAACGTACCCAGAGAAAGGTGCCGACGCCAATAACAATCATCAGCCAGCCCAGCGAAGCAAAGCGACTGCGACCTGTAGATCGGTTGGTGGAGGTCATCACACTCGCCGTGGCCCGCACATTCCAGTACCACGGCGAAGCGGCCCAAGCGACCTTCAGAATCGACAGCACGCCCAGCGACGCTAGTCCCTTGACGAAGTGCTGGAACCACGACGCATCGTCCAGGTCCAGACTGCTGCTGGGATCGACCACCAGGTCGGCGTAGTCGAGGTCCCAGCGGTCCAAGTAGAGATCAATGATGGGGTCAGCAACGAAACCAAGCAGAAAGACAGCAAGAAGCAGAATGGCGAGCGTCAGAAGCAGCTGCGTGGAGGCGCTACTGATCCAGCGCGCCCACGTCAGCCGCTCGAGCCGATACTGGAAGCCGCATGTTGGGCATTGCCAGTAGTTCCGTTTGCCGTACCCCGGGTCGGCGTGTCGCCAGGACTGCAGGCAGGCTTCGTGAACATAGCGCGATGAGCCGCGGCATTTGCAGGGGCGGAGCAGACGACCCAGGGTCGGATCGGAGGACTCGTAGACGATTTGGGGTTTTGCTAAGAAGCCAGGCAGGTCGGAGGGTTGGAAGGTCGGCAGCACGGTTTCCAGGCAGATGCGACACACCCGCGGAGGATAGTGCCCGGGATCAGGGCTAGGGTCCTGGTCTGCGTCAGGGTCCGTGTCTGGAGCTGGGTCAGGCTCAGCAGGCTCAGAGTACGGAGCCTCCATGGCGGAAGGAATTGAATTACTGCCGGCTCATCTTTTTGGACCCGAGAGAGTTGGGGAGAAGAAGAGAATTGAACACGAGCACAGAAAATAGCGAGAAGAACACCATGACTCAGCACCACTCACCGCCCGGGCCAGCTCGACCAGCTCACGTCAGTCGCACCTGCCTAGCCAAGCTCCCTGCTCTGCTCTGCTGCTCTCATCCTCATCTTCCTTCCACATCCATCAATCGACCCAGAGTGATGGCCGACCGCTACTCCTTCTCCCTCACCACTTTCTCTCCCAGGTAAGTGGTTGTTGTCAATTCGATGGCATCGTGCTAACTCGCAGCACAGCGGAAAGCTGGTCCAGATCGGTAAATAATACGACACTTGCCCCCAGCCAATGCTCTGATGAAGCCATTACTGATCCAATCCAATCCAGAATATGCCTTGAATGCAGTCAACCAGGGCGTGACTGCCCTCGGCATCAAAGGTAAACACAAACACACGCACAGATCCCAGCAACGATAAGCTATTGACACCAATCCTCCACACAGCAACGAACGGAATCGTCCTCGCGACCGAAAAGAAATCCTCCTCGCCGCTCATCGACCCTCCCTCCCTCTCCAAGATCTCCCTCATCACCCCCGACATCGGGATGGTCTACGCAGGCATGGGCCCCGACTACCGGGTTTTGGTCGACAAGGCGCGCAAGGTCTCGCACACGGGCTACAAGCGGATCTATAACGAGTACCCGCCGACGCGGATACTGGTCCAGGACGTGGCGCGCGTGGTGCAGGAGGCGACGCAGTCCGGCGGCGTGCGGCCGTACGGTGTCAGTCTGCTGGTGGCGGGCTGGGATGAGGGCGTCGAGCCCGAGACTGCCGAGAGCGTGCAGACCGGCGGCGGTAAAACGGGTGGCATTCTCAAGGGTGGTCCTAGTCTTTACCAGGTTGATCCGTCGGGTAGCTACTATCCCTGGAAAGCGACGGCGATTGGCAAGCATGCTACTTCGGCCAAGACGTTCCTTGAGAAGCGGTATACTGAAGGGCTGGAGCTTGAGGATGCGATTCACATTGCGCTGTTGACGCTCAAGGAGACCATCGAGGGCGAGATGAATGGGGACACAATAGAGATTGGTGGGTTTGCTCTTTCTTGTTTCTTGTTTCTTCTCTCTTGTTTTTGTTTCTTTTTTTTTTTCACCAACATACTTTGACTCCATGGCTGACTTTTATCTTATAGGCATCGTTGGCCCGCCGGCGGACCACCTACTGGGCTTCGAGGGCGTGGAGGGCGCCCAGGGCCCACGGTTCCGGAAGTTGACCAAGGAGCAGATCGAGGACTACTTGACCAACCTATGAGTAATTGCTAGAGTTGTGCTTGAATTTTATTTTATTCTTGTCTTGTCTTGTGTTTCACATTGCAAGGCCAACCACATTGTCTGCGTAGGGTAGTAACTAGCAAACTCGGAGTTCCTCTGCTAGTGAACGAGCCACTGGTGTCACGGACGCAATCGAAATCCCGGGATTACGAGGAATGTTGATTGGATCCAGGCTCGCCCAGAGCTTCCCCAGGATTTAACCCCTGGTTCTTATTTGAGTTCGCGTTTCCCCTCTCCGCTAGTCTAGTTGGATCTGTGCGTTTTATACTTGTACCAGGGGTTGACCACTGGGTTTTTTCTTCCTCTTCTTCATTTTGAAACATCCAGACCAGCATCATGTGGGAGTATCAATCAGGGTAAACACCCTACCCCTGTCTGGTCCTCCAGCCAGCCAGTGCATCAGATCATAAATAGTCACCATGTCCTCCAACAACCCCTCCCCGGACCTCCTCGACGGCATCTCTGGCGAACTAGCCAAAGAAGCCGTCGAACTGCAAATCATCCTCGTCGTGTTCATCGGTCTCTCATGCTACAACGTCGCCGAGCTACTTGTCATGGTCCCCTCGACCTTCCGACGCTGGCGCGGGCTGTACTTCTGGTCCCTCTTGGTCTCGGGCTGTATAGGCGTGGTGCCATACTCAATCGGATTCTTGCTGAAGTTCTTCACGCACGTCGACTCCGTGATATCCGTCACGGTGCTCACGATCGGTTGGTGGACGATGGTCACCGGGCAGTCGGTGGTGCTGTATTCACGACTGCATCTAGTGCTCCGCGATGAGCGGACGCTGCGACGAGTGCTGCATCTGATCATTGCGACTTTCTTTTTGTTGTCCATTCCGACCACCATCATGACCTACGGGGCCAATATCGTGCGCTCGCACAATCGGATCTGGATCGAGGGGTATAATATCATGGAGAAGATCCAGTTAACGGGGTTCACGCTGCAGGAGACGCTGCTGTCGACGCTGTATGTCATCGAGACGGTGAAATTGCTCCGTCTGGGCGCAGATACACGTCGCGATGCGCGCACTCTCATGTACCAGCTGTGCGGGATCAATGTCCTCATCATCACTATGGATCTGGTGCTGCTGGGCCTCGAGTACGCCAATTTCTATGCCATCCAAATCACACTCAAGGGGTTTATATACTCGCTCAAACTCAAGCTCGAGTTCGCTGTGCTGGGCCGGCTGGTCGAAGTCAACCAGGGCTCGCGACACCCCGTGTCGATTGCTATTGCGGATACGTTGCCTTTGTGTTCGTTTCAGCCAGCGCCGAATACGCCAGATGGAGAGATCACGGAGACCACAAAGGGGTTTCCTATCCAGTCGGGTGAGGAGGCGCGTATTGTGGAGAGGACGACGACGTGGGTCACGTCGATTGATTGAGGTTCAGGCGTTCTCGCCGAGTAAGGCCTCGTCCATCCATTCGTACCCTCCCTCTGAGTCGTCATCATCGTCCTCGTCCTGGCTGTCGGCCACCTCATTGACTTTGCGTTTTCGACTTGTTGCAGCGGGGATGTCAACTGGCTCGGCAGGATGCGATGTTGCATTCAAAGCAGGATCCGACTCCTCGTCAACTTCGCGAACACCGTCCTATCCCTCTGTCAGAAACAAGCAATGACTAGCCAGAGAGGAACAACACCATACCGCTTCTATCCGAAACGGAACAATCCACTCAGCAGACCGCATCAACAAAATCCTACCCGCCCGCTTGGTCATCTCCGCCAGCCTACAGTCCGGCAAATCGCGATACATCATGATCCGTGCCTGCACACTGCTCTCCCACGCACCACCCGCCAAAACGGGGTGCAGCGTCGCTCGCGGCTGGCCCTTGATTTTCGTGTGCGTCTGGTTAATAGCCAGCACGGCGATATTCCTCGACACGATTCGCGCCAGATGCGTCGCCAGCTCAGACGCCACATTCCACTTTCGATTCAGCAGCCACTGTAGCTGCGCCTTGTCGGCGATTCTTCCCTGCGTCAGTCTGTCCTTCAGCTCCGCCGCGTTGGGGAAGTACGTCGAGAACAGGCTCGATACGGAGTCGATGACTATGAGAGCTGTTCCGTCCGGTGGGAAGCTCCTTGGCGGGCGGAGGAGAAGAGCTAGGAGATGGGGGAGTGTCGTGGTACGGAGGTAGATGAAGTTGTTTTTATCGAGAGAGTGGCCTTTTAGTCTGGGGCTGGGTAAAGGAGAGCCCGTATCTGGGATTCGTGATTAGCTTGGTTGTAAAACAATATTGACGATAATGATAATACCAATCCACACCACTTTTCCACCATCGCGGAGGGCATTGCATGCCGTACTTAGACTGTTGATTGTTTAGGTAGTTAGTTGGGGCTCCCATTCTGATGGTGACATACAACACTCACGCCAGAGAGGTCTTCCCCACACCCGGTGGTCCAAACACCTCGGTGATTTGGCCGCGCAGGATACCGCCGGGTCGTTTCTCGTCTGTCGTGTCATTCAGCGCCTCGTCTAGCCGTGGTAGACCTGTAGAGATCGCGGCTTGGGTTGTGGCTGATGCATTCAGCGACTGCGACGCTGAGATCGAGACCACGGGTGCTGGGGTGGGTTGTTACCATCACTGTCATAAATTCTGGGGTTAAGGGGGTTCTTTACGCGTGTTCTGGCTGTCTAGACCGAGAAAACTCATCGCTCCTCGAAGGTACTGGCACGAGACGCGTGGGACATAGCACTCTCTGCCGGTTGGTGTGGTTGAGTGTGTTTGTTAAAGGAGTGTGGGTCGGATGAAGAAGTCAGATTAACCTTCCCCGATTTCGCGTTTTTTCTTTTTCTGCTCCGACATGTCCGTCTGCCAATGTCCATTATTATTCCAGAACACGCATCATTGCTGAGAATACTCATTTCTCTTGTTTGTATCATTCTCACTGTACTCATTCGTGCTCTGCGCCCCCGACAATCTCGCCCCAAGGGATGTCGCCGCCTCGGCCTTGCACTAGGGCAGAAGAGCAACCTGCACGATGAATTTAACCCAGTGTATAGCCATGGCAATTCCTATCGCGTTAAGGCTATTTTCACATATCCGCTAAAATCATGCCGTGGAATTGAACTACAAGTCGCCGATGTCGTCCCAACAGGGCTGCAGTTCGACCGCATGTTCACCTTTGCCGAATACGTCTCTGACGGGTGGAATTGCCGAACCCTGCGCAATTCGGGGTTCCATAACCTTGCCCTGATCCATCCTGAAATCTGGGTGCCAGATCCTTCTGCTTCGGACTATGACCCGGCCTTGCCCGAGGTTCTTTCGCGGGGCGTGATGGTCGTGTCATATCCACGTCTTTATCCCGCTGGTTGGCGCCGATTGCTCGTGCGAATGGGTATGATGCTTGGGATAGTCTCTCGTCGACATTCTTTTCAGGTGCCTCTATCCCCCAATGCTGAGGAGAAATTGGTCCCCGTCACAGTATGGAAGGACCAGCCTCTATCTTATGACTACGGACAATATCTACCTGCATCACTACTTGAGTTCCTGGGAAACGATACCAAAGGCCAACCCCAGAAACAAATCAAGCTCTTCCGCGCCAGCACGGAGCACCACCGCGAAATCTTCCGCAACGCGCCCCGCCAAGAGAACCTCGGCTTCCAGCCCGTCACCTCCTTCGCAGACGCATACCCAATCCACCTATTAAGTCTAAGCAGCCACAGGGACGTAGCATCGCGCTGCGCATACGCGATCCCACGACTAACGATCTGCCGCTTCCGCGCAAACGTGATAATCGAAGGCCCCGATGCCTTCGCAGAAGATCACTGGAAACGGATCTCCATCGGCGGGACGGAGATCCATACCGTCTGCAGAACGGTGCGCTGTCTTTTGCCCAATGTGGACTATGATACTGGTGTGAGACATCCGCATGAACCGGATCGGACGTTGAAAAGCTATCGGCGTATTGATCTGGGGGCGAAGCAATATGCTTGTTTGGGTATGCAGCTTGTTCCTGCAAAAGAAGAGTTTACGGTTAAGGTTGGGGATCCTGTGGATGTGCTTGAGATGGGGGAGCATTATTATATTAAGATGCTTAGTCCTGGGGAAAAAGTGCCGGGTGTTTAGTGTGTGGCTGGAGATTTCTGTACTATATTGACTCTGTATAAGAATTTTGACAATAGCTGACATGTCTGCAGGACAAAGTATTCTAACGTAGGCAAACGTCTATGGATTGTTTTGTAAAGCTGGATAACGAAATTATCTGCGTTGTCGGCAAATTTCACAGTAGGCAAACGTCTCAGACCTTCCCGTGCCCGATTTGGTCGTAACTCCGATATACCGCGAGTCACTGAGCGATAAGCCCGGTAGGTCTCACTCTAGTTATACCGAGTCGCTTATAAAACTTTAATTCAAACTAGATCCATCAGCCTTCCTATGCTAAGAATCAGAGAAACTCTGATAACGGCACATCCACTAGCCGATACGAGGCGGAGACCCCGAAGATGACCAATGCAGTTTGAACAGGGGTTACTGGCAGAATGAAGCCATATCAGTCCAACGAAGCCATGACAAAAAGAAGACAATATAGGCGAGCTGCAGCACGTGGTCCACGTGGGAAGGTCAGTCGTAAACTCGACTTGCGATCATCGCAAGCGATGAGTTTCAGGCCCGGTCCGTACTAGCTTGGCTGCAGAGTATGAGAACAATATTTAGAACAAGCACGGGAACACCGCATTAGTTTCAGGATGTTTTGCATGGGTAGAGAGCGTGGCGAGCCTTTTTGGATGCAATGGTTGCATCTCGTGGTGGATTCTATTCAAATTCTTGACTACAGGCGACACAGAAAAGAAGGTCTGCGATGGTCATGTTTAATTTTCTTTTCGACTGTGTTGTGCAGTAGATGCGACTGGATGGTAGGTTGTATTGGCACACAGAAGGGCGACACCTCCAGTTTATACTGGAGCAGGCCAAGCTACGGCAGTGGAATGGCGGTGATTGAGTGCCGTCAGCGCGTCCCTCAGATCACGTTTGCATCTCTAGACCATATTCCATTTTTGGATTGTTTCGTGAAACTGGCAGTCTACTTCTCTTCCACGGCCAACCCGTAAGAAGAATACCCGTTGACGGTGGTAGCCTCGTCTTACATTGCAGACCGCAAGATCAAAATTTTCCATAAAAAGAATTCACGGGCCCAGAAGGCTGGCCCGTCTTTAGCGGTTTTTCTCGGTTCTTCTCGTACTCGGTCCATTTGAGGGCTCGTGTAACGGGTGGCCTTGCGTGGATCAGTGACCGTAGTCGAGTGCAGTTCAGACCTAGATTCGTCATTTAGCGACAGGTAATGCGTCCTTTTATTCGTGCACCCCGAGCTCTCTCCCTCTCTTTGCCTGTCTCTGTTTTTGAAGAAGGGGCTTTATGCAGACTGCGTGTCATGGCATCCGGGCTGGTGGACGGCGATCCGGGATCGACGGGGGTGGATTATTGATCAGTGACCGCCAGGAACCGGTGGCTACCAGAACATTCAAGCTGCAATCCCACCCAAGCATCCGGGTCGGCCGCGGACTGTTAGTGGTCCGTCATCCCTGCCACAGGAGGGAAGCGCACAGGGATGGAGATGGGATGCTTGCCATTCCAGCTGGAAAGCGTGCACAGCAGGAGCGGTGAGGACGAGGATACTAGATCAGCTTGTACCGGGTACCTGAGCTGTTGTGCTCGCACTTTGATTATGAATGATTACACGAACAGATTACTCGAACAGGAATAAGGACGGCGGCCGAAATGCCTCTTCTCAGCCCTACGCGGGGTCGCAATGATTACCAATCCGGGCTGTGCCACCGCCGGAGTTCACTAGCTGGCCCATCGCTGCGTTACGATTCGCTCACGCTGATTAGGTTTGGGCTCGTTTTGTTTTCCTTTTGGTCGTCGGTGGACACAGCTGAACCCCGGGGCGTGTACGAGAGGCTCTCTGCCCCTCGTTGCCTTCTTTTTGTTCCGAATCCCGGTCCACACCTTCCCTTCTGCGAGCGCTTTGCGAGCCACAGACCCCCCGGGTCTGTGGCCGGATCGCCCACGCTTTTGCATCCTCTACTGCCACCAGACGATACCGGCTAGGTAGCTAATAAAGGTTACATTGGACGGTATTCAGATACGCGCCCTGAGCAGGACACTCAAAGCGAGGCTATTCCCGGAAGGGATTAGGGCTTTGACCAGAGCAATATACGGAACGAGCCAAAGCCGCTTGGACCCAGTCCCCCGGTGGTGTTGTCTTTTGGGGAATCCTTAGCGACAGCCTGTGGTCTGGGGTGTGTTGTTGATGTTGGTCTGTCTTTGTTCCCGGGAATTATTCTTTGTTTCCTGGAATCATACCTCTTATCGGGACAGGCAGAATAAACTAAGAATCCCCACGCCAGATCAGCACACAGCCGTCGGCACGGAGGTCAGATCTTTATCCCTCTAGTCCGGTGCCAAGATGGGGACAAAACGTGGCTGCAAATCGCGGCCGCAAATCGCGGCCGTGCGTCGCTCTCGCGATCTGCTGGCTGCGGGTTTGGCAGCCACGGACGTGTTGCTAAGGAGTCATTCCGAATGTATCAGTAACAATCCAATAAATTCAATATTCAAGAAAGAAAAGGCCCCACGTGAGTCAAGGAGTGTCAGTGTAACCGCCGTCGAGGTTGGCGGTTGGCACAAAGACATGTCGGGCCACGCATTTCCCCGTTTCATCCCCCTGGGCATCGTGTCTCGGGCTAACCAGGACACCGAGTGAGCGCCCAAGGCTAGCGTGCCAGCCCAAATCCAATCAATCCATCCTACCGTGGCTCCTGGGTCCGATCATACTACTCCGTGCGACAGTAGTGGCCTCTACTGGGGGCACACCGTATTCAAGGCAGTATACCCTCTGAGATGATTTCGCCCGATCCATTACCGTCCGGTGTTTCGTCTCTTCTCACTAATTGTTTTGCAACTCTAACTGGAGGGGTGTCTAGGATTGGCCCCCAGGCGGACTTAACGAAAAAAATCAAATCAAATAAAATAAATTCCGAACGTGGATACCAACCTCGTTCCAAACGGCCCCGTTTCCGCTCGAGGCTGAGGACCCGGAACATCCCTGTCAGTCCATGCGATGCACTATTATTCTCAGCCCTTTGCTGCTTTGGAGCACGGACATGGGGTTATCGCGACGCATCAATCAGTGATGGGGGCTTAGCAGCTGCAAGGCCCGAACAGCGCTGGGCGGATCGACGGGGTTAGGAGCCCCATTCGCCGAGACGAACTATATATTCGGACGCTCGTCCGTGGCGGCCCTTTCCTGCACCCCCTCTTGCTGTCCGATTCCCATACCTCTCTCTTAACCCAAACATGCACCGGTCTAACAACTATGACACCCGGCCGTCAGGCTCGCGGTCCAGCCACAGCAACAGCAGCGCTTTCAGTCCCAACGCCAACCCTAACGAGGACTGGACCAAGATCTCAGACCTAGCGGAGCGCCGGCGTATACAGAACCGCATTGCCCAGCGAAACTACCGTATGTGAAACTCTTTGGAGAAGGCTATGTCGAGTAAATTTAACCTGCTCTTAATAGGCAAGAAGCTCAAGCGACGCCTGGAGGATCTGGAGAGGCGAGCAGGCTCCTCCGACTCTCCCGAGCACGAGGAGTCCGAAGAACCCGAGCCGCCGAAGGCTGTCCCAAAGACTCGCACACGGACTCGAGTTTCTAAATCTGCGTCGGACATCAAACCTCAAGTCTCCCACCCTGTCCCCGAACGGCCGGTGCCGTACGAGTTCTACGCAACGCCAGACGACCGCAGCGCCTTGTTCGCTCAGCAATGCACCACCCGACAACTCTCTGCATCGCCACCTCCTGCTTTCTCCTATCCCTCTCTTCCGTCCTATGATGGCTACCGCCAGCCTATCTTTGCACAATCGCCGATGTATCACGGCCTCCCCAACGCCTACCACGAGCTCCCGTTCCAACCTGACTTTGGCGAGCAAATACCATCCATCGTTTCGGTGCCAGCGAACATGCGGAAGCACCCTAGTTTCGCGGACGAGGACATCATCAGTCCGTTCAGTATGAGCTACGCCACCATGGCGGGAATCGATCTTTGTTCGCACCAGCATCCAGAATCGGGACCGGTACATTTCTCCTCGCTGAAACACTACGAAACCAAGACTATTCAGACCCGAAACTGATCTGTGCTCTACTTTTGATTAGATCCCCGCGCTCTCATACAGCTTTTCTGAGGACCAGCGAGCTCCGTCAACCTCCCCTGAAACGTCGATCTTGACCTTTCCTCTTACGCCAGAGTCCGACCCCTGCTCGCCCCGATCCATCCCAGGGATGTACGAGTATGATCTGCGGCCATGAGACGCTTCGGTGTCTCGGCGGCTAGAGTCCCCGGGCGGGTCCTTGCGGGTCCTTGCCATGTTGAGCAGTTGGGCGATCGGGCTTGAGACTATCCGAGAGCTGCGTCTTCTTTCAGCCCCGACCGAGATCTTCTCTGCCTTTCTTCCTTTTTCCGTTTTGAGCGTTTCAGCCTGCCAGAGCGGGTACGAACCACGTGTGACAAGACAGTGGCATTGTAATTGGCGTTTTGTTTTAATCTTCTCTCCTTCATTTCTTGGACTGTTTGGTGTTTGGGGGCGAACTTCCGGTTTTTCTTTACGGTACTCCTGATGGGTCTGCTTTGATGGATCTTCATATTTCTTGGCTCGATCTTTTACTCCACAGGGCAACAAACGATAATCCCCTCTTATCCACAGTATATAATCAACCCTCTTAGTGGGATCATGTCCGGCCGTGCTCTGGGCGTACACGGTTTTACTGCGGTCTCCCGCCACAACAACTGGAATCATTAACTTGTTTTGACACACTCTAATTTATCAGCCTTGTGCCTTTCTCCATCGGCCCCCAATCTCGGGATAAGGCGCCCCAGCCGTGCATATCCGGCCCCTTAGGGAATGGACCTGACAGGCTGTGTAGAACACGCAATCCACGTTGGTTGGCGGTTCGAATTACTTTCCCTTTTTGGGTTTCCTTTGACAGCAATAAGGATGGGGGTTATCGTTTCAGTGTTTCTTAGCCCTTCCCCCACAGGAACAATGTGCCGCTGGGCGCAGTTTAGCATTAGAAAAAGAGTAGTGACGATAGTCGATCCCAATTTCGGGTTTCATTTTTTTTTTTTGAACGTTCATCTAGTATGAATTCGCCATTTAATTTATCCCCCAGAACGACAATTAATGTGCGCAATCGTGCTCGGCTTGTTTCCGTTCAGAACCCCCCAAGAAATATCCTCGTCGGCACCAGGGGCCTGAGGGTCCAAGCGTACAGCGTTCTTGGGTTTTCGTTTCGTTTCTGCCTACAGTGCTGAGAGATGCCGATGGGCCGATGATGGAATATTGCGTCGTAAGGAGCTGCTGCGCCTCTCGTATACGATTACTCACGCGGTGATGCATACGAATGCGAGTTGAATATACTTTTTCACTACCACTATTCGTATTGGCACTGTTCCGCCTGATCCGAGTCGGAGCAAGAGCCGCCTCTCAGTGAGTATTCACCCCTCTCTGCATGAGGTGGTAACTTAGCTAGGTCAACTGTACTCCGTAAATAACGCTTAACTCCGTTCAAAAAGGCACCCCAACCAAGGAAAGGGGCCCCGGGGGCGTGCACGACCCCTCGTTTTTGGCTGCCACGGCTTCGGCCAAATTCATTCTCCACGGACAAGAGCCAGAGCGAGCAGGTGGCATTGTTGCGGTTTCCCTCTATTGGCTTGGCGTGTCTGCCTCTTGTCTCTTATCTTGGGGGTTGCTGGGAGGGCGAAAGACCATGCGAGTGGGGGGAGGGGTGTTTGACTGGTTGTCCTTTTCTCCGTGTGCTTCATTGAAACCTTATCTATTCATGGCGGAACGGGTCTCGGTTAATGTTGCCGAGCGGTCGGGCACAGTATTCCATATGTGCAGGTGCACTATTGCGATAGTGTATGCATGTAACTGAGGCGTCGGCCCTACTGACTTAGTGTTCTGACTCCGGTTCAAACCCCTGCGTATTCCCACTATGAACCCTCCCCAAGTGCACGCTGGGCAATCACCCCGCCCCTGGGTGAATTATAACTGTATTCCCCCTGCTAGACTCGGGATACGCAAGCACGCTAACCAGACTGGACGTAGACTCCGTGGCCACTCCGCATTCTGCATGGCGCTCGGGTGGATGCAGAGAAGAGAGACTATTGATTTTCCGGTGTGACGGCGTGAACTAACCTGCTGTTTCTTTTTTTAATCTATTTTGGGGCGCCAAGTTGAGCGCCAGAACCGAAAAGGAATGAGTAGGATTCGCTCTGAAGGTACCTTCGAGCGCCTGGCTATGATTGATTAGCGCCAACATGCAATTCGATCCGTGTCGTGGAGACAATAACAAATGTGATATAGTGCGAATTATGGATTCATCCATGTAGATAGTGTCTTAGGATCAGATAACAATCCGTGCATATGCCAGACTGATTGGGGATTGGCTCTGTATGCGTGCACATGTTGATTCTGCAATCATTGGGTCGGAAGGCGCCATTCATGTCTCACGTAGCGCTTTGGTTGCCTGGTGGATGTGAATCATTCGTATTTATTATTTTTAGAAGCTCCAAATCAACCTTTGATTTTGCATGGTTTCCAGGGCCATACTAAAAGTGCCTCGCGGTAAGTCGCGATCGTCACAACCCCGAATAGGTAGCTGTCCTTGACCCAACGGCCCACTCTAAGTAAAGGCAGTTCGTTTCGCGCGCGTCATTGGGTCAACATTGTTCCTGTCTCACCAAGTCAACCATGATAGTCAATGACACTAGGCGGTCAGTAGAGGTCATATTGTTTGCCCTCTTTTTAGAGCTTCTTAGTTGGTGATCGTCGCTGCAGGATATTCCTTCAGAGGAAACCAACGCGATTGACTAATCAAGACCGAACACGGAAAAGCGGGAGCGATGAGGATGGAGATGTGGATTTGAGGACTACTGACGATCATGGATGATGATGATAAAGCTATTTAGATCGCAGAAGGGAAGCCTATGTATCTATGTGGGCTAGAGTGGGACTGTGACGGCGTGGTTTTTTTTCAGTCAGGCATGTCTGCTTGTTTCATATTAATAGCTCATAAAATTCGGCCTTTTTACACTGCGGTGGCCACCAAGTTTGATAGATTATATATATTTGTATGTATCAGCTTTAAGATTCAACTGGCAATGTCACCTTCTGGCTATCAGGGCCAAAAAGTGGTCGAATCGATGTTCCATCGTCAGACTTGACTTCACCAAATCCCCCTGTCATATATATCGTGTTGATAATCAGCAGTCTCAGTATTCGACACACACTATACATTATACTTTTTGCCGTCAAAGTTCAGTTTAAGACACAGGAGAGACACAACGAGGTAAATATAGAACAAATGCTAGACTGAAGCACAGATAGAAATAGAGATCTAGACAGATCCTTCGCTAGGACGAGTTTTGAGTCTGCTGTGCAAGGTAGGACAAGGGGAAGGGGGAGCAGGGGGTAGGAGGTGGATACTGTGTACTCGACTTTCGTCGTGTACATCCACGTTCACCTGTGAGGTACATAGTACATAGCACACTTGGCCAGATTTGAAGGCAGATGGAGCGGAAATAGGGCTTTTTTCCTTTTTTGAATTGGGGTAACAGCCATGGATTAAATTGACATTGAAATTGTAGATTTGAGGTTTGATAGGAATTTAGTACCATGCAAGAAAGAAAGATAGCTCACGCAAGAAGAGACATGCAAATCAAATCAAGAACTCCTAGACAAGATACTCTGTATAATGATAATAACGTGTCAATTCGATCATAAAGCAGCATCGTCGTCAAGCCTCTGTCCAGCCATCCGTCCATCAGACCCATCGAATTCAAATCTGCCTGCCCGATCCACTCACAACCGATTTGGCAGTCGATCCCATCCCATCCCGTTCCAGCCCATAACCCCAATTTAGCATATGTTCTTTAGTTACATCACAGGGGGCGAGAAAAACAATGTCAAAACCAGAAACATGAAAACAAAAGAGAAGAACACCTCGCTGGGAAGAAAACACCGTCTGGAAGATGTGAGTCCGTCACTGGCACTGCTGTTCGATATGAATAAGGGAATTATGCTTCGCCAGCAGCCTTTCGTCGCCGCCGCATAGGTGCCTTTTTCCGACCGGCGATCTGTGCATCTTGCGGCTGGTCGGCGTTCATTTCTGTGTCGCCGTCCTTGTCTGCGGCGATTGCTGCTGCGGCGCGGTCGCGAGCGTCCTGGGCTTTCTTCTCGTGAATAGCGGTCAATTCTTCGCGGCGAGTGTATTCGTCCAGCTCGCGGACATCGCGCGGCTTCATGCGGAGCCATTTCATGCGTGGCCCGGAACGCGAAAATTCTGAGACGCGGAAGCCGTAGATGCGCGGTTCGTAGAGCTTTCCTCGCCCGAGACCTGTGGAGAAGTTCGCCGTGCGCATGCCGTTGATCTCCAGTGGTTGGTCTACTGGCTCGGGCGACTCCCGGATGGCGGCGATGGTGCGGACGAGAGACGAAGATCGGGATTGGCTGACGGGTTGTGTTGGCGACACTACAGACAGTGACGTGTCGAGGCGTGGGCCGATATCGAGGTCTGGGAAGGTCATGAAGAACAGGCATCCAAAGGTCGTGCCGAAGAAGGCCCCGTCGACTGAGTGGAAGCGGCTGTTGGGAGGCGTGTAGAGGTCCTGGCAGCCGGGACAGAAGAGCTTGACGGTTTCCTGGCCGGGAGTGTCGGACCGGCCCACGGGGAGAACCTTGCATCCGTTGCAATTGGTGCGCGGACAGACACCAAAATGCTGCATCTCGTATTTCTCCAGCATCTGCTGAATTCCTGGCCGCGATGTGATGTACCGTTGGTGGATGAGACCGTACAGAAGCTCGGCAGAGCTCTCAATGACACTCAGATCGCTTGCCACGCGGGCGTGTCGCCGTTCGCCAGCCCTCCGGTACCCAGGTGGACGATCATCGCCCAGCACATCATCATCATCGTCCTCCTCTTCTTCTTCCTCTTCTTCCTCCTCGTCCTCCTCCGGCTCGACGTCCAGGATCATCTCCAGGGCCTCTTTGTACATAGGCACCTGGGACTGCAGGCCCGTGAGGTTGAAGTCATCTTCAATGAAGTCCTCCGACACTTCCGCGAAGAACTCGTGACCCATCAACGAGCAGAACGAGGAGATCCACGACTCCGGCGCACCTTCCGACGACGACATGTCGAACGAAGCCGACACGGACGACGACAGCGTTGATTCAGACAGTTGGCTCAGATCAAGCCTATCAAGGCCGTCGGCCAACGCCGAACCTGTCTCTCTCGACACGTTGCCGAGATTGTGGGTGGAAATCTCCGGGGTAATCGGCCACGAGGAAGTGACCTCGTCACGCGGGAGAGGAGGGGGTCGGTTATTGCTGCGTGGTAGCCCCTTGGACGAGGATTGAAGGCCGGAAAGAAAGGTATGGGTGTTCGGGAGGTAGTGTGGTCGAAAATCAGGATAGAAACTGGCTAGGCATGGCACCACAGTGCGGGCAGGAGGGGAGGTTGTGCGATGCGAAAAAAAGTTCGAGACCGGGGTATCGAAAACTGACCCCACCGTTGATCAGTATCGACTGAATCAAGAACCAGAAGATAAGGCACGCACTGGAATGTCGAATAGGATTCAATCTCACTGGCTGTCGTCCTCGGTCGATAACATGAGCCCGTATCGCGGGGTGTCGATCGGATCAAGTGGGAGCTGCCCCCAAGCAGGATTGTATTGGCAGAAGGAGACAAAAAGAGATTTCAAGAGGTGCCTTCCTCACATCAAGCGGTCTATTCGGTGATGGCTTCTGTCTTCAGGTGTGGACTTGGAGGGGGACGTTGTTCGGAGAAAGAAAGCGCAAGCCGAGCGACGAACGAGTGACTGCCAGTCACGTGCATGTGATCTACACCGAAGAAGTATACGTAGTATGTACAAACAGACCGCAAATATTCAAAACAGGTCTCGGATCACCCGAGCAAACTCGCCCTCGTCGCCTAGAATTCCCGACAGCCCTTCTCCGGTATTTTGGATTTCTCCATCGGTTCCGACAAAGCCATGGATCCCATCCGGTCCGGTGGTCGGCGGCATGAAGTTGCCAAATGCACCGACGGCCTCGAAGAGATTCGTTAGTTCGTGACTCATCTGCAGGCCATTCAACGGGCTGTTGCCGAGCTCGTTGACTCCATTCATAGGTCCATACACGGACAGGTCCTCGATCGAGTGGCCTGCCAGACCGGCCATGGCCACCGCCGCGGTTGAATGAGGGTCGTTGGTGTCGCCACCAAAAGGACGAGCCAGAACACCTAGCTTCTCTCCAATCTTGCGTAGCCCCTTGATAGTCTTCCACAGCCGTTTGGACACGTATGACTTGGTACTGAAGCCATTGATCAGGTCCAGCGCCATGTAGAACTCATCGCGTACCTGCCGGTTGAAATCGGACGGCGCGTGGCACACGGCAAGGAAAAGCACCGCCAATGCCGCAACCAGGAAATAGTTGAAGGTAACTTGCTGCGTGCGGTAGATATCCGACATTTGGTTCAGGCGAGTCAGAACACGAACTGTATCCTTAGCAACATCCACCACAGTCTGTGCGTGGCCTCGATCTTCTGCGATGCTAGCCCCGGAATGCATCACAGGGCGATAAATGAGAATTCGCAGCTGGTTCATGCGTAAGTACAGAAGCACACGCAGGCGCCTCATACCCCGGCTGACCGAATCGTTGTTCTTGGGCGATTCCGCAGGATAGAACTTGAGATCATCTGGTACTTGCTTGTACCATTGCAACACTTGGTAATCCAGGTAGCCAATCTCGTCGCGGCGGATGTCCGTCGTTCCTTCGGAGCCTAGCCCGGAATACCATATCTTGGAGCTGATCCGGTTGTACGGGATCATACATCGCAGATACGGCAGCGAATTGTCCTGTTCGACAGTCAACCAGAGTTCTCAAGGTAAATGGGACAACTCCTACCGGCTCCGGCAAATTGGGGTCGATATCCTCATCCTGGATGACGAATGGCAATCCTGTTCCCAGACTCCACCGCCTGTCTAAGCTGTAAACCGACCAGAAGATCCGGTTCACGCCCGTCCACTGGTCCTCATTCGGGAATGATTTCAACAAAGCATCTCTACGGTGCAGTCCCATCTCCAGACACATGCGCGCAGCGAGACCAATGACCCGATAGGCCATGGAATCATCATCAGTGTGGAAATGGTAGGTCGCCTGGGGGAAAGTGTCAGTGAGATCGTAAAATTGATCACAGCCAAGATCATATCACATACGACGATTGAGAACAGTTGGATGTTTTTGATATCATGTGGCTCCCATAGCTTCGATTCAATGACCGGTTTGACGCTGAGGTACAGTCGGGTGCCAAGCTCGCTTTGCCCACCGGCCTCCACGACGAGCGTAGTAGCTAGGATCAGTTTCAAAAGAACTGTGCTGTCGTCATTGAGGCCATCGGAGCCCGGGAGACCCTGTTGCGCGAATCCTGTGCGTGTGGCGGCCTCCATAAATGTATACAATAGGTTAACCTGATGGGTGATCTGGTTGATGTCCACCACGGGATACATGATCCCAATCTCCTCCTCATAGACCTTGCACAATCGCAGAGCTTCATCTCGTCGAATACTCCATATTGGATCCTTGGACGGATGAATAGTAGGGACAAGAGTTCCCAGGTGCGGTGGCGGCGAGCCAGAAGGCGTGACATGCGCAGTAGTCAAGTCGTCCGGCAGACCGTCCTCTGCCGGGGTGATCCCCATATTCTGCAGGCTGAATTTGGCGACGTCGAAGTTGAAAGCCGAACTCGTCGGGCCGTGAAAGCGCGGGTGGCGTGACCGAGACTTCGGTACACCGGAATGCAGTGGGGTGAAAACAGACTGTGAGCCCTCACGCGCGAACTGGTCGAATGGCGGAGGCTCAAATGTGGGCCTGTGGGTGCGAAGGTCGTTGAGATTGGTGAAAAGATTGTTCACCTGGTCCTGTAGCGTGGTGATTTGGTCTGTCATGGACCGGAATTCCCTATCCAGAACATGAATTGATGCGAATAGCGCGGGATCTATAGACTTACTCCGAGTCCTTGAAATTATTGTTGCAGCAGTTCGGCGCATACCGGCCTGGAGCGAAGAGAGTCAGAGTGGCAAGAACATTATGGAATCATAATATAGCGCATACATTCGAGATTCAGATGCCCGCACCGTTGGCAAGGTACCTGGCCATTGCACTTGATTTTGCGGCGCTTGCATTCGTTGCTATATCAATAGCCGATCGCGGGTTAGCCCGAAGCCATTCCGCACAAGAGAGTAAGTAGTATGGGAAGAAAGTCCGCAGAATGAGGGCGCTTGCAAATAAGCGGGAGACTAGCCCAACGCACAGCGGCACCGGACGGGAAATGTATGGGAAGTCAGATCAAGCCAAGTCGTACCATGCGATGGAAATGTAGCGATTCCGCTTTGGGCGTGTGTGACCCGTTCCGTTGGTCTGTTCCGCCTTTCTCTTGGCCACGTCTGCGCCTGGTGTGGTGATCTGGTCGCCCGGACCAGTCTGTGGCGGAGTCTGGTCAATTTGCGGCGACTCTGAAGCCATGCCGTGCTGAATGCGCAGGTATATGAGGGTTCTGGGTACTGGCAACGGGGAAGAGAAGTGCGGAGAAATTCCCTGCTCTCGCGGGGTTTTCCGTGTCCCCCGGACTCGGCTTACTCAGCGCATTGCCTGGACCCTGGTTGGCTGGTTCTCTCTAATTCAGAGCTATGAGAGCTCTAGTCGTCGAATATTGCAAGATATAAGATATGTAAGTAGTACAAAGCAGCAAATTGTGGAAATTTTATCTTTAGTTCGGTGCATGAAGACTGTGGCAGACGGCTTGGATATGGTTTGGTATATAGTTTAAAGATAGCCCCAAATCGTTCTCTTTTTGGAACATACATACTAGGCGGCCATTCCGTGAGTGAAACGCTACTATTAGTCGTTTCCCGTCTTTTATAGTCGGTAACTAATTTAGCCATAGCTCTCGTCAGACATTAGGGTGGTGATTGATGGTGCTGCCTACGGCAATTATACAATCTTCTAAATAACAGAATCAACGAGCTCCCAAAAACTTCTGCACCGTCGACAATGCCCACTCCTTGCTCGCCAACATCGCCTGCACCAACTGGTTTCGTCCCTGTGGGTTCCGTCGAAGCCACATAAGTCCCACATACATGGCAACGAGAGTGAAAGCTCGGACAACCCGGCGGATTATCTGCAGGGTCTTTCCCTTCTTTGTGAGTTTTGCATTCCAGTCGCGCCAGTAGGGGAATGTGCAGCGCCACCAGTAGTGGACTTGAGAGTATCTGGAGGAGTTGTTAAGTGGAGTTTGAGATGAGATGAAAGGGTAAGGGAAACATACGGATACGTGCTTGAGTTCCAGCCGTCAGCGGTGATGTACCAACTCGAGCAATTTCCCTTCCGGAACACGGTCTTTTGCAACTGAGCCTGCAGTTTCTGTGTCCACTCGCGCTCGGCCTCCTCCTTAATCTCATACGAGCTCACCTCGCCGTTCAGGATAGGTTTGATGAATTGCAGCGAGTAATTGACCGCGTTCTCCGTCGCGAAAATCACACTTGTATGGCCAGTCCCCGTGTTCGGACCAAAGAGCATAAAGAAGTTCGGAGCGTGATCCATGACAATACCCTGGTATGCCTGGGCACCTCCACGCTCGTCCCAGAGATCCCAGAGGTCTTTGTTTCCTCGGCCGATCACCCGCAGCGGATGCAGCCATACATTCGTTGAGAAGCCATTCGCCAGGATGATCACGTCGGCGGGGATCTCGCGGGCTTTGTCTGCCAAGCTGGTGGTGGTATTGGGTGGGTAGAGACTGCCCGGACCGATCGTGACGCTTTTCGCGTGCACGCGAGTCAGCGGCTGAGTCGTTAGCTCGGCATTCGGTGCATTCAGGCTGCGATACCATCCCCCGCCGATAATGCGCCGTTTACAGCCCATGCTGTAGTTGGGCGTCAGGATCTCGTGGTATTTCTCTGGCGCAAGGTGGCGCATATGATCCAGGAACTTCTTTTCACGCCGCGGCCGCAGTACCTGACGACTCTTAGGTTTCTCGCTGAAAATATCGAAGAAAACCTTCTCGCAGCCCCAGAACATCTGGTACCGCACAAATCGCGCCAGTCCCGGGATGTAAGTCGCCAGCTTGGGCATCAATTTTTCATATCTCGTCAGCGCATCAGGAGTGAGCAAGTCTGGCTGCACCCAGGGAGGCGTGCGCATGATTTGGGTGACAGAGCGGACATCTTTCACGATCTCGGGGACGACTTGGGCGGCACTGCAGCCGGAGCCCACCATGATCACATCCTTGTTCTTTAGGTCGATGCTCTCGTCCCATCGAGCCGTGTGCATGGTTTCGCCTTCAAAGGTTTCCAAGCCGGGAATATCCTGTGGCCATTGCTTGGGCTCGACCAAGCCGCCAACACCGCTGACCACGACCTTCGCTCGCACGATCTCTTCTTTGACATAGACGCTGTGCGGGCCATCGCTGGCGGCTCGGGCGTCGCGCTCATATGATGCCAAATCACCGGTGCCAGGAACCAAGTGTGACAGAGTGACCTCCCATTCCTCGTCAGCTTCAATCCATCTGATCAGCTTGACGTCGGTGTTGAGCTGGATCTTGTCGACAATTTGGTACTCCTCGCAGACCTCGGCCAGGTACTGAGCAATTTCCGGGCCGGACGGGTGCAGCGTGGTCCAATTCTTCTTGGGACAGAACGAAAACGAGTAGAAAATCGCCGGGCTGCCAGATTGTTAGAATCCAGCCTCGCAGTTAGTTTGAAGAGAGAGGGGCATGGCATACATATCGCACGCCGCACCGGGATAGCGGTTAATCCACCATGTACCCCCAATCCCCGACTGGCGATCGAAAATGCGAAACTGATCGGTGCCTAGCGCTTCTTTCAAACGGCAGCCCATGGCGACCCCGGACTCGCCCGCGCCAACGATGAGCACGGGGTAGTAGGTGTGGCCGTCTTTGCCGTATGCATGACGCTTGTGGATAGATGCAAGAGAGGAGGGCATCTTGGATGGATGGGCAGTTGCAAACTGACGGGGTAGATGAATCCCCTTTCTATAAGAACTGTCGGTTACCTCGGCCGGTTTGTGTTCCCCCATTTCGGGGTCGGTCAGACCCACTCCAACCGCGGCGCCCGGCAGCTAACCGGAAACACATGCGACTGTGCCTAGATCGGACCCACCGAGCTGGTAACTATCTACAGTGTCCCAGTCGGAGCCCCAGCCAACACGGTTGTGGGCCCAGCTATTGGGGGTCCGACTTGGGGATGGGCCAAGTTAAAAGTGAGTTAGATTGATGGTTGTTGATAATCGAATAAAATAAACTTGCGCTATGGAAATATCGAGACGGAGGAGACGCGTTTGTTTACTATGGCGAAGGGGGCCAACCATATGTAGTGCATGTTATGATTCGCATATGTATTACGATCACTCGGGTCGGCGGGCAGGTTGTCCATGGTTGTTTGAGGCTATAGCTCGAGTCCGCCACCGGAAGCACTGGGTCGGTCATATCCACAAAGGCTGGGTGTAAAGCTTGTCACTGTGCGCCGCACAGCACAAACCCTTCTCACTTGACTAATGACGAGAATGTTTCTGGCCTTAGTATTGTACTATTCAATCTGTTAAATCTATCACATCATGGAAGGGCAAGTTACATGCTAGCCCTAGAACAAATTCTGGTCTTAGTCGATAATTCTACCAATATGTTTGGTCCCGACAAGGTTTGAAGACAGAGCGAGTCAGTGGGCTTGAATAATGCTAATGATCAGGTCTGAGCACTGAAGTCGAGAAGCGTAGGTTTATAGTTCCCGAGCGCGTGAGGGGAAACCTCGGTTGTGCCACAGACAAGTTCTGAGGATGCATCGTCTAGCGCAAAATAGTATTTTTCAATAAGACCGGACAAGATAATAATCAAGTTCGATCCTCCAAGGAACAATGCAAACAAATAGAGCTGCAAACAATTATAATCAATCGGAGATGTGAATAACGAAGCAGGGGATCAGCGGTTTCCCCGGGATCCACTCCAGTCGCTTCTTTTCATCTTCAACACCTCTCTGATGACCTTCCAGCAATGGCCCATTCTTCGATCCGGCCGAGTCAACCCTCGACTCTCCCGTAACTCTTGCTATCGTCATTTTGCCACCTCCACCCCCCGATCCTACCGCCCCCTCGACGTCCTCCACGATGGCAGCGTCAACACCTTCCGCCAGACCAGCTTCAACCCCGAACAACCCGCCATCCTCCCACGCTCGCACTTCCGATCCCTACCCGCAACGACACGCTGGTTCAACCCAAGCGACCCAGGTCCACCTCGTCTAAACACAGAATACCTGCGCACCCATGGCGGCGACGCGGTCGTGCCTCTCGAGCTCACCGAGCAACCCACCGAGACAACCGACGAGCTGAGCTTCCGACACTTCCACGCGCCTCTCTCCCTCTTCCTAGACTGGCTCCATCTCGCCGAGGCATCTCCGCAAACCACGCGTCTCTATCTCGCCCAATGCCAGCTCCTCGATCTCCCTTCGACCCTGTGCCAGGATCTGCCCACGCCCGACATCGTGGCGCAGGCTGGCAAGGGCGATGTGTACGATACAAACCTGTGGATTGGATACCCGCCTACATACACACCGCTACACCGTGATCCGAATCCGAATCTCTTTGTCCAGCTGGCGGGACAGAAGGTTGTGCGGCTGCTCCCTCCTGTGGAAGGGCAGGCTCTGTTTGGGAGTGTGAGACGGGAGCTGGGGAAGAGTGGAAATCGGGAAGCAGCGGCGTTTCGGGGAGAGGAGATGATGCAGGGGAGAGAGCGGGTGTTGCTGGATCAAATGGTTTGGGACACGCCTGCAGAGAAGGGGTATGAGGCGCTGCTGGGTGCGGGCGATGGCCTGTTTATTCCCAAGGGGTGGTGGCATAGCATTAAAGGCATTGGGGAGGGTGTTACTGCTTCGGTGAGTGGTGGTGATTGATTTGGTTGTCTGGCGTTTACTGACTTGTCGCAGGTGAATTGGTGGTTTCGATGATGGAACAATAATGGTTGACTTGTATACCAAATGTAAAGATTGCTAGATTCCAAATTATAGAGAGACCTCACGACGGCCTTGGTTCATGTCTTGCCTGATTGAGAACTGTGACAGACAAGGTGATGAAAGGATATTAACTGCTAGACTACCGGTCTATACACAAGACCAGAAGGAACGAGCTCTGGAACAAGTCTCTGATCCACACGGTCCATGTTGTTAGATTTGAGGGCTGCTTTTCCTCCATGGGCCACAGTCAAAGACCAATGCTCACAGCAAACCATTCAACTCTGGATCTTGTGGCCACACAACCGGGAGACCCAGCTGCTCCCTACGGGCCAGCGTCTGTTGCTTCCACTTCCAAAACTGGGAAAGGCGGTCTTCCGCCGGCCACACATTGCCAAATGTGTCTTGCGGGTTAGTGAAGCGGAGCGCAGCTAGTCTGCTCGCGAGATCAATTTCAGTCGCTCCCTCTGGAGAAAGGATACGGATGGTTCCAATCCGCTCGTAGAGGATGTTCCCATACGACGCGGTGTAGTAGGACATATCCAGAAGAGCAAGAATCTCCGACAAAATATATTTCGCAGGCCACTCCGGTCGCGTCCGGTACTTCTCGAGCTGACACGGGCCATCGATTTGGTCGAAATTCAAACGATGGGCGCAATGCTGACCTTGCCACTCATTGTAACCAATATTGTCCGGTGGAAACGGAAGCACAGGCTCCGCTGACTGGAAGTCAAGCGTAAGGATCTCGACAACCATATCGCGATCCTCAAAAGTCGGATTCCGTCTTGCAAACAAAGGGAGCTCATCTGGGTCGCTGACTTCACTTTCACCAAGACCCGGATTGCGCTTCTCTTTCTTTTCATCCACGGGTCCATACCGGAGAAAGCGTTCGAGCAAGGCATAGAAGCTCCAGTGGAATCCAAGGCGGCCTCCGTCCCCCAAGAGGCGTTTCGCTATCTTAGACGGGATAATACTGCCAAATAGGCGCACGTCTACATGCAGCGCGTGTACACGATTCGTTAGATGCGGCACGGATAACCAGGTCGGAAAGAGATCATAGTCGTTCAAGATGGAGATGTCCAGGACATAGGGGAGCTTTGAATTTTTGCGACTGAGCGCCGATTGGGTTTCGCCATGTATTTGGCGGTTGGTCAAAAGAAGAGGCAGACAATTCGATGGGCAGTGCGTGCTGCGTTGTTCATGATAGATTTTTGTCCTGCTCAGCCATGCCTTGTAAACAATGTCTTGGAAGTCGATTCTGTCTGACTTCGATGGATAGGTCGGCGGCGTACGACAGCCACATAAGACTTGTTCGATGATGGACACTCGAATTTCCAGGGGGAGACTTAGAAACGAAGACATTTGCAGAATTTATTGGGGTTGGGAAACGTAATATTGGGCAAGGCGAGGGTGAAACGGCGCCACGGTTGCATGTTGGCTGCCTACAATGTTAGATAAGCCGGAGTAAATAGTAAACTATAGCAAGACTCGGCGGTCTCCACCGGGGCGAGGGTAGATTCACCATCCTCTTGTCTACGTTGGCCTTCGTCACTCGCTTTAGCTAGCAGGAAATGGGATCGCGTCTTGCAACAGCCAAACAGATCACAGGGCTCTACTCTCACTTGTGGATTTTAGGTACCACGATATGACAGCCATCTTGTAGTAAGTGGGCAATTGCTGAAGGGTAATTGTATACGGCACCCATTGGGATTAGCGTGGCAGAAAGAGGAACCTGGGAAAGCTCCCATTCTAGAACCAACGGTCGTCGATCCACCCCAGCCCAAAAAAAAAAGAACTTCCCGGTTGACACGCCTCCACCACCAGCCAAATGCAAGTCTCGCGCACTGCATACCGTGCTTCGCTCCTCTTCCTCAACCCACTCCTCACGCGGGCCTCGCTCGCCAGCTGTCCCAGCACCAGCACGCCAGCCTTGCGACACCTCACGCCGTCCGCGCAGCTGCACACTCTCCTCTTCCCGCAGTGCAGCCCAAGTTTCCAACAACCCGGATTCATTCGCGAAGCACACACAATGGCCGCTCCAGACTCAGACTCGAGTACGAACAATCCATCAAGAGAGGCACAGCCAGAGGATCAAACACCAGAACAAGCCCACGCGGATAGTACAGGCGAACACCTCTACCTCCCGTCCAGTCCCAGCAACGCGAATAATGAAAAAGGGACAGGCGAAGGACAACAACACCGGCTCAGCCTAAACGACGATTCTGGCTCCACTGTCACACTGGACTACCTCGGTCCGATGGTCGTGAACACGGATGGATCACTCTCGCGCATTAGCAATTGGGAGCACATGACGGAGATTGAGAAGAAGAATACGATGCGGATATTGGGGAAGAGGAATAAGCAGCGGCTTGAGGCGGTGAGGGCTGCTGAAGAGGGTGGGAAGTGATGCATAAATATAGACGAGAACGACAAGGGGTGGTGGGTGCATGTTGGATATGATTGGGGTTGGGATTTTGTATAATTAGCTAGATATTAATGAGATACGCTTTGGAATCAACGATTGGTAATAAGAAGGTCGGTTAGGAGCCATAATGCGTATCGCTTTGGGATTTGGATATAACACCTTCACTAGGGAGGCAGTGCTAACCGAGCAGCCGGGAGACAAAAGATATATTCCTCGACAATACGTATCATCTATCTATTCAAAGAGTTTATTAAAAATCTTATGAGCCGCATTCCTACCAACCAACAGTCAGCCAAAAACAAAGCAACTCACCAAAGGTTACTTACCTGGGAGGCACCGGCACAAAATTCTTGGTATACTCCTCAATAGCCTCAACGCCCGAAACAAGATCCACGTCCTCAGGCTTGAGGAAATTCGTGTTGTGAAAGACCTTCCACCCAAAGTACAGAACGGGGAAAACACCGATCATCGTATAGGAAAAGAGGAACGTCGGAATCGACCAGTTGCCCGGCAGGAAGACGGTGTATCCGCCGACAAAAGCCATGACGGTCGTGCAGCAGAAGGCTATCCATGCAATGTACGGCTGGAACCAGCTGCGGTAGGGGAGAGTGTCACGCGCGATGCCCTGTGCATCGAGGGCCTTTTTGAAGCGGATGTAGGTGAATGTTATTACGGAGAAGTTGATTAGTTGGGAGGCGGTTACCTAGGACAAAGCTTAGGATTAGGGTCGTTTCGAGATACATGTAAAGAAGGGGTAAAGGTGAACGTACCAGATTGACGAACCAGTTCAGCACAACCGCAGCGTCATTGGAGACCTGCAGGAAACTGAGGAGGGCGATCAGTAGCACAGCGGCAACGCAGTAAATCGGCACACCGCTACTAGTGCACTTGGTCAGGAACCGGGGTGCCTTGCGCTCTAGCGCTAGGCCATATAGACTGCGACTCGCACAATAGACATAACTATTGCCCGCGCTGAACGACGCTGTGAGGATCACCGCGTTGACAATATGCGGCAGGACGGGAATACCCAACCGATCCATGGAAATGACATACGGCGACGCCGCCGCGCCAGGCTTGCCGTTGTCAAAAGCAGCAGCCATCGTCTGATCATTGTAGGGGACCAAGATACCCACGCACAGAACGCCGAGCACGAAGAATGTGGTGAGTCGATAGAAAACACCATTATATGCCTTTGGCAGCACGCCGCGCGGGTTCACTGTTTCGCCCGCCGCCATGGAGATGTAGTCCGGTCCGGCGATAGTGAAACTGGCCGTGATAAGCGCGGACAGAAAGCCGAGGAACTTGCCCAGATTGTCGTGCGTGTAGTACTCCGCAAACGCACCGGGCTCGTTCCAGTACCGGAACCCGAAGCGGTCGCCGAGCGGATTCCCGCCCAGCATCACGATGAACGTGTAGAAGATCAGCCCCGTGCTGAGCAAGACTTTGCCGAGGGCGAGCCAGAATTCGGCTTCGCCGTACCATTTTACGGCGAACGCGTTGAGTATGCTTTCATTTGCCATATGTTAGTTTTCTTGTCTAACATATTCCTGTATACAGGGTAGTGTCACAGCATACGAGTAAAGAACAAGCACGATGACATTCATCGCAGCGACTGGGATGGCGCTGGTCCAGTACTTGAGAATTATGCTGACGGCGACGATTTCAAAGGGGACTAGGGTGGCTTCGTATATGAAGAAGTTGTACCCGGCTGCCACGCCTAGAGCTTCGTCGACGTAGCGGCCTGCGAAGCGGATGAATGGAGAGGAGATGGGGAGGTAGGTGACCATTTCTGCGAGACCTAGTTATGTTACGCGTTTAGCACATCAAACACGGCACAGGAAACGGGTGCATTCGGAAAAGAAACAGAGGTAATGCAGTGGAAGAAACTGGACGGTAGATGCTTTTGGTGCTTCGTAATATGTGAAAAGAGTTTGCTTGGGATGCAGGGGTATAGATGCTAGGGTTGATGGGTGGGTCATGGGGTGGTTCGTACAGACGGTGATGATCAGGATCACGGCGCTCCTAGAAAGTCACGGTATAAGAGTCCAGACAAGACCATAAGTGGGACAGATGCAGAGGGGCAGGTAGATAGGCAGGAAAAATAATTGGGTTCGTAGGTGTCCGGTAGGATACGGGGAATTTGTCGACGAAGACGCTTGGAGTTGTTGGCTGCTGCTGATGGGCGACTTGATAAATGGTGACCTAGTGACAGTCTTCTACGTCCCTTGTCTTTGAAGTTGTTGAATGCAGTGATTTTTCCTTTTGTCTGTCGATATCTGTCGATATAGGTTGCAGGTACCTACCATCCATGCAATGTCGTATATATAGGCAAAGTGTCGAAACAACCCGATTCAACGAGAAGAGAAGAAAAAAAACCACTAACCAAATAGAAAATCCCAAGAACAAACTCCCCGGCCCGCTAGCTCGCAGACCGGACCCGATCTGAACATACAGCACCGTCCCGATCGTCCCTCCAATACCAATCAATTGGAGATGACGAGGCTTAAGCCTGCGGTGGGTATGGTCGTAGGTAGGCTTCATAGATCCGCCATCGATCGACACATCCCGGTGATCCAGCGATGATAGATCTTTCTCCGTGAATTCAATTTCCTTGCCAACAATTCTAGTCGACTTGGCCTCGGGATCGGGCTGGAGTGCGGACTCGGTGCGCATGATAGCCGCCGTCATCGGCATATGGGAGCTGGGTTCCGAAGGAAGGGGATTCGACATGATCGATCAACCAACAAACCAACAAAGAGAAGAAAAAGATTACAGAAAGAAATAAAAAGAAAACAGGATGGAAGGAGGGGATAGTAGTGAGAATTTTCTGTCCCTCCCAGCCAGGTTTGCTCCGGTTTTGCTTGGCATGCTGAGCGCGTGGGGACCAGTTTCAGTATCGCGTACTCCGTACGCCGAGTATTCGGCTTCCGCAGAGGCACAAGAAGACAACCCGGGCCGGAGATGACTGGAGGACAAATTAGAGTGGGCTGGGGGTGCCGACGTCCCCACAGGGAAGTCCTTCAGGCTTGTTGAATACCTCGACGGGACGAGACCCTTTGGTATCCACCAGACTAAAGATAAAGAGAAAAAGAAATCCCTCGTACTCAATCAAGTGTGAGGGAATTATAAAGTCGCGTCTAGCCTCTCAAAAGGGGGGGAGCGAGATAGAGTAGAATGTTGGCTTGGAATGAATGGAATGGGCAAATACACCCGACTCATGCCCGCGATCCATCATTCCTCGCTGGTCCATCCACGCTCGATTTTGCCACTGTTCTCGTCACACTTCCCTTCTGAGTCATGACTCTCACTGCTCTCTGACTCCCTTCGAGGGGGCGGGTCTTTCCCGAGCCAGGTGGGTGGGAAGAAGGAGTCGTTGTCTTCGAAGTAGAGATGGTGCTTGATCTCCGACTGGGTGGAATCCCGCCTTTGGTCTGGGGCTGTTTCGGGGGCCATACTGGAGTCTTTTCGTGGATCGGAGAATGACATGATTGTTGGGAAAGAACTGTTAGTTACGAGTGCAATGCAGTAGATGCAGCATGTAGATGGTGATAGATGGTCATCTGACACGTTCTGTGCTGCCTACCTGACGTCATCATCTACCAGCGACTCCAACGATGAACAACCCTGGATGATAATAGTTAAAGCAGTGGTTACAGAGAGCAACATGACTACTACTATAGTGATTCACTACCTAGGTAGCTACTACAATATATATCATAGTATTGAACTGAGCAAGCTGTATCTAATTCCAACTACCTCCGCCAGTCACTGTCCAGCAAACGTAATCAATTCCGAACCCCACCTTCTTCTTCCTTCCCCCACGACGAACCAACAACCTTAACCACCCGAAGAACCAATTGCCTCCCCCATTCCTCCTTCAAAATGGTCGAACACGAGCCCGAGCCCAAGAACTTCGCCCCCAAAGTCCCCGTCCAGCTGGACCCGCCGAAGAACGACCCCATCTCGCAAGAGGAGCTGGCCAAATGCGACGGTACCTACCCGCACACCTGCTTCCTTCTTCGTCCTTCGGCTACTAACTGATAGATTTGGTGTAACTAGGCACGGACCCGAACCGTCCGACATACGTCGCGATCAAGGGGGTTGTCTTTGATGTGAGCCGGAACCCGGCGTATGGCACCTCGGGGCAATATCACGGTATGTTGCTTGGACATCAGGAAAAGTGAGCTTGAGGAGTAGGTGCTGATTATTGGATGTTGCTGTTCCAGTCTTTGCGGGCAAGGACCCCTCGCGCGCCCTGGCGAGCTCGTCGCTCAAGCCGGAGGACTGCGTGTCCGAGTGGTCTGATCTCGAGGAGAAGGAGAAGACCGTGCTGGATGAGTGGTTTACATTCTTCAGCAAGCGGTACAATATCGTTGGCAAGGTGGCGGGCGCAAAGAACACTTGAGTCTTCCGTGTTACATATCTATCAACTGTCTATACCCGCCGTTGGAGGAACCCTTATCCTATCGTTGGTTTCTTGAACAAGCACATTTTGACACACATAGTGGTATTACGAACAAAAGGATCTATACAGGTTTTCTTTCTATCTTCCCTTTTTCAGGCCTTCCCCTTGCGCGACTTGCGCTGCATGCGCTTCTTCGAGATGATCCGATTGCGCTTGGCAAGCTTGTTCTCCTCCTCCGCGTCATGCCCGTCTTGATCCTCCTCGTCCTTGTTCCTCTTTCTCTTCTTGCCCTCGGCATTGTCGGGTTGGTTCTTGTTGTTGTCGGCATCCTTGGCCTTCTGCTTGAAATCGGCCCTGCCGTCGGCACGAGCCTTTTGCTGTAGTTCGCGTTCGTTACGCCGCTTGACGACCTGGGCGTTCTCAATGGCAAATTCCACGATCAGCCGCTTTTTCTTGTCCTCCTTAATCTCCTCGACTGGCGCGGGCGGAGCAGCCTTGCCGGACTTGCCGGGCTTTGCGGACTTCGCGGGGGGCTGCGCGGGAGGCTCGACCATATGGCAGTTCAGCCAGCGCAGGCCCATCAGTGCGTGACGGTGCGTGTAATACTCGATGAATCCGTAGCCGCGACTCCGCCCGCCACCGCTCTTCTCAGTCACCTTGGACCCATCGCGGGTCTCAAAGACAACCTTGGCCTGGCGCACGATACCGGCTTTCTTCTGTTTCCGTATAGTCTCTAGCTCCTTCATCGTCTCCCGCGAACGTTGCTGTTCCTCCTTGGAAAGAGACTGGCGGACACCCTTCTTGACATCTGTGGCGAATCCGACGACGGCTTGTCGGGCAAGCTGTTTGAGATCCTTGGACGTAACCTGGCGCGGGATGTTGCGGATGGCAAGACGGGTCAGGCTGATGTGGAGGGCTGGGTTCTTCTTGATGAAGTTTTGACGCTGCTTGAAGCTCTCTTCGCGCATTTTGACCTCGGACGGTGAGAGCTTCTTGTAGAGCGGCGAGTCGGACGGGATCGTTCCTTCCGACAGGAGGTAGAGCCGGCGCTTGTCTTTGTCTCGCACGAGGCGGCGTGAGACTCCTTCCTCTTCGAGCTTCCCGGCTTCGGTCTTGCTCACGGCGCGAGCAACTTGCAGGACCCGGCCGTCCATTGTATACCGTCCGCTGGGGTCGGAATTCTCGTTTTGGAGAACGGAATGCTTGAAGGCTTGGTTGGGCTTGTCCTTATTCGCGGCCATCGTGTCGGTGTTCCTCGGAGCTTCGCGAATGCAGGCTGTAGCGTCCTCGGATTTCCAGAAACAAACAAATCCTGTGCCTCGGGGTCGTTCGGTTTCGTAGTCGAGGACAACTCGCGCGTATCGTAGCGGGCCGAATTGAACGAAATGCTCGTAGAGGGAATCATCGGTGGCAGTGAAGGGTAGATTGCGCAGGAAGATGGTCGAAGCATTTCGGTCATCCTCCGCATCTCCCTCGTCGTCTTCGTCGTCCAAATCCTCCAGATCATCTAGGTCTTCGTCGTCATCTTCCTCCGAATCTTCATCCCCCGAGACATCATCAGAGGCAGTTTCTATATCCTCCATGTCCACGTCTGCGTCGGCCTTCTCTTCCTCCTCGTCTTCTTCCTCATCATCCTCCTTCGTCTTCTCCCAGACTTCTTTTTCAACAGCCCAATCAACCGCCAGTGCGCGTCCATCCACCTCTTTCCCATTGACAGCCTGGAGCGCCTTCTCGGCGTTCTTCTTGCCTCTCAAACTAACGAAGCCAAAGCCAGCCAGTTTAGTTCCCTTCTTAGGAAGCGTCGCATACTTGACTTTGCCAAAGCTCCGAAAGAGAACAGCCAGGTCTTCGGGCTCCTTGATACTCCACGGCAGGTTGCGCACGATCAGCTTGGGCGGCGGACCCTGCCCTCTCTGCTCCTCCCTCTCCTGCTTGGACTTGATCGCCGCAGCAGTCGGGACACTCTTTCCAATCTTCTCATCGATCTCACGGTGGCGGGTCTCGGCGTAATCAACTCGAATTTTCTTCCCGTCAAACTCGGATCCGTTCAGTTCTTCCAGAGCGCTTTGCGCATCCTCGAGGTCGGCAAATGTGACGAAACCATAACCCTTGGACTGCTTGGTCTCCCGATCACTGACGACGATCGCATGCTTGATCACGTACGATTGAGAGAAATGCTCGACTAGACTCTCCGTGGTGGCTGAGGCAGGAAGCGATCGAACGAAGAGCGTGCGCTTCGCCTTCTGCGTTTTGGGGTCGGCGATATCATTTGTGTCGACTTCCATTGCGGGTTCTGCGTCCGCATCGCCTGAAAGACGTCTTTTCTTGCTGGATTCACCCATTCTGTTTGGCATGGGTTTTTTGTTGCGAGCAGAAAAATTCGCGGCAGAAAAGTGAAAAGCCCCGAGAGGGCGGTGAACCGCCCGACCGATAAGTAGGGCAGATTACGTAGCTCAAGCACGTCCTGGCTGTTTTGTACGGGACAGTGTGAGACGGTCCAAATCACCATGGACGGCGACGCAGACAAGGAGGCCATCGCCTCCCCTGGCTCAAATCCGTCGACTCCAAATACACACCCACCCAAGGTCCAACAACCCAAACCCCAAGTCCTCGCCAATCGATCCGGTCCCACCTCGATTCTCGTCTCCACGCGCCAGAAAGGCAACCCAATCCTGAGCCACATCAAGCTCCTGCCCTGGGAATATGCCGATATCCCTGCCGACTATGTGGTTGGTGCCACGACCTGCGCTCTGTTCCTCTCCCTGAAGTACCACCGTCTGCACCCCGAGTACGTATACTCCCGGGTTCGGCTGCTGGCTGGGAAGTACAACCTCCGACTGCTTCTGATTATGGTCGACATCCCCAACCACGAAGATAGCCTCAAGGAATTGTCGAAGACATCAATTATCAACAATCTCACGCTGATGCTTTGCTGGTCAGCCCCGGAAGCCGCGCACTATCTGGAGCTATTCAAGTCTTCGGAAAATGCACAGCCGACAGCTATCCGCACCCAGCAAGCACAGTCGTACAAAGAATCTCTCGTGGAATTTGTCACTACACCGAGAAGTATAAACAAATCCGACGCCGCGAGCTTGATCTCTACCTTTGGCAGTTTGCAGAATGCCGTCAACGCGCAGCCAGAGCAGATCAGTGCTGTGCCGGGGTGGGGAGAAAAGAAAGTCCAGCAATGGTGTAGTGCAGTGAGAGAAGATTTCCGGACAGAGGCGGCGAAGAGATCGACGGCACCAAAGACAAGGGTACCCGCTAGACCCTCTCGGCTTGTGGATGAATCACGGGGAGGGGACGCGTATGATGAGGATGAAGAAATGCTCCGTGCAGTCTTGGAGGAGAGTCGCAAAACCGCTGCAGCAGAAGCAGCCGCCAAGGCTCCTGGTGCTGAGAAGGAAACACAGCAACCCGAGGAAATGAGCGAAGGCATCACGGCGGCACTGGCAAAACTTCGAGAAGGTGGTGGCTGAGACTTGCATGCCTGTCCTGCGCCCTCTATCGATCATATCTTGTCCTTCGACAAGCACCCCAAACGGATTCAATGGACTGAGATCGCTCTGTGGCTCATGAATTATCGCCTGTGCGGGTTGGATGAGCTATTCTTACCAGGACCATTCTGGTCCTGGTCGTGGTCTCCGATCCGATATCAAAGTGTGCACTAGAAGTGCAACATGCTGCTATTCCATAGCAGTTCGTGGCCTCGGCTCATGGTGCAATCCACCCACCGTGGATGTTCCCACTCACGATTCTGGCTTACCAGAATCGAATGACACCCCATCAGGATTGCACTGATTACGCAAGGTGGACATGGGCCAAGGGATAGTATACGGTTTCAATAATCTCCAATCTAGCCCGTCCCTCAGCAGTCACAGACACCATCTTAAACAATGGAATAATATGCTGCTTATGATCCTCCAACTCGTACACAAGTGGTTGTCCAAAGACATAAGGAAAGTCTAAAACATCTGTGGGAGAAGCGGCTGTGTTGCCGTCACCTATTTTACAATTAAAAGACAGGAATAACTTTGAAAAAATACTTTTAAGTCCCTTTGTAAACCTCCCCTATATCCTAGGGGCAGAAACAGACTATCGTACACAAAAAATAAAATCAAATGCATCCGTTGGGTATTTGTCTCTAGTCAGATCTGGCAGAAAACGGATAAACGTGCAAATAATAACTCAAAGACCTCCAAAAGACTAGACAGCGTGAACAATAAACACAGAAATCAGACGTCAGAGAAACAACCACTCTTGAAAGATGGTTATCACTGATCATCATCACGAGTCAAGCACTTCATTTCATCGGCGAGGTTTCCTTCCTTTCGGAAAAGGAGGCATCGAAAAGCACAACAAAACAGAATCAACAGACGGACGTCGTCACGGCATGCCAGTAAATACGAACACGAAAGATAGATGGAAGGGGAAGGAGGAAACGCGAGCAACGAGTCCCATCTAAGTCGGTTTGTCGCACCCGATCCGGCCAAGTAGTGCTCTGCGGTCGCTTTGATCGAATGGAACTCGGCCGCGGCCACGGGGTCGGACTGCTGTGGCGCCATTGGACCGGCGGTGGTCCAGGCCAGAAGAGCCATCGCTAAGGACAGGGATAGTGGAGACGCCATCTTTCCCTAGCACGGAGCCGTTGGAGACAATCTCATCACCGGCTTCAATTTCGTCTTCCTCCTCGTCGTCGCTGCGGCTGTCTTCGGCGTTACCAGTACGGAGCACATTGACGGCGACGCGGACGATCATGCTGAACCAGACTATCGACAGCCCTTGCAGGAACAGAAGGAATGAGAGGAAAATCCACTTAATCGTGCGATTCATGCAGATTGGGTTGTTCAGATCCTGGTACGGGGCGAGCATGTATGCGAATGCATCGGGGTAGCCGTCGGTGGAGATCATCTCGGCCGTGGAGCCCGAATAGCAGCCGAAGGATAACTTGCCGGGCAAATTCTTGTAAATGGACCAGCAGAGGATGGGGTAGAAAATGTGTCGGGTGATGAACCATGCCACCATCAAGATGCCGAAAGCGACGTTGCAGGCGAATTCGAACTTGAAGTATTTGAGGATTTTGGCCGCCTGTCGAGCGTCAGTAGGGAGCTTCACTTGAGAGGCCATGGACGTACCGGCAGCAAAAAGTCCACAATATCCATCAGGCAGAGCACAACATTGGACACATTATAGAAGCGGTAGACATAGGCCGAGCTCAGGAGTGCACTGGTAACCACATGATGGGTCAACATCTGGTAGTGGTCCTTGCGACGCGCCTCGAGGTGGATAACCATGATCTGCTGGATCCAAAAAGACAGCTGCACCAGGAGATACCACTTATTCAAGCCCGGCAGGGCGCGCTGAGGCCATTCGCTCCAGATGGCGCCGTAGTCAAGCCAGTAGGAGGAATTCTTCCACAGGTACTACGTGAGAGCCGTTAGTTTGCGTAAACCAGTACCCTCTTGAGCGGCAAAGACGAACCATTCCTAGCGACCAGAAAAACCCGTCATACATGAACAACCAGGCCTGTTCGGCGAATCGCACGGACGCCTTTCGCTTCAGTCCCGCATACCGAGCCAGCGGTTGGAGGATCCATTCGATCGCAATGGCGCGAATGGCGGTGAATGCGATGATGCCGCTGGCGACGAAATAGATGTCGTTCCAGCCCTGTACATATTGGCCCTTGCTGGGGACGTAGTAAGAGAGTTCGAAGAAAGGTTGGGTGTACGGGCGGAGCGACGGGTAAAGATTGTGCAAGGCCAGCAGGGTAGCCAAGGTGGTCACAGAGATTCCTGCAAAGAACCCTCAACGATTAGCCAACCGCCAACTTTTGACAGGCATTGTCATTCCCCATACCAATTTGACTGGCGATCATCCACTCTCGAAACGATGTCACCTTGACGGGCCGGGCGCCAGAGGAGGAGGAAACGCAGGCATTGAGCTCGGCCACGGACTGCGACGGCGCACTCGTCTCTTTGGCCATGGCGATGTGACAGGAAAAAATTGCCGGGGGGTGTGCCAGCAAGGGTTGAGGTGGGGGAAACGAGGCGAGAAGGGTCGAGGTGGGAATAATTAAACTGAGGATGGGACTGGGTCTTGGAACTGCCTCATCAGCGGATCCACCGCGCGGTCGGTCCCTGGTACCTGAAGTAGACGAGGCGGGATGGGACAGGGATGAGGACACACACAAACACACACACAGGTCCTAGTTTCCTGGAAAAACGAGAGACAAGGAGGACCACGGGGCGTTCAAGGATTGCCAGAATCCAGTGTAGGAGCAGTTGGAGAGAAAGTGAAACCACAGAGAGGGGGGGGCTATAGACCCGACCTGGTGATGGCCGATCTATGCTTCACCGCCTCTCGTGGTCCGTGACAAGACAAACGGTGTAAACAGTCACATGTTGTTGGGAATCACAATAATCGTTGGCGCTGACGTAGAGTCCAGAGGGTGTCAAAGAAAACAGCTTGATATGCGGATGCGCAAAAATGTTCTTCAACAATTCGCTCGCATGGCTTAGTTGGTAAAGCGCATCACTAGTAATGATGAGATCCTCGGTTCGAATCCGAGTGTGAGCATTGTTTTTTTGGAGTTTTTGTCTATTGGATCTATTTATTATAAAAGATTTCCAAGTTACTTGAAGACTTTTTTGTTTTTCCCTTTATGTAGAGAAAAGAATACTATGAGATTATTACACTGAGTTGTGTTCCCATTCTAGCCTTCCTCAGTGGTTAGTATAACATAAGGTCTTCGAATATATATCTCCACATGGTACACCCCTTGTAAGCGAAGCAAGTCGAATACTCTGTCCCAATTCACATTCAAAGTAATTACAAACACGTCCTTTTCTTCGAGAATATTTAAAGATCAACGGGGCAATACCAACGTTCTTCTTTGATAGTTTAGTCTAGTGATTCCAGAATGCGGAATGCCGTAGCCAGAGTCTATAGGCTTAGTCCAGCTAATGACACCTATCTCTTCGTCTCATCGAGGTCGAAACTTGATTCTTACAACAATTTTCAAAGAAACTCATGACCCGTCATTGTAGCTCGTCCTTTCAACAATAACATCAGCTCTATGACGCCCTCAATTGGGCGAGATACTCCTTGAAGCTAGGTCAATCTGAGCACCGGTGCCGTGCACCTCCTAGACGTCGCGAGCATGAACTCGGGTGTGATGGTTCAAATAAAGCATTTTGATTTATTCAATATAGGCTGCCAGAGATCATGTATGGGTTTAGCGATTTCAGATGAATGACATGATGGTATCCTCAATTATCAAGCTTCTCAACGCCAGCTTCATTCTCTGTAAGAAATTTCTGTCCACCTGGAACCAGATCGCCAGGAATGGCATTCTCGTAATAAAATTGGAACTCAGACGGTGTGCATAGCTCCTTCCCAAAAGATCCCACTCTTTCAACAACGACTCCGTGCTTTGTTCTCTTCTCCGAACCTTCCACCTTCTCCCCAACCAACCATCGTTCGTCTATGGTTCCGATATAAAGGTCTAATGTATCTTTTTTATCTTCTGACCTCCATATCAGAGAAGTACCGCAGTTCATGCAAAATCCTCGGAATCGACGAGGCGATGATGAGTATTCTTTGTACGCAGAAAACGATGACAAAGGAGGGACGATTTGTTCAGGCGCAATAACGACAAATTGAGCTAGAAGGCTAGCAGTCCATTTTCGGCACATTGTACATTGGCAAGTTGCCGACTGTTATGACTTGTAAGATTTGAAGCTTGGGATGAGCTGGATTGGTCTCGCTTGAGGACGTACTGGTGGTGGCCATGGAGCGTTCCGGTCAAAGACAATCTCATAATTGATTGCCTGGCATAGACAACCCCCTGATATTCTCTCCGGCCTAACGTTACCATGAGACATTTTATTTTCCCGAATGGCCAAGAATATCAAAAAGAGCGTACAACTTGTCGTGGCGACCAAAGAAAAAGGGAGTTGGCCATTAAAGGAGGGGCGGTGGAGAAGAGTAGGCAGTACATAGAAAACCTTATAAAATACAACTACGAGTCACGAGGTAGTTTTGCGTACAGCAGTTTGATGTAAAATTCCTTCTTTTTCTTCGAGGCTGGCGGGTATTGTATCACGTTTTCTGTCACACTGTAAGCGAGTGATCCAGAAAACGTGGTCGCGACCCAACGAGTCGACATCCCCATTTCAACCATCCCCCCATGCCCCCAAATCGCAGTCAATATGTCCGAAATTCTGGCAGTCAAGAGGGTAGAATCCTACTCGCAATCACCATTCGATACGACCCAATTCAGCAGGGTATCTCTATGGAGTAACCACATGCAGATTAGTGCAATCAAAAGTTAGGGTTCAAGCTTCTTCCCAGATGGGCCCGTTGCTCAAACCTCGGCCCCTGCAGCCCCTTTTCAGATGACGGTTCGTAGCCATATGCCCTCAAGGTCTGCAGTTGATACACGAAAGACCAAGCAATGTGATGGTAGCGATGACAATTGTCGGTTTAGGACCAGTGATCACTTGTTGTCATGTTCGGCAAAAGGATCGTACTGATACAGATGCCAATTCTCGATGACCCACCAATTGGCAACATATGCTGCGTCCCAAAGCCAATGGAGGACACTCTCGTCGTATTGTGCCTTAAGCGTGGACGCCAGATCAGCCAATTTAAACCTCAAAATAGGATTGAGCTCATTCGGATCCTTCTGCAGATCTGAAAACCGCCACTCGACATCATTCACCAGCGGAATGACGAGCCGCAATTCCGGGCGTGCAGCAGAACGAAGAGCTAACCAGGACCCGCCCGTATTCATGACGGTAAAATGCCAGACCGGACGATTTTCTTTTTCCGTAATCTGTCGTCGGATGAGGGATTGGCCTTCATAGAGAGACCGGATGTCAGTCGCGACGCGTTTGGTGTTGTTGTTGAGGGAGGATGACTCGACGAGCAAGTCGATGATGCTAGGCACGATCTGGTTGCTAGATACCGGGGCGCTGATTTCGACGGGCGGTAGGTGTGGGTGGGCTAGGACGATGGGAACGTGGAAGTTACCGGCGTGGGGGTTGTCGTAGGGAGTGATACCTCCGTTGTTCGGGAGAGACAGGCCACTAGGAAATAAAGTTAGTCAGATTGGATGGTCAACCTCATTTTGAAAGCACGTACTGGTCGCCCGCCATGACCAGCAAAGTCTCATTGGCAACTCCCTCCTCCTTTAGGATCTCCAAGATCGTTTCCAGCCAGTCATCCACGAAACCAAGCGAGTTCAGGTATCGGTTTAGCTCAACGTTCTTTTTGCCCAATTTGCCCATTATTTGCTCAAAGGTATTATTCGGTAGGCCCCACGGATGGTGCGTGGTTCCAGTCAGGTGAGTGAGAAAGAGCCGTTTGTGCTCGCGTTCCGCATCGATGATGGCATCACGGATGTACTCCCGGAGCTCTGTATCCGCGTAGCCGTAGTAATTAATCTCTTTCGACTGCAATGGGAAGTGTTTTGCGCTAGGCTTTTCAATGGTTTCTTTGGTCTGTTTGTCATTGTAGCCCAGCACCGGAGTCAACTTGCCTTGGTTGTCGTAAGTGTCCGTCACAGACTGCATCCAGATGGAGTGCCAGGGCCACCGCGTGAAATCGTCGGTCTTATTCGAGATACCGGGTTGGCGGCTAAACATGTCGAAGACATGCGGTAGACATGGCTGGTAAATATGCTGCTTCCACTCGCGGTTGAAGTCGACCACGAGGGGATTCACACCGCACACAGTGCCCGCCACGCTCTTCAGCGTATAGGTGGAGGTCGTGTAGGCGTTCGTTGCACTGAGGCCACCGTAGGCCTTCCGGCCGCCGTGAGTATTGTTGGTAAAACCGGTCGCAGAACCGGTCAAATACTCGGCAGTCGATGTAAGGTTTGCAATGCGCTGCTGGACATCATAGGGGATTTGTTGATCTTTATACGATTTCGCGATGCGCTCGAACATGAATGACTCCTTCCGCAGTGGGAAGACATCAGCCCGCGTGCTCTCGAGCTTCAGCAGTATCACATGTTTGATTTTGACGTTACCGTCCGCCAGCGCCTTCTGGATCAGCTCAAGCACCGGCTCCTGTAGGTTGGATATATGGAGCGGGCTCTTCAATGCATCGTAGTGAAGGGCATGTGAATCAGACTTGTTCCAGTCTCCAAAGCCGGGGACCGGATCCTTCGGCATCCAGCTCCATTTAGGTGGTGGATAGAGAGATGAGGTCCCATTGAGATAGTTGTAGTGCTTTGGGATGTCTGTGACATCGATCGGGGTCAGCCGGTGGCCGATTCCGTCAAACGCCGTCATCAAAGGTAAAGCTCCGGATAGAAAAAAATAAATTGAGGACGACGGACGAAGGCATCGGAGCAATAGAAACAGACTAGAGATACCGAGGATAAGGTTTCGGATGTGAACTCTGTCTGTTAGTCGAGTGCTCACCCTCTTTGTTGGTCGCGTGTTTATCCGTGGCGCGGTATTGGGGCCAGATAATAGATACTCTTCCTCATCCGAGTAATCTGAACCAGTAGAATAATCGTACTCATACTCTAAGGGGATATGCTCGTAGACTTGAGGATCTGGGAAGGATTCAGCTTGGCTTAGATTCCGTGCTTGTTCCCTAATTGGGTCCCCAGTCGGTCGCAGACGAGATAGTAGCCATCTGAATGGCCACGCCCACGCGTGTAAAATCTCTCCGGTAGCTTCATAAATAGGTCGCGCAGTGAACAGCGTTACTGTCCACAATATTGCTTCACTAATGAGGACTCCGGTTAACCCCGAGAGTAGGGTCCGCACGCCGGAGGCATTGCCAGTGAAGATCGTGGCTTGTCGCCAGTGGACCTCAGCCCCAATGAGTACATATACGGAGAAACTGGTAGCGGCCATGCCAGACATGAGCACCCTATGTGTCCATATTGTTAGTTTTCAAATGCATGGTGGCGTGAAAATGGGGTGCACGAGATCACCTACCCAAACGGGATAATCAAGGTAGAGAGCGCCACTCGAGGCCACCATTGAGATCGCTGGGTGATGACCCGCAGCAGTAGGACGATCGCGACATCTTGAAAGAAGAATGTAATACCCCAAAAGAGAAATTTGGATGGCGGCAACGAGTGTAGATGCACATAGAGATGGAGGAGTTTCGCGCTGAATAGAGACCAGAATGCGAGAACGTAAAAATAACACCGGGAGGAGTCACCGACGAAATCCAGGGTCCAAATGGGTGCCTCAAAGATTTGGTCGAGCCGATCTTTCATGTAGACCCAGACTGCGCGGAAACCCATCATTTTTCCATATGGTGTCTCCAGCACACGCGCTGGCATAATCGAGGGAAAATGAAAGTCAGGGAGTTGTGCTTATAGAGGAAAGAACTCACGCCATCGTGGGAAATGATCAACTCAGGAACACTGAAGCCTGCACAGTGGCAGTGCTCAAAATCTGAGATCTAGGTACCGTGCTAATACTCTGCCGGCAATTGGCATCTGCACCACTCAAAAATCACCATTAATGGGCGGTATGTCCCTTAGAAGGAGGCGGTAAAGAAAGGTACTTTGGAATGTCTCACTTTACCAACACCACTGTAGTGATACGCTACGATACGGGGATGAAGACGTGATTTGCAAAGCTCCTACCAACCCTGTATTGAGAGTATTCACATTCCAAACCACTCCTCTCGCGTCCTTTTCGTCCGGACTGGAGAAGAGACATGTTAGCTTCGCGATCATGTTGGGCAGTCTTTTCAGCCGGATATCGTTTATTTTCTGGCCGCTAGCCGAGTATTCCATTCCGCCCATCCAGCCACAGGAGCGGCTGCGGCCTGAGAACCGGCCTTGGCAAGACATCATCACGGGCGTCTACGGAGTGCCGCCCTTGCTCAAAATCCACGACCGAGATAGCAATTTGAAATGGAGCTGGGAGCGCAAAGACGTCACGCAAAGTCTTCCGCCCAGCATTCAGCGCTGTCTGTACAGCTCGGCGAACGATGCGACCGAGATAAAGTGGATGCGAAACGGCACCAGTATCGCCGCTATATATGGTGACCTCGTCCTGGTCATCAACCATACGCCGCACGATCCCGCAACGGACAAGCTGGTTACCTTCGCCGTCTGTAGGGATAACGAATTCCTATGGAATGCTCACACCGTGGAGCCGTTGCCTGGAGATCGACTCGCGGTAGCGACCACGGGACAGCGACCCTGGGATGGCATCCTCGTGTACAACATGAGTCAAGACAACTCCCTGGTCGATGAACCCCCGATCCTACAGAATATCACTGGTCTTCGCGCCATCCACGCCATGATCTGGGACGAACAGGAGCAGATGCTGTGGGCGACCGGCACAGACGCCGCGGCTGACGGTTCCGATGCTAGTCCAGCGTATGGAACGATTCAAGGCTATCCATTCAACGCGACGACGGGCGAGTTGCGCAAGGACGATAAGTACGTCTATAAACTCCCACACGCATACCATATCGACAGTGAATGGGGCCACGGGTACCCATGGTGGGCTGGCCCTCACGATCTGGTGCCTGTTCCGAATCAGCGCAAATTCCTTATCTCGAATGACATTGGTCTGCACGCCTTCGACATCGAGCTCGGCGAGTTCACCGAGGAGTACGGGGAGGTGGTCGAGAAGTATATGGAAGGGTTTGAGGTCACGACGCCCGATCGCCACGGATACAATCGCGACGGCGAATGGGAGGAACTGCCGCAGTCGGACGTCAAGAGCTTCAATCTCGCTCCGGATGAAAGCTTCATCTATGTGCAATCACTGTGGCGGGCGTATCGCGGCTTCCACATCAGTTTGGTGGTCAACGGGCAGCGTCGTAAGATCAACGAGGGCGATGAGATCTATCGATCGCGTTGGTTCGGAGATATCGATGGCTGGCCCAAACCAAAGACATAATGTTCACTTGCGTCCTAGGCATGCTTTGCTGTAGGCATGCTTTGCTGGCAGACCGACACTGAACTGCACATGTCGAATGGAGATTATTCAGCCACTGAAATCCATAGAAGGAATGGAGAGAGCTGAACCTCAACGATACGCCGACTTTTGGATCCTGGACCTTGCAGAACTTGCCGAGCTGCCTTGGTAAGATTCAATGCTGCACATTATCGTTCTCCCCACTGTCTTCCCGCTGCATCTACTGAATCCGAGAAATCTTCGTCTGTTGCACTGTCAGGGCCATCTGCTCATGTCCAGTCCAGCTCCTCTACAGGCACAGCACGGAGTTGCCCTGCGCGTCCGGTCCGCCGACACGCAGCTCACACTTGTCGCCCATATCCTGCGGCCATAACCCCTTGAGGAGCTTGCTGTTGTCGGTGCTAGAGATGAGGACGTCCCCTGCTGCTGTGGCGGGGTTGGCCATGGGGATGCAATCGCGAACCGGGGATAGAGCAACCAAATACAGATTGGTGTGCTTCAGGTTAGGGATCGAGAATCGATTCGTGAGTGTACAAAGGAGACTCTGTCTTCGACTCCGACTGTACCGATCCAGATAGCTCAGTTTGTATTCAGACAGAACGTCCATGGATGTAACGATCACATCACCAATTCTATTTACGATCTTTGTACTACTTGCAACATTCAACCATCCAATCCTTCCGTGATATCGCGCACAAACTCATTCGCCTTAACTCCCAGCTGCGCAACGTCCACACCCCCCTGACCCGCCATAGTCCTCGACACAGCTCTCGCAACGTCTTCTTCCTCCCAAACATTGCCAACGGTCATACCCCTACCAACCTCTCCAGGCGCCCGAGCAGGATTCTCCATTGAGACAACGGTCTGCCAGTACGCGTCATCACGGGTCTTGAGCGCCTTGTCACGCACGACCGCATTGCGCGTCACATTCGAGCCATGTAGTTTGGAGTTTGTGTTGGTCAGCGCAGCCAACGCAGCAGTGATTGCATTGTCGACTTGCTCAGGCTGAGACGGCGGCTTAAAGAAGAAGCGATGCGTAGCGGAGAGCCAGATGATGCTTGCGCAGATTGAGTCGCAGACTGCGAAGACTAGTGGTCGGAGGAGGGTGACTTTGTTGTAGAAGCTCGCTGGCGGGGCGACGCCGGCTCGCACGGCGGCGGAGGCCGCTTGCATTGGATCGTAGGAGTAGACCGCGTAGAGGTCAAAGATGAAGAGGGCCAGTCCCGCGATGGTGAATTTGTTGCGCCAGCGCGCAGACTCCTGGCCCGCTATGGGAGCGGAGGTGGCTACGCCCAGGATCAGGAGGTGCACCAGTTGCGGGAGCAGGACATTGAAGGGGATGTAGTAGAGTAGGTATGTGACTCTGTTGCCGAGCGTGCAGTACTGGCACGAGGCCAGGGCGTCCGGGCCATAGGTGAGATAGATCTTGCGAGCATCGCTGGAAGTAAACTTCGTCTGGAGCAAGGCCTCGAAGTCGCTCAGTTTGCCATTGGACTGGAGCCGCGCGAGGCGATCGAAGATGACATTTGTCGGCGTGTTGATCCGCGAGCGGGTGGCAGCGAAGACATTCGGACTCGGGGCGTGGGGATTGAAGGGTAAGCTGAGGAGCAGGAAGAGAACGATGCCGCCGAATAGGATGTTCAATGCTCGACCGGGTGCGGCGGGAAGGGGGCGAGGAGGAGGACGAGTTGAGACGGATACGCGCAGGCTGCGGTAGGCGCTGAGAAGGCGTGTGATGATGATCGGACCGAAGAAGATGAGGACCGGTTTGATGCTGGACGCGGGTTAGAGGGCAGAGAGGGCGGGGGGATTGACTACTCACGTGCTGAATGAGATCTCGAAGCCGGCCATGTTGTGCAGCCAGGAGGAACTGATTCCTTCCTCATCGCACAGTGGGTGTTGCGGAAGAGAGGAATGAACGAACCAACGGGGCCAAAAAAGCGGTCGATCTGGCCCGACGCGAAATGGTTCCTGGCGCTACGTCAACATTGCAGCCCCACAAGATTATTGCGAGCCCTAATTATAGTTAGAGAACTAGGGAGGATACATTAGTTTGGCTGTGACATTTTGTCCGCTTTGATTTTCTTGTTTCTCTCTTCTTTTTTTCAATGTTGCAATGTGCATAGATTTAGTGTCTCTAGTTAATAGCCTCTAGTCTGACTGAATATTATTCTAGCAAATTCTATGGATTAAGTGATAAGCTCGTTCTGTGCTGTCTTACCGAGGAGACCTCTATTTCCTTATTGTATTCATAAATCGGCATAGAAGTATCTCTATCCACGTTAGCACTAGAGGATCCTCGGGAGTGAATGGCCTCTGCGGACGAGCGAGAAGAAGACGGGCGAACTACGTAATGGCAGACCCACAGTGCGGAGGGTCGGTCGGGCTCAAGCCCATCCCGATGATAACCATCCGTACTAATAACCGCTGGCCCTTTCTGTCTCTTCTTCTACTGCTATATCTGAGTTATTGTTCTATAGTTCCCCAACAATGAATCGGCCACCCCCCAACCGACGCAGAGACAAACCCCAGCTATCATGTGACCCTTGCCGCCGAAAGAAGTTAGTCCCGATATTGAAGCGTCCATTAATCTATTGCCTCTAATTCCGGCTCCTGACAGACGACGATGTGATCGAGGCACACCTTGTGGCAGATGCCTCAAAATGGAAGACGTGGCAAACTGTGTTTACATCCCGTTTAATCCAGACCTCCAAGGCTCGACAGCATCTCAAGAATGGTCACACCCAGACTTGCATCTCGCAGAGCAGAGAAATCATGGAGGCGGCTTTTTGAATGATACCGCTGAATCACTACCGATCACTGCTCTACCATCCGAAGGGGTGACAAATAGAGATGGCAAGGGAGATACGGTAGATGGCTCAACAAGTAGGTGATAATGCGCTTTGCTCTGGTCTGATTTGGCCGTCAGCCATTCAAAGCCAAATCTAATCAGCATCAAATTATAGACTATATGACGAGATATCAGAAATGCCAAATATCCGGCGGAAGTGGTTCGATCAACCCAACCGATTCTCCTCACCATTTCACTCAGCAACTTCTGCCAATGGACCTTTCCTTAACTGAACCCGCTGCCAGCAGAACGGCAGAGCCTAGCAACTCATTCGGGACACAAATTTCCTTAAATAATAAACCAACCAAACCGGAAACATATCACAGTATATTCAAGTTTCCAATTTGAATATCTCCAAAACAATATATGGAAACTGGAGAAATCTTGCCAGGCCTCTACGCAGATGATCTCCGAGCTTTGTGGACAAATTCGGTTGAAGATTAATCATTTTTGTCGCCATGTGATTGAATTAGCTTATTGATTGGGCTGACGGCAACAAGAGAGTTGCGGATGATGACTTGACCGTGTAAGGAACACGAGTTTTTAGATATTCGGCTTCCTTAGGACCACACGTAACTCCGCTGCGCCTATGCAGCCTTACAGTTGCTCTATAGCATGTATCGGAGTCTCAAATCCGACATTCCGTGAATGAGACGTGCCGTTAAACATGGAATGCCGGGAAGTGTTTCCCCCGACCGCGGGGAACAGTGTTGTTAATTCCGACCCTTAAGCCCGTCTTTCGCGCCGGAGCCAAATATTCTACCCATTTGACTAATGCATAGATATAACATCCTATTATGAGTTTTGTTAATTCCGACCTTTAAACCCGTTCATCGCGTTGGAGTCAAGTCAATATACAGAACCGACTGATGTATAAATATAACCAACTCGAGATGAGTGTTGAAATTCTAACCTAAGTGCTCAGCGTATGACCAAATTACATTTCTGAACCCTCATCTTTATCATGTCTACTAAGCATATCGAGAAAGTCGCCATCGTTGGCGTGAGTCCTATTCTATCTCTTACCCAGGTTTATACCTACTCAATGACGCAATGACTGACATTTTGTAGGCCTCCGGCCGCATTGGCGGAGCCTTTGCTGAGGCGCTAGCAAAGACAGGGAAACATACCGTCACAGCCCTAACCCGCGAGGGCAGCAACGGCCAGGTTCCCAACAATGTCAAGGTCATCCCGGTGAACTATGAGGACGATGCATCTATTATCAAAGCTCTCGAGGGCCAGCAGTTCCTCGTTATTACTATTGGTGTCCGTGCTCCAGAAGATCTCCATAAAAGAATCGCTACGGCCGCTGGAAAGGCGGGTGTTCCTTACATCATGCCCAATACATACAGCTACCCCGTTATCCCCGAGAGCATCAATAAAGAAAATCCTTACGGGAAGGTGGTAATCGACCGGATCAATGATACTAAGAACGGGGTGTCATCCTTCGTGGTGCTGGAATGCGGTTTCTGGTACGAATGGAGCCTAGCAACGGGCGAGCAGTGGTTTGGCTTCACGATCAAAGATCGCAAAGTCACGTTTTTCGACGATGGCAACCGAACCGTCACCGTCAGTACCTGGGACCAGTGCGGTCGTGCTCTGGCGGCACTGCTTAGTTTACCTGAGTCCGGGGCAAGCTCCTCTGTCGCCGACTTCAAGAATGAGCACTGTAGGATCTTTAGCTTCCGTGTCTCACAGCGTGACATGCTCGATAGTCTGCATCGCGTCCTGGGAACTACGGATGCGGACTGGGAAATCACATTCGAGCCCGTTGCTAAGCGCGTGAAAGACGGCACCGAGGAGATGGCGAATGGACATTTCTTGGGATTCCCCAAGATGTTATATGGTGGAGTCTTTTTGTCTAGCAATGAGACCAGTGACTTTGCAGCCACAATGTCGACAGCTAATGAAGCTCTTGGTCTGCCTGTGGAGGACCTAGACAAAGCGACGAAGAGGACGGTGGAGATGGTTGAAAATGGATGGAACCCCTTTGCCGCATAGCTGAGTTTAGCATGGTTCTGTCACCTAGATAGTTACTACAGCAGAAGAGTCAGATAACGGTCTCCTTCCAGTAGTTGCCGAGGTGGTACGATGGTCTGTTGCGATGTGCCTAAAGAGCAGTGAAATTTAGCCACTCCGATCAATCCTAGATGCAGGTCATGAAATGGCGGATCCAAACATGTTAGACAGTGTGGTCGAATCTGATTATCATAACAATTGCTGAGGTGGTAAAATGATCAGCCTCTTGGGGTATATTTAAAAGGTGGTCAAACCTGACCGATTATTTGCTCCGAGGCATAATGGCGCATTGCAGGGTTTTATCGGGTGGCCAATTTTAACCGCTCAATGACTCTTGAATTAATGTAATAGCGGGTTCTGAAGGTAAAAATTTATCAACCTGGTTATTGCTGCCATTTGATGCTGATGGCCATGTTGAAATTTAGTCATTGGTGTTCTGGCGAAGGAGTTGCGACTCAAATTGGCTCCCGAAGTTGTGAACCGGGGAACCCACTTTTAGAGAGACATCTACGAGGGAAATTACGCTCAGAAATCAAGTATCTCTCGTGTATTGTTATTGTGATTGTCTAATGAATGTTCAGGAGCTGGACTCTAGCCTGACTCCCCATCCCACCAATCGCCAATTGCCAACTCCGACTTCGACACCCACTCTCACTCCGTGGCTTAGTATTCTACCGGAACATGATAAACCGCTCCACAGTTGCCGTTTGACGCTGCAGCAGTAAACTCGCCTAACGGAGTCAGATCTGCCCACCCAAAAGTATTGGACTGCGAGCACGTCGTCGTGTCAAGCAGAAGGCAGGATGAGCCTTGGATTTCGAAATAACTGAATGCGCAAGAGTCATCTTGTATACAGGAAGCGCAGCAATCATACGGAGTGGTCGCACCGTTATTGGTTAACGTAGTACCCGGAAGCCATGAAAGTCCATCGATATATAGACTTGTTAAATCGCCAAAGTCCGGAGATAGAGGCGCGCCGGCGATGTTGTTGGTGGCGCAGGCGGCAAAGGCGGAGGTTGTGCTTGACTCTGTGACAATTACGGGCGTTGTAACCGTCTGTGTTGTCGGTGGGAGGGTCGTTGCAGAAGTGATGGTACATGTGACTATTTCACAGTCCGTTGTCAAGACATCTGCGGGGATGATGGTCGAAGTAGTGGTGACGGCGCTTGTTTTGTGGGTGGTGACTCTCGGGGCGCACACTGTCTTGGTGATGGGAGCACCGATGAAGATCTCGATGATAATGATCTCCACGATAACCTCCTTGATACACGTCACAGACTGCGGATGCCGCATGTCTTTGATGCTAACAGCATTTGACCGTTTTTCGAGCCCCCGTCTTTGTTCTTGCATTGGAAGGGCCGTAGGAAGACTAGAAACAATCGGAATGAAGCCATCCGCAGTAGCGATTGTCGATGTCGTCGTGGTCGTGGTCGTAGTGTCTGACCCGACAGTGACAGAGATAGGAGCCGGGGTCACCGTCACAGTGGCGGTGTCAAACTCGGTCCAAGTGTCTGTGACAACATCGGTATTGGCTGAAGCAGTGACATAGGCAGTAGATGTTGTGAACGCCGTGTCGGTCACAGTCATGGGCTTGAGTTTCTTGGTTGTGGTGGAGTGAACTGTCGTAGACACAGTCACTGTACGGAAGATAGTCTTTGAACGCTCCACGGTCACGGTAGGAACGGGTCCTTTGTGCGCGGACTGGCCCAACTTGGTTTGGTGAGACACTGCTGTCGAAGTGTGGTGTTGAGTATGGCGCTCATGAGGCTTCAAGGCCTTTGGCGCAGCCTCAACACGCGCAAGAAGCACAGCGAGAAGAGAAATAAAGCCAGCAACACGCATAATGATTATTTTGATTGTTTTCCGTAATCAATTGATAGATTTTCATACTGATTGAGGTTCTCTAGACCCTATTTAAGGGTTTTGTGAAGTAAGTAATTTTTCCATCTCATCGGTTTAGATTGCCTTGCTCACTGACTGGCGCCTCGGCCTCACCGTCTCCATCACGAACTAGAGTGTTCGTGGCGCGGCAGCAGCCTTGTTTTCGGTGGTTGCCCTTAGCGTCAAAATAGTGCCTGAGTCTGGTTGGGCCCAGATCACTACTGCCGGCAGTTTTATCCGTAATGGAGGTGGCTTGATCGTTCCTAGAGCCAACGCACCCGGACACTAAAAATTTTACGAACATGTTCGTTCATAGACATAGTTGCAGTACACGCCAATCGAGCCATCGGCAATTTCAGCCAAGGGTACTCATACCGCACACTTCGAATACATCAACGCCGCCCGTTCAGATCCCTTGAACACCCGAAGGTAGTGAACAAGACAGACAAAAGATGATAAATAAATTAAATAGTCCTGTTCACCACTTCGTACGAGAATATCGACGGCTTCGTCTTGAGGGATAAGATTGTCGTTCAGCTCCTTGACGCGCCTCGTCTACTTGCTCCGCAGTCCAGCTCGCATATGCATGAGAATGCAGTGGTAGTTTTGGCCGAGCACCGTGTTCTTCGCCTTGAGGCCGTCCACCTCTGCCATAAGCTCGTGTTTAAACTCTCTGTAGCTCTAGACCCCAGAAGTCAACATAACATCAGTCGGCAAGGAAGTCAGGAAACGCTGTCAGTTCCCGGAGGATCCGGTCGCGGTCGAACATGGCGGAAAATAAGGCGGACACGTTGATATCGAGCCTTGGCTAGAGTCTGAGTCGGCATTGCCGGCAGCCGCTATTCTAGACGCATCGCACCTGTCAAATTTTAGCCTAATACGTATTAGCAAATAAACCTTCGGCAGACCATTCTAGGTTCCTGATCTGTCGGCCGTTTACTTGGTCAGAAATTTCCGCTTCAGCTCGTCAACCTCGATCTGGCGGGCCTTGGCCGGTTTGCAGACTCTCGCAAGCTAGTGATTGAGTTATCCTTGTTTCCGGGTAAGAATCAACGCAAGCTCTCAGTTGGTCCTACCGAGCGGTTCTTTCACCATTGTGCTGATCTAGAACATCGTCGCTAGACAAGTTGTTAGTGAGTAGCAAGGCTTAAGAATAGTAGACACGTATCTTCAAGATCAATGAACGTGTCGCTGCGACTTTCAGCTTGCTGGGACTGCGTGGACTACTAAGAGGCAATCCATGCCGACAATGACAGCGTCAGACCGGCAGCAATAAACCAGGCAGTTAAGTCTACACCGCGAATTTGGAAAAATCGATGTGCTTCTCACAGCATGACAGCCAGGTATAGTTTTTAAATGGTGGGGGTAAAAGCTGGCCTTGTGTGCATTATTGAATACACTTACTCGCCCCCCAAATCGGACCCCCCAAACAAGAGGTAGTGACGGCGCTTATAAAGGCTGCAGTAGAATCTGAGTCATGCAAGAAAATACCTTCATGAGACAACATGCCGCCTGCAATTAGAGCCAAAGACATCAACAAAGTTCCAACCAGCATCAGCGACGCGTTCATGTATTTGGTCCTTTTCGTCTTTATCTTTGTTTCCTTTTTGAACCTCAAGGTTCTTGTTGAAATGCACATTCTCCCTGTTTAATGCTGGCTTTTTATAGCGCTCGCAGTGACATTAAAAACGTACAAATTCTTAGTTCTAATCGCTCTTACCACATCAACCCCCTTCCTGTCTCTCTATTGCCCATACTCGTACGCAAAGAGCCATTAGTACTAAAACGCCCAAGAACATGCCAAATGAAGTCCACATCCTCCTCCGCAAGCCCGCAGATGTAGATATGTACTGAGTAGCAAAACAAGCTATAAGCATAGCAAACACAGCACCAATAAGGTATAAACTGTATCCATTCATCCATGCTAAGGTCGTCTGTCTATGGCTTGGCGACCTAGGAGGCGACCTAGGGGTATTACACCTAACACCAATCTGCTTAACATCCATATGCTTGTGTGCACACTTCACAAATACGTGACTCGGCAAGTCGGTTGGGCAGTAGTGAAAGCATGCATTAGATACTTGAACTGGTCCGGTACAGCATTCAGATATCTCTGTAAAAGGGATTTCGGAAGGCCAGGTAACCGCGCACATGGCTGTCTTATTTTCCTTCCAGCCTGGAGGGATGTCGAAGTTGTAGCTGTGGTCTGGCCTGCATTCATACATAGAGTCTTCTCTTGACTCTGCGGGTGGCTCGAGACCGGCCTGGTCATCGTCGCGGTTGTCTGATGCTGTCATAATGGTGTCTGACGCTGTTGTAATGGTGCAGATATTGTGGTTTTGGTTTCAAGAAAAGAGGCTTAGACCCTGCTTTGAAAACGTTGAAACTTTACGGCACAAGTCATATAAACCTAGTTACGAGTGATGTCCTTCTGGAGGTTACCGGGGTAGAGTATTTATATTTGTATTGGGAAATGCACGGATCTCAGGGTTGGCGGGGAACCTGGTTTTGATCAACGAATCGATTGCCACGCATTCCCTCCCGATAACAACTGCAAGCAAATTTTCGCCCCCATATGTGCTCTGCACTTTGACTAGTCGGGTTTCAGACCCTTGTCGAGCTGAGCGCGAATGGTAGTAACAGGGGGAACAGATCGTGATCGCTGACTGGAACCGGAAGTCTGCCAGTAGCTGTGATGATCTGCAGCAATTAAAATATAATAATAATCGAACCTGTTGTAGCCTCAGTTGCCTCAGGACTCGGGTAAATTCAAGGTGGTAATTGCGGTTACTCTTCCACTTCTTTTTTCCCAGAAGGGGCGACGGGGAGAACTTTATCCCCTCGTCCGTCCGACGCCAGTCCAATTAGCACGGTTTCAATTAGTATATTATTCTAACCAATAGTAAGCATTACTGAAATTGATGAGCTCTTATTAGATAGATAAGCTCCACATATCTAACCAAATTTGATCTACTAAACCATAGCAAAAAGGTTTTACCCTAGTGCTTCAGTCTAGAATTCTACTAATCTCTTTTATTATTTCTATCATCAGGTACTAAGCTGTGGCCCCTGGATCGACCACCTATCCATATATCATGCAGCAGCACAAACTATTCTTGATGAGTAGTTTGGTTATGTCTTTTTTGCTTATGGAAACCATCATGTGAGCTGGCAGCACTGTGGGAATCTCAGGCTTCCTATGAAATCATGAAATTCATCGTAAGGGTTGTCGTAAATAGTTCCCCCTTCTTTACTTCTTCCTTAACGCTACAATTATTAGTACCTTTCAATTCAATATATCCATAAGCATTAATAAAGAAGTAAGCTAGCTAGTCGGCTAGCTTTTGGTGAGAAACTTTGTCAATTACTCTTTGCCTTTGCCTTTGCAGAAGAGTAGATATCGACCCACTAAAGCCACATCTAGGGCCTAGTCACTAGCGAATTCAAATATAGGGGAGGCAAATCTTTATTCAGTATTAGTATAAGAGAAATAAGACTAAAATAAAGGGTCTACAAGTAGCACGATCAAGATCTAGGTACGTACAATGGTATATCAATGTAGCGCTACGTTTGAAAAGTCGATGTTCGGATGAATCTGATAGTTCTAATTAGTCACTAATAATTACGCCAGCTAACTAGTATTTGACGCGACATCCAATAAGGACGCGTACTGCAATAGTTGTGTTCGCTAAAAAACTACGCTAATTGGACTGGCGTCGGACGAACGAGGGCATAGGGGGCCGAACGAACTACTAATCGACTAGTACAAAACAGGAAAGGCGGCAAGGGACCAGTTCTTGACAGACTTTACCAAATTTTGTATGCAGTCTTTAGCTTCATCGATATTAAAAAAAAATGGTTGCCATAGAAAACATTTGGAATGCCCGGATATTGGGGGTCTCTGTGTGAATCCAGCTAGGGGTCTGTGTTTTACAAGCTCCTCTGAATATAGCTTGCAACCATACAAACGTACGGGGCTGCCCTGTTATCCGCTCACTGTTGGTCGGACCAGGCTATGCTGTTGGCTATCACCCAAACCAGACGGAATCATGATGTTCGCCATGTGTGGCCAACATATACAGTAGTTACGGGCATTATTGGTCCACTCGTGGCGTCCACAGCTGTTACAAAAATATCCTCCACAGATGGTTCGCGTGTGGTTACATGTAAAATAATTGGGGGCCTGACCTGGAAGCGAGTACATCACTTATTGTTGTTGACGATTGGTAGAGTGTAACGGAGAGCGGGGATTAGGAGGCAAACGGTTACCCTGTTTTCGAGGGGAACCACCAATCAAGGGCCCGCGAAGCACAGGGACCTGGCAACATGTTGGTAAATTGCCGACCACATACTCAGCCAACAGATTTCCGGGATCTCAATTCGTTGATCCGTCTGGATTGGTGGGCAATTAGCCTTGCCAATCAGAGATTTAGAGAGGCCGCCTCGGGAAATTGGGTTCTAGGGTCCAGGAAAGGGGGTTAAACAGCCTTCACCCCGATTGACTCGCTATTACCACCCGGGAGTACGGGTCTCTTATGTGGAGATAAGACGACTGCACGTTCCCAAGAATCGCCCCGCAACGACAACTACTACTGCTCTGGTGTACTAGTATTATCCCCCAAGCTGCCTAGCCTCGTACTCGTAAAGAACGGCGCCGCTGCCAAGGCCAGCTGATCCGAGACATCCTGGAATTTGACTCAGGGGATTATCGAGATAGTGCATGCCGGTCGCCTGCACCGTCTCTACAATTAATTCTTTATCTCGGTCTCGGTCTCGCTTAGACTATCCATGATAGACCGTACAGATGATAGTCAAGTTGATGATAGGGTTCTATCGACCATGTTGGCCAAGGTAGCACTGATACTGTGCATTGTTTCTGAAGTTGGGAAAGATAACCTCTTTGACCTCGAGAATCCCTGCTACAGGATAATGTAGGGTCCCCGATGGTATTAATTTCCACAAGTGGGTTATCCCGTATTTAATATGGAGCACTGACCCATCGTATGAGGCTCGGTGTAAATCGGCCGATTGAAGTTTTCCTCACGGTGGAAATGGTTCTCGTGCCTGGTTCCTCTATGATACAAGTTCCCCTCCAAAAGGGTTCAGCTGGTTATTATAGACTAAGCCTTGTTTTGTAAGTAATCACGCCCCGGGGGAGATTCCCCGCTAATTTTAGTGGCCCATAGCAGATGAGTCGCCTGACGGGCCTCTGCAAAAACGCCTTACATAGGTCGCGCTGCCCTGATCTTTAAAAATCGTTTTCATGCGTCTCGCCATATCGTCTGCTGGCACCTTTCCCACCCTCGTCATTCTTTCAACCTTTCCTTATTGCGTTATATCCAGGCAACTCAGCTTGTGATTATTTTCTTTCCTTACCTTGTATTTCCCTCCAGTCGTTCATTTCTTCCATTATGGTCTCTTCCATCATGGCGCACAGCCTATTATATCTATCGGCACTCTTGTTAGTCTTGCTTGGAGCAAGGGCGGAACCCAAAGAGGAAGATTGGCCTCACGCACAGTTTATGACAGGGCCATGGCGCCCGCCACACCTCATGATGGCCACCTATGGGGAAGTCGAACCAGGGAATTTCTTCATCAGTGTTCGAAGCCCGGAGGAAGGCACAGCGGCGACGATCTATGATTCGGACGGTGAAATGATTTGGCAAGGCCCTCACAAAAAGACCATGGACTTTAAAATGCAGAGACTATTTGACCAGGATGTGATCACCTACTGGGCTGGTCAAACGGGGGTACTCGGCTACGGTTATGGCTCTGTTCATATTCTTGACACCTCGTACAACGAGATCTATACCGTCACACTAAACGACAAATTCGTCACACCTGACGGCATGGCCCGAGATTCCTACATCGACGTCCATGAGCACCTAATCACCCCAGATAATACCATCATTGTCTCCGCAATCAACATTACTCAGACCGATATGGGTCATGGGAAGGATGGCCACCCGGATACGTGGATTATCGACTGTCTCTTTTACGAAATCGACATTAAAACAAACGAGATTCTATTCACGTGGAGCGCCTTGGACCATCGCGACTACCTCCCGCTCAAGGACTCCAAAAATTCCAAGGGTAAAATGGGAGGCTCTCAACAAACGCCGTGGGATGCCTACCATATGAACTCGGTCGAATGGGCGAACGGAGGATACGTGGTTTCGATCCGATATTGGTGGTCTGCATTCTATATCAATAGGAACGGCACGATGCGCTGGCAACTTTCAGTGAGTGCCTAATCTCGTTCATTAGGTCTTAGACCACGATTTGCTAATCATGATTATCTAGGGTGGCGGTCCCGGAGAAGGCACGATTGAAAATGATGCGCACTTCGCCTGGCAGCATGATATCCGAATCCACAATGAAACAGAAAAAAGTGTAGTGGTGACGCTATTTGACAATCATGCTAGATCCTTAGGAATACGAAGCAAGGCCGAGTCCAACGGGATGGCTATCGACGTGGACCTCGTCAAGATGAAAAGCACCATGTTTCGTCGCGTGAATACGGCCATGGCCGATCCCGTCCAGTCTCGGACGCAAGGGAGTTTCCAACTGCTCAGTTATAATACGACTGGCCACGTATTCCTGGGGTACGGGTCGATGTGCAAGTTCAAGGAATATGACGGGGACGGGAAAGTGGTCCAAACTGGCCAGTTTGGTTCTGTTGGCCATGCGCAGTCCTTCCGTCTCCTCAAGTACCCCTGGAGGGCCATTCCGCACTGGAAGCCTACGGTCATTGTGCAACAAGGCTCAAAATTCACTACCGACCTGTTTGTGTACATGAGTTGGAATGGCGCGACCGAGCACGACAACTGGCAGATCTACAGCATCCCCCACGTCAACTCTACGATCGAGGATGCGAAACTGCTCGCCAGTACTCCCCGTTATGGGTTTGAGACCCACGTGGACTTGCGCAGTGTCGAAGGCCATTACATCATAGTCGAAGCTCGACAGGGGAACAACGTCCTCGGCACATCTGATGGTGTAGTCGTTCCGCAGAGCGGGCAGGGGGAGCTTCGTTAATGAGCAGGTCTCGCCCCCCGCCCAACCAAAAAAAAGCCTCCCTCTATACACACGACACTTTTCTCTAATCGCAAGACGGTTTTCAATGCTTTACAGATCTACAGTACATAGTGAATGATACCCCACCCATACTAAATTTAGTGCCTCAGAAATCCTCTGGTAGATTATGGTGTCTGATCGATCTATCATGCCCCCCCCCCCTATCATGCAAGAACTTCTAGACCAATAATCCGATTGAACGAGAAAAAGAGAGAGACTGATACAGAAGAAAAAAATGAAATTGTACAACCCTAATGCTTATCCGGGAAAACGCCCCTCCCCAAAACGCCATTGATCTCACTAGTCAGACACAAAGAAAGAAAAAAGAAGAACGCCGAAGTTGCTCTCAACCCCTACCTACACATGATTTGAATACATAGCCGGATGATGCGTCAGATCCGGCACAGCAACACCGGACGAGTCACGCGAGTATTTGGACGAAGCGGCATCGTTATTGTTGGCGTTGTTGACAGTGAGGTGCCCCAGCGGCGAGGAGATCTTCAATGGAAACCGGGCCGTCAGACGGCGCGTGGTGCGCTTGAAGCGCGACTGGTCGTAGGAAGGCAGGGTGTCTTCGCGCTTTCCGCTCAGCTGGAATGAGCGGTGGCTGCTGGCGCGACTGACTACCTTTTGTGGCGCGACGGCGCCGTAGGCTCGGACGTGGCGGGCGCTGACTCCGAGTTTGCGATCTGTGAAAACGAATGTCTATGGGCTTGTTAGGTAAAGTGGAAATTAAGTTGATGGGGATTAGTGATGGTTGGGATAGGTATACTTACAGAGACGATGTTCACAATGCTCATGATCATGGCTAGGACGCCGGAGGAAATGACGATCCGCCAGAATGCCAGACCCAGGTTCTTCTGGCTCATTGCTGCGGTGTTCAAGTTGCCCAGAGTGGCCATTCCGAGGATCATCATGGTAGCTGCCAGAGTGAGGAAGCCCGCTTCCTGGCCGAACAAGGGCCAGTTGCGATCGAAGTAACCCCGGAAGATGGGGAGCTCAGAGATGATCAGAAAGACTAGATGTGACTGTTAGTTCGCAAATCCGGACCAGAAGTTGGGGGAGGGAGCTGGCTTACTGCTAATGAGGGCGACCACGGCATGAGTGACGGCTTGGAAGAAGAAGAAGCTGTTCAACATGTTGATCTTGACCAGCATGACGATGCAGGCAGCGATCAAGTCGATGAAAACGACGATGTTGAGCACGCGAATGGTGTTCAGGATCACGTATCCTGGACCAGCCAAGGATTCTTTGAGACCTGCCATCATGATTATTGTTCGAGGGGACTTGAGAAAAACAAGTCTCGCAATGTGGGTAGATAGAAGAGGTATAAGTGAGAGGCAGAGAGAGGACTTGTGACAAATTAGAAGGGAAGGAAGCGACTACTGGCCAGCAGGAAGCTTTTTTTCCCTTTGACCCAGATAGAAAAAAAGACAGTGAGTGAATGAATTACTCGAAAATAGTCAAAAAGAAAAGATGGGGATCAATGAGGTACATAAGAACAATAAAGAACCGTCGGTCAGAGTGAATGACTCTTCAGGCAGCGCCTGTCCCCGTCCTGTCCCAAACAACAAAGGGCGCGAACAAAGGAGAAACAGGGATCATCAGGTGAGCTATGAATAGAATTGAATAGAATAGAACCTGAAACAGAGCAAAAGCGCACTGTGAGGACAAACGGGTGCAAGGAAGGGCTCGGCGCTTTAAAGGGGAGGGAGGTGGAAGTATGAAAGTGATCGCTTCATCGCAGGTCCAGACATCCTAATTGGTGGAGTGACTAGGGCTCGCCGATACAAGGTCCCTAGTGTGAAGAATTGTATTCCCATCTGTGTTGTCAGAGGACCCAAGGAGTGGTAGGGAGCAGCGGGCGCTGTGGGACGGTGAAACGGGCCTTGTTTGGCGTCGGCGCTTGGAGGACGGCGCGAAGTATGGCGGCTGCTGATGCTCCGTTTATTTAGGGAAGTATTAGGATATTTTGACATGATACATTTGGTGTTTGATAAAATCAAATGTAGTTCTCTCCTATGCACCTACTGTCATAGTATAGCTACCAACCCAATACTAGGCTTACTCCTATAGTCCTGGTAGAACATTCCGCGGCCCCGGTGCTCATTCTCACCCTCCGATTCGCCCCTCTCTATCTTTGCCCCTCCGCTTTTTTTTTTCTTCCTCTTCTTCCCTTTTTTCTCACCTCTCACCTCACACCCTTAATTAACTATCCTCTGATCCATACCACCACCTCCCGGGTCCCTGTTTTCTTAACCCCCGATTTCAAACCAATCACAGTCGCCCACCATGACTCGCGGCAACCAGCGCGACAACGACCGGGCCAAAGCCCAGAAGAAGGCCGCCGGTTCGGTTCGTTTTTCCCCTTCTTCCCATCGCTCGTTCACAACTAACCTCACTATTTCCATTTCAACAGAAAGGCAAGAACAGTCTGAGTGGATCCCAGTTCGCCAAGGCAAAGGAGGATGCTGCGGCGATTATGCGCGAGAAGCAGAAGAAGGGTGAGTCCGGCCTACCCAACTAACCACTTTCACTATTCTTGCGGCTAAATCAATTCTCTCAAAACAGCGAATGAGAAGCAGGCTGCTGAAGCGGCGGGCGGAAAGAAAAATTGACACCAGCACCGAGTCCTCCTGATGTGTCACCAATTCCGCGACTCTCGATCTTCGTGTTGCAAGCGCGTGTTGCGACAGTACAAGTTGGTTGAGTTTTACTGGTGGGACACTGTCAGATCATGCACCGGCCTTGTCTGTCTACACATACAAACATATATACACTTGGCAGGTCGGCGGTTAGTTAGCGAGGCGTTTTGACTCCCGTGGCGTTTATCTCCTATATACTATATCAAGCATCATGTCCCCTCCCTGCAGCGATAAAGCAACAATTGAACGAGTCATGAGCTACGAGAATATCCGTTCTAGAACAGAGACGTTAATAGGGTGGCGTATCTTGTCTATTTGTACTCCAGTATGCTTTGGCTCGGGCCAGCCGGGTTGTCCAGCGTCGCTCGGGGGGTTTAGAGACAGCACCAGCAACATTCTCAGCCGTATCGCCTGTGCAGGGAATAATGCTCTCAAACACATCCTGCAAGTCAAATTGACAGACCATCCGATCGACAAACGTCCACAAACTCTCGCCCTCCCAGCCGACATCTCGCGCAAACCGCAGTACTCGCGCGAGCGCATCAGCTGTGACAGATCGCTCGGAGATCTGCTCGAGAACATAAACCCCAAACATCCACCCGGAGATATCGCGCGGATGCGCCAGACACCAGTCAAGGACTGGGTTGAGCATGTTGCGACCAAGTTCATCTTCCCGGGTCGGCGATAGCAGAGCGTAGAGCTGGCGCATGTAGCTGAAGGCGTAGTAATTCCTCGGGTGCAGCTCCGCGGCACGGAGCACGATCCCTAATTCCATACTCTGAAGCTCCACCATTTCCTCGGCATTGTCATTGCCATTGCCATTGTGCTGCCGAGGTTTGAGCAGCTGTTTCACCGTCCATAGCCGATGATGCCACAGCGTCGGAGACTTGGTATGCCGGTGCAGCGGCGAACACTGATAACTCGTCAGAAGCGTAAGTTCCATCTCCAGCGCTCGCACTGTGTCAGCTGCATCCAGTCCTTGAGCGACGACAGCCTGTAGCAGCCAGCGTTTGCGCCAGTTACAGGCCGTCAGATGCTCGCAGTCAAAGAGGAGCATAACCTCCGTAACGGCCGAGAGCGACGGATTAACACCACATTTGTCGGGGCCTGAAAGTTTGTCTTGGAGTTCCGAGTCGGACATGTGCTTCAGCTTGTCGAAGTGTCGGCGCGCGACCGTGTAGGCTTGCACCAGGGCCTTCTTGGTGATTCCGACGAAGTTGCCATCCTGCAGGAACGGGGACCCTAGGCTCGTGGGCAGGATCTCAATTTCGAGGACGGTGTTGTTTCTTTTGGTGAAGGTATTGGTAAGTTGGTGGTATGCCTGCTGAGGGTCGGACATTTCATGGTTTCATTGTGGGTGGTGGTGGTGTGGTGGTGGTGAAGGCGGAACAAGCTGGAGTTAAGTCACTCGCATCTTCCCTCTTTTCCCACTTCGACCACCACCAAGTGAGAACAGTCGCTGGTCCATTCTCTTTCTTTCTGGGGATCTCTCCAGCCCTTATTGCGCTCTCACCTTGACACCCCCATCTCCCCTCTCCCTCCTTCCCTCCACCACCTGCCACCATGATGTCTCTCGTCCTCACCATCTTCCTCGTGAACCTGGCAATCTACCTGGTCAACACAATCGGCGCAACCACATTCGACAACCTGGTATGCTCCTCAAACCCTGTCCTCCAGCTTTTCATACTATCCTTCCTGTCCCATCTCTTCTCCCACCCTTCATCGCCGCCTCCATGCTCTCCCTCATCAGCTCACCAGCTAATGAATCCCTTCAATGAAAAACAGATATGGATCCTCTACCTCAAACTCCCAACCTCAACCGCCCGCAAGGGCCGCGACCTACAAACCAAAAAGCGCGAGGTCCTCCAGCTCAAGCGCGAGATGAACAACACCAGCTCGCAGGACGAGTTCGCCAAGTGGGCTAAGTTGCGGAGACGGCACGACAAGAGCATGGAGGAGTACGACACGCTGAGTACTTTCCCCCCTCCTTTCTTCTATTTCTATATATCCTGTCCTGGCAGTGTGTTAGTTATTTAGTTGCTAACGGGGCTATTTACGACACAACAGGCAAATCCCTCTCATCCCAAAAAACCTCCTTTGACTGGACCGTCAAGACCGCGCGCTGGCTAAGCACAAACGGCCTCAAGCTGTTCCTGCAGTTCTGGTACTCCAAGAAACCTGTCTTTGCCCTTCCGGAGGCTTGGTTCCCGTATTACGTGGAGTGGGTGCTGTCCTTCCCCCGTGCACCATTGGGCTCAGTCAGCGTCCAGGTCTGGAGCAATGTGTGCGCGGCAGCAATTGCAGCCGTGGCCGATATGGGGGGATCGGTACTGGTGGGTATGGCTCAGCAGCGTAGGGCTGTACCGGTGGCTGGAGCTGGAGCTGGAGCTGGAGCTGATGCGAAGAAGACGGAGTGATACAACCAGAAAGTGAATGAAGCAGATACGATGACTACAATACGAACAAAACAAGCTGTATGATATGATTCACAATTGGATTTTTTTTTTCTGCATATAGTATGGCCATGCGAAAGACCTGCGAATCGTGGCTTGTCCACTGGCCCCAAGTCTCTGCAGGCTATCAACACCCACCAAAGGGAAGGGGGGGAGAATTGGTGTCTTGAACCGTTCTGTCTCAAGGTCATCCAGTCGGATCGGAAGAGTCGACGGCATGGTGTTCATCAGATATTTGAAAAATCGTTTCTCGTCAAGGATGCCCCCTAGGGGGTATCTCGGGGCTTGACTCTATGATTGGTATATCATCACGCGAAAAAAAAAAACCGCCCATGGCAAAGGAAAAACTTTTTCAAAAAGAGAGTCCGGCCCCTTCGACAGGGCTTCTGTAATGTGTACTAGCACATCACCGCTTTGCCATAAGCTACAGACCCAAAAGAAAAGAAAAGAAAAGTGTATGAACTCCTCGCCTCAAGAATGAGCCCCATTGAGTTACCCTCTTCAACGAAGAAGAAGGCAATCGCATGACTATCCATCCGCGACGAAAGGCAACCCGATGAAATCCCCTCTCTGACACCCTAGGGTACATCCCATTGTATCCAGTGCAGTCTCCTGTCCTGTTGGATGGCCTAGGGCGCCGGGAAGAGGTAGGGCAGTCAGCCGCTCTCAAATTGCTTTTATGGCGGCGCGTTTCCGCAGTGCCTGGCTTGAGGAAACTCTGGTGCGAGCATCAGAGTGCAGGGTGTCTGGGGACTTTCTCCCAAAGCATGGTTTGAAGATATGGTGGTCTTGTGCGTGAGCTTTGAATGCGATTCTTTGAGCGAGGAGTTGAGAGGGAAAGATTGTGCGGAAGGGTTCGTTCGGTTGGGTTTTATGGATCGGGTCATGTGACTGATTAGTCATTTTATGCATTAGCACTGATTTTGGCATCGAGGATGAATAGATGGAATAAAGAAGAAGAAAAGCGGGAAATTGTAAGCTCAAATTCTTCCAATTTTGTGGTGCTTGTGCTGTACAAGAAGCTACGTCGCTTGCAGTTCATCTTTGCCCGTACATCTTTGACCGCGAGTAGGATTACATGAACATGCGAAATAACCATTTCAATAAGAAAGTACAGAAACAAGGCAATTTCTAGAAAGATTTGGTATAGTACGACATCAACAACTCTCGAGTCTTTGAATACGTTTTTTTAATTATGGAACAGCGCAGAGCACGGGGAGAAGAAGTGCGCAACAAAAACATAAAATACTACTTTAACATAGTGGATATCCTATGATCATTCTTAGCACAAATGATTCAAAGCCACAGCTAGGGATGATATTAAAACCTAACTTCGAATGCCCTCCCTCAGGGTATCTTTGTCAACGCAGAATATAAGCCGAAACCACCCTGGTTCCTGGGCATGATACTGCTCTCCTGTTGACATAATGACACCTGCGCCATTCAAACGCCCCGAAAGAAGTTTTTCAGCAGCCCATCCATTCCCATGAGCATCTTCCATATTAAGATGCGCACTCAGATCAAGCCATACAAAGAATCCTGCATTCCTAGTGTCATGATTTGAGATCAGATTACTGAGTCCTTAATAGCACAATATTGGCACAGCTCTCATACCCTTCATTGTAAAAGCGAATGCCCGCCTGGTTAAGGAGATCTTCTGCCAGCAAGCGATTCTCGAGAAGGAGCCTTTGAGAAGTGCGTAGCAATTTTTCGACAAATTCTTGGTTATCAAGGATTTTTGTTGCCAGATCCATAGAGAACTGAGAAGGCCAGGAAAATCGGCTGGAGATGTGTTTTTCAGTTGGCTGGTAGCCCAAGAAAATTAGATTGATTGTGTTGATACTCACCAAATAGCTCGTATCGATTTAGTAAATTCCGGGTTTTGCGATACTACACAGCCTAGTCGCAATCCACATGCACCGAAGTCCTGATTCTTGGGTATTAGTCCGATTATTCTTCCTAGATATACCGCGGCCGCCTAGCTTCACCTTTGACATTCCATAAAGAATATGAACTTGTGCTGGATCGATGATATCGGTAAGATCAATCGAGCGGACGGAGATGAATCTTTCCGACGGACGGTCACATCGATTGTAGACCGAAAGAGCATATATTTCGTCGCTGATTAGATGAATCCCTTTAGAGGAACAAAGACGAAGGAGCATAATCAAAGTCTCCCGGGGATAACAGCGTCCAAGCGGATTGTGCGGGTTACATATGACCAACGCTTTGATACTTCTTCCCCGCGATTTCGCAGCTTCGAATCCGGCATCTAGAGCAGCGATACAGTCAGGCGAGAATTGATCCGTGTCTCCAACAGATACATATTCTAGATGAACCCTTTGAAACAAAATAGTTAACGTAAAGTCCACACATCGCCAGATCCCTTCTCACCTAGTCCTCGTGCTAAGATCTCGGTTAAAAGCCCCATATACGGGACCAACCAGCATGATGTCATCGTCTGGGTCACAAAGTACAAAGGCACAGGCTTCATTCAGACTTGTAACCCCAGCAGCGAAAGTAATTTCCTCAGCATCAATCGCCCGGGCTGGCCTAAAATGAGTGTTTAGGTGTTTCGCCATCGCTGATCGCAGCTGTAGAGTTCCTGTGGTGCCTTCACCGTAGGAACAGCATTTCTTTTCAAAAATCTTTCCATTGTCATCCATAGGTATCATAAACAGATTTCTGCTTTCAGGAGCCGTACCTGTCTATTAATGTAATCAGCCAGATCATCGTGTATCAGCCACTGACTTGCTCATCAGCGATCTGCTCTGCCAAACGAGATATCCCGGTAATCAACTTACGTTCTCGGCATTTGCAAAGCTCACAATGCCATTAGGATTATTGGAGGGGTTGTAGACGTCTTGTTTCCCATGGGCGTAGTCGAGCTTCGCCCAGGTTGATCCCCTCGTTGATAACATACCAAGCAGTGGCTCTGTTGCGCTTTCACTGGGTATATGAGTTGAACCGAGAAGAAGTTGGGAGGGAAGCTTGGGAGTTAAAAGGGGATCAAGCGACGTTGGAGGTGGTAGCGGGGAGAGGCTATTTACAGCCCCACCTAAGCATGCACCAGCGTCTCGTTAGATTGTACAGTAGGTAGACGCATGCAATTCGCACCGAAAACCAAGAATTCCATATCACAAATTTAGCTGTCGACATCACATCCTTTTTCCGTAGATATGACATCGGTGTCTGAAATCTGAATCCTGAAGACGGACCCGCGTGCCATCGTACTGGTCTAGTTGACCGGATCTACGGCTCCACTAGGTGGATTCCCGGCGCTAGTGCCTCACCACTTCAAGGTTGCTTCTTCTGGCATGCTTTGCGAGGAGCTATTCTGGGTTCGCCCCCATTCCTTTCCCTCTGATAAAAGCCAGTAAAGCTCAGCATACTTGGGCGATTTTTTGCCTGGCATCTCAAAACATTAACTTCTCACGCAAGACGCAAGACTGGTCAGTGACATGGCGCGCTCTTTTGCAGATGACGATGCAATACCCAACGACTGGCGGACTCGACAGCCAGGGTCTGCCATATGGATCATCGTCGCTATCTTTCGAAGCTTTTTGGAGGCCTTCTTCTATAGTATCTACTACATTCCGAGCTCTTTGCGCCAGAGTCCAACGTGGACCTATCGTCAGGCCTGCATGACACGGCTCTTTGAGAGAGTCTTTCATATTATAACTGAAATCGGTTTCACGCAATCTTTGAGCTTGGAACCGGAAAAACTTGGTGATCGATGGGTGACCATCGACCCAGCGCCAGCATCTGCGTATTGCGGTGACTTCACGAGTGACACTATCAAGCCAGAGACGGTCGGCGGCACCTGGTATCCGAAGCTACCATTAAAGCAGTCGCTACTAGAAGAACAAGGCCTAGTAGTTTTGGCCTTCCATTCCGGCTCGCTCCTGTGGCTGACTGGACGGCCCGAGGATTCGGAACCCACGGCAACCCTACTGAACAACAGCCTGGGCAACAACACTTGCTCGTTTTGGCTGCAGTACCGTCTCGCCGGTGGCAATAACCCAACACCGTATCCTGGGGCCATGCAAGACGCGTTGACAGCATACATCTACCTCACCAAAGAAATGGGAATCTCCCCATCGCGCATCGTCCTCGCAGGCGACTCCACAGGCTCGACTATTGCAGTGGCACTTCTGCGCTATCTTGCCTCCATAAAGGAGGTGCAAGGCCATGAACTCGCCGTACTTCCACCTCCGAAGGCATGTCTTCTGTTTTCGCCCTCGGTAGAGTACTGCTTCGAAGGTGATCCTGAGGCCGTCAGTGCAAATAGGAATATCAAGACCGATTACGTCGAGCCGCGTATGATGGCATGGGGTGCAAGGGCTATTGCCCCCCCTGGGATCGTGCGACTGGATGATCCGTATATCTCTCCAGCTCTGCATCCATTTGCAACCCCGGTTCCAATTTTCGTTCAGGCGGGAGGCGCGGAGGTTCTCTCTGACAGTATTCGTGGATTTGCCAACGCGATGAGAGCTGTCCCGGGCAATTCAGTCGAACATTTCGAAGTTCCAGATGTGCCGCATGATGTTTATGTTGCGGGTACTCTACTTGGGTGGCCGAAGGAGCAGGAAGAGATTCATGAGGCTGCGGCGAGATTTGTTCTACAATAGTCTATCCCTATTCTCACATATCCCATGCGATACCAGGACAGGAGGAACTGGGCTGCGACCCAAGCCACTAGGGCACAGGATTGGTTCTTGCAAGGACGGTGCTGATTGCGATATACGAGAGAGTGACGGTTTCCTTTCCCGGAGGCTGTGCATTTCAGCAAACGTGGTATTATAAAGGCCCTGCTAATACGTCGCATACACATATTAATACCTTTGTCGGCCTACATTTTTGAACCCATATTATACCAAAAAGTACCCTCCAGACTTTAGGCGGCCATGTTGTGTTGCGATATGAGGTTTCACTAAATGAAAGAAAAGCTTCAACGTCGGAATAGATTTCTCTATTATCTATACAATGTTCAAGCGGATTGGCTTAACTTGAACGTGATAGTACAACAATGAGAGGTCGTCACACCGCCAGGAACCGCTCTCTAGGTCATATTCTTCACAATGGTGTGACTCAGCTGAACTTGGTAGATCTTGGTAAATGCGAAAATAATGATCTTGTATCCTGCCAAAGCAAAATTCTGCAAAGGCATTTTATTGGAATCGACGACTTGTTCTCCTTGAATCGCCAGCGCATTTATCATCCCGAGGACTTTGCCAGTCGGGCTGCGAACCACAATTCCATCTTGCTCACCTGTCCAGATACGGCCAGCGTCATCAAGGTGTAAACCATCAGGGATTCCGCGTTGCGCGATACCTAATAAGCGCTTGTTGTGAGGGAAACCGTCTTCACTGAGGTCGAAGACATAGATTGAGGAGCTGTCGCTACCGTAGTAGAGCTCCATCGAAGACACCTCCTGGAACCCACTGCCTGGGATCAGTTGGCTTGGCGTGTCCGTGATATAGAGCTTGGTGCTGTCTTTGTTTACTCGGATTCCATTGGGAACGAGGATATCTGTGCGATCGATGACGGGGAGTACGGTCTTCTCTGCGGGATCCCAGCGCCAGACGGCATCGGGGATAGTGGGATATTTGCCGTTGTTGAAATAGTAGCTTAAGGGATCGTCTGTGAAAAAAAGCCATGATTTGTCTTGTCTTTTAGCCCAGGTCAAGTCGTTTGGCCCGTTGAACCTCAGTCCGAAATAGCTATCCACAACCACCTGCGCCTCATGAGTGACTGGATCGACTTCGTAAATAGCCGGAGGAATAGACATATTGCCGGTTCCAGCAATGTAAACTTTCCCATTGAAGTATCCTCCACCATTCGGATTGACAATTGAAATCCCATTTGACGAGACGTCTAATGGCTTGACGGTGTGCTTGTTCAAGTCCAGGATGTAGGTGTAGCTGACGTTGCCTACACCGGCTGAGGACATCCACACCTGGTTATGATCCCAAACCCAAATACCCATTTCATCTGACACTGGGTTACCGTCGGAACTATTGTAGATAAGTTCGAGGGTAGCGTCGGCGGCGAAGAGATTGGCAAATTCGTCGTCGTATGCGATGAAGGGCTTCACCATTTGGAACCTAGCCTGTCGGGCTGTACCTTTGAAGAGGCCATCTGTTTGGAGGAAAGATTGAGAAGAATTGCCATTGAAGTCGACAGGCAGCTTGTAGAGCGAGCTTGGCTCCAAAAATAGGATGTTTTGGTTCTCCAGGCCAGCTGCCAAAGCACTGGCCGCCAGGAATGAAAAGGCAAAAGGCTGCAGTCTTCGTGCCAGACAGTGCATGTTGACAATATTATGTGTCATCTGGGTTACAGAAGTAATTGGGGTGGAAAAGGTCTCTCCAGGGAGGTACGATGTCTTATATAACGTCAGTGTACTATAGTGAGTGCGCCCGAAGAGGTTACGCTTTCGGGGTTAGCGCGCTACGCTCTTTAACCAACCAAAAATGCTACATTCTGCGCTCCACTCAGCCTGCTGCTCAGCTAGAACCAAGGTTAGCTTGCATCTAAAATTGATCACTTCCCAGAGCGTCTGCTTAATCCGTGGATCGCCGGAGCTTGTTCAGACCCAGACATGCTTATACAGTTTCGTGTGGTATACTATGAAGCTGAGCGTCTACCAATTTGGTAACCACTACGACAGCTGGTATTACGAGAACCATTTCATCGCTTTCCGGCCCATGTGCTTTGTAATGAGTACAGCAGCCAGTTCGACAATCCTCCAAAGCGCACAATGAAAGATCATTGCCATGGCCTGTGCCTCTTACAGGTACGCCTTATTAGCCGACTGTACAGCCTCCTTCTCACCCTCAGTTACTTCATCCGTGATCAAGATCCCCAGGCTTCCTGCCCAAGCCCATAGCACGCTGAGCCTGAAGGTGCAATGACGACCAGTCCCGCAAGCCCCGACACAATACCTGGGAAAGTAGCGTCCAGCGGAGGTTGCAGGATCTTCGGGTCGAGGAACAGCCACAGGATTGTGCACGCCGTGCTGTGGACGAACATCTCACGCACGGGCAGCGAGCCCTCGCCCGGTTCCATCTCAGACATGCACAACCAGCCCTAAGAAAAGTGCAGCGTCGAGCAATCTTGCAATCGGTCGGCCTTCTGGCACGTCAATACTAGGTTGCTCGTGTCGCCGAATATATCCAGATGCTCCTCTCTGAGTATCCTCTTGCTAGTCTCCTCAGGGTATGACTCCAACTGGAGGTTGAATCTTGCGAGGTCATGGTCTACAACGCTTTCCCTCAGGTTATACAGGGCAATTCAGGGTCAATGGCTAGCACTGAATCGGCAAAAGCGATCACGGTTCCTTGTATTTGTCGTGGGGCGTGGTAATGATATCGCTTATCCTTCTTACTTGTATGTAGCCGACTGACCCGATACATCATGATGGCAGCAGCGGGATCCATCCCTTGGTAGCAGGGCTCAGTTCGTGCGAGATAAACCAGAGACTGACTATGTAGATGGTTCTAAATTGAAGGCACGCTCAAACAGGCCTGTCAAGTAGTCATCGAATTCACAGTACTTCACAAATTTAACGATCAACGGAGACAGTGAATAAACGAGGGCAAGGTTTGTGCTGCTAGAATCCTCTGGGCACAGAGGTGATCAGTTGCTAAAATGCTACGTTCGACCTTTCGAATTCGACGAATAGTATTATAGCACGGATTTCTAGGTACGTTTGTAGAAAGGACCCTATAGCTCTAGTATAGGTTCTGGCGTACGAGATGAAAGACATATCTAAGGGAATTGATAGGGACACCCCCGTTTTTGTTAAGGGCACCCCTAATTATGTAATTTGTGAGATTACATAATTAAATAATGTCATGTGATCTGTTTTAGGATTACCATAACAACTCATTGAGCAAGGTAAACAAAAAATAAAAGAGCTACGGAAATAGCTCCTTTGCCTCCTTATACAAATACGTTGATAAGGACGATGGGTCTGACTTCCGCATATCGGATTATTAGAGAGCGATCAAGCCGTTAGCGAATTGGCCTAAGCGAGGGCCGCGAATCAAGGGCGAATCAGTGTCCTCTACTCTTAGAGCCACTGTTTTTTTTTTTTTTTTTACTAATGCCTAAGAAACAGAAGCGGAATCAAGGTCTAAAGAGACGAAGTAGAGCCTAGCTAGAAGCGGAAGAAGGCACCCCCAAAGTGCAGTACATGTGGCGGCAAACACGAAGGTCATATAAATAACAGAGATGAAATTCAGAATGAAATTCAGATACAGATCACATGATTATTTTAATTATGTAATGAAAGTAATTACATAATTAGGGGTGCCCCTAACAAAAACGGGGGTGTCCCTATCAATTCCCATATCTAAAATCAGATTAGGTAAAGACTTTAGGCTAACTAGTACGAGGGTGAGATAGGACATCTGCGCGTTATTAGAATCGATCGCGTATATAGTAGATTGTACTACGAGAAACGCCTAAATCAGACGCGATTTTAGTAGGCGACTGCCCTAGTTCAAGCGCATACAAAATTTCAGAGCGCATTAGGCCACAAAATTCAGCATTTGGCCTTCGATTTCCACTTATTTCAGTCCCAAACCGACGCATGGTTGTTGAGTAAATTAGAAAACAAAAGGGTGGACGCGTCGTATACGCGCTAAAATTGGGGCGGTGTCGCTAGACTAATCGTATAGATTGTATCGTGATTAGGCGCCCACTGTCCTATTTATAGGGTTTCCCCTTTAGGAGACCACATCTAGTCAATACACTCATTCTTGATTTGTTCCTTCCCATTCGTAATCTCCTTTCTTCTGGTTTTGCTGTGTCTCCACCCTTCCCATTGAGTTTTCCCCGCCGACAAGGCGATCAGCTTACATCATAAGAGACGGCTCATAACCGTTTCGAAGCTCTTGTGATAGTAGTAACCTTTGCAGATCTGTATCTATAATCTAACAGATTCCGAAGGCAACCAGGCCACTGATTTGACTTAAGCAATTATCTCGTTAGTGATGTAGTGCATGGGCCGTCTTGCATGCAGACCACTAAGACAGCCTTGTGGGGGCTGGGGTTCGCGGCTGAACAAGAAACCAGAATGAAGGCTTAGCTCAAAGCGGCGCCGTTGATCGGACAAGTATCGACATGGAATAGTCTGAAAAACATGTGGAATCACCGAGATTCTTCGCCCCCAGGGTCAGCGCAACGGTATTGAGCGCTCAATCGCAACAATTAGGCTCCTGCTTGGCCCGTTTCTCATAATCTAGATTGCAGAGACTATCCAAGAATCTAGAAAGTTTTGTGTTATACGGGGTTTTGCGACTGACGATAGGTCCAATCATTCTGTCACTTGGCTAGTGGGGGCTGCGGCTGGTGGCCTGAAACGCCAGCGCTGGATTGCCGGGTTCCAGATCGTAAAGGATCCATTTTTAGCGCCAAATAGACTATTGGAACTAACAAATACATATATAGTTGATATGTATTGTCGTAAATTGTGGCCGAAGGGATATTCTTCTTCGGCCAGTACTATCCCAATCAATATCAGCTGGTTCTCCGTGAAACAAAATGGGTGGGCTCCCATTATGGAGAAGCCCATTGGTAGGCAACTCACTGACAGTCCTGGAGGCTCGCTTTGGAAGGCTAACTAGTTCTCAGTCAAAGGCTAGCGACCGACGGGGCGAAGCAGTCGACGGGGTTGCTGATGTGACAACGCAAGACGAGACGCTCTTTGATAACCCGCAGTTCGAGCATTATGAAGAAACATCCAATATCCAACTGTTCTTTGATCTCTTCTTCGTCGCGAACCTAACCTCTTTTACCAATGCCCATGAAATTAATAGCTCACAAAGTCTGTCCCCAAGCACACCCCTCTTTGACTAGGTTGTTATTGTCATGTAGCTAACTCCAGCCCCCTCTCCCTCATAGAATTAGCTTCCTACATCGGATTCTTTTGCATTTTGTGGTTTACTTGGGCCCAAGTCACCTTGTACGATGTTAGGTTTGCTATAGATAGCATCCTCGAACGCATCGCCCATGCGTGCCATTTCGGGGTCATGGTCGGGCTCGCGATTATCGGTCCACACTTTCTAGAATCTAACGGATGGGGACCTTTGTAGCAGCTATCGCTTATCCTAATGTCTAGCCGCGTGGTTCTTTTCTGTCAATATGGGTCTACTCTGTTCTTTACATGGAGGTATCGCGCCACTCGCATGCCTTTAATAGCTGTGATGCTATCCCTTCTCGTTGCCGCAGCCATCTATCTCGGCGCATCTTTTGCCTTTTACCGACGTACGGCTTACGACGCTTATATAGCATGGTATGTGGTCGCTGTGATAGAGGTTAGCGTGAACCTAGCCCTTGCAGCCTAATGGCGGGCTATGTCGTTTGAGAAGACACATCTCGTTGAGAGGCTGAGCTGTCTGACACTGATCATTGTACGTTCTATTATTTTCATACCTAGAAATAGAAGCTGACTAGAAAAAGCTCGGCGAAGGAATCATCGGCCTTACGAAGACAATCGTCAAAATTGAGACCTACGACCTCAAGTTCACCGCTGCTGACATTAGCTCCATCATATCGGCAGTACTAATCATTGTAGAAGCCTCGACCCCTATTTTTGGAAGCATAGTATCAATACTAACATGTGAGATAGTATTTTGTTTACCAATTATATTTCGATAATATTCGTATGGAGCCTTTTGGTTCCGTCCGCCAGCAGGTGTGGTCGATACTACACTTCCCTTTCCATCTGGTCCTCGCTCTCATGATGGAAGGGACAAACCAAATTTTATTGTGCTCTCACGCCATGAAAGATCTTGACAAGATAGTAGATGAGATTATAAACACGTCGAATATTGTCGCCACACTGAATCAAACAGTTCATGTCGTCTTCGAGAGATTTCCCTCGACAATGCAAAAAATCAACGAGGTCGACGAATCCTTAAATGCAATCTTGCATCCCACTGCAAATCACACAATGGTGGTAGAAGAAGCCCAAAACGTGTATTATGAGGTTCTCAAAGCACTCATCGCAGGTTTCGGCTGGGAGCCACCGGAGAAAACAGCCGGCGAGACCTTTTATGAATGGCTGGATGGAATTGTATCAATTTTCGACCTCACTTTCGGTAAGTTCAGCTTCCATTGACCTCCCAATCCTCCAGTACTAATTGATATTTGCCACTAGGATACTTCTGCGTCTGCGTCGGCCTGGTCTGTTTGATAGTGGGAGTTCTCACACTACTCTCGCACAGATATCGCGCCGGCTATTCCCGTTTGCGGTATATCAGTATCGGCGCCAACATCCTCGTCGGGCTAGGTATAAGTCTACTCAGCACCATGGTTTTGACCGACGCAGCAGAGGACCTGGGCATGACGTCTTGGGCACTTTCGGGACTCACATTGATATTGCTTGCCTGTAAGCCATTCGTGCGCTCACCTGGATTCTTCAATATGAGGCTAACATGATTCTAGTGGTCGTGTTGCAACACTTGTCTGGTGGGCCTCTGGATCCTGAATCTGGGGAGTGTCCGGAGCCTGAATCGAAGTATGATTAGACTAGCTTACTCTGCTCGCGGCGTAACTTTGGGGACAATCAACAATATTGTCCGAGGATCCTCAATATAGTATATACTTTTAAGTTTTAAAGATTCAGCTTTATTATTATGCACTGAATATCATACGGGACATCGAGATGTGCTCTCAAACCGTGATTCACATGTAATGATACGAAGCTAATCGAAACCCCTCTCCTTATACTGCCGAGCTGCATAATGTAGATATCGCGAAGCGGCAATGCGCCGAAGTGCCTTTCCATATCGAAGGAAGACAGCGAAGACCATCAGAATACCAATTGCAATCACCAGAATAGTTATGAAAGTATTTTCGAGACCGACCTTCGCGACCCATGGCGTGAGCGCGAAGATGAACGCAGTGCTGAAAGTATTGCGCGTCAGCGTAACGCCCACTAGTGCGTCTCCAACTATCTGCATTGGTGTGAGAATAAGCCCTGAAAGCATGGTGGGATCAGCATGAACTTACATCTTTATATGAGTCTGTCAGGTAGGTGATCGTGAGAGTGTTGATGGGGGTGACTCCGATATTATATAATGCCAGCCCGACCGCAATAACAGGCCATGGCCGGTGGTCACTGAGTCCGATAGCAAATAAAAGTGCGCCTGCCACGACAAATGGCAAGAAGGGAATCATACACCATAGACGCATCTCGGGTTCAAAAATTCCGTTCCGTCGACGAGAGAGAAATACAATCCACCAATCGCTCAGTGGGCCGACAATGAGGGCACCGATAGTGACGCCGATCATTCTCGGTAGGCTCATGAGGCCAACTTCATAAGGAGAGAAGTTATAGGGAGGACCTGGTAGGTAAGCCGACATGGTTGTTGACATGACATCTCCTAGTGCCACCAAGATGCCATAAACAAGTGCCGTCCAAGTGATGGCGGGAATTGTCATTAAAATAATGAGAGGTTGATACATATGTCGATAGAAGGAATCATTCGCGGCACCAGGTGACGCAGTAGTGGTTGTTAAGGCGATTCTTTGCCAATATGTCTTCATGGGGATATTGGAGTTGATCGTGAGAGCAGTGATGTTGTCAGACGGAGTTTTATTTGCCGTTTCAATTGGGAATAGATCTGTGGCTCCTTGTTCCGCATACAATCGCCTCATTTCGGCGGACGACTTGCCCTCAACCTTCTCCGATTCGTCTTTCTTGGTGTCTTGGTCTTGAGGGTTGCAGACAATCGACTGATTTTCGTTCGTGCCATTTAGTGGCACATCTGTAGTCGTGAGGGAAAGCGGCGGGCAAAACTTTGTCTCTTCGTATCCGAAGCCGACAACAAAAAAGGCCACACCAAAGATGATAGCATTCAACCACCATATCCATCTCCAACCGAGGCCACTGGCAACAAAACCGGCGACCAGAATACCCATGTAACTGGAGAGAAGCCACGACCAGACATAGAGGGCATTCATTCTTCCTCGTTGGTGCACGAAAAAAAGATCCGCAATGGTCATTTGAACAATAGCCTCCGCAAGACTTCCGAAGAAACATTGTATAACATTGACTGCCATTAGGTCTCCCACAGTTTGCATCTTAGCGGACCAAATGGAGACAGCAAACTGAACCACTGTGCTGAATAGATACAATGGTCGACGGCCAAACTTGAGAGCAAAGGGTATCAGGATGACGGAGCCGACTGCTAAAGCAGCACAGCCAGCAGCATAACTGTCATTCAATATCTCGCCGGTGAAACCGAGTTCTGTCTCCATGGGACCCCATGTTGGCGTACTGGCGTTAATAAACTCGGCAACCATAGCAACATAAAAACAGACTAATCCCATGTTCAAATATTTGCGCCACGAGGTCCAGTTGAGGGGATCATTAGGATCATCTGAGGGTCGTGGTTGCAAAATGATAGCTTTTCGATCGGACGCAGTTACATCCGCAAGGCATAATGTACCAGGAGGCCACATGCTATTGCTGCCAGTACTACTATTCGGAAGGTTCAAAGACATAGTGAAATGAGGATAACAGCTGAGGGCAGACTAGATGAGTTCTAGAGTCTGGAAGGTAGATGTATGTTTGCCGGAATCAAAAGCTGGGCATTCTGATACTATAAGAAGCCGGCTTGCAGGTAGTGGCCACGAGTCATATAGGCCAGAGAGCATATCTTTCTGTAGAAGACAGAATTTGCATTAATATTTGTCGAGGTTTTATCACGTACAACCATTACCAGAGTACATAGGTGGAGCAGTACAAATAACTGTAATTGGTGGGAAGTCCCGATTTACCCCGCTGGAGAAGGGGTGGAGGGTTCAACATGCGAGCTAAGATGGCTGTGGAGCGGAAAAGATAAACCATCTTTTTCTAATTGGTGGAAAGTCCCGGCAGTCGTAGTTAAGAAGAACGAGTGCGACGAATAAAGCGAAGTGCGCTGAGGGACTACCACATCTGTTCGACCTGTCTGTACGTAGTAAGATGTCATTTTCCTGACAAGACGCTTATCCGGACAAGGAGAAGGAGGTTTGTCCGTTGCTTGACTCAGGATGCCAAAGCGCTAAAGGCGATATGTTCCATGACGAGACGAGGGAAGGGGGGGGGGGGGGGGGGGGGCCGGTCGTACGGCAGTTCCGAGTCACCTATAAATGTATTCCGTAGCCCCCAAAAGTTTTACCTATCGGATCCACATTGGTGTACTCTTTCATTTTTGAACCCGATAACCGACAGAATGGGACAGGATGCATTCAAAAATTTTGGCTTTCCGAAAAGAGCCAACTATTCCGTTTCTCACTGGCTACAATCGGTGCAGGGCGATCCTCTTCTGGATCATCGAACAACAACAGGGTTGCCTTCGTCTGCAGATATCGTGATCATCGGGTCCGGCGTGAGTATCTTCTGATGTCGCAGGAATTGTCTGATGGGTTGCTAAGGACTGAAGATAGATGTCTGGGACATTGATCGCCAAACATGTTGTGGAAACCTGGCCTGAGAAGGAAGTGGTAGTTGTTGAGGCCCGTCAATTCTGCTCCGGCGCTACTGGTCGAAATGCTGGCCATTGCAAGCCTGACCAGTGGCGAGGATTTATAGACTATGAAAAACAATTTGGCACTCAGCAGGCCTTGAAGGTATAAAGTTACTTGCCTATGTTTCCATCTACGCTAACGTAAATTTACAGATTTTACAAAACGAGCAACAGACATGGTCTGAAATGGTACATTACATAACGGAAAACAAGGTCGACTGCGAACATTGGAGTGGTAACACCATGGATGTTCCAATTACTCCAGAGGCCGCGGAAAAGGCAAAGAAGACCTTTGAGCGGTACAAGGAAGCGGGCGGTAAAGTTGACCGTATTAAGGTTACACTCGAGCCGAAAAAGGCAGCAGAGGTTCGTAAAAACAATACCTATTTTTGATTGACATAATTGACAGCATATCAGATATCACAAATAAAAGGCGCACAAGCATGTTATGAATGGCCTGTTTCAACGCTACACCCATGGAAACTTGCGGCGCATGTTATGCGAGGCAATATCAAGAGAGGCGTGAACCTCCAAACAAACACTACAGTCACCAATGTCATCTGCTCTAAGAGAAGTCAAGACAAATGGATCGTTGAAACCGAACGTGGCGATATTGAGTGCTCAGAAGTTGTCCATGCATCTAATGCTTATATTTCTGCGCTCGAACCGTCTCTGCGTGGTCTGATCACCCCATGCCCTCACATGTGCAACAAAGTTATGCCACCCAAGACTGGTAAAGAGTTTTCAGGCTTTAAGGGCTCTTATGGTGTTCTACTTGGCCAGGACGACCTGATTACTGTCAATCCTCGTCTTAATGGAGACGGCGCGGTTCTTTTCGGCGGCAGCAACAAAGGTCAAGATGATCTTATAAAGTGGCTAGAGAAAAACCCGCATCAGTACATTGACGATGGTTTGACTGGATTTGACTCGGTCACCAAGGCTGTCCACGAATTTGCAACAGGAGAATTGAAAGGGTGGTCAACTGATGCGATGAAGCAAGAAGAGGCTTACAAACATGCCTGGAGTGGCATTCTTGGACTGGTAAGTGCTACGCTTGATGTGAAAATACCCAAATGTGGGCTGATATTAGATCAGAGCGAAGACGGAGTGCCTTTCGTCGGGCAGTTACCTGGACTTCCGGGCCAGTGGATTTGTGCGGGGCACCACGGACAGTGAGTTCATACATGCCTCCTACACAGCAGAGAACTTGTCGTTTGAGCTTTGCTAATACTATATCTCTATAATTTATCAGTGGCATGGCACGTATCTTCACCGCAGCACCCGGCTTGGTCAAGTTGATGAGTGGAAGTTCTTGGGCAGACACGCAGCTGCCTGAGGTATTCCAAATGACCGCAGTAAGGGCTGAACGGCTGAAAAAGCGCTTGAGATTATTATCTCCAGTTCAGGCTCGCATCTAAGTCTCCAAGTGCAGATAATTGGAATATGTGGTATGGCAAGTTCGACGTTGGTATCAGCATTGTAACGAGTTCTCCGCATCAGGAATGTATTTTCTTTTTGAAGATGTCACGCATCCACACAGAATCCAGTTGATATATGGTTGAGGATATCACGTCCAGATGGGTGCAAAGTGGCATTGCTGCGGTTTGATAAGGCCTGGACTTGTTATAAATGGAATCGCCGCTTTCAGGCCATTGCTGTCGGGGAATAGGATTTAGACGCTCCCCCTTCCCGAAACCATACAAATTTTAAGGCATTTTTCATGTGCTAGAATTCCATATAAAGTGGATATCTGCGCGAAATAATTCCTGTCAAAAGGCTCCGAATGGCCATCGATTTTGGTGGTTTACTTCGGTGATACGCGCGATTGTGTGTACTGAGCGGCGAACAGTGAGCAGCGGAAAAGGTATCTGCAGATTTTCTTGATATAGTCATAATGTATATCGTAGGAAACATCTCATATAACTTTTGCAGACACCCGCCCCCAAGTCAGGCCCTCATTTCCATGACAAGATGAACTTTCTCATCGGGGTGGTGCCCCGCTCGCTTACCATTTACGTTACAAATTTCCAAGAATGATAAGAAGATATCGCGCCAAGCAATCTCATATTTTATAACGTAGGAGAATAAAGCGTATCACTAGTAAATCTACTTTAGTAGTAGTCAATAGTGACAATGATGAGATCGATGGTTCTCTGTTTAAATATCATGTCTGCATTTATAACAGAGAAGCTGGAAAACTCTACTTAGTTAGATCCGCCCACATGGAGGCACAGTTTCCGGAATTCACTAAGTATTTAGTGGGAGGATCAGGAGAGTCAGTGTCAGGATGCAGCAGTTGGACGACTAGTGAATTACCCAGTGGATAATTACTGGCACGCTTTGTTTTCCAGAATCTGCCTCTTCAACACCATCGCGCGGCATGCGGCATGCGGGGGTCTCTGATAATTTGTAATCCATGTGAGGTGGCTACCGACAGCCAGATGGCGATTATCGTCCTGATTATGGTTCCAGCGCAACAAGAAGGATTTTCTCCTGGCAAATTGATGAGCCAATGAGTGGATTTTACTCCGTGAATCTTGTCAGCGATAAGCTCGAAATTTATCGGGAAAGGAGCTTCCGTATCACCTCTCGCAATTCCCACCTGGCCACACCGGCCTTCTACCCGAAAAGACCGCAAACCCCGCCAAATTGAGGCCTGTTAAAAGGGTTTCACGCTACTCGCCACACATGTTTCAACATGCGGGACACAAGAAGAGACCGTCTTCCCGTGGCACTCCACGGGTACCATCGGGAAGCAGGACACTGCTCGCGTGTGCGAAATGCAAAGAAAAGAAGCTGAAGGTAGGAATATATAAGATAAAAACCGTCAAGTGGGATCTACCTTCTAACCTAATAATAAAGTGCGACAATCGGGTCTCGGGATGTAGTAGCTGTCTCCGCGCTGGATCCGGTCAGTATATCTATTGCTGCATGGCTTATTTTCTGGTCCATGATGTTAATCTGACAATAAATGACAGTCTGTTTGGTGGAAGACCCAGTAACGAGGACATATCGGCCGCGAAACTACATTGAGACCTTGGAAAAACGAGTGGCTCTTCTCGAGAGCCTTCTTAAGCAGTGCCGTCCAGATCTCGCCAATAGCGACCTGTTCAATCATTATGCTTTTCGGCCAGAGACTCAGTCTAACTCTACTATCTTAATACAACACACCCAAACACTTGATTATCAGCACGGTGGTCAATCAACCTTACCCAGAGCTAGAGATGACATGCAAAAAGATGACGGTGTTGATAAGCTGGCGTCCAAGGTTGGCCTACTAAGTTTGAATGCAGCTGGAGCAGAGCCTCAGTATTTGGGCCCGTCTTCGATCTTCGCTTTCTCGCGGTTAATCAATGCATCCCTTCGTCAAGTAGTTTCCCCTGATCTCCCCACGGCCAACGTGCTTGAGTGGACCGAGAATCGCTATCCCGTGCCAACATCACCATGCTTATTGCCCGCTTACGAGTCAGCGGTCAAACTCAGTGACGTTTATTTCCAGAACGTCAATACACATTACCCCTTCTTGCATGAGCCGACCTTCAGGGCATGGGAATCAATGTTAGTGGACGAGTCGACGGGATTGGAGATTTGTTTCCCCACTTCTAATTCCTTGTTTTTCTTGAACATGGTAAGAGAAGAAAGTTCTTCATGCTCATTAAAATGATGCTCACAGTGGTAGGTGTATGCTGTTGGCGCTTTGCTTTTACCTAATCTCGGATACTCAGCGGAGGTAAGCAGCAAGACCTATTCCTTGCGGAAATCTGACTCGGTTTAGCATTTATACATGTCAGCACTAATGTATGTCGATGATATATTGGCCTATGATAGTATAGAGGCTGTACAAGCCATCATGTGCTGCGCAATTTACTCCCTTAGATCTTCCACCGGTACTTCGCACTGGTATGGAACACGTGAAAACGAGAAAAGGATCTCTTGCTTATGACATATAGGAAACTCGCTGGTCTAGCACTTCGTCAGTGTATTGATCTGGGTTATCACCGGAATACAAAGCACTTTGCACCGGCTGCAGATCTACTTCAGATAGAATTACGCAAGAGGGTGTTCTGGTGTGCCTATGTGGTGGAGACTCAAGCTGCCGTCATGTTGGGTCGACCCCTGGGTGTCCCTTACCAGGAGGTTGACGTTGAAGTATGTTTTGAAGGCCTTGGATTACCAGCCCAAAGGCATGCTTCACTTTTTGTTCTAATCTGTTCATGTACAGTACCCGATTGACATCGATGATACATGCATTAAGCGCACAGGGCTTGTTGGCACGCCACGGAGCTCTCCGAGTGATACGCCAAACAACATGACGAGAGCGATTCATACATTTCGAATTCGACGTCTTTTGAATCATATCCACACCCGTCTTTACTCAAAAACCGACCCGACTTGTTCGGACAAGCACGACCAGCAGATTGACGTGCAGAATATCCGTGCCGAGATCGAGAAATGGCGCTCTGAGATCCCGCCCGTGCCTTCTCATGCAAATGAAGAGCTTGTCTTATTTACGACTGCAGATTGGTATGATCTGGAATATAACTATACCATTTTACAGCTTTATAGAGCCCAGATCGTCGATCACCGGGCAGGGACAACAGAAGATGTTTTCCTTGATTGTCTGGGGGCTGCAGAGAGCATTTGCCAAAGTTATCGTCGTCAGTATTTAGGGAAGCTAACGAGCTGTACCTGGGCGGCACTTCACGAGCTATTTCTTGCGGGATTGACGTATCTTCACTGCCTTTGGACATCGCCTGCGGCACGAAAGGCATCTGGCCATGAGCAAGCAAACAACACATGTAATGACTGCACAGTGGCCTTGGTGATCATGGCAGAACGATGGGATGTTGCTGCGCCCTACCGTGAGATATTTGTGGCACTTGCCAGCCGGACAATGTCGATGATGAGTGATATGGCTGATGAAAATATATCTAAAGATGTGGCTTCAGCTGATCTTGAGAATTGGGCTGAAGAGGACTTGACGGAGTGGATGAAAATGGTGGCCGATGCGGGTGTGCTTGAAGGCCCTAATGGACTTTTGACTGGTTTAACGATGGAATAACTAAGACGGAAAGAGCAAGCCAAGAAGTGGCAGGCAGATAACATCTGGTCTATATGAAGTCGCAAGAGAAAAATGAGCGCCATCCCACCGTTTACCTCTTAAAGTTCTTAGACTAGGCCAAAGCTCCGAGGCAGCTTCTTCTACCCAATGTCACTATTCTGGGAGGGTAAAAGAGAATCATAATTATTCATCAACCTCTAAGTTATCAAGTGTATCAAGATTAGATCTCCGCAGCCTATCAGAATATGCCCATTGGGCTGCATCTAAACTTCAGACAGCCCATAAATATCTGTTACGGATCATTGGTAAAAGTACCCATCTGCCGTACAAGACAGGGGGTGATAGCACTCGGTTAGATATTCATCCAGCAGAATATAATCTCGATCATGTAATACCCGCCAGTGACACGAACAGCTGGTCAAGCCCGACGTCATAATAACCATTCAGCTCCATATCGAACGGATTCCAGAGACTGTCAGGGGCCTGAGTTCCTACGTGGCCAGCAGGAGTGCTCTGATGTGTCACTGGGTTTATGTTGTGAGGGAAAGGAGGAGGAGGAGAACTAGGACCAGGAATCCCATGAGACGTTGGAGCATCAGAACCCATTCCAAGGCTCTGAAATGACGGTAGCACGGTCCGATGTGTTGCAGCATGCGCGATGTGAGCGATTGAAGGGGAATTTGGAGGTACTAGATCCACCGTGGGCCCCCTGATACTGGCGTTGTTGTCACCCCACGTAGACACATATCCGCCGTCGTCTTCCAGCGTTCCAGACACTCTGCTGGCACAGGGAATCAACGAGTGTCGCGATGGGAGATGATCCATGCCATACGCAGCCTGCTGCCCGTCATTATCGTCCTTACTTGTGCATGATCCTGCTCCCATAGTGCGAGTGACCTGAGGCCCCGTAGCCCTATCCCTACTACCATTCCGATCCTCATCCCGGCCCAACACACCCAGCACGCGCTCCACGTCTCGCAGACAGCTCACCACATGCGCTGGCAAATTCGGCATCGACCAGGCCATCTCCAGTGCATCGCCAAGTTGCACCCCAAGCCTGTCCAGGGAGTGCCGGTCCGGAAATGGGGGGAGAAGATGGTGTAGGTGGTGCAGGATCTGCGCGACCTGGTATATGCTGACTGGCAGAAAGAGATCGTCGACAGTCTCTTCGCCGAGATTGCGTAAGTTGGCGTGCGTGGTCGACCAGAGGTCGCAGAGCTGGATAGCGTTGGATAAGCAGGCGCGCTGGTAGGTGTCGATCAACTCGGGTGGTGTTGCGCACATGGCAGCTTCGGAAACGGATTCGCGGATCCCGGGAATGAGAAAGCGGTACAGGTCGCAGTGGCACTGGAACCAGAGGGTGTGCAGGAGAATGTAGCCATCCCTATCCGGGGAATGTGTTTTCAGCAGGAGCTGGCTGGGGCTGAGCCTAAGATCCTCGGGGAGTCGGTCCTGCAATGTCTGAAGCTCCCGCTGGAGGGCTTCCAGTCTGCCCTTGGTGGCTACGGGGCTCGCGCCTGAGCGACGGACGCCTTTGGTGTATCGCAGGATATTGTCCCGCGAGGCGCTCAGCCGGATGTAATACGCGAGCACGTCCTTCCCATACGGATCATCAGACCTGTGTGCGTCATCCACGCTTCCCGGGATGCTCTCCAGATACTCAGCCCGCGATGGGATGCCCCTCTGGAAACTGGTATCATCGCATGGCAGCTTGATGTGCATGCGCTCACTGGGGCAGATTGCTAGGTCTTCGATACCACCTGAAAACAACCGGTCGAGAAGATAGATGGCCCAGACCAGGCGGCGACGCGACTCCCGAGCAGCTGGCTCTAGTTCAGGTCGCTCGTGATTGAGTTGCAGCGCAAAGGCGCGCCGTGCAGCCAGTGCGACGAGGTCCCAAGCCTGGGCCACCTCGCCAACGTGAAAATGAAAGAGGATGACGAGAACAAGGGCGTGCACTTGCACCAGGGGAAATCGACCCGCGTGGCTAGAAAGCAGAACCGACTGCACTTCGTGTATCCATGTTCGGGCTGTGGTCACGACGATTTCTCTATCCGATGGCTGCCCATAGCTGTTGTCCATGAGCATTAATCCCGAGGCGCACAGCGCTCGGAGCAGAAAAGGATCCAGCTCGTCTTTACTCCATGCAGCTAAGACGGAGGGCTTGTGTAGGAAGATACACGTCATCGGGTTGGTCTTGGAAAAGTACGTGTCGATGTACCGTCGCACTATGATCTTGTCTATCAAAAAGCCGCCCCCCTCTCTTCCTTCTGGTGAGGAGACGGCCATACCCCAGGTTCCTCCTGTGATAGCCCTCTTGGGAGCAGGGGTCGGCAAATACGAGTCCATAGCGATGTGACAACTCTCGGCTCTATCTCGATCCGTATCATTGGTTGTCGTTCCCCAGATGCACGGGCAACCTCTTGCCTGGCATCTCTTGCAGTTGCTTGTTGAGCCATCACCCGAACCCGAACCTGAACCCAAACATTTCACCTTCTGCAAGCGGCACTGCTGGCACGCCTGCAGCGTTCGCCGCCTCTTAGTTCCCGCTTGGGTGAGCAAGACTTGTGATGAGGATGATGAGGAGGAGGCAGTCGAACTTTGGCTATAGTCGACTTGCTCATCCTCTGCTACTGGGAAACGTGACTCGCCGGCAGCCGAGCAGCGGAAGCCAAGGCGCGAGCAGGAACCGCAACTCGGCTCGGCTCGGTCACATCGCACCTTCCTTGCGCGGCATTGCTGACAGGCAGGTCTGAGTTCAGCTTCCGGCATGACTCGTTGCACTTGTTGTTCTCAAAGGGGGTCCCAGATAGTCTGCGAGCTCCGATATCCGGGGACGCACATGTGGTGGCATGGGCCGCCGGGGAGCCCACTCATAAGGTGGACTTCAAGATGCTTTGTGCGCGGGGGCGAGCGGGGAGATCAAGACATAGTCCCTTGAGATGTCGTGCGAGCTCCAGCCCAGCCTCGACCCGCGCTAAACATGTTCCAATATCACGATCAACTGGACTACTTGCCCGGATGTCAGGATGACCCACAGCGAGATCCGATGGGTCCCACCCCCGAGCCGAGATCTCGGATGAACATATCGTGGAGCCATGTCAGTATTAGGATAACCAACAGAGTAAAGGCAACAAAAAGCACAGTACTGGCGTGGGGATTGACAACATGACCAATTTCCCTATCTCCTCAACCGCAGCTCAACGACGCCCTCGAATCTCCTGCATCAGCTAGTTGGCTAAGCAGTCTCTCCTGGACGCACCCACTTATACAACTTCACAGCCAATCGCTCAACATGCCATCCGCCCACAAACTCCCTGCTCTACCCATGCCGCTGGAGGGTGTGAGCACTCCCAACGGTGGCTCCCGTCCCAACTACATCATCTTCATGCCGGACCAGCTCCGGTACGACTCCCTAGGCTGCACCACCACCGGCTCCTCCCAGTCCCCGTTAAGCGGCATCATCCGCACGCCCAACATCGATGCCTTCCGCCGGCGAGGGACGCTCTTCACCAACTGCTTCACCCAAGCCTCGGTCTGCTCGCAGTCCCGCTGCAGCATGTTCACGGGCACCTACCCGCACGTGTCCGGGCACCGTAGCCTCGAGAATCTGATCAAACCGTGGGAACCAAACCTGTTCCGCAGCCTGAAGGAGAACGGGTACCACGTTGCGTGCCTGGCTCCACGGGGGGACACCTTTGCACCGACGGTGACCGAGTTGAGTGTGAGTGAGTATGGATTCCTGGAAACGCCGGAATTCGTACCCAAGTTTTCTAGCGATGGGGGGCAGGACGAGGATGACGACAAGAAGAATAATGTCTGGGCAAGACTCTTCTACAAAGGCCTCCGCAACCACTCCGACGCCCTCGACTACGACGAGGCAGTCGTGCGCTCGGCTCTGACATGGCTCGATTGTCCCCCGGCCGACAAACCCTGGGTACTATTTATGCCACTACTCTTCCCGCATTGTCCCTTCCAGGTCGAGGAACCGTACTTCAGCATGTACGACCGCTCCTCCATTCCCGCCACCGTCTCTCAACCAGAGAAGAAGACCGGCTACGAGCCACGTTATATGGCAACAATCCGGGAACAGTACGGCACCGACAGAGCCACGGAGGACATCTGGCGGGAGGTCAAGGCTACGTACTACGGCATGATCTCGCGCTTAGATGACCAGTTTGGGCGGGTGGTGCGCAAGGTCGACGGGTTGGGGCTGTGGAAGGACACGGTGATGATGTTTTTCACCGATCATGGAGAGTACCTGGGTGACCACGGACTGATTGAGAAGTGGCCATCGGGGTTGTCGGACTCATTGGTTCATGAGCCGCTCCTCATCGGCGGTGCAGGCCTGCCGGAGGGGACGACCGTATCGGGGATGACCGAGATGGTTGATTTGGTTCCGACCGTCTTTGAGATGTCGGGGATTGCGGAGCACTTTGCGCATAATGGGAAGTCGTGGGTTCCCATGCTGTGCCGAGGTGAGACCGAACACAAAGCGTATTCCTTCTCGGAAGGCGGCTTCCTCACCTCGGAGGAGCCGCTGCTCGAGCAGGCGCCGTATCCGTACGATATCAAGGCGGGCTTGCAACACACGGATACGTCGCTCGTTGGGAAGGCCATCTCGGCTCGAGATCAGGAGTGGACGTTTGTCTACCGGCTATACGAGCCGGCGGAGCTATATAACCGGGAGAGGGATCCCCATGAGATGCACAATCTGGCAGGGAATGCCGATTATAAGGAGGTTGTGGACCGGTTTGAGAAAGTCACTCTGAAGTGGTTGGTGGAGGGCAGCGATTTCATGCCGTGGGAGAAGGATGACCGGTTTCCTCACGTGGACTTGAAGAGCCCGCGAGAGCAGATGGAGGAGCGTTTGAAGATGCTGAAGAGGGGAGCGGAGGCGGCAGAGCAGAATGGGACCCATGAGCGGGTTAGTATGTAGATCTGTATCTATATAACTTGGATTTCTACACTTGTTCAAATGAAGTCTTTCGCCGTCTAGGTAGATGCTGCTCACTCCTCAACTCCAGGTGTTCCTCTTCACACACCGTCTCCAAGATATTCTAGGTCTAGATCCCGTCTGTCTAACTAAGCCTTCGTAACGGCAAACTGAGGCGTCTGCACCATCCCGGTCTCCGCAAAATACGTTTCCCAGTGATCCACCAACCTCGCCATGACCTCCGTCTCCGTCTTCGACAGGTCCTGCAGCTCGCCGGGGTCCCTCTCGACATTATACAACTCCCAATCGTCCTTCCCGCGCGGACTCGCAATCCAAACCGCCTTCCACGGCCCTTCGCGGATCGCCCGCTGTCCGAACAATTCCCACCCGTGGACGTGTGTCTCCTCGTCGTGCACCGTGCTTTCGGGAGCGCAGTAGTCGGGCGACGACAGGTGTGGCACCCAGGACTGACCGCGTGGCGCTACCACGGTCCGTCCACGAAACGAGGACCCCGGGTGTGCGACGCCCGCGAGGTCGAGAATCGTCGGGAGGATGTCCATGACGGTGGTGAAGCGGTGGGTGATGGCGCTTTGACGGGCCGAGAAGGGAGGGTATCGGATCACGCATGGACAGCGGATGCCGCCTTCGGTAATCCAGCACTTGGAGCCGCGGGAGGGCGCAGTGGCGGCGCAGGCCCAACGCGCTCCTAGAGAGAAGGGGTTGTTAGTTCGTCTGCCCAGAGGGGGAAGAGAACAACCCCGAGAGGTCGCCTGTATATTGAAAGGATGGGGCGCAGTCGAACCTACCATACCACACAAACGAGGTCTTCTCCCCGATGTTCTCGACCCGGTTATCATAGTATTTCTCAATCACACCTGCCATGGTGGTTTTGTTTCCCATCATCTAAGCATATATCAGCTATGAGTATCCTCCAAAGGAATATCACCACTTCTCTATCAAAGACTGGTCACAACTTACCGGAAGAGCCTCCAATGCTGCCCCCTCTGCTCCATTATCCGACATGAACAACACGAAGGTGTTGTCCAACTCGTCCGTCTCCCGTAGGTAATCCACCACCCTTCCGATATTGGTGTCAATGAGATCCACCATCGCCGCAAACACCTCCATTTTGCGCGCCGAAGCGGTCCTTTCCTCCTCGCTCATATCGTTCCACTCCTTGCCGAGCACCCCGGATGGTGGAGCAGGTTCCACCCCGGCAGCCACGATTCCCAATTCCACCATGCGCTTCAATCGTTGCTGCGTCAGCGCATCCGGCCCATCTTGGTACTTGCCGTGGTACTTCGCGACCACCTTCCTCGGCGCCTGCAGCGGCCAGTGCGGCGCCGTCAACGGGAGGTACGCGAAGAACGGCTTGTCCTTCTCTCTTTCATCCCTCTTTGCAAAGAAATCCAACAGACGATCCGTGAAACTCGTCGTCGAGTAGAAATCCTCAGGCAGGTCGGCCTCGCGATCCAGAAACTCCTCCCCATCCATCCAAAACCCATCGGTATTCATGCACGGAATCCGAAACTCCCCATCCTCCAACTGTGGCTCCCAGCCATGATGATTCCCACTCCCAGGAAGGAAGGAGAAACTCTTGTCGAAGCCCCTGCTACACGGCGCCAGCTCTTTGGTCAGGCCCAGATGCCACTTCCCCGACATCATGGTCAAATACCCTGCATCTTGCAGAACCTCCGACAGCGCAGCCACCCGGAAATTCAAGTAGCCTTCGTACCCGGGCTTGTCCTGGAAGAAGGTCCCGTGAGCGCGCATGTGCTCGGCCATCTGGCCCAAACCGGCGATGTGATTGTCCGTGCCGGAGAAGAGCATTGAGCGCGTGGGCGAGCAAGCCGACGCGGTGTGGAAGTTGGTCATGCGGATGCCTTCGGCGGCGAGCTGGGAGAGGACAGGAGTGGAGATCTCCCCTCCGTAGGGGGAGATGTCACTGAAGCCGAGGTCGTCGGCGACGATGATGAGAAAATTGGGTTGCTTGGTTGCCATTGTCGCTGGGGGAAGGAAGGTGGTAGTGGTGTTTTGACTGCGATTTCGTGCAAAGATCCAGAGGTAGAAAGTTTTTGATCAAATATTCGAAAAAGCTGTTCAAGTGATGAGTATGAAGTTATTCGACTCGGGCAGTGGTGCCCATCCGTGTAATTTTCCGAGCATTGGGAACGCACCGGTCAAAAATATCGGCTAGCCTCTAAAGACTTATCTATATGGGGTGGAACGTTCGACTGACAGATCGATTCGCTACTGCCCAAGGGGTATACCTCGTCCTATATGTTGACTGGCAAGGGATGTTTATGGAACCGCGGGTTCGAACGTGGTTGAGGCGCTGCTGCCGTCTGTGAGCCAGCCACTTTCCCACATTTCCACCCCCGCATAGACGGCTGTCCACGGACCCATGAGCCATGTATGGCCAGTATCCGAGATCATAGGGCGTTATGAGGGGGTTCCGTCCAGCCGTTTCCAGGCATCGTGTACGGGTCCCGCCCACACTAGAGGCACCGAGATCCGAAGCTAACCCACCTAGATTCCGAACTCGCGACTACCGTGTACTACGACAGCGATGCATTAAGCCTGGTTTTCACAGCGGGGGTTCAAAACCAGGTTCTCGTTACCAAGATCAATTTAATCTTCCATCAGGCGACAAAATCATCAGAGTAGGATGTATACAGCATCCTGCGTGCTGCATACTGTATACATGCACGCCAGAGGCGTCACCTAAAAACCTTTTCCCGGAGTACTGCATGCTACAGAGAAGTATTATACTATCATATGTGTGCTACCATGTGTACTATTATGTATGGGTTACTACGTAGGTCACTCCACAGAGCGGATTCCTCTGCCCGGTGGGGCTTTCCGATTCAGCGAGTGTTACCGACTACCCACTGGTTACGACAAGGGCTTAAGCGTGATCAGCTAGACCATGAATGATTGATTCATCTGAATTTGAACTCTTCTACTCGAAGGGATGGAATTATACTTCACCCTGGTGTTTAGCTCCACATCACTCCCCTCGGAACCCTAATGACGGCGACAGTGGAACCGTTCGAACCATGATGGGATAGCCCTAAGCACCGCGTCCATTGTCTTCAACATGAGCAACCCTACCATCCTCCTTGGCATCATCATTACCTTCATCTTCGGGATTTTTTATGCTACCAATATCTTCCAATGGCGTCTCGAGTTTCCACTTGGAAAAATGCCTCATGGGGCAACCGGCATCGAAGATGGCATCAATCTCCTCCAGAGTACGGCCTTTGCACTCCGGGATGCAAAAGTAGGCGAATAGTATGGAGAGGAAGGTGACGCCGCCGTAGATAAAGCCGACCTTGGCACCGAGGTCGGCGTAAGGTGCGTCGAGGAGGTAGGGGAGGGAGAAGGTCACGGCGAATCTTGGATAGAGGAGTCAGTTTAGCCGAATGAAGTGGAAAGTAGGATGAAGGGCAACGAGACGTACTGCGTCAAGATCTGAAGAACACTTGCAGTTCGATACGTGATATCTCGCAACTTCATGCTCGGAATCTCAGCGCTGAGGACATGGCACGTCGGCGCCCAACCAATGATGAAGCCGGACGACAGTAAGATGAGCGCTGCCAAGATCCCAGTCTTAACGGGATTCGAGGAGAGGTCTGTATCGAGTCTGACTCCCAAGCCAGCCATGGCGAATTGGGCCGCCATCTGGAGCGTGCCGCCGATGAAGAGCAGGTGCCGCCGGCCGAGCTTGTCCATCAGCACCATTGCAAAAAGCACAAGAACGACCTGCAGGGACCCGTTGATGACGGTGAAGGTGAATGGGTTGATGAAACCCAGCGACTTGACGAAGATGGCGCCGTACACACTGACGACCTGGTACCCGTTAGCCTGCGCGAAGAAGTTGGCCCCTAAGACTGCTATGGTGCGTTTGGTCATCGGCGCGGTTCTAAACATGTCCCTGAAAGAGCCCTTCTCGACCTCATGGTCGATGGCCGATTTGATGACGGCCATCTCCGTGGCGATTTCCTCGGGCGTGAACCTCCCCTTCCGCAGACGCGTCAGGGAGGCGAGGGCGTCGGCGTCTCGGCCTTTCATGGCGAGCCAGCGAGGGGACTGTTTTGGATATCAGCCAATCAAGGAAAGGGCATCAAATGGGAGGCATCGGCAGTATGCGACTTTGATTGTTTCTTACTTCAGGGACGAACCAGGTGCCGCAGACGACGATGGCAGGTACGACATAGAAGAGGCCGTACGGGATGCGAAAGGCTGCAGGGGAGTCTAGGCTGCCGGTTGCGCGTGCCACGGCGTTGATGACGAGTCCTCCGATCTGTTTTGATATGAAACTTTCGAGTCAGTGGCCGGTGATTCCTTCAATCCCCTGAAAAGGGAACACCCTCCATCGAAGGGCGGGTGGTCTACAACTTACACCCAAAGACAGCTGAAACGTTCCAACGACAAAACCCCTCGCCCTCCTCGGCGTGATTTCTGCTTGGTAAATCGGCACAACGGCCAGTTGCATGCCAACATAGAATAACACTAGCACCCTTCCCGCCAAGATCTGTTTCGCCGACGTAGCGGTGATGACGATGGTCGTGGCCACCAAGGACCATATGCTCATGCTGAAAATGCACATCCGTCGACCGAAGCGGCTGCTCACAAAACTGCCAAAGAGGATGCCGACGGCCATGCCGAGCAGGGGCAGGGAGGCAAACATCGAGAGCCAGACGGTTTTCAGTGCGTACTTTCCAGTCTGAGGATTGTAGGTGCCGTACTGGCGATCGAAGGCGGACATAGCTTGGGTGGTATTGAAGCCTTGCTGGTCGAAGCCGTAGTTGAACTGCGAGACGGCGATGAGGATGACGGTCAGGCCGAGGGTGAGGTTGAAGGTCTCGGCTATGGCAAGGTGCCGTAGGCCTAACATGGTGACAGAGTAGGTGGTTTTGTTGATTGAATTTGGTTCAAGTTGATGGAGATAGTCTGCCGGTGCCTTGTTTGGGGTGACGAGGGTGTCTCTACCGAATTTCGGCGGGTGATCCTTTGCGGGCAGGATGCACAAGATGATTATATAGTCTGCTCACGGGAGAAGAGCGAAGGAGACGTATGGGTGCGATCAGTTTGGTTCTTTCTATCGATGATAAAGAATCACCTCCGATGGTGCAATTTCGTTCCTGATTCATACCAGCCGCGTATCAGAACAGTCCCGGCTCATATCCTGTATTATGCTCGCTTCAAAGCTTCCCATGGGGATCCGGCAGACGTCAGCACTTTGACAATCATGCGATCCGGGTTAAAGGACCGAGATCACACTGGTATGCTATTGGTTTAGAATCTTGAGCATCGCTATGTTAGCCATGGTTAGTCGTGAGTTCGGAAGCTCAGTAAATTGGGTTCGGATATCGGTGCCTCTAGTGTGGGCGAGACCCGTCCACGATGTCTCCCCCACGGGGAAGACTAGGACGGGGCGGGTCTAGTAGGTCAGGCTGTGGTGCCGTACGAGCGGGCGGACGATCACCTAGTAGACTTTGGGACCCCCATCCTATTATACATTCTGTAGTCAGACGACGCTCAAAATCAGGGAGGATTAAGTTCATCGATGCCCCTATTTCATAACCTCAATTTCAGACTACAATTCCGCCCTAAAAAGGTGGTTGCTGTAAGGGCAGCTGCACTGTAACGTCATGCTGCGATTGTATGCCTGGTCCTTAGGGCTATTTATGCCTCACAACCGCGTTGCTGAGTTCCATCAGCCGACCTCCTTAGTAAACTGGCACCTTGAAGGCATCGAACTCATATGTAAAGCTGTCAATCGAAGATTGGCTAAACTGGCACTCAAATTTCTTCCCGTTGCCAGACCACATCGGCCTAAGCGGCCACTTGCAGATAGTGTCAATATGGCCTGTGCCCTCGAGCGTCGCTGGAGCCACGTCCCGCTCAACCCAGTCGATTACAGTTTGCAAGGTGGTTTGAGGCCAAGGCCCAGTAGGCTGTAAGGGATTGAAGTCGCAGTGGGCTGCACCGGGAACTAATTGGATGAGATTAGAGCTGCAAAATATCAAATGGAAGTAAACCGTGATGTGCCACTCACTCAAGTAAAGGCGATAAAAGTCGTCTAGGGCTGCAACGCCCTCTTGGTAGCTCAAGTTTGGATACATGATCTTCCGTACCGAGTCGTAATAGTGTATTGATGAAGCTGTGGGCACTGAGTTGTCTTGCTCGCCGTGTATATGAATAATTTTACCGCCTGCGGATCTCAAAGCACTGAGGTCCGGGTACGTGGTCTGAAGCGAGTCGTAGTATCTGTTCATTCCTAGCGTCATCCAGTCGACAAGTGTGTCGTAGTTCACGCCATTAAGGGTATCAAGATTATCGGCGTCCCGGAGTTGAAGGTAGCGTGCGACCCATTCGCCACCCAGGCTACTGATTTCGTTGTCCCAAGTGCCTGAAGCTTGGTTGTACACAGCACTAACATCACCAAAGCCTGCACCAGGCCGATAAGTGATGTAGGCGCGCTGGCCTTGAGAATTGTGTAGGCCATTTAGCATTGTCTGGGCAACTTCCACGCCCTTGGCTGTGATCTTGCCTTTTTGCGCAGGCACACTGCCGCTACTAGCACAAGAGTAGGCTTTTCCAATAAAGTTTTCGAGATGGAGGGCTTCAGTGCAGAGGTCAGAACGCGACACAACACCATCAGCCAAACCGTCAAGTGGGTCGCAGAAGGCGATCGTCAAGTTCACGATCTTATCCAGCTCGCAAGGAGGCGGGGAGTAGGAAAGTGTTTTTTCAACGACATTCTCGAATAAGTGGTTGACCTGTTGTTGGCCTAAACGTAATGCAGGGGCGCCAACAACCGCGCCGTCGAACTGATCAGGGAACCTCTGCAATTGGCTCCAGCCCTCACGCCCACCCTCAGAGCAGCTCTGATAGTACGCATAGATCTTCGAGTTGTCGGAGACTTTGTAGATCTCCCTGGCAAACTGTTTGCCTAGCAGAGCAAGCTCGTGATGAGCCTGGTAACCCATCATATATGTCGACTGCCAATTGATAGTGCCGTTACTTAAGAGAAAGACGTCATCCCATGAAGCGTCAAACGAGCCAAAACCACCATCGGTAATACCACTGAAGCGGACATATAAGTACCCGTGTTTATGGCGAGTCCAGATCCACCAGTTGAGACATAGCGGTTCGAGAAATCAGATGGGTGTGGAAGCCAGTAAGAGACGTGGACGATATCACCAGGAATGCCGTTGTGCGATTACGCAAAAGTCACATTACAATAATCGATGTCGGCGGTCGGGAAGAAACTGGATGAGAACGATGCGTTGTGGATCAAGTCCACCTCCACACTGGATGCGTCGATGGTGATCCCAGAAATTACACCATTTGGAAGAGCAGACCTGGCATAGCTTGTTGTGCAAAGGTCGCTAAGGGAGGATGCCGATGCAACAGCCCCCCAGGCAGATAGATAAAAGGCCGGACGCATGGCTGGTGTGTGTATCGGGCGACTGCTTTACCGCTGAAGTTCAAGAAAGTTGGAAAGAGGTAAAAACTAACATGTGCAACACTGGGCAGATATAAGAGGAAGGAACACTGTTTATAACTGGACTAAATTATCCCCCCAAAATTGTAACTAGCTCCTCTGCTCTACTGAGGAGATTCGGCTAAAGAATTACCACCAAGCATTCGCTTGGCCGACTTACCCCTACAGTTTTAGCGCGAGCTTGCTCCCGTGCCTGGGCCCAACCAGTACAGAGTCTGGGATAAGTAGGCGGTATTGACAGTTGACACTTCACTGTTATTTCCGAACTAGCTCTGAAAGGAACCACCCCATCCCCCTTCCCCACGATTCCCCACATCCGGCGACTATAGGGCCCCCTGTCTGGGGAAATGGCCAGGCTCGAGTCGATCATCTGGCTAAGCGAGCGAGTTACATTCGGTGCTCTCCTTACTTTTTCTTCCCTAAACACCAAATTGTGGCGTATAGGGTTGGGCCTAGCTCATCCTTAAATGGTCATTTGAGCTTGTATAAGCGAATGCCACCCAGTCGATGCGGATATTGTCTTTTCCTTACCCCAAACAAAATACTAGCCCCGCATTGGTTCTTCCTCCGGTCCTCTCTTCGGTCCTTCGCGTAGAGAAATTCATTCCTGCTATAAAAGCTCAGACCACCTAGATAATAATGACGCCATCTTTGCTGGGGACTGGAAGGCCCATGTCTGAGAATTCTGCTTCTTTTAGGAGATTTCTGATAGTATAAGTTTCTTGAAAACATCTGGCCATCAGAGGAGTAGCTAGCGCCGCTGGAGGATATTGCAACCATATTGAATATACAACTTATCTAACAGCTCTTTTTACGGTACTAGGCTATCGCAGACGGCGCGAAGGTTTCTCTAAAATTTTGACGTGGCACAAGTTCTAAAGAAGAGCACAAGATTTCCACAATGTCCCGTCCTGCTCCACGGCCACAGACTAGTAAGCCTCGAGCGTAGAGAACCATGATTTGAACAACTCGACCTTGGCCTTCGACGCCACAGGAATACTTCCCCAGGCATCACCCACGTGCTGCACAAGCTCGTTGTCAGCGGTGGAGGGCCAATGCACTAAGCCATCGCCGTTGGGATTGCCCGTCTTGATGAAGTTGGACCAGTATCCATTCATTTTCGCCGCAATTACATAATCCTCAGTGGTCCATGGCTTGTCAGTGCCATAGAGATTGTTGAGGACGTAGTTGATCTCGGATTCATGATAAGCGCCTTGATCCTGACCTGGCGGGGCGTGATCCCAAAAGTAGGTGTAAACAGGCTGCTGGCTCGAGATGGCCCACAGCTGTGTCCAGAGCCACGTGCCAACCTTCGATCTGTCGGTGAACTGAGAATTGTAGGCGCCTGAGGCACGGACAGAGTTGTTTGCAGGGTAAAGTGCAAGGAATTTCTGAGCCCAATCACCAGTTGTGTAGGTTTCGTCCAGGTCATTCAAGTATTCGGCCACGGTGATGTTTAACCCATACTCCGCACCGCTCTCATCTTTCGTATTGCCCGTGATAATAGGCACGTTATTGGCCGCTCCGATGCGCAAAGTTTCAGCATAAGTAGCCGGCATAGCGTAATAATCCAGCGTTGCCCCAAAGCTCCAACCGTCCATCACAGTGTCCTCTAATTCGGACCAGGGAAGCTTTCGCATCTCGGCAATAGTGCTGACATTTTTGCTGAAGGTATAATTAAGGCCTTGAGCTAAAACATATGCCTGGGTATTGTAGCCCTCGGCAAGGCTAGTGCAAAGCGGATCATGAGGGTCACGAACACCACTTTCGATAATCGCATCTTTAATGAGACCCTTTGTGAGAGGGCTGTTGAGAATATGGTAGGTAGCTGCAGATCCAGCTGACTGCCCCATAACAGTGATATGCCCAGGATCACCGCCAAAGTCGGCAATGTTCTCGTGAATCCATTTTAATGCGGCAAACTGATCTAGCATACCCCAGTTGCCGGAGCTATTGGAGCCAGTGACTCTGTAGAATTCTTCGCTGAGCTCGGGGTGCGCGAGCCAGCCAAATGATCCCGTCCGATAATTATAGTTGACAAACACAATTCCTTTGTCGGCCATTCCACCGCCATCGAAGAGCGCATCAGCAGCAGTGGACTCTGCCGGATAACTCCACATTACAACTGGGAGCTTGGCATCAGAAGAGTTTGCCGGACCCCAGATATTCAGGTTCAAGCAGTCCTCATCGATTGTGTACTGCGTTTCGGTAGTGGCCGAGGGACAGACATTGCCATAAAACTTCGCATTGCGTATAGTGTTGTGCCACGATTTGGCCGGCTGGGGCGCTCGCCAACGGTTCTGACCTCCTGTGGTTGCCGCAAATGGGATGTTCTTCCAGACCGTAATTTCTTTCCAATTGGCCAGATTGCCGCTTGGGGTGCTGTTAAAGGCAGGGTATCCTTGGACCTTGCCATACTTGGTCTCGATGACTGTGTCATATAACGCGGCGGACGAGCTCGGGATCAAACTTGAAAGAACGGCCGCCGAAGCAAGTAGTCTAGAAAGCCCAGAAAATGAAAGGTTTTCCATGATGGCCGGTACTCGAAATAAATGTTTGACAAGATGGGACAGAAAAAGGTGCAGAAAGCATCTTAAATCAATTAAATCAATTTGTGCATTGGTTACATCCAGTCCGAAAACTTTCGGTGTAATAGTCGCAGCCTCGGAGGACGCGTACCTTGTATGGAGACCGTAAAGAATATCATAAGAAAAGTGGGGATGTGATAGTGCCAGTATAGTGCAGAAAAAGGCTGAGAAGTGTGATCGACGACAGAGCTCCGTTGTGTCGATCGTTCCGGGAGATTTGCTAATTGGAAAGTGGGTCTCACCCGAAAGCCAAAATTCCTAGTAACCACCAACATCATACGTAGGTACACCATGTTCGTCAGAGTGGGAACGTCGTACGTCAAGCCCCTACCCCTACTTACGTGTCAAAGGAGCCAGCGAAGCGAGGCGGGTAAAGACTCAAGAGCCTTGGCGTTCGCTAAGCTTGTTTGAGGACTCGGGCTACGCGGTTTAAATTGCCGCGCAAGGGAAACCGAGGCGCAGATCTTTTTTCGGGAATCAATATGATTGGCGTGCGATTACCTGCATGCCCCAGCGTCAGTGAGTTATTCTTCTACTTTATCCTCCTTCGAGACCGTTCAGCGTCGTCGCTCACTTATGCCGAAAACGGCACGTAGACCGAGATTAAAGTGATGATCTGCAGCGATCTGGATGTCGCGGTACATTATCAGAGACCCAGTGTGAATCTGTTTAATTAGTTCTGTCAGGAGGGTCAGAGTTCTGGTACCTAACACCTGGATTTCGGCACGGACTAGAACAGAATGTAGCATACGGCTTAATGATAGTGTTATCCCCGGCTCGAATCTAGGCTTTCCATCTCCGTGATTGAGCTTCGGACCAAATCACTATCTACGGTAAACCTGCGGTGATCCCCCCGCTTTTTTTAGGCCAAAGCGGATGACCGCAGTACGTAGAGAGCATCTGGAGCCTGCTACGACGGCGCCCCCGCGGATATACTTTTAACACTCCACACACACCCACATTCCGTGTGGGGAAATGCTCCGATCTACTGGATTATCCGAGTGATCCGATGAAAGGGTTTGAGCATAAATAAATGTTTATTAAGGGCACTCTGGGCAGATGTATACTTGCGCATACCTGCTGGCATTGTCCATATATCATCGTTGTCATGCTTCAACTCACTCCATTTGGATTGCTGGGGCTGGCTGCCGTGGCCCTCGGTGAACTCAACCCTCCATATTATGCGAATTTGACTTGGCAACCCGCTCGCACGCTGTCTAATTGGTCCAATCTCACCGTCGAGACGCGCACAGGAACATTCATTGGCATGCTGAATGACACCTACCCCGACGTCCGCCAATTTTTGCGTGTTCCTTTTGCCCAGGTGAGACACCAGGTTCCCTCTCCCTCTATTTATAATGCGTATATTGTGAAGGAAGCTAATTATTCCTTTCAGCCACCAGTAGGGGACCTCCGATGGCTCCCTCCTCAACGGTTGTCGCACTCCTCGAAGAAAATTGACTCGACTCGGTATGGCCCGGGTAGGTGGATCTGACCGTTATGCTTCCTGTTGCGGCTATGGATTGCAAGTATACTAATGCTGATCCCACTAGCCTGTCCACAATATGTTGCTACGAGTGACGCCCTATGGTCCGAGTATGAGCCCACCAGTTTGCTGCTTAGCGTTGGTGAAGCCGACAACCAGGGTGCGACGGCCTGGTCTTCCGCCGAAGACTGCCTTTCGCTTGCTATTTGGACACCCTCCTACGCTAACAAGACCTCGAAGCTGCCTGTTGCGCTATTTGTCACTGGTGGCGGTGGGGTTACTGGCGGAATCGAGGTTCCATCCCAGTTGCCGTCTCACTGGGTGTCACGCTCTCAGGAACACATAGTGGTGACAATAAACTACAGGCTCAATATATTCGGAAGTGAGACTCAACTATTGTTGCCATTTCCTATCTAGGTGCATGAAAGAGCTAACCCATGATATACTCTTCTAGACCCTAAATCGAGAGCGCTAAAGGAGCCCTCGCTGACCATTCTGGATGTCCGGGCTGCAGTAGAATGGGTATGGGAAAATATTGAGGCCTTTGGAGGTGATCCGAAAAATATCATGGTCGGTTCTACATTTCCTTTTTGCTTTTCCCCGGATGAGAGATCATTCGAATTGTCTGACATTTTCCACACAGCTCTGGGGACAGTCTCAAGGCGCCGCATTAACCCACTTATACACTCTGGCCTTCCCGCACGACCCACTTGCGGCGAAATTTGGTATCATCTCTCAGCCACCCTCGGTGACAATTAACCTTACAGAGACGGAGGATGTCTACCAAGACTTTCATATTGTGGCTAAAGGGCTCGGGTGCAACTATGGAGATGACGCGGACGCCGAGCTTGAATGCATGCGGCAGGTATCCTGGGTTCAGATAGAGGAGTACATCAACCGCTACAACGGCACTCCCTCAATTGCCTTCACCAACTGTATCCGTCTGTTTATCCTTCCCTCGACGAGTGCATCTACAATATAATTGACTATTTGGGACAGCGGACGAGAGATATATTTTTTCAAATGAGACTAAGCGGTACATCTCCGGCCAAGTCGCGCGGGGTCCGGCAATCCGGTCAGATGCATCGAGAGAAATGGCCAGCGCACAGGAGAATTTGGCAATGGAGTTTGAGGGCCAGTGGATCTGCACCGCCTATGATGACTCTAAATTGCGTGCGACCTTGGGGCTCGAGACGTACCGATACGAGTGGGCGGGTAATTTCTCCAACATCAGCCCGGTGCCGTATCTTGGAGCCTTCCACTGGTCAGACCTGTTAATGATTTTCGGCACCTATATGACTGATAAGGGCAAAATTTCCGACCTTGAGGTTGCGACTTCGGAAACAATGCAGGACTTCATTCTGGCCTTTCTCAAAGACTCGTCAACGGTCAGCTCCACTGTTGGCTGGCCAGCGTTCGATGCTACGACGCAACACGGGGGTCTTATCCTTGAATTTGGCAATCAAACGACGGTGAAAAATATCACGGGTGATTTTCTCGAGGCTGGTTGTTGGAATTCTTCCATTCCATTCAGGATATATGAGCCTAGGCAGAGAGCAGCACGCAGGCGGGCAGTGTAGTATCTGTCTTCTGAGCCACATGCACAGCTGAAATTCGCAGCGAAGAGGCATATTCAGTGGAGTATATAGATGTACTCGTGTCTCTAAGAATCGCTAAAGGCCGTGTTTATATTCTTAGCTCCGCAAACATGCCCAGTGGCAAGGGTATTTTTCAGGCCACTTACATCTATTATTTCTGTTTCCCGTTTCGTCTATTTCCCAATTTAGGACCAAAATGGATTTGAATAGCTTCAGAAATTCTAGTACCTATCCGTCGACACTAGGTTGGCTATGCTCGTCAGTGTATTGGGATAGTCCGCGCTAAGCTTCGTATGCTGCCATTCCGACAACAACATGGGCTACCTACACTAGTCTTAGATAGACTTAGCCGTAGCCTTATCGTTAGGGTCAGAGATAGTTTCTCTATATAAATATGGAAGCCAATTACGAATCCTAGTGGTAAGTCGTGACGCCGTACAATAGGGATGTGACGTAAACACTGCGCCACTTTGCAATATATACAGACTGGTAAGTTTATCCTCAGAAAATGAATGCACCTAAAGATTCTGTATTCTGCTCTGAATTGTTTTATTATCCTGATATGATGAGCGGATCGAATTCGATACCGGCCTACTTCGATACTCATGAAAAATTGGCAACCTGGAACGATGACCTTGAATTCCTAGGATATATTCTCTGCGAGGTGATAAAGCCCGATGAATTCAACAGAAGAGGCTTTCAATGCCATCAGGCGATAGATTTTCCTGCTATTGTCAGCATACTTCGAGAGGAATCAAGTCAGCCTGATGGAAAGCTCAAAGCTTTTATGAACAAAAATGAGCGGAAAGTTTTTCGGAAATTACTGGATACCACGAGGGGAATCAGAAACTTCGTAGCCCACCATCAAGTTCCAGATGAAACACACGTCAACAAACTACAACTTGCAAAAGAGCAGCTTTGTTCTCGGATCGAGAGTCTCATTAGCAAGGTAGCCTCGGAATTGGCGATCAGTCAGGTAGGTAACTTCCCCGCCCTCAAGGATTCTTCGCAAATCCATCTTCCAAAGAAAATATTCTTTGTCTAATATGAATCAGCTGGATTGGATACCATATCGCTGCGCCCCCAACTGCTTCCCCAAGAGTAAAAGGCTTTCAAAGGTGACTCTTCACCTCAATGAGGGGCCGTTACTATCTTGGCGCCACCGTATATTGGGAACTCATTCACACTATCAAATTCACTTTGACGGTTATCAAAAGTTACATACAGCGGAGTACAACAGGCAAAAAAATATCCGAGAATTGGACATAAGCCTAAACCGGAAAGAACACCGGAGAGAACAGCATATGGCAAGACTATCTCGTGATCAAAACGCAAAGCTACGGAAATTACGAGAACGGTACGCTCAGCTACACCGATGCAGGTGTGTGCAGCTAGAAGAAGTCAAAAGCAAAATGCGAGAGGAAAGAAAAATGTTCAAGCACCAGCGAGAGGTTATTTTTGAAAACGGCATTGTGCACCCCAATTTAAATGAGAAGGTATCACCTATGCTCGTGTTCTTGGCTATAAGCGCCCCTTTGTGGTTGATTGTTTTACTTCTCCGAGCCTTGCTTTGGGCAGTTCGAGGGTTTTTTTCTGAAATATAGTGGAAGAAGATGAATACACATACGATCATAGTTGGTCTTGTTGTACCTTCTCGTATTTTGCCGATCTACCCCCAACTACACAAGCTGCCTGTCTAGTCAGGTGGAAAATGCAAGGCTCCTTTCCTCGCTCAGACCTCTTTTTTCTTGTATATGTGTACGTAATATGTTGAGAATCTAAGCTTAGTCGTTGGAGGCATGAACAATGAATTTGACATATCAATATCGACAATGGCTATGAAATAACCACGAATCACCCTCACCTACGCCTTCGCCTTGGACTTGCTACCCTTATTGGCTTTCCCCTTGGCCTTGGTAGCAGGAGACTCCGACGGAGCATCCTGCTTCGGCGTGCCTTGGTCTGCCGCCTTCTTTGCGGTTTTCTTCTTGGGGGTGTCCTCACTCTCAGCAGAAGGCGCCTCAATAGCTTTAACAGTCTCCTCCTCGGGAGCCTGCTCAATAGCTTTCGGCTCCTGGACGGGAACATCATCAACGCTCTTCAGCGCCGGCAGATCCATCTCATACCCTAAGGCCTTCAGCTTATCGACCTTGGCCTGTCTCCGTTTCTGCTCCTGCTCAATGCGCTGACTCCACTGCTCACGCGTCTTGCCCTTCTCCAACCGCTTCTTCTCAATCCGGTTCCAGGGCGTCTTCTTGAAGCGCCGGTTCGCGCCCTTCCACACCTCGGGGTGCAGCTGTTCCGCGGGCACGTACTTGCACTTGAGGATGTGGCCGTACATCAGGTAGTTGTCCATCGTCTCGGCGACGATCTTGGCAACTGTCGTCGAGGAGAACTCGACGAATGCGTAGTGCTTCGATCGGCCTGTGAGACGGTTGCGCGACAGGCGGAGACGGGTGATGTCACCGAATTGGGAGAAGTAGGCACGCATTTGGTGCTCATAGAAACCGTGCGGGATGCGGCTGGGGGGTTGATTGTTAGGAGTGACTCGAGAATGTATGATAGAGTACTTACCCAATGTAGACAGTGCCAGGCTCAGAAGGAGCGTCGCCCTTCTTCTGCTTCTTCAAGATCTTGCGCTTCGCCTTCTTCGAGTCTGGGATGCGAGGAACGGGCTGGTCCGGGTTGAACCCCTCATCGTCGGAGGCGTCTTCCTCTCCGCTGCTCTCGAATCCCTTGATCAGCTCGGCGGTCTGATCGTCCAAGTCTTCCTCGCCGCTCTCAGGCTCGGAGATGACATCTCCAACAATTTCCTCATCAGACTCCTCAACCACCTTCTCTTCCTTCTTGGCCTTCTTGGGCGTGTCCTCCTTCTTCGACTTCTTCTTTGCAGCTTGCTTCTCAGGCACAGGCGCGGCAGGCTCGTCATTCTCCTCGTCGCCGAGGAAATCGGCAGCACGCTTGCGAGGCTTGATCTGGCGAGCAGACTCTCCATTGACCTTCACCGACGCATCGGCCTTGGGTGCAGTGCCATTCTCCTTCTTTTTCAGTATGGGCTTGGGCACAGCGTCTTTGGTCTGAGCGGGTTTGGCATCGGCCTTTTTGGTTTTTTTCGCGGGCAACTCGGCGGCAGCAGGCGCAGCTGGAGAAAAAGTCAGTACAATTACCAAAATCTATTCTGTATTATTCTCGACATACCCTTGCGCTTTTTCTCTTTCTTGTCGGGGGCCATGTTGGCTGTGTCTGGAAAAGATGGAGGATGGTCAGTCGGGAATTTTTTTTTTCTTTTGGCAAAATCAAAGTCCCTCGGAGGCGGTGAGCCGTCCCGACCACATCGGGTTGCTGCATTGAACTCCCTTGACAACACGGGCAGTGGCCATGGGGAAGACCAAAAATGCAAAGGCCCTGACACACGAGGAGATATGGGATGACTCGGCCCTGGTGCGGTCGTGGGATGAGGCTGTCGAGGAGTACCAGGTGAGCCTGTCTGCGATTGAACCCCCACGTGACTGTATCTAACCTCGAACAGCTATATCACAGCATCCACGCCAAGGGGGAGAATGTGGAAGATGTGCTGAGAGAGGCAGAAAGGGTAGAGCCTAGTGCTGTGGATGAGGGAGATCTCGCTGAGGATACGCCGATGGAGGGGGGCAGCGATGAACCCGCCCCAGACGTTCCGCAGGTATGTTTCCTGCAGTCCGATGTTCACGCACTTTTTGACACTGCCCTCAGTCCGCGCAAGTATCTGGTGTGGCCCCTGCAGAAGAGGGAGTACCAGCGGTCGCACCTCCTGCCAGCGGTATGCCAATGCCTCATCCAGCGTTAACGCAAGGTATGTATCTCTTTAGCAGTGAACTTGGCCTAACTAACCATCCCCTAGTTCAAGATGAAGGTCTGAAGAATCTCATGATGGCGTGGTACTTTGCGGGCTACTACACAGGTCTCCATGAGGGCCAACAACAAGGCAAACAACAGCCCAATAGCTCTTAACCAGGACATACTGTTTTCAAGAGAAGAGGAAACAAAATTGGAAATCCAATAAAATCTTATCTGACAAAGGTCATAATTCAATAAGCCAGTTACAGAAGCCAAAAATCCCCTCTCCATTCATTACACTGGACACCGCTCCAATGCGCCTTTCCCTTCCGTCTTAGAAAAGACCGCCACCACCCAGCAGCTGACCGACAATGGGAATCTTGTCTAGCGCATTAGGTTTGACATTGTGCTTCGCTGGAGTCTGCTTCGCAGTCGGAGTGACGAAGTTGCCCGTGGAGGGCTCCTTCTCCGTCTTGGTGGGTTCGCCAGCGGCGGGCTTGATCAGCTTGCGCCCCTGTTGCATCGGCTCCGGCTTCGATGCAACCTGCCGGCTCGGTGTTGAAGTTGGGGTGCCGGTGGCAGAGGCTGCAGAGGCGTGGGCTGACGATGAGGGCTGAGAATCGATGCCTAGGTCTTGCATTATATCATTTGTGACAGGCTAGATGGGGGTTTTTGTTAGTACATCAATAACCTTTGATATTGGGGGTTATACGATTCAACGTACGTTCAACATGCCCAGAGCAGCATCGAAGGGATCACTCTCCGCATCACGCTTGGTCGGCAGGGCAATCGCGAATGCGGCGAGGACGAGGAAGACGGTAAAGAGAGACAAAGTGAGACGAGCCATGGTGGATCAATGGAATAGAATATAGTAAATGAAAGGAAGACGAAAGTAGATATCTCTGGGTTGATTCAAAGGAGTGACTTTGTTTAGGGTCGGTGCAGGTGAGTGTCGATAGCCGGGGTACAGAGGGAGAAATACAGAGGTGCGCGGCGGAAATTCTACGCGATTTATATTCGATCCTTCATTCAGGCTGTCGGAGGGCGAGAATGGGGGGACATGACCGGGCAGGGCAGGGCAGGGGTTGGGCCTAGCTGGCAAGTATGGGTGCCGCGTACCTACTAGATGTATGTGAGCTCGCACCTCCGCGCGGTATTCTAATTATGTTCTTACAGGCCGCGTGAGTAGTTAGCGAGTAAAGACAGCAACTTGAAACATGATTGCCATGCTCTTAGAGTTGTCATGCTTTACATAACAGACTGTTTTTCCCGGCCACGCGGAATTATGCGCGTCTATTGGAGGCCAAGTGGTTCGCGAAAATTGGATGCAAGGGGGAAAGTGGTCGAAGAGCTTCAGTACAGTAGTTGGTCAGCATTCCACACCATTTTGGGTTGCGGTTCTTGCTTATCCATACTTGTCCCTTGATCAACGTTGTAGCATATTTCCCGAGTGAGGGTTGCTACTGAACTCTCTCTGTCGACTACGTAGATAAGTCTTGAACAATCATGGTTCGTTCATATTGATCACTCCAAAGAAGTATAAAGAATGTATGTATCTCCCTACTTTGACACGCACAGCCCCATATGGGAGAAGCGGACGCAACACGAGGGAGTCTCCAGGCGACTTGTAGTCGGACCTGTGAGAGGCTCACTATAGGCACAAATTTGACCTCGAATATCATGGAGCGATGACGGACGAGACTTCGAAAGTGCCTGACAATGGTAATCGTAAGAAGAACGCTGGGGTGGTGATCGGACTACGTAGTTGGTGGTGGGAGTGTTGTTCAAATCCTACGTGTTAGTTAGTAGGTGGGGTAGGGTAGTTTGTCTGTTCTGTCAACCATCAACGCTTCATTCGCCCGGACGGAAGAGACATTATCTTCGCTCGGTAAATGGAGATAGATGGTGGAGATGGGCATAGCTCAGAGGCAGTTAGTTGGCGTGGATAAACACGGCCAACATGACGGCGATGGAATCAATCCAAAAAATCCTCCGAAGATTTGAAGATCGCAGGCCCCATGCAGCCACCGTCCCAGTCCATGCCAGCCAGACACATAGATGTAATTGTCATGTAGTGAAGTGATGAAGTGATGTATGCTCAAAAGCGAACCCGGCCTCCCTCGTCCAGATGGAAGCAGGGGCCAGGATTAGAACGAGCCGAATCATTTGCTCTAGGTCTCTTTTCTAAAATTTGTGGATAGAATCTTGACAGGAATTGAATGGTAAGTTCAATTCCATCCATCGACAAGGGTATGTTGGAGACCGTAAGTAAGATGAGAAAAGAAGAGAAAGGAGAAGTTGGGCTGTGTGAAAATTTATGGCCGGTGCGTGTGTATTACATAAGCCACCAGTGTATTCGATCACGTGATGGGTAAGAGCTCCATAAGGAGATTCCCGACCTCACATCCGCTGATGTTTTGAGGGTGGGAGGGGCTATTATTGGAGGATGAACTTGATTTTCATTTTGGCGTGGAGTTCATGGATATATGCATGTTGATAGATGGGGTTGGTGGAGTGGTGGAAATGCAAGCATAACTCATGATAATTTGATTGAGGAATGGGACAAGGTACATCATATCAGGCTACATACTATATACATTGGTTGCAAGTGAGAGATTAAAAGCGGGCGAGGACCCGCTCCTGCGCATCGGCAACGGCATATTCACTGGCGTGCTTCTGGCTGATGACCGACTTGGCCTGTTCAGCCGTGAAGCCCTTGGCTTCCACCGCCGGGTTGTACCCCAGACCAGTAAGCTTGCCGACAACGTCCGAGGGGACAGCCGCGGCGACCTTGCCATCTGCACGCTTGTACACGGTGACGACCACGGCGCCGCCGAGACCCAGATTGTGCTGCAGGGCAGCAGCAGTGCCGTCCAGGAGACGGTTATTGGCCCACCCGCGCAGATGCCAGACCAGCTCCGCGCACTGCGCCAGACCCGTCGCGCCGAGAGGGTGGCCCTTGGAAATCAGCCCGCCAGATGGGTTGATGACCATCTTACCCCCGTAGGTGATATCGCCGCGGCGGACCATCTCGTGCGCCTTGCCGGGCTCGCACAGCTCCAGTGCGTCGATGGTGATCATCTCGTTGGCGGAGAAGCAGTCGTGCAGCTCGCACACCTTGATATCCTTCACGTTCACGCCGGCCTCGGCGATGGCCGTGCGGCACGCATGCCGCGACATGCCGAAGCCCATCAGGTCGATCGAGCTGGTGCTGTACACGGACTCGGTATCGGTGGCGAGAGTCTGGCCGGCGATGAGGACCGCCTGCTCCTTGAGATGGGGCCGGGCGTCGAGAAACTCCTGCGAGACGACGACGGTGGCGGCGCCGCCGTCCGAGGTCGGGCAGCACTGCAGCTTGGTGAGGGGCTCGTGGATCATGGGCGCGTTCATAACCTGGTCGAGGGAGTATTCCTGCTGGAACTGCGAATAGGGATTGCGCTTGGAGTGCTCGTGGTTGATGCGGGCGATCTCGGCAAAGTCCTTGTTCGTGGCGCCGTACTTCTCCATGTACTCGCGGCCGGCGTTGCCGAACATCTGGGCTGCCCCGGGAGCGTTGGTCACACCGCGGGTCTCGGCCATCATCATGCCGAAGAGGCCCGTGGGATTGGTACGGTCGTTGTACATGGACTGCAGGCTGCCGGGGTTCATCTTCTCGAAGCCGACGACGAGGACGCAGTCCGCCGCGCCATGGGTGACCATGGTGCGGGCCATGGCAAGGCCTGTTGAGCCAGTGGAGCAGTTGTTGTTGACATTGTAGATGGGGATGTTGGTTAGGCCGAACTGGTAGAAGACGCGCTGGCCACAGGTGCTGTCGCCGTAGACGTAGCAGGCGACACCCTGGTCGACATCGTCGTAGGTGATCTGGGCATCAAGCATGGCTTTGATGCCGGCCTCGTAGCCTAGTTCATTGTAGTCGACTTTGCCGCGCGGCTTGATGAACTTGGTCATGCCCACGCCTAGGACGTAGGCCGGGCTTGTCTGTTTCTTAGGCATGCTGAGGGTATGGATAGGATGGTATGTAGATGGATGGGGTAAATGGATAGGGGTAGATGGATGGAGGAAATTATATTATTGTTTTGAGTGATGGGGAAGTGCAGAGTGCTGAAGACAATAAATAATCATGCTCACAGCATGTGGAGGAGCTCAGGCCGAGTAGCGGGGATGACCGAGGTCCCGAGGAACGGCTCGGTACGGCCTGAGGCATACATCCGCATAAAGGCGATATGCTGGAATAATATTCTGTCGGTCCAATCTGACAGCGGTGATGAAGGCGGTCAAGCGACGCTCGCTGGGCCGCCCGAGAATGAGCAAGGATCACGTGCCACACCCTGTCCAGTGCAGCCGCTGCTTCCCCACATTCTCCCGCCAAACCAGGCAAGCCGTCAGGTGTCTTTGCCATCCCATCCCCGGTGCGTGATGGTCACATCATAATATTGCAGTCTGGTCGTGCCGTGTCTGGAATTTTGTAGCTCCCACATGATTGGCTGGACTGCATCCTTTCGATCCCTGCGCCGGTTCCACCCATCACGGCCCTCGGAGCACAGTCCTCCACATCGGCAGATCATTAGGTGTGTGTCTGGGTTTCTGATTAGAGGCGAGCGGTGATCCGGGGGATCAGTCATCGCCGAGGAGTCTGGGCCGTTTGGGCTTGAGCCTGTTTGGGCTGGGTTGGAACTCTACTAGGTGCCTTTACACAGTCCACATAGCATGTACAACGAGGGTTGGTGTCACCCACGGGCAGGACTCTGCTCGAGTGATGCCCACCGCAGACAGAGCCACGGTCGTCGTGCAGCGTAAAGAAGACATCGCCAACGGGAAACACCAATAGAATTGCATGATGTCACCTGCTACACCCTAAACCCGATCGGGGGTTCACCAGAGCTCGGTCCACATTTTTGCCCGCTTCGTCTGCTCTTCTTGGTTGTCCAGGTTGTCTGTGAGGGTGAGTCTTGTCTTTCCTTCACTAGCACGGTGTCTCTGGGTGGACGGGCTTCCATACTGACCTCATCCCTGATAGCGCCTGATCTATCTCCTTGTTCTCTCCTTTCTCCCTCTCCTCTCCCTCTTTCCCCTCCACCACCGACAACACCATTGCGGCACAGGATATCCCCTCCTGACTGTCAGGCCCAGTCAACATCATCCTCGTTCTTTGAACTGCTCTTGCCGGCCGCGGGAGCTTATCTATTCACCACTCATTTCGGTCGCTCGATTGACGGAGACGTTGGACCTCCCTCTGCTCATCTTCGATCTCTGGAATCCCCCCCAGGAATCGCCTTGAGAGGCCCCCCGGTTGCTCGAGTCTATTTGAATGGAGAATTGTGGGACGCCGAACGGTCTGCTCGAATCGCTGAGAGACCGCTTTGCGTTCCATAGGGTTCCCCAGCCTGCCTTGCTTCGACCGATTGATTGAATCTCTCTCCCCCGGCCATTGCCTCCAATGGACCACCTTCAGGGATGACTATTGACAAACGTTCTGAACATGCCCCCTTTTCCCCGACGACTGCTTCCAATCCCACTCCCGCCATTATGCCGACCCGCAATGCCTGGACCATGGACGATGCGGCTCGCAATAAACTATTGAAAAAGTACAAGACCCAGGTGGCTTCGGGGACGTCGACCATCTGCGCGACTTTGGCGGTGGTATGTGTTGGTCATGCTGGTATTAACATGCTGGATGCTAAGCTTTGAATGGCAGACTCCTCTGGAAAATGTCAAAACCCGGATGCAGACGTGAGTTTTGATACAATGCGGAGTACGCAATCAAACTAACGCGAGCAGGCACAATTTCCAAAACGTCTTTCAGTGTGCGCGCTACCTGTGGCGTACCGAGGGTCCGCGTGGCTACGTGGCTGGTAGGTTGAGCTTCATGCTATCTGGCGGACCATAATTGACTTTGTGCATCAGGTGCCCTCCCGCCGCTAGCGAGCGTTACCGCGGTCCGAGTCGTAAACTTCTCCACATACAACTGGGCCAAGCATGCCATCTCCGATTCCATAGAGAATATCACCGGCCGATCTCCGTACCAAGAGTACAACACACCTGGCAGCAGCCCGACGGCGACGGGAATCTTCATGTTTACCTTCGCGGGCCTGCTAGCCGGGTTGGTGACTTCTCCCCTTGCCTGTAAGTTTTGAAAGGATCGTCTGTGTCGGTGCAACACATACCAATCGAATCCAGGTCCCTTCGAACTGGCCAAGAACGTTGTCCAAACCTCCGTGTTGGTGTCAAATCGCGCCCAAGCGGCCCCCGATGCCGCCCGAGACCCTTCCCTCCGCCGCAAGCCCCGTCTTGGCACCATTGAAGCCATCCAACAGATCGTCAAGCGCCACGGATTTCGCGGCCTGTATACCGGCTTTCGCCTCCACGCGATGCGGGATACTCTGGGGTCGGGCCTGTACTTTGGCGTCTACGAAACCGTGAAACAGGTCGCCGCCAAGGAGCTGGGATCGGACAAGTCTCCGTTCGGAGCGCCCATGATCGCCGGTGCCATCTGCAGTACCGTCCCATGGTTCTGTGTAAGTTTTCATTTGGGCTTCTCATCCACAACACACGACTAATAATTCCCAGACGTATCCCCTCGACACGCGTAAAACCCGCGCGCAGAGCGTGCTCCTCGGCAAATCCTCCGAGATCGGCGAGGCCTCGTTGGCAGTCGCCAAATCTAGCATGTATAAGGGCATATCCATCATCCTCATCCGGACGGGCGTGAACAACATGATCCTCCTGAGTATCTTCGAGTACATCAAGATGCGGATTAACGAGCTCCCGGATTAACCAAGGGGGTTGGCTGGTGGGCGCGCTGTCTGGAATTGATCTCATCTTTCTCATTGTTCTGTTCTGGTGGTTGATTGTTTTCTCATGTACATACCTCACGACGGAGCCTGAGGCTCATCCATAGCAAATATCCGAATGATGCGTGGATTATCCAGCCTGTATGTAGACCTAGCCGTTAGCTTCCCGGTTTGAACTATACCGAGATGTCGCTGCCTCAGGCGTCAACACGTCATCCGTTGCCTGGTAGTGGGGGGAACCAATAATCACTTCCGCGATCAACAAAACTCGCGTGTCCCTCTCACCTCCTCCCTCGCCATAATACATAGGGAATAATAATGGCATCGTGAGTCTCCCAGTCCCCCCTCTGGCAAGTGCAGTTGACTAACCACTTCCCTCATCGCGACCCCTCCAGCAACATCCTCCAGGTCCCGTTCCGGCGCTCCCACGCAGTCTCCCTCTCCGACGCAATCACCCAATACATCTCCTCCAAATATGACCAGCGCCCGGACATGTTCGCAGAAGACCTGCTGATCATCAACCGCTTGCGCGCGGAGGCAGTCAATGTCCAAGAGCCCCATGTGAGCGGTGTTAGTCGCCTGGTTACGTACGCGGCGCAGTTGAAGTGGTTGGGGGGGAAGTTTCCGATTGATGTGCGTGAGCGCGAGAGCTTCCTCTCCTGATCCTTCCTTTTGAAGAATGATTTTAGAAAAAGAAAAGGAAAATGCTGACCGTGGCGTTTGTGGAGGGCTTCAGGTCGGGGTAAATTTTGCGTGGTATCCTTCCCTGGGGTTTAATGGGTCGCAGCCCAGTTCGTGGCTTCTTTCTTGCGTCTTGAGATCTTTGCTTTTTGCTGATTAGTGGCAGTCTCTCAAAATAACTTGCGCTTCGAACTGGCCAACATCCTCTTCAACCTGGCAGCGCTCTACTCGCAACTCGCATACGCGCTCAACCGGACGACTGGAGATGGACTCAAGCAGGCTTGCAATTACCTCTGCCAGGCAGCCGGGGTACTTAACCACCTACGCACCGAGATAATTCCCGATCTGCGCACATCGCCACCAGAAGATATGGACGAAATGACACTTCAGAGCCTGGAACAACTCCTCCTCGCCCAGGGCCAAGAATGTTTCTGGCAGAAGGCCGTCAAAGATGGTCTGAAAGACGTCTCCATCGCGCGGCTGGCGGCCCAGGTCTCGGATTTCTATGCAGATGCAGGCGATTTCGCGGTCAAATCCAATGCTATTAGTACGGACTGGATCCACCACATGACAGCGAAACATCACCACTTCGCCGCGGCCGCGCAGTACCGGCAGTCGCTCGACTGTTTGGAAAAGCGCAAATACGGCGAAGAGGTGGCGCGGCTGCGTGATAGCTTGAACTGCGTGAATGAGGGGCTGAAGGAGTCTCGATGGATCAACCGTACGGTTTTGGGGGACCTGAACGGGCTGAAAAGTCGCGTTGCGGAGGACTTGAAACGCGCCGAGAAGGATAACGATGTTATCTACCTAAACCCCGTGCCGCCCAAGTCTGAGCTGAAGAGTATCGATCGTGCGAGCATGGTCGCCTCCAAGGCTCCCTCGCAGGTTACGGATGCGATTTCGATGCTGGGTGACACGGGACCGTTGGGACAGCCGCTTTTTGCGAAGCTGGTGCCGTATGCGGTTCATATTGCGGCTAGTATCTACTCTGATCGCCGGGATCGATTGATCAATGGGACGCTCGTTGCGGAGTTGGAGTCTATGACGGATAAGCTCAGAGAGTATGTGCTGACCAACGATTCTATCTTCTGCTTTGCTTACTGGATCTCTCTCTCAGTCTTTTGTCATCGTTAAATCTTCCGGGATCGCTGCAAGCTCTTGAAAAGCCTCTCGGTCTACCACCGACACTGGTTTCTCATGCCGAGGAAATGCGGCAGCAAGATGGACTCAATCGTCTCCGTCAGTCCGTGGACGATACGGCTCGGGTGAAATCCAATGACCGGACGGTATATAATGAAGGGGTTGAATTGCTGGCAGCCGAAAAGGCAGAGGACAACGCGGCGCGCAGAAAATACGGTACGGATAGGTGGTCGCGCGCACCCTCTGAGGAAGCTGCTTCGAAGATTTACAACACCGCCACTGAGATCAGCGGCTACTTTGCCTCTGCGCAGAGCAGTGATGATCTCGTCGAGCGGAAGTTTCAAGACTACGAGTCCGTTTTCCGGGTGCTTACTGGAACGAACCGTGATCTGGAGTCCTATGTACCTAGCAGCCGGAGAGCTGCTATCCCACATGAGGTCGAGCGTGAATCTATCCGACTACGCAGCTGCTTGAGCGAAGTGAGCCGGATTGAGAATCGGCGACGACGACGGATCCAGACGCTGAAAGACAAGGCTCGGGCGGATGATATCCGTATGTTTTCTCCTCATTCTTTCAGTTTGTTTTTCGGGCCATTGCTAACTCTCTTCAACTAGATCCGGCTCTCATCAAAGAAACCGCCCGGCTTGAGCGCGAGTTCCCAATGCAACCAATCCAAGCCGGCCAATTCGAAGATCTCTTTGAGCAAAAGCTGCGACTGTACGACTCGGACCGCGACATGCTCGCTCAGGAATGGAAAGACCAGGAGGAAATATCTGGACAAGTGCGCGAGGCGAACCGGAATTTCACACGCGCTCATAAGGGAGACGCTTCGACGAAGGAGCGCGAGACCGCACTCCAGGAACTGGAGAATGGGTATCTGAAGTACAAAGAGATTATTTCGAATCTTGAGGTTGGGAGGAAGTTCTATAACGATCTGGCTAAGATTGTGGGACGGTTTCGAGATGATGCGAAGACGTTTGTTCACCAGCGTCGGATGGAAGCGAGCCAGTTGGAAGCGTATGCACCGTCATTTCTTTCTGTCAAGAGCTCTTCGCTAACACACCACTTGCACTAATAGAGACTTCACCAATGTCGCAGCCATGTCCTCGCTGCATATCACCCAGCCCCAACTCCACCAACAACCACAACCCCATAGCACCCACCAATACCAGCCCACTCAACCGCCACCATCACAGCCAACACCTCAAGTCCACCACCATGTTCACAGGCCATCCGACGCAAGTGCCCCCCTAACAGCACCACAACCAATGCGCGCCCCCGCCCCACCACCCGCCGTCTCTGCTGCACCGGGAGTATGGTCCCCGGAAATGGGCATTCGGTTTTCATCGGCTGGATTGCCTCCTGGTGCGACTCCTACCGGGTCGGATCAGGGTCAACCTGGCCGTGGCCGTGGTCGCGCACTGCCCGGCACGTGGGATCCTTCACAGGGTTTACGGTTTTCTTGATTGATCTGTTTTGTATATACAACACGCTTTCATATTGCCACATCCATAGACTCTATCTACATCTAGAGATTTGAACTGAGTACGGAGTAATATATTTGTCCTAACTTTGCTTTTGGACGTCTCTTTCAGGGCCTCATCCTTTGATATCCAAGACTTTAAATCTTAGCAGATTGGCTAAGCCAGTCGCATGTGTCATTAAGGTAATTACGAGCCCTGATATCACCCGAGCGAGCATGGCCCTCGAAACCCTCTGCACGAGCCGCCCGGCCACACAGACGACCCAGTTCACCACTCGCTTGCTCTGAAGTCACCTCTTGGTAAGTCACAGTCTTAAGGTATTTACCAACCCAGAGACCGCCAGTATAGCGGGCAGCTCCTTTGGTAGGCAGGACATGATTGGTACCAATACACTGCATAAGCATTAGCTGCCATCCAAAGCATTCGTCCTCAAGGGAGCAGCGCAGGAATATCAAATGAACAGACAAACTCACCTTATCGCCGTATGAAACACATGTCTTTTCACCGAGGAAAAGAGCACCATAGTTGCTCATCTTCTCCAAAGCTTCTCGGGGGTTCGCCGTCAGAATCTGCACGTGTTCGCTTGCATAGGTATCCGCCATCTGATAAGCCTCAGCTAGATTCTCGACCACATGAACTTCACCAAAGCGGTCCCAAGACACGGACGCTAGACCGGCGGTAGGCAGGACCTTCAAGAGTCGGTTAACCTCAGTTATAGTCTTCTCTGCCACTTTCCGCGAGTTGGTAATCAACACCGCCGGGGTGTCAGGACCATGCTCAGCCTGGGAAAGAAGATCGGTAGCAACCACCACGGGATCGGCGGCCTGATCAGCCACAATCAGGACTTCGGTTGGACCAGCTGGGAGGTCGATGCCGATCTCGCCGAACAATTGGCGTTTGGCTTCTGCGACAAACGGATTGCCAGGTCCTGCGATGAAATCGATCTTGTCGATAGTCTCCGTGCCAATCGCCATTGCCGCAACAGCCTGGACGCCACCAAGGATATAGATATCATCGGCGCCAGCCAGGTGAATCGCAGCGACCGTGGAAGGAGGAATTTCGCCTAGAATCGGGGGTGTGCACGCAATGACCCGCTTAACACCAGCTGCTTTGGCAGTGACGATCGTCATATGCGCAGACGCAAGAAGGGGGTAACGGCCCCCAGGAATGTAACTAAATATTCACAAGGACTCAGTTTCAAATTCGTTTAGATGTGAAAAGGTGTAGAAAAATCGTACGCTCCGACGGCATTGATTGGAATATTCTTCTGGCCAAGGTGGACACCCGGGCGAATTTCGTATTCGAAGTCTGTAATCGACTTTCGCTGCTCGAGAGCGAAGGTGCGGACGTTGTCTTGGACGGTCTTAATGTCCTCAAGAACTTGCTTTGGCACTTTGCTGATAATTCTATCGATGTCGTTCCTGGACAGCTTGAAGCTTTTGGGGCTCCATTTGTCAAATTTCTCCGAGTATGCACGCACGGCTTTATCCCCGTTTTGGCGGATGTCGTCGATTACACCACGAACGATGCGAGACACGTCAGATGCGGAAGTGCTTGAACCCCCGCTGGGGTCAGTATTGGGCTTCTTGAGTGTCACGGTCATGATTAAAGATCAAGGAAGAAAGTGTTTATACTTCGATTGGAAATAATGTTCGACGATGGAAAGAGGCGTGCGGAAACGAACTATATATTTTGGAAGATCCGAGCACCTCTTCTACTTTGCGGAATGAATCGCTTTGATTTCTCCAATCTCGTATCTCCACAATCTAGCTGCTCTCGAGCCTGCGCAGTCGACCAAACATACCAATCTAGAGGCGGTTCGCGGTCATCATGAGCACGAATCTCTGGCTCCGGAGAACTCGGCCCACTCCACCTCCGGGAAGATCGGAGTCCGGCCCGATCCCGTGTAACGCCGAGATCGCCCCTAATCCTTTACTGATGCGCATCACGCTTGGCTCGGATGCCAAATAACCACAATACTAAATCCCACACTAGTCCGTCAAAGAGATGGGACCGCACACGGTTCACCGGGGAAAGGTGTATTCTCAGCCAATGCCAAGAACCGCCAGCCCAGGCTGTAATTTAAATTCGGCTGATCATGCGCAAATGTTTTTCTTGTTTCATGGTGGTACACTCATACGCGCCAGACAGTAGGAGCCGAAGTTTCTTTCCCACCAGATGGAGCACACGGAAAAAAAACTCTGTATTGCTTGATGACTGAGGTGGAGAGGCGGCTATTCAACTACGTTTCGCCCAATAAACTTATACCCAGACAACATGGATATACCACTACAGAACTTTTGGATACACAAGGACGCAGTCACCTAGAAGGAGGACTTTCTCTTGTTTCCCACTTCAAAAAATTCAAAAGGTGATCTAGCCCCCAATTGATTTTCATACTGTATTTCGAGGCCGGGGTTTAACCTAGTAATCAGGATGCCACAATAGTCTCACTATCTGATGGGTCGTCTTCCCCCAACATCCGTTTAGCCACTACCTTACTCCACCACTTGCGGGGTACTTCACAACATGGTACATATTACCTTGCTTGTATCATCCACGGAATTGTGGAGATCTGTTTTCCCGGCGTATATATTCTCATTCCTTCCTCGGGGAGAACACTGTATCAAACAGTATTGAAACCTGCTGCAATATCTCTTCTCAAAACCTCAACCATCCTCAAAAAACAGAAATATGAATGCCATGCAAACTGCACTTGCCTCCGGCGCAGTTCCTGGCCACATTCTCAATGTGGCCCCTGAAGGGACGAAAATACATTTGCTGGAACTAGGATGGCTGGATTGCGACGAGGGATATGTGACTCGTGGTGGTAATGGATGCCCGAAAAGCAAAGAAAACGAGCCCTTTGTAAACAAACGTCGCAGACTACCAATGTATGGAATCCTCATTGAACACCCTCATGAAGGACTCATTCTCTGGGAAACGGGATCCGGGGATGACTACCCAGTCCACAGCGGACCCGTGATCAATGACATCTTTCCTCGCATTGAGTATAAGCCAGAGAATAGGCTTGAGGTTGCCATCGCGGCAACGGGAAATCGGATTGAAGACGTGAAAAAGGTCATCATTGGCCACCTCCACGCGGATCACTCCGGCGGCCTTGATCTTTTTTTCAACCGGCCAGATGTTGAGATCTGGGTTCATGACCTGGAGCTACGGAGTGCATTCTGGTCTGTGGCTACCGGTGCGGACATTGGTGTCTACCGGCCCAACTATCTCCAGTTCAGTCTGAACTGGAAAACCTTTGATGATCGAAGCATCGATTTCTGCCAAGGGATTACTCTACATCATCTCCCAGGCCATACTGAAGGTATGTCTTTCCTCCTTTTCTTTTTCTTGGACACCTACTAATTGGATTGTTAGGACTTATTGGAATGCAAATCAATCTACGAAATGACGGTACCTTTATTTTTATCAGCGATCATTGCCATGTCATCGAGAATGTTAGCCAACCCTCAATTTCCCCTTGGGAATCAATGACTGAAAAGCACTAACTCATCTTCTAGTGGAGAGACGGTATTCCCCAAGGATGGCTGGCCCGTGACCATCCGTCTTGGTTCCAGAGCACCCAGCGCCTGAAGCGTCTTGAATCCACTGCCAAAGCGCGAATCATTCCAGGGCATGATGAAGAGACTTTTAATGTTCTAAAGAGCGAGGGTAAATGCTGGACATGATGTCCGTTGGCCGATAGGAAGAGATAAAATGAGCAAAAAAAAAAAAAAAAAAAAGTCAAGGCAAAGGGTTGGAACCTATCTTCACTATCTGGAACCGAGTGACTAGCAGTAGATAGTATCTTAGAGAGAAAGGCGGGAAGATATTCTTGTGCAAATTTTACTTGCCTCTCGTTAAATGAAGAAAAATCTGTGTTCCATCGGCTCGGTGTGGCGATGACTATTCGTTCAATTCTTACGTTAATCAGGAGAGAAGCGAGAAGTTGGGGGAAGGAGTGATATTCGGGAACGAAATGTAATTTAAAACCTAGATGCATGAACAAGGCAACTCAGGATGGAAAGATGTTACCAATAATACCTTAAAATTTCAGCCTGATCAGTGCTGTCCCTGTTTCTTGTAAATTAGCTAATTCTTGGGCCGTATCGTCGTGTTATTTAAACCGTCAGTCACCCCGGATTCGCGCCATCAATTTTCCAAATCTTTTCATACATCCAAATTGGTCAGCTTTTTTGATATGCACGCAATGGGCTCCTATAATGAGGCACCTCCTCAAGGCTCTGCCACCTTCGTTGAAAGGGTGCTACCCAGCCAGCAAGCCGACATGAATCCCGTGGAACCCAACAGAACCAAGCACAAGTTTGGGAACCCTGCAGCACTGTACGATATACAGCCCTGTATACTTAGTATTCGATTAACTTGATCCTTCCAGGGGACTCACAGGATTCTTGATGTGCAATACGCCGGTGACTATTGATCTGATGGGATGGGGGTTTTCCGGAGGATCGACTGGAAATGCTGCTGCTTCTACGTAAGTCAACGGGTACCACCCTTCAGAAGTTTTGCAGCAAACCTGTCGATTGCTGCTGATGAATTTTCTAGGGGGGCTTTTTTCTCTTTTGGCGGTACCCTGATGATGCTCGCGGCGATCGCAGACTGGATTATGGGCAATACTGTGTCGTCGGTAGTCTTTGGAACCTTCGGTAAGTTTCTCTTTATTTTCCTACCTCTATCTTCATTTCAACTACTTGCAATCAGTTTCAAGCATTTTCAGACTGGATAGACTGACACTGGTTGCCTTAGGCTGCTTTTGGGTGACCTATGCTGCCACCATGGTTCCGTGGTTTGCTGCTGTGTCTAACTACGAAACCACATCGCCGACCGGGATCAAAATCACAGATACTGCATCGTACGACGCTTCCTTTGCGACATGGATGATATTCATGGCGGTGATGTGTCTGATCTTCATGTTGTGCTCTATGCGTGCAAACCTTGCTCTGGTCGTGATGCAATTTTTCTTCGTCATCACTTTTGTACTGCTGCCAGTGTCCTTCTGGTACCAGGCGGCGGGCGAAGCAATTGTCGGACGGAAGCTGCAAATCGCCGCTGGTGCAATTAGCTTCACGGGCAGCGTTATCGGATGGTACATCTTTATAAGCGTCATGCTTGAAGCAGCGGATTTTCCTCTCATGTTGCCACTGGGTGATCTCAGTCGGCATGCTCCTCATCGAAAAGTGCCAACAGAAGCTTGAATCTGTCCACTGCTAAAAAGACAGGGAGGTTATGAGCTGATTAGCTTCGGTTTGATACGAGATAACACTCACCCATAGAATTCTGCGCCTTCATACATAAGGTAACTGGGATGTTCTGGTCGATGTGATTGTATATAATTCTAGGCAGACTCTCGGTTGCTTTCACAGCAGCGGCAGTTATCCTCTACATCCCAGGGAATTGTAGGTAATTTGGAAGCCACCCAATATCGATCTTACCCTTATAATATCATCACTTTTTTATCAATTTAGACTTGGCTTCAAACTGGAGTACATTATAGAGCACTTGAGAATTAAAAATCGACGTTACGTGCCCCATACAACAGCGGAATGAAACGGCCGGATATCCAGTACTTGTTTGAGTCAATACACAGTCGAAAAGCTCAATATTAATGAGACATGATCAGTCCTTCTATGGGCTCGGCCAACTGCGGTTAGTGGGTATTTGGTTAGTGGGGTACTGGGTATTTGGCCCCATACTTCGGTTATAGCCGATTTCCCGGCGCCGGATTTTGGGCAACGGAATTTCGGCGGGACTCGGCTAAAAGGCCGGACATCCTGGAGAACAAAACGCAACTCGCCAGTAAATCTCAGAACGGAAGACTCCACGTCCAATCGGTGAATGTATTGATGTAGATGCCCGTGATATTAGCTGAGCGTATTGCGGTCCTCAAGGGAGCGTTTCCCTGGTTCCTGTTTGATCTAGCCTACGCTGCCGCCCGAGAGGGAGCTGAGTAGATGCTACATCGGAAAGCAGACAGCTCAGTGAAAACCTGTTCAGCACGCGGATTGAGCGAGATAGGACCACCATGATGAGCATTAAATCCTGGAGACAGAATACTCACGAAGAGCTGGAGTGATTCTAATAGGAAAGTATGTGATTGTATCGTCTGTCCCCCGCTCAAACATCAAGTATGTACAAAATAGTGCTTAAGACACATCGTCTGAGGAAAACCAGATGATTAAAAAGCCAAGACAGTAACAAAATTCAAACAAATCCAAAACGCTCAAGTCACCATTCGCTGTGCCTCAACTTCTCCGTGCACCGGATGAACTTTGGATTCATACAAGGGACACACGCTCCACCATCTCCACAGTACTCCGTAAAGCAGACTGGGTTTCTCGGGGTTGTGGAGGGTCACATGACTTTGTCAATCTTCTCTGAGATCATCGAAAATCACGCTGTCGAGCACATGTTGACTGGAAGTATCGGGATGGAGCACACGCAACCGAATCTCCCAGCGTCAGCGGGCTACTCACGACGGGTAACGGCCTGCATAGAGTGCAAGAGACACAAGGTACTATCCATCCATCGCGGAGACTCATCCGTGGCTAACAGACGTAGGTGCGATGCGTATTGTCCGGCTCAAAAAAGCCCCCTTGTCAACGTTGCCTGGCTCGGAAAACCCCCTGCTTGTTCAAGAAGGACCCGACCCGTTCTCTGCCGTCCTCTGATCATCGGTCTGCTCACTGATATCTGCATCAGATTCGGGGTCGCTGACTTTTGAACAGGCTACTTGAATCCCTGGGGAGTGACCTGAGGGCCATTCACACCGCCGTAAATGAACTCCGCGCTGCGGGAAATCTGCAAAGTCTACCGCCATTGCAGACGCCGAATCTGCTCTCTGAGTTGTGCTCAGGTACGAGATCAGTCGATGATGATAGACAACACATGTCTCCGCAATCGTTCGACTCGACCGATGTCAGTACCGAGCTTATCGACAGGAATTCCGAAGCTCTTAAATATGACGAGACCATTGCTACCCAACCTCCCATTCAATCACTCTATCACATCACCCACCTTCGCAGCCTACGCTCACAGCGACTTCTTGCACCCGCAGATGACTCTGATCCCAGCAAAAATGAGCCAAATGATCTGATATCACGCAAGGCGATTAGTGCAGACGATGCAGAGATGTTGGTCAATCAATACCTACAACGGACGGATCATTATCTCTACGGGGTAGCAAGTCACTATAAGAATTTGAGTGACATCCGGCATGCGTCACCACTCCTCCTCACGGCCATCCTGATGGTGGCTGCTTTACAAAGTCCAGATGGTCAGCATTGGTACCAGCTTTGCTACGCAGAACTTCGCAAGTTAATAGCAGATTTTACCTTCTCTCATTTGGTCACGTTAGAAGACCTTCGGGGCCTTTGCATTGCTTGCTTTTGGATAAGTGATATTTCGTGGTCAATATTGAGTCTTGCTATCAGACGTGCCGTCGAATTAGAGCTTCACAAATCCCCCATAATGGCCATAGAATCCTCAAAGACGGAAGAATATCCAACGGCCCAGGGTCAAAAATCGAGAAGACTGATCGACGGTGTGCGACTATGGTACCTGCTGTATATATGTGACCAGCATCTGTCCATTCTGTATGGAAGGCCCTCTATCATGCGAGATGATGAGGGCATCCAGAAGTGGTCGCTATATCTTGCGGTCCGTCAAAATTCCATCACGGATGTGCGCATCCTAAGCCAGATGGCCCTTCTGCAAATCTTGAGATCTGTCTCCGAAACCTTTGGCCAAGATCCTAAGCGGCGCGTGCCGACTGTGCTCAAGCCGCGACTGGATGCTTTCAACCAGGAAATTGATCAGTGGGTCACTCATTGGCTGAGTATATCTCGTAAGATTTCCCTAACAGTCCTCTCAGTCTCATTAAGACTTTTATCTCTCTGTTTACCCTGTACGCCGAAACCCTGATGGATTTACTAATACTATGGGTTTACAGAAGACCACCCGATTATCGGATCCTACCCGAGTAAAGCAATCATGCTACACCACCAATTTTCCAAAGTTCTCATTTCCTCTCATGTTTTTCGTGGCCTGGGGCCCGATTCAATCAAAGATCCGTTTCCTGCTGAGTTCAAAGACCTGGCTTATGTGGCCATTAGTTCGGCCATGTCCGTCCTGGAGCTCACTGCAAAGGATGTAGACATCGTGAGCGCGTTTGTTGGCATCCCTCACTATTACCACACCATGATTGCCTTCGCATGTTCATTCTTGTTAAAAATCGCGAAAAGGTACCAGAACCACGTTAGCATCGATACTGTGCTCGTTTTGGATACCATCAAGCCTGTCATCAAGCTCTGTCTTGACACCAAGTGTACCAGCTATCACCTCGTCCACTGGATCGGGCGAGGACTTCAAGTGCTCCTGGCAGACTATATGAAATCCACACACGAAGGGGATCAGCTAACAGGAACGCAGACCCAGGATGACCCTGACTACACTGCACGCTACCTTTCTCATATGTCTGACCTTCCGATGAACGGAGCAGAAATGCAGCTGGACTCCAACAATAGCGTATGGGAGACGGCATCCGCAATGGTGTACAACGACGGCATACCCATGACTTTGCGAGGGTATTCTGACCCTTCCGCGCAAGCAGTAGATTCGATGTTTGACGACGAGGCATCTTTCCGGCATGATTCCAATAGTTCCTCAGGAGGTCCATGGGATCCGTTTACATCATACGCTTTGATAGAGCATCTGGGACTTGGTTTGTTGTGATGATTATTCTAATATACGGTTAGCCTTCGGTAATGTAAGCCCCCAAATTTCCTGTTTAACATGATACTTATTAATTTCTAGTATATTTAGACCGTATCTAGCCTATTTATAAGGTTTAAAAGATTTCCTATGTATTGGGGTTCAGATATACATACCCAGTGGCAATGTATTTCGGGTACCGTAATCTAGCTGACGGTAAAACTGCCGGCTGGGCAACAATCGGTGTTCGCGGCTACCCGAGCGTAGCGCAATCTGCGCCCGGAACTAGATGCCGGATGTTTTCATCGATTCTCTATCGCTGCAGTGGTTCCAAAACGCGATGGGCTCTGATGCTGGAGTGTAAACATGCAAAGCTGGTCGAGATCACCAGTTCGATGCTTCATAGTCATCCTTTAACATCCTTTGAAGCTCTACATAGCTTCCATCGTAGCTCCTTCATATAGTGAGCTTATGTCGCCACCCCCCGCGTCAATCATTTTAGCTTTAGCGGGGTGAACGCCCCCATCATGTCCACCGCGTGTCTTACCAAACCACCATTCATTCACTCATGACTCCTGCCATTACAGCAAATATGAGTGCCATCGGGAGTATGGGAAACAAATCTGTTCAGGAGCCCCCGTATTCTATGGGCATCCGACCAGAGCACGTCACCGAGTTCGAACGACTCCTCTGGATCGAACCAAAATATGACGCGCGCTCAGCAGACGAGTACTGCATCCGATATGACAGCGACGACTCGACACTCTTTACTGTGACGGGGATGAGATACAACGAAAAATCTACGCGCGAGTTCCGCGATTCGTCCGGCCTCCCCTTGTTCGAAAGCCAGAAGGTCTGGTCGCCGGGCTGGAAGTATCGACGGCCGTGGCGAGTTCGCTTGCCAGGCAGCAAAAACGCAGATCTGGTCGATATCCGATCCAAGGGCGTGATGGGTAACAGCTTTGAGGTGAATTTTCGCAATGCAGTTGCGCGTGACACCAAGAACGAGGCCGATAGGATGGTCCATCTCGTGGTGCGCCGCGTCTCACCTGTCTACCGGGTGTACGAGGTGAGAGTGGCGGGCATCAAAGTCGTGGATATACGCGAAAGCATGGAAAGGAACAGATCCGTGCCGACAGGTCGGTATAATTCGAGTGGGGGTATATTGCCTCCTCGGTTGGTGATGGAGGTATTAGTGGCTGAGAATTTCGATCTGTCTCTGGTAAGCTTTTAGTATTGATCAGTGGAATGATGCCGTCGGCTGACGTGGGATGGCAGGCTGCTCTTATCGTGGTCCTGGTCTGTGACATGGGGTTTAGCGCAACTCCTCCACACTCGACTAGTCGGATGCATGCTACTCTGAACATTCCGTAATATATCTGGGACCGAGAACGGATGCAAGTACTCCAGAATGAATAATGAACCAATCCACATTCCCGCATTTCCAGGTAGTTGGCACCCGCTGACTCAACTACAGCTTGAGTCACACAGGCTGCGGCGATACTACATACAATCCGGGCATAACCACGCTAGCCTTGCGGGTCACAGATCACAGCTGGAATTAATGGCCAATGAACGGCCGAAGATGACGCAGCTCTAACATTCAGTGAGGCTGCTGGATTTCGTTGGTTTCAATAAGACGGCTCTCTTCAGCACTTGTTTATTAAACCCCCCCAAACATCAATGGGCGAGACAAACCAGGAAAATGCCCCTCACCGACCTCCCCAACGAAATCATCGCCCTCCTACCACAACACATCGACAACCTCGAAACATTCACCAACGCATCCTCATCATGCCGACTCCTGCGCGAAAACTTCTCCAAAACAGATCCCCGCACCATCCTGCGTCTAGCGGCGAACTCAGCACCAGTCTTCTTCTCGCCGCACCCACACTTCCTAACAGCCATCACAGCCCGCAAAGCAAGTGCCTGGGCGCTGGGGGATGAATCACGCACAGAACGCCTCCGGGAAGCATTCCAGGGCGGCATCGAGGGACTATACTCGTTCTGTCTCGAACACTCCAGTCTGAGCATGGAGGAGATCCGACGCACGCATCTCGCCCGGTTCGAAATTATCAATGTCTTTTCTGATCGCATTGATAAAATGGCCGGCGACCAGTGGATGCACACGCCGAATTTCTGGAACGGCGGTGTCAGCTCGGCGTATACGCTCTACACGGATGCTGAACGGGCCGCGTTCCAGATCATTATCTACGGGGAACTGTTCGCCGCCAGCATGGATGCGTTCCTGGATCCGGAGCAGAACCTGCCGTGGTTCGATATCGGTACCCGACTCGACTACTGCAAGTACTGCATCCCAGACCTGTCGTGCGATTCTTACGACGCCCAAAACGGGTCCCCGGGACTGGAGGTGCACCCCACGGGCCCGTATTCCTTCCGCAACAATAAAAAGAAGAAATCCCCTCCAAAGGACCTCGAGCTGGACCAGGTGGCGATGCGCCATATTACCGGCTGCGGCCGCTGGCGGCGGATGTGGGGGTCTGCGATCCGGGAGATTCTTCCCAAGGCCGAGGGGGAAGGCCAAGAGTTTACAGAGCAAGACGAGGAAGAGGAGCATTGGAGGAAGAAGTTGCTGAGGAGAGCGTTGCAGACACAGGGTCTAGAGGGTATGCAGATCATTACGGCGTCGCCGGGGAGTGTGTCCCCGGAGTGGGTGGAGAGGACGCGGCGGATCAAGGACCAGATTGATAAGCTGGAGAAACCGCCTCCCACGCAGCGATTGGGCAATTGGGCCCAGTATCTTGTTTTCTTCGCGCCGGATCTTACGAAGGAGGTTAGGGTTACTATTGCGACGTACTCGGGGTACGGGTGGGATGAGGATTTGGTTCCGTGATATGATCACAAGGGTGGATTCAACGGGGTTGTTTCATTGGATTGTTCTGTCAGTGGAATGAAAGAAACCATGAAGCAAAGCCGGCTTATGGGGCGGGCGCCTTTGCTCCCCGTTACATGTACTCCAGAGTTTGATCGGCGCAATACTGTATAAACTTGTACAAAGACCCTGTACCTCCATCCTCCTCTCTTTGCATCGCTTGCAACAAGTCCTGCCTTGGATTCGGGTGTAAACGCCCCCAAGGCAAGACATACTTACCGCCGTCAGACAACTCAAGCTCACTTGAGAGACCAGCCCAGAGCGCGGTGAGAGCACCCATTCTTGAAGGGTACAGCAGAGGAGCGGCCAGAATGGGCACAATTGGAGACAAATGACGGGTCAGCGGGGCTTTCAGGTTCCCAGGATTCACGACAACACTCAATATGCCATGTGACTCGGCTCCGGAGGCAAGGTCATGGGCTAGAAACCAGTTGCCGACTTTGGTGTTTTCGTAATTGCGCTGAGGGTTTGTGTTTGGTTGCAAAAGCTCCTCGAGATTCACCCCTTCTTTGGCAGCAGACACATCGACGACAATCGAAGCTGTCCAAACGACACGCACAGAACCAGGTGACGTGTGCTTGGCCGTAGATTTGAGCGTGGGAAGCAATAATTGGGTGAAGAGGTAAGGGCCTAGGCAATTTGTCGCCAATTGAAGTTCATGGCCCTGGGGCGAAGTGGACCCGAGTGGTGGGTTTGAGACCCCAGCGTTGTTGAAGAGAACATCGAGTCTGGACTCGACGGCGGTGTAGGCCTCCACAGCAGACTTGATACTGGCAAGGTCATCAAGACGGAGGAGAAGGAAGGCCAATTCGCCTTGTGAGTCTGGGTATGCGCTTTTGATGTCTGCAATCGCTTGCGTGGCTTTCTCTTCCGAGCGGCCAGCAATGTACACCTTGCCCTCAGCCTGGTAGAGGATTTTGCACAGAGCCAGACCCACGCCAGAGTAGCCACCAGTAACCACAAAGATCTTCCCCTTCTGGTTGGGAAGATTTGACTCTGTCAGAGTGGGCGCTGGTGGAAAGAACTGCGACCAAGTGGTTCCCATATCTGAGATGGATGGCTGTTGAATCTCCTGACGAAAAAGGTAGAGGTTTGCTGGAGGGGGTGGGGGCTTTTTTATTTTATCCTCGCATGGATCGGGACTCTTATCACATTGGGACGACAGAAGATCAAATCAGCGCTAGCATGGTAGGACGCTAGTGTATATAATGTCTCGGTAACACTAGTATTTTACTAGTTGGTCCATCTGCCGCATCCTGATCTCTTGATCTCCCATTATGGAACGCTATCCGTCCCAGGGCTATGCGCCGCCTGGAATACAAAAATTTTCCGTTTCTCTGCCCCGATAGCTAGCCTAAATACCATCGTTTTGCATCATTGTCACATCTGACTAGCTGGTAGATTTGCTAGTGGATGCGCGTATCGTTAACTCTTAGATAATTAAAAAGCCTCGCGATAACATACAAAATTACCTAGTATTTAGTTCAAATAGAGATCAACCCGAAAATTATCGCCATCTCGGGACGCTACGCTTACAATAAAGAAGATATTTCCCGCCGTTAAAAAAAGTGCTTGTAATGGCAGTTTTAACGAAAATACGCGTGCAAAAGCAGGAAAAATAATTTTCCTCCCAAACAGGTTGCACTTTGCATAATGACTACTCGTTGACTCAAGTGATTCTGGATGCGTGCGGACATTGCTGTGATGCCACTCTATACATCTGACTTCTTTACCAGTCGTTCGACTTCGTCCAATGCCGCCAACTTCTTCACCGTACTATCGAATGTCCCGAACGGCAGCATACTCCCAATCTGCACCAGCCAAGCTTGTGGGCCCCTATAAACATTGGGAGGAGGACTGCCTTTTAAAATGTCCTTCACGGCAAGATTTGCCCATTGCTGGGCCGGCATGCCGTTGCCATCATAAACAGTCCCTCGAGTCGTCCTCTCCACCACTTCCTTGGCATCCGTATAGATTGATCCAACGGGTAAAGAAACGATTCTTTCCTCCTTCCGTCGGTTATTCTGAAAGTTCGTTTCGACAAGGCCGGTTTTGAGATCCACAACCTTAATACCAAACATCTTGAGCTCTAGCCGCTGACAGTCCGAGAACATAGCCAATGCAGCCTTCGAGGCAGAGTATGCAGATATAAATGGCACTGCAACCAAGGAGCTAATTGATGTGTGGTTGACAATCATCCCCTTCGATTTCAGTAACAACGGCAAGAAGGCTTTCGAAACTGCCAAGGGAGCCCACACATTGAGGTCGAATTGTTTTTTGGCATCTGGGATTGACAGGTCTGAAAAAGGCATATAGTAGCTCCCGCCGGCATTGTTGACTAAGATGTCTAATTCGGTCACTTCACTTACACACTGCGCAATTGAGCTATCGGACAGCACGTCCAAGCGAAGTGTCTTGATGCCTCGCGATACCATCTCTGACATTTTAGAGAGGTCTCGGGCTGTGGCGTAAACTTCCAGACCGGCTTCATGGAAGGCAATAGCGAGAGCGGACCCCATACCGCCATCCGAGCAACCGGTTATGAGGACCTTGCGATTAGGTGGTGACATGGCTTGAATATTTGTATAATCACGAAAACAACATCTTGGTAAAATTATCAAAGATGCTCCGAGACCAATATATATTTGTGAAATGTCGTGACGTCAGCCAAATGGTGGTGGTAGAGCCTCTTTTCAGCTCTTCTATTTCCCCTCTTTATTTCCTGTATTGTTCTAGTGCTTAGTAGAGTAGTTAATGCGCTAGTGCTCATTAGTTATTGCGCTCCCTAAATCGATCGGCATTCCCAGAATTATTCTAATCAGAGATTTATTTATTCGTGTATTGCAATTCCATTTAGGTAATCGTGCTCTCGATTTTGGAAGTCTTAGACAATTTGTGGAAGAACGGAACGAACGGGATCCAAAGAGTATTACCTAGAACACCATAACTTAAAGTACACGAACAATTATATCACATAGGGGGCTAAAAGTATTAAAACAAATCGCGTTGCATCACCCCACAGACAAAAAGTAGGCTTATTGCCAAGAAGAGGCATATCGTACCCCGAGGGTCCGATATGCATCCTCGTGTTCTCCTCATTCACCGTATATGCGGGGGCTGTATCGTCAAGGTTCTTGAAGTCATCCGCTACCAAAATGATAGAGTCAAGAGCTAGGGAGCCATATTCGTCGCCTTTAATAGGCTTATTAATAGGCCTAATTGCGACTACTAGGGTTATTATAAGAGCCGAATACTACGGTCGGAGGTCGATAAAATAGCTAGGGAATCGCAAATGGGTTACATCGATCGAATGTGTGAATTCGATAGGATTTACACTCCCTCCAACTATCATCTTTAAAGCTAAGACCTACTACTATGAGGCTTAGTATGATAACCTACCTAGTAATTAGAGAATCGAAATTAGCGAGAATGGTTAGACTATAGACTAATTTAGGCTTCGATAGCTACAAAAACAATTTATCCCTATGACTACTAGTCGTACGAAGGGTAAACATCGACCACTTATTATGGATGGCTATAGTAGTCATTTAGCAGCTGATTTTGATAAATCATGCGCTGAAAATGATATTATTACAATTTGTATGCCTCCGTATTCGTCGCATCTATTATAGCCCTTAGATATAGGCTGTTTTGCCCCCCTAAAGCGCGCATACGGGGGCTGATTAAGGCTAAAGCGCGATGCAATATCAACTATATCGACAAGCTTGACTTCCTTAAAGCATTCCCACAGGCTCGCATAGAAGCATTCAAACCATCAATAATTCAAAGCGCTTTCGAAGCAGCTAGTTTAGTGCCATATGATCCAGATAGGGTCATTTCAAAGCTTGATGTTCAACTTCGGACTCCTATAGAGAAGTCACTGGAGTCATTCCCACGCTTGAGGCGTTGTTCCCAGATATCGCCAACCCATCCGCAGCATACACGGAGGTTCAGCAACTGATCGCCAAAGCCAAAGCAGCCAATGATGTCGCGTACAAGCTGCGACTTCAAGATTTCGAGAAGTATCGCACTGACAAAGGCGTGCTACGAAAGATACTGGGAGGAACGGAGCTCAAAACCGAAACGGTGTCCACAGGAATCAAGAACCCTGGGTCATTCCAAGCCCTAGATGCAGCCTGCAGGAACCGAGGCTTTGCATACTGACGTCCCGGGGTTTCCAGACCAGCCTCGGGCCGGGTGCCAGACATTCCAACAGCATGACCCAAATCACTGGAATGCCCTGCAGCAGGCCCGGATGGCGCTTCAAAATGGACATTGTGAGGTGCCAACCGATGTGCTGCTCTAGCGGCAACCGTTGGCAGCATGAAAATTGCGGGACTCCTCAAGTCGTCGGGGATAGAAGAGCGCAGAGTCATTCATGTCCATATAATTTCGAGTAGTATGTCAATGATCAACTAGTGGTGAAGTGAAGAGCGACACCGCGATGACGGCCGCGATGACGGCTAGGATAACGGCTAGGATGCCTCGTTGCCACGCGGGGAGATAGATAGAAGCTCCAAACCAGCCTCCGTTTTGGGAAGTAGTGGAAACGGAAGATTCAGACAGTAGGGAGCGCTAGACATATGGCCCGCATCGGCCTATTGGCCACGGTGGTAAAGGGGGGGTACCTGATCTACCGTAGAAATTACTATGTACAATGTATTAACTTACTCATTTTATTTACAATTGCATAATATTTTTGCGGGCAGAAAACGTTTTGTCCCTCTTGCAACCATCGGTTTCCGTACGCGTTCTCATCTCCCTACCCCGCTATCGCTCAATAACGACAAGGCTATCCCTCGCTATAGGCAGTCATCGGCCGACATCCAGCATGCTGTCTCATATCCAGAATCTTGCGGTCCTCGATCTTTTTGATGCTGCCAGTGAAGCCGACGTCGACCGCGTTGAGGCTCTGCTAGAGTCCGGCGTCGATCCAAATGCTCACTTCGATGACTTACCCTCCCCCTTGTTTGGCGTGGAAGACGACTGGGCTAGCGCCGAGAAAAGCACGTACCCGCCCGTCGCGTATGATGATGATACTATGCTGCCTGCCCTTTGTCGCCTGCGGGCGGCATAGACAGGTCCGCAGCTATACGCACGATGACGGCTTTGCTTAAGCACGGCGCAGATCCATATGCACTATTCCGCCAGTTTATCCATATCTATCGGATCGTGCCTGCATTTCCCGGCGAGCCCAAAGATCCCGAAGCGGATGACGAGGAAAATGATCTCCTTGCTATGAGGAACTGTGAGGAGCAGATCCAGCACTGCGATCTGAAACTCGAACGTCGCCGACGACTCGCAGAAGAAACGCCAGCGGCAGAAGGTGATTCTGACTATTCGAGCGATTGGGAGATAGACGATATCGATAATGCTCTGAACTACAAGGCGGAATATCCACGCAAGTTTGGTGCTTATAGCATCGTTCACACCCTCCTCGAGCACGGCTTGATGGTCAAGCCCGTGCTAGACTTTCTCGGCGATAATCTCGACGTTGAGCGACGGGACCCCCAGGGCCGCACGCTCTTCCTCGCCGCCTGTCGAAGCAAGCTAGGCTTAGATGCTTCCATTGAGGGCAGGTATGATGGCCTTAGGCAGCATAGTCGCTTTAGCGGTCTCCGCGGCCTCAGAGAAAACCCGTATCCGCAGCCCGACAGCCCTTGGAAGCATTATGAAAGCGGAGACACCATGACCTGCACTGGCCGAACCCTTTTCGACTTCTTCGTGTCTCGTGGCGCCAAGCTCTTTGCAGTCGATAATTATGGCAAAAACGCGTTCCACCAGCTGTTCAAAGACTCTCGTGACTACTATGAGCATCCCCCCATCTCAGAGACCGCACTTAAATACCTCGTCACCAACTGCCAAAGCCTGATCAACCAGCCTGACCACGCAGGCTTCTATCCACTTCATCTATCCATCCGGCGCATGGGCTCTTATTTCATGCTTGAACCCGACGTTGAGCCTGAGTCTATTTTTGAGCTTGAGACTCCCGTGTACGATCTCCTTGCTAGTGGGGCTGACCCCTTGGTTCGCGATGCGCGTGGGAACACTATTCTTCATTACCTTGCAGCCTGCCGTCTTAGCAATAATGACCGAAGGGGCGACAAGCAAAGAGAATTGCTTTACGTCTTTCTGGACCGTGGGGTTGATGCGACCACGCGTAATAGCGATGGCGCGTCGGCGCTTGAAATTTTTGTGACGACAGAAAACAATTCTTACAAAAACCCTTTGGACGGGCGTCGAGAACAACCGGATCTCGATCGCTACGACGCCATTGGCAAGGAAGTCTTTGGGGCACTCGAACGCGCGGGGTGCAGTCTAACGGAGACGAATCCTACCGGACAGACATTATTGCATCTAGTGGCCGGCCGGCACTCTGCTCGAGCTTGGCCATGGTTTAACTTTCTTCAGGCTAAGGGCCTTGACCCTATGGCTAAGGACAGGGAAGGGAGGACACCATTAGATATTGCGGAGGAAAACGTCCATCTGAGATGGAGATTGCCTAAGCCATCTAGCTGATTCTTCTGCATCCCAGGCCTATACGTCACCCAGGAACCGTCGATTACTCAAGGCGGATCTACGAGATCAACAACGTGAGAAGACCGATGTCTTTGCGGACGATGGACGGTTGATAGGGAATTTCTTCAAGACGTTCCGACAGGAAAATGAGGCCGGATTAAAGAGAATTCATTGGCTTAGTGGACGAAGGCTCATAGATCCATGGTTGCATTCCTTGACTGAGAAAGCGATGCTTCCCGTCTACTCCACAAGCAGATAGTACAAATTCGAGGAGAGGTCTCATTCACGTCAAAATACCACTTTCGAGAGAGACCAGTCCGATGCCACAACTGCCAGCAATATGGACACAGACGGGCTCAATGCAAACGCCCTAATGTCTGCGAGAAGTGTGCCGGGAACCACGGAAGACAGGAATGCACTACACAGCAAGAAAAATGCGGAACATGTGGAGGCGAACACCAAGCTTCTGACCGCCAGTGCTAGGATCCATCTTCCGCATCCTGACCACCTAATCTGATCCATCGAATCTAGGCGTCTAGCGCAATTTCCGCATTCCGGCAGTTTTCCCGCTTTCTGCCCCTATAAATTCTAGGATAATAGATAGACTGAATACCATCGTTTTCATCATTGTCGAATCAGACTACTTGGTAGAATTACTAGTGATTACGCTTATTTTACATTTCCACAAATGGTACTAAAGTTTCGGACAAGCACTGCCGCTGTACATAGTAACCTTGGCTTTGCCGCAATTCACATCTCCTGTCCTTTAGCCAGATTCACAATTCTTGCATCGCATAGCATTGGGTGTGATTTCTCGCTCTAAGCCGGTAGCTAGAGTGAATCTTTCTAGACGTAGATCAGACACCGTCTATCACTCTGCTTCGTGTTGCCGCCCAGCAGCGACGCTAGTGTGTCATCCAAGGGATTTCTCGTGCATCAAAGAAAAACCGCACACACTTAGCCGGGCTTCGCATCGATGGACCTAAACATCCCTGTTTGTGGTTGTTGACCAGCTTCGGGGTCGTAGAGAACTCCCTAAACGGCTAGGGTTCATATGCTATTGTATTCAGCCTCCATGATGAGATGAGGGGAACCTTGTCTCCAACGCTCCTATCTAGCAGTTTGGCCCCCGATCACCGTCATTTCCTAGCCTCAGTCCCCCTCTTTGGCTGCCAGGCCCACAATTCCGAAAGATGCAGCACCGTAGACAGAACCAAATGTATCCCAACCAACACAAGCCCAACAATCCCAACAGGCAACGCAACCATAGAGACATACTTCGCAAAATGCCCTTCCCAATCGTGAACCTTCATGCTCCACCCCGGCAACCACACGCGATACCAGCCTGTCAGAACCCAGTACCCCTCGATAGGCTCCAAGGACAACAGACCCAGGTGAAAGATGAAGAGACGGCGAGCGTCTCTTTGGGAGTGTATGTATCCCCGTTTCTCGAGCCAGCGGGTCGCCTTAGACCCGGACTCTGGCCATGGCCCATCCATGAATGACGTCCACCAGCTGAAGTAGATGATCAGGAGGATCCAGTGCCAGCTGTAATAGAGCAGCCAATACGGTATGTATTGGAGAAAGGTGCAGTCGTCGCAGTTTGACGTAGCCATTATTATAAGGAGGTGTCGGTTGTAACTAGGGGACTGTAAGAGGAAAAGCGAGCATGGGCTCAGTTGATATAGGTTGTCAGAATAAGTATCTACTATATAAGGCTGCGTGCGTTGTGAAGGAGGTGAGGTGAGCAGCGATCTCCCCAGATCGCCAGGCTTTCTAACTCTGTTTAGACCATTTGCAGAGCATTCCACGAGGTTCCTTTGAGGTTTACTGTATTACAACGATGACTCATTTATTACCGTTCATGCAAGACGATACAATTTGACAGGGGGGTTGAGGATCGACAACTTCCTACATATTACACTTACCAATCTTCCCAGTTTAACCACTATTGGTTAAGGCGACATGGCTCCAAGTCTCTCCCCTGCAAAGCTCGTTCTTATAGTAATATGGTTAGAGAGCGAGTCTTTTAATTCCGGGGAATCCAGTCGTAGGGGCGGAGTGGTAAAGTTAAATTCGAGAATCAGGATGTAATGCTCCCTCAGTTCCCCATAGACTCATTGATCCCCGTGTCTACCATAAACATGAAACAATAGACCTAATTTCTTCAAAAGAGCGACGCTCTACGGCCAGGTCAATCCCGTTGCGCTTCGGCCCCCATAATTTCCACGAGAGGGGACCCGTGAATCAACGTATCAGATCTCGTGTTTGTCGGTTGATACAATTCTTTCGGGCCAGAGTTTCGCCACGGATGCGTATAAACATGTCCACCAGTCGCTTGCGCTGGCCCAGTCATGGTCGGTTGGCGTCGCCTTCTCCATCGTCGCTCAGTGACTGCCCAAGCCACAGCACACAGTGCTAAAACGCCCAGGGGCACGCCGACCCCGACGCCAATTGCGATGCGGTTATTGTTTGAAGAAGGGGTGTCTTCGTTTCCTTCTTTTCCGGGCATAGTAGTATTAGTGGTTCTTGGTGTAGATGGGTTGAACCGACTGCCGGTAACATTAACCAGCGCAGCCCGTCCGAAGATCATCTCTCCATCATCGAGAACAAAGGGCGTATCTCCATCGGAGCATCGAGAAGCATTATTATTCTCGCTTTGATAGCCGCAGCAGTAAATTGCACGGCTTTCGTGATTCAGTCCCACGCTGACAATCGGGGAGTTAGAGCCGGTTTGGGAATTTACTGTGTAGTGTCAGCTAGTCTAGTCTGCGAATCAGTCTCAAAGTAGACAAAAACCGACCGCAATAATAAGCGCAGAAACTTCCCCAGCCAGAATCCGTGCAGGAGCCACGATACAGCGTAAATGGCTGGGTGGTCGCACTGAGGCAGTATCCGGTGGTGAGACAAATTGCGCCCGTCTCACAGCAGAAAGTGGTACTATTGCTACTACAGGGCACCGCGTTGGACGCGACTGTCCGGTCGGGATTGTAGCATGTGGCTTCAATTAGGGCGGCAAATATGAAGATCGCAGCTACAGGGTAAAGAAATAGGAGAAGCATCGTTTCGCGATGGAAGTACGTGGCCACGCCAGGGGCAACTTGAGAAAAGAACAGCCAAGAGGGAAACAGGGTTTCTAAAGGGATTAGTGTGATGCTGGTGGCTGGGATAAATTTTATGATCCCAGTCTAGTGCAAGTTATTCGGGCGATAACGCTTGCTCCTGTTGGCCCCATTTCTCTTCGGTTGATGATCCCTGTTGCTTGGCAGCCTATCAGACATGCGTGGTGCCAGTAGCAGACTCCGCTTCAGTGGCATGAACCACTCAGGGACAAAACCCACCTCACTAGGCCAGATGTCTGAGAGGCTAGGCACCAATCCATTATACCCAGATCTTCACGAATTCTCACCATAAGCTCACCCGGGCCCACAGGATATTTGAGAAACGGGTCCATAATCGGCGATATTATCATCGGATCACAGCACAGCCAAGGACTCCATTATTTACTTTGCTGAACAAGCACACGCTACCGGCATGGGCATGTTAACTAATATAATTGGCGCGCTGTCCCAGTACACAAGACTGGTCAATCAGAATATAACCAGTTTGTCCTTGTTTATCTCACCACTCGTTCCTCGAGGGGTCATCATTCGCCTAATTTTCACCTTTTCCATCATGCTCGTAAATCTTTAGTGTATTTATGTCAACGCCTACCAGCGTTCGAGCCTAGAAGCCAGTGAGTCAGGGACACTACCAAGTGATTGAGAAGTTGAGAGTTGTACGTTGACAGCCATGATGTGGCGTTGTTCTGGAGCCTCAGCTCGAGCGTACACACTAGTTCCGCAGTTGGTGCAAAAGTAATGTGGAAATGTCTTCGATGCAAAGCGATACTCCTTCCACAGATCATCAGCCCCGAAGCGCGACTGTGTTCATGGGCTCTAGCTAACCTTGACTGCGTCGTCACTGTGTTGGATACTCACATCCGCTGTCTTGGGATAGATCATCAGGTAGCCGTTGATTTTGCAAATAGAGCCTATTAATCAAACTTTCTGTTAGCAGGCAGATAACTATGAGCAGTTTAATATGTTCACAAGGCCTGTCTGACAATTGCATTGCGTCACATTTTGTTCCGATATTGGAGGTGATATCTGCATAGTGAACCTCACCTGTCCACAGTGGCAGCCGCCATTGTAGGTTTCGGAGTTCTCCATAACGAGCGAAATATGACGGGCAACAAGGGTAGAAGAAGGGAAATTGCAAAGGGGGAGGGGGATATACCAGAAGACCTGTGAAGAAATAGCATTGCTTTAAATATCCTCCCTGGCCTGATGATGACCCTAGTCTTTTTCTGTGATCTCGTATTCGAGCTCACAACTCAGCCAAACAATCGGTCAACCAGCATGGAGCGGGCACGTACATGGACGGGGGAATAAGAAACAACCCCGTATCCGGTGACTCACCATAACCCTCATCGAAGCCACAGGCCGATGAACCCCATGTTTCAATGGTTTCTACAAAGCTTCTAGTCGAGGGAGTGGGGTAAAAGCCGGGGGGGAGAGGGGCCTGCAAATCAATAAGCTTCGTAGATGGTGTTGGCCGATCCCGCTTTTATTTCTGTTGGGAATGGCTCGAGCATATGGGCCGACCGCTCATGTCAGCCTCGGCTGAGTTGACCAGTAACCCCCCCGGCGTCAACGTCGACCGCGAGCTCGCTTTCATCTGTCTAGTCTCACCTTTGTTCTTGGTATTCGCATCCACAGCTTAAACATTTTTGCTGCACTTCCCGAACCACCTCCACCATGGACTACAAGTCGGGTATGATGCCTCTGAACTGGGTGCACAAGCCTCCCTTCACTGTCGAGGCTCCTGGCTACGAGAAAGTCCCCGGCGAGACCATCCCACGCCGCCATTTCAGGTTCAAGGACCAGCTGCGCAACTCCCCCGCCGAGGGGGTCCACACCGTCTGGGACATTGTCCAGCGCAGCGCCCGAATCTACCCAAACCACCACGCAGTCGGCTACCGCAAGCTGGTCAAGCTCCACAAGGAAACCAGAAAGGTCCAGAAGAATATCGATGGCGAGATCCACGAGGTCGACAAGGAGTGGCAGTTCTTTGAGCTCAGCCCCTTCAACTTCTACACCTACAAGGAGTACGAGACTCTTGTCAAACAGGTCGGCTCTGGCTTGCGGAAGATTGGCTTAACTTCCGAGCACAAGCTGCATTTGTTTGGAACCACTAGGTACGCCTTCTGCTGATCCCCGCCGGGAGCACTCCTCGTCTTGCCATGTCGCACGGCCCTGACCATGGCCAAACAGTGTCAGCTGGATCTCTATGTCCCATGCTTGTGCTTCTCAGTCTATCCCCATTGTCACGGCCTATGATAACCTCGGCGAAGACGGCGTCGCCCATTCCCTTGTCCAGACTAAAGCTGACGCCATGTACGTCGACCCCCACCTGCTCAAGACAGCCACTGGTCCTATCCGCAAATCAAATGTCAAGACCATCATTGTCAACGCCAACTGCATTTTCGCCGAGGGCGGCGAGATTGAAAATTTTAAGAAGAACAACCCCGATATCACCGTCTACACGTACGAGGAACTCCGCACACTGGGCGAGGAGAACCCTGTCGACCCTATTCCGGCCAAAGGTGTCGATCTCTACTGTATCATGTACACGTCCGGCTCCACGGGTCTCCCCAAGGGCGCTTGCATCAAGCATGAGTCCCTTGTTGCTGGTGGCAAGTACTTTCGTTCAGTTCATGTGGCTGTTTTCCTTGATTATAGTCGCTTTGCTAACCATCGCTCCGGTAGTGACCGGTCTCTGGACCAACGTCGAAGAATGCGTTAGTGACAAGGAGTCAGTCCTTGCCTATCTTCCCCTTGCTCACATCTTTGAAATGGCACTTGAGAACCTGGTGCTATTTATTGGCGGCACTCTCGGATACGGCAATCCTCGGACGCTCTCCGACATTTCGGTCAAGAACTGTGCTGGTGACATGCGCGAGCTGCGACCTACTGTCATGGTTGGTGTGCCCCAAGTGTGGGAGACGATCAAGAAGGGCGTGATGGCCAAGTTGAATACTTCGAGCTTCCTCCTCCAAATGCTCTTCTGGGGAGCTTTCAACTACAAGAACTTTATGTCTATGAACAAGCTGCCCGGAGCGAATATCCTCGACCCAGTTGTTTTCTCTAAAGTCCGCGACCTGAGCGGGGGTCGTCTGCGCTTTATCATGAACGGAGCTAGCAGTATTGCCGACGACACGAAGCACTTCCTGTCACTCGTGCTAGCACCTATGCTGACTGGCTACGGTCTAACCGAGACCTGCGCCAACGGTGCCCTCGGTTGCCCTCTCGAGTTCTCTCCCAACGCCGTTGGCCCTGTGCCGGCTTCTATCGAAGTCAAGTTGGTCGCTATCCCTGACATCGGCTATGAAACGGACTCTGGAACACCACAAGGCGAGATCTTAATTAGAGGAATGCCGGCTCTGAGCGGGTACTATGACAATCCCGAGGAAACCGCGAAGGCTGTGACGCCCGATGGCTGGTTCAAGACTGGAGACATTGGTGAGTTCGATGCTAATGGCCATCTTAAGGTCATTGATCGGATCAAGAATCTTGTCAAGATGCAGGGTGGGGAGTACATTGCCCTCGAGAAGCTCGAGGCCGTGTACCGCGGTGCCCACACCGTCGCGAATGTTATGGTTGTCGCCGACATGAGCCAATCCCGCCCCATTGCCGTAATTATGCCCAACGAGAAGGTCCTGGCCGAGGAAGCCGAGAAGCTTCATGTCGACAAGCATAACATGTACCAGGACAAGAAGGTCAACAGCGTTGTCCTCAATGACTTGCAGACCACTGGTCGCCGCGGCGGTCTCAAAGGCATGGAGATCGTTGCCGGCGTTGTCATCACCGAAGAGGAGTGGACTCCCGTCAATGTCAGTCTTCCCTAACCTTTACCAAGATATACTTTCAAGCTAATTTTAGTTTAGGGTCTTGTGACTGCTACCCAAAAGCTGATCAGGAAAGCTATTCGTGAGGCATTTAGGAAGGATATCGATAAGTCCCTCAAGGGACTCTGATTTTTAATATGAGTTGACGAATACATTGCTAGAAATATATCTGGGGACTCCTGCTAATTAGGAAGTGGTGATGGCCCTGATAGCCCTAGCTTCGGGAACAGCAGTAGTAGTCCAAGGAAAGCTCTTAAAGAGACTCGGTGTAATCTCCACAATTTGAGCCTTTATTGGAAGCGCTCTCTCATGTGTCTTCTTTGGCATCATAGTGATACACACCGTAGCCCGCAACTATTTCGCGAGCAAACGCTCGAACAAAGTGTTCGAGTAGCCAAAGCACAGAACGAAAGGCTGGAATGTGAGCTAAGATATCCTGGTGATATTCTGCAAGACTAGTAGCAACCAATTTTGATTTTGTACCCTTAGAAATGAGAATAATGAGACTATTATTACACCAATGATATCAGATCCCTTCCAGACCAAAGCTTTCCCCGTAGGGCTAGCCAAAAACTGGCTCCAGCCGCTCTTCAGTCATAACATCCATTCAGTATAGGAATGAACCCTCATTATTTTTGTGGGCTGGTATGATCAAATCCGCCCGTAACCAAACAGCTTCCAAATTTTGGAGGGCGCGAAGAATCGGACCAAGGCCGATGCGGTCATATAATGAATTGAACTGTGTCGCACAGCTGATCGCCACTGCAAAAGCAAAAGATCTCTTCCCTAGTCCCACATCATGATCACTACAAATGCACTACTCTACCAAATTGAGACATAGGAAAGCCCACTATACCAATGTGCGAAGTTGGGGTAGTGCGAAATAATGAAATGCCTACTTTTGCTAAGACTGTTATAATCAAGCTATGATCTGGTCTGGCCTTGGCTATCTCTTCTCTAAGGACGCAGCGAGGATTTTCACGGTGGAGGAGCTATAGGAACAAATGGCGAATGACTCGCCCGTATGGAAACAAAGCAACCCTCCAAACACAAGCTAGGTTGGTAACTATTATTTGCTGGATGGCTAGTCGATCCATCTTTCCTATGACGACCGGAGCCTTGATACGCCGTTGGAGGATAGATTTACTCGGCTCTATAGACTATTGGATTGACGTGATCTTGTCTCTTGCCCTAGCTAGTATCTACTAAATGCGAACTCGTTGGTGTCTAATCAACTAACTATAGCGCAGTCTTCTGGCCTAAGGGCCTACTCATGAAAGGCGCCTCCCCTCGCTCACTTTTATCCACAAGGGCCGCCGGGCTGTATCAAGGTAGAATATCCCTAGATGGTATTCATCTCTTGACATACACTCACTTTCTGAACCCCCTCGTGTCCCGCCTACGAGTCATACGCTATCGGGAGCTTTCGTCAAGAAGGCTATGCCTATATAAGAGTCGAGGACTTAATAGGCATCAAAAGTATGAAGACACCGCCCTATGTAGTGCCGCGCCTGCAAAAAGGGTCCCGGGGAGCTATAAATAGATTATCCTAGAACGGAAAAGTAGGTCTTTGAGAAAGTAGAGTTCGTAACAATTATTTCATTTCTGGGAGCGAGGAAGATGTTGAGAAATGGCGATTTGTCTTGGATGTATTGTACATTCTTTTCTAACAATTCGGATCCGTCTGGTATTCAATGGCACAGAAGCTGTAGACAATCTAGGCGCTTATTTAGCACCGCAGACTAAGTCGGAGTTGATGAAGGAAGATATGCTCGTAGGGCTTGACTAACGAAAGCTACAACCTTTAGACCGTGGAATTCTCTGGACTGTATTGGACAAGCCTCAGGCATTGTTCGAGCTCTTCGCAGATTGAACCCAAAGTTTCCTCATTAATTTCGTTGCATAATCCATCTCAAAGGGAAGAGGAGCGAAAAGAGCGTAAAATAAATTCACATGAAAATGGAAGGCAGGGAAGACCGGAAAGAAAGAAAAGAAAGGTAAAGGAACCCATGTTTACATCTGTGTTTTGTCATGGATGAAAATGCACGCTTTGCATCAAATCAGTAGAGTCAATATTGCGAGTTGGACTCTTTCCTGCGAAAAGATTGCTTCCTTGTCACCTGGCGCCCTCTCCGTATAGTCGAGCTTGGGGAAAGTTACGAGACTTTTTGACACGAAACAGATCTTTAGACAGTTGAGAAATTTCTCGGGTACTCTGGAGCAGTTGGTACTTCTCCTAAGAGGTCGTGGCCTGAGAGCTTTCATCTGAAGTTCTGTGTTTGGAATATTCTGTACTGATCGGCGGAACTCGATTCCGCGGGGTTGTAAGGCCTTCCCCTTTGAAGCACTTGACTAACATCTGCGCCGCAGAGGTACGCTCGCTTGGCTCAACCCTTGCCATTTCTTGGATATCTCTAAGCCTTTCGCCGCCCGCTGCGGGTAAAATGGCTTGGCGAGCGTTAGGAATGGACACGAAATCCTTTCAACGAAAACCGTCCATATCTAATGTCCATACAATTGTGACAAACAGGGACTAGACATCCATCTTGTGCGTTTGGGCTCCAGGCTCAAAATATTCGAATGCCATATATAATAGGGTGCCGACCAAAAAAGAGTTAGTAGCGGTCACCTATTATATTCTTTTCCCATTGGAATCCTAGATAGTATTAGTTTATATTCTCGATTTTCTAGCTCTAGCTAAGTTCTATGCCCTATCAGGACCTATTCCTCTTTGGGCGCGGGACGAATGAGGGCTGACATCATATTTGTTAGTTGACTTTGGGACCTCTACTCACTCTCCTCAATCGCACTTCGAACACCCTATCGGAATCATATTTACTTAGTCAAGATACCACCATTTTCAGCGAGAATAATTGAGCAACTTGTGGCTCTACAATATTCAAGATGCGCGATGAGGGGCCCCTACACATGGTCAAAACACCTACCGAGATTGATCTAGAAAAATCCGGAAATATCTATGCTCTTCAGAAATATCGGTATAAACAGTGGTGGGAACATCCAACTAAGATTGATTTTTCCGCGCTACTCGAGACTGAAGTCGAGCTTCGTGAAATTGCTCAACGCGAGATAGCCCTCAGAGAAAAGCTAAATAGACTTGTGAGAGAAAATATCGAAGGCAACCGCAACCGGACTCTCGTTCAAGGCTTACAGGGGGAGATTTCAAGGCTTGCAAAGCGTTACTGGATTGTGGAACGGCTTTGGTGGGAGATTCGGAGTGCATATAAGGACTGCCCGATGACTCGGGGGTTCGACTTATGGCGCTCACACCCGAAATGGTATATGCATCAAGTGCTTACTGAGGACTGTGCTGGAAGAGGAGGATGCTGTGGGAGAGACTGTGGATGCTGTTCAAATCGTCAAACCCTAATAGACCGAAAACTCGCCGCTGGCCATTGCACGGTGTCGTGTTCCTGTTGTGAGCAAGCCCGCGGGTTTGAACTCGACTCAGAGCAAGAGCTACATCTCCGGGAGACATTTAAACCTACCCATTCTAAGAAGGGTCCACGTTGTTGGTATTCCTGCCGAATTTTTTTCGCCGCCACGCTGGGGCTGAAGCCCGGTAACACCGATAACCCATTTGACCTGATTGATGAACCACCGCCACCAAAATACGCTGCTTCCCTGATAGCTTGAGGAACGAGAAGATGGACGGAAGATAAAGGCAAAGGGTTGGGATATAAATAAGGGGCTTGCTTGAAGGGAATGGTTGGGAACCCATGTATTTTGCCGATTGGCTTATGTTGCTCTTTATAGAGGAAACGCTGGATGCATATCGGCGTGAGACCCGTGAGGCAGCCAGCATCCAGACGCCCTCTACCCGCGTAGGGAAAGTTGGCGGGACCCTGTGCGGCTGTATTTTAGTTTTTGTTAGACAGATGTGGAGAGAGGGAGGCGGGTCTTCTTTTTTATGTAGTTTTATTCAGATGCTCTCCAGGCCATGATGAAATCGGCGTTATGGTTTTATGGTCTACACATGCCATTGCCAGTCGTTATAATCATGTATCTGTAGAGCATAGAGCTAGCCCCCTCAAGTGACCGTAGGGAGGGCCCGACTACTAGGGGGCGGGTATTGACCAGATCACGCGAGTTCATGTTGTCAGCCATTTTTGACTATGACTAGTTGATGTTTACTCAAAAACTGAAAGATAGATCTGAGGCTTTCAGATTCTTAGGGTAGACACCTGCGATCGTGAAGATAATTAGCGATAATAGATGGACGATGTGTAGATCAGGGTCTTCAGCGCCTTAAAATTCATGTGGAACAGGAGATACACCGCAATTCGAGTGGGGCAACCTTCAGTAATGCACTTCTTTAGGTAGGTAGGAGTAGGCAAGCAGAAGGCTGTGGCCTACAGAAGAATTTATATTAAGCGCGGACGGCTTTAGAGTCTGAACAAAATGTCATAATGTCGAGATGGATTTCTTGATTCGAACCAGCTTGAAGCACGAGATACGATGCTGAAGAACGACTAGGAGGACCTGGATAGAGGGCAAAGGAATATGCGTTGATCAGCCATATCGTCTACGGACGATGGATGCGGGACGAGCAATGAAAAATAATTAGGAATTGCAGCGCGAGGTGAGTCCCTGGAGGCAGCAGTTATTGTTCAGCCATTGATTGTCATCGTCTAATTAGATCAAAAGCTTCACTTCTATGGCACATACACTTGCCATGGTGGATAAAGAGCGAACGAGCTACAAAATCTAGAGAAGGTGTTAGTGCCACATCGTATTGAATGAGTAGCGCGATTTCCGGCCCATGATGCAGCAGCTTAGGCGATTGATGATCACCCGGACCCAGATCGTGTTATTGACGGCCATATTGCCGCCCAGCTTAGAGGGATGATTATGGCAACGGATGTATTATGACTATCACTCGGCTTTCTTTTGAGCTGGATTTGTTTTCCTGCCTAAACCTCCTCCAAGTCTCTCACGATTTGATTCTTTGGTCACAACCCAGTTGATAGAGTTTGAATTGCACGGATTGCTATTCGTGCAATTGGTTCTTTTGTGTAGTTTATATTAGAAACTGCTCTCTTGTAGAAGATTTGAGCGTCAAAAATTGAAGAGTATGTAAATTAGGCCTAATAATCCCGTCACAGAATGATTGAACAAGCAAAAGATAAGGCGACATTTCCCGCGCTGAACTGCAAAAGGTTATTTGGCGAAAGCTAGTTCTCATGTCACACATTTGTTTTTCTATATCCCTAAGCCTTCAGCTGCTCGCACTCGCGCACACTAGAAGCTTTGGCAGCAAGCCCCGATTCAGGTAGCCTCTAAGACCTCTGTAGCAGAGTGCTCCCATCTGGATCAAGGACCTTCGCCAGCTCTGAGACTTCAGTATGACCACGCGTCGTTTTCATTCGGTAACACCAGGTCACCTGCTTTTCTTCTCCCTTATCGCTTGTTTCGAAGAGGAACTCGCCGCCAACTTGCCGAGAATCACCTCCTTTAGTTCCTAGCCCACTAGGGATGTGCTTTAAGGCTTGTCCGATTGACTCGACGATATTTCGTACTACACTCTTGCGAACATAATCTGGGCGGGTTCCCATAGAAAAAGAATATACCATTCCAAGGTCATCATATAGTTTGCGAGTTGGATCTGCGAAGATCGGGAATGGACAGCCTGTTTGGGTGGTATAGAAATCGATCAGACTAGGGTCGCCACAGCTGATAATAGAGATTGATGTGCTAGTTGGTAGGCGTTTTAGATCCTCTGGTCGAATTGAATTTGAGAGGGCAATAAGGAATTCCTGGCAGCTCTATAGTAGTAGAAGAATATTAGTAGAATATTAACTCATACTAAGAAGTTCTATCCTTATTGATTGATAGAATTTCAACGGTATAAAAGTTGAGCAAGCCGGGCCTATTAGGATGGATATAGGTAGCTTACTACACAGAAAAAGTGCCGGACAAAGATCACTAGTACACGGGAGGCGGAATTAGGCCCATCGTAGAGACTCTTGAACGGATGAGCGTCGCCCTTGCGATCTAGTACGGTATAATTCTCGACTTTCTGACAAGCATCGGGGGATGGTAGGTCATCACGATCACCCGCGCGTTGCTTTTAGAATCAACGGGTTCGCTGTTCTTAGTCGCGGAGGGTATCATCGCTGAGGGTATCGTCGCTATGGTATCTGCTCCGCAATTTGGCACTTCCGACGGCTTCGAGTCGACTTCACTTGTCATGATGTTAAAATGTCCCTTTATGCGTGGAAATGACCTGAGCAGAAGATGATCAAGGGGTGGGGGGGGGGCCTAATCTGTTGGAGCACTGCCCTCACAGGGGTCATGTGATCAGATCTTATACTGGTACCTTACATGATCGGGTCGCTTACGGGTTACGTTACAGCTAAGCGGATAGGAAGCCCTATCCTCAATACCCTATAGTCATATATACTTATTATTATACCCGCCCCCTAGTAGTCGGGCCCTCACCGCTCTCGCTGGTGAGGGCCCGACTACTAGGGGGCGGGTATATCATATAAAATGACTTCTCTTTGAAGTTTTTCAAGTATTCTATTAAACAATCACTATTTTGATTATGAAGACACGTGTTGTTTACGTGTTTCTTATTTGTGAACAGAAATGGCAAATAAAAAAATGCTTAACATGTATATTAACTAGCACAACCACAACCACAACAACAACAACAACAACAACAACAACAACAACAACAAACTTCTCTTTCCTAGCGCTCTTCCTTTTTTTCTATCTCTGTCACTCATTAGTTTCTCACTAGTTTAATACATCCTTCTCATCTATCTGTTTTGCATATATGAAGCACGAACAATGTCGAACCTCAGTCCCCACCTAGGACTAAATCTCACTAGAGACCATTTTGACCTCCCTTAGGCTCATCGCGTAGTGACCCCTGACCCCGTCCATGGATACGCACATGGTAATTCTAGAAGGCGCGTCTCTTTTGTTTACGCTAAACATATGTAGGACCGATCCCTAACAATAACTTCGGCTAGAAGCCATAGGCCTACATCAATGCAATTGCTATAGGACAGGCCCGCTACGATATCAAGGCAGCGGACGTCCAAAACGCACCCAATCTCCTTCCTAACCTCGAATGACGCAGAATAAGGAAAATCCCTTAGTGTATATGTCATAAACTCCGCATACGTTGAAAGCGTATTGGGATTGAGGAAAACAGATACGACGTCCTCCTTAGACATACTCAAACTATGTGCGGTTTGACGTTCGCAACGTAGTCCGCTCTACGGCGCCACTAACTAAACGAGCATTATGGAGCTAGTGAGTGCATGCCACATTCATATACTTTGCATATGCTGACAAGAAGCAGCCGATATCCCCGACCGCCGCTAGAAGACTGCCATTGAGATCCTTAGCGGGTAGAACGCTCTTAAACACTAGGTCCTTACTAGAGGATGGCGCGAGGTAGGCTACTTATATAAACTCGGTCGTGGCCCTAAGGCTAGACCGATCGGCCATTAGTATGATGCGCTAGAGCGCATCGCGTATGTATTCTTTCACCTCCGCGAACCATATACTAACTATATGTTTAGACGGGAGAACTCTACTTTCAAATATCAGTTCGGGTATAGGTTCCATTAGTTCGTATAGCTTACGAACCCTAACTCCGGAAATCGCAGCCGTCGCGTACGTCTCTACTTTGACTATAGTAAACATATGCTAACCATACATAGCGGGGCCGCGACCCACCAGATATGAATACAATGCAAGGCAATCAGCCATTCTCCCGGACCCGTGTTAGATCAGCTTCCGCGGGGTAATAATGCCATAGAGAGTAACTTGAACGTGATAATGGCAGCTCGCAGGGAGAGGGAGGGGGGAGAAGCTGATTTGACCGAAGGGTAGGGTGCATTTGCTACTAAGGTATGTATAGGCTATTATAGGCAGTGGAAGGAAATCGCGGAGAGAGATTGTATGATCCTCCAGCTATCATCCAAAGATTTTCGATCTTAGATGATTAGTTAAATGGTCTCCTTAAGCTTTTCAATCGACACCTGTACGGCTCTATAACTGCATAGGAAAACTTCGGCTACGTCGACCTTAGGACACGTAATTCCACGTTTTGGAAAGAGAGCTTGGTTAAGCATAGATAGATATTCAAATATCCCTTTCTGTTAGAGCCATGTTGGCTGCAACCCAGGTTTGTGTAGATAATGCAAATTCACGATGGAGCATGACTCTGAATAACACTCAGGAAAGAAAAATGAGCATCCCGTAGAAGTTAAAGCTTGTCTGTCAATGCAGAATCGACCAAGCCTATATTTTCTTCATCATAAGGGTCATGCTCTGATCCGTAAAACAGTTCTCGTTGACGTGCTGGGTCTTGGGTCGAGTCTTGCCCTCAGGAAACTTGAACTCAAACTCGAAGAGAAGACGAACCATAATAAGCTTAATCTCCGCAACGGCAAACTGCCTGCCTGCACATGCCTGGTTGCCGTAGCCGAACGCCAGGTTGTTGGGGTAAGCTCAGCTGGAGTTTCCACTCTATTGGAGCTACGAATCCTGCATTCGTGGAAAAGAGAGCGTTTAGATGTTGTCACGTAGGAGAAAGCCTCCGTTCTGCAGCTTCTGGAAAACCCCCTCGGGATCGTACTTGGCTGCAGTCTCTTGCATCCGCTTGATATTATCGGCCCCATAGCTGCCCAGTACAGTTTGAGAGGCGGTGGCAAAGCTCATACACTTAAAGTCAAGTAGAGCTCTTTTTTCTTTGGCCAATAACTGCGCCCTTTCGGCAATCGTGTCTACTGCCTTTTGCGCAGCGGCGTCATCGCTAGCCTCTTGGGGCCACTCACAGGTAAACACCCACCCTATTGAGATGGTATTACGTTAGCTCTTTCATCTTTTGAAAGTCCTGCCCGACTCGAGATGATGGGTGTTAAATGTACTTACAGCACTGTGGAATGCTCTCGTGTCCCATGATATTCTCTCCTCGATCCTTTCCAGCCTGTACGCCAGCCTTGCCCATCGGCTGGATTGTATAATGTAGGACATAGTCGGTCGGAAGGCTCTTGCAGACCTCGGTCCAGGATTTGTAGACATCATCGTAGAGTTCCTGCGATACCTTAGTAGTAATCGTGCAAATGGCGCGCCTATTACGTGTGTTAGTGACTAACCGATCTTCGTTTTATTTCCGTTGTGCGTACTTCTTAGACTCCTGTTTATGGCCCATGGCTTAGGCTAGTGATAAGAGTGTGCCATTTGTAGAAGGGATAACTGTTGTCACTAAGCTTTTGAGGTTATGGAAAGGCTTGAAGACCGAAGGTCGCTCGGAGGGGGTGTCGCCATAAAGCAAACCCACAGCGACAAAGCCGTTATTGGAGTTAGTGAATAAACCGCCTTTGGGATCGTTCTCCATAGCATTCTGAATAGCCATAGTCGCCTTATTGATTTCGACATAATCCTCTGGGTTGTAGAGATTGATTGTGTATTGAACGTTGATTAGAGGGTGGGTGTCGAGGTCAAACCGCGTTACAATGCCTGTTTCACGCGTTAGAGAAACCAAGGTCTGTACTATCTCGCAAATGAAGTAAAGCGATTAAAAAACTAGACCACGTACCAAAGTTGGAGCCACCCCCCTTTAGAGCGCGGTAGAGATCAGCATTTTCTTTCGCGTTAGCGTTGACCAGTCTGCCGTCGGCCAAGAGCACCTAGAGATATCCGCTATGAGTGCGGGCTAGGAAAGTTGCCCATTCGAACGCAGGCGACTCACCTCGAAATTCCTAACGCCGTCGGCCCCCAGTCCATACAAATTAGGCAAAGCCCCCATGCCACCTTTGTTGACCTATTAGCTTCCAAACCCCAGTGACACCCTTTTTTTAGAATCATGGTAGATACCTCCAAGGAGGAAGCCTCCTAGGCCGACCTGCTGGTCTCGACCGCCGATTGCCGACAGTTTCTGCTTCTCTAACCAGGCGTACACCTCGCCCCAGGTGCTCCCAGATCCAATTCGAGCGACTCCATCTGAGCCCAGCTCCTTCGACTGAAGCTGACGGATGTCTAAAACGACGGCCGTCTTGTCCGCACTACTGAAGCCCACGTTGGGGTTGTGGCCAGTGGTTCGGATGGTGAACTTAACTCCCGTCTTCTTGACAATCGCAAGCGTTTCAGTAAGCTCTTGAACGTTGCTCAGGTACATATATCCGGCAGCTGGGGTCCAGCATGTCTGAGACCAGGGGGTTGCCACCGCTGCCTGGTACTCCGACTCAATGTCCGGAGTTACCACCTTGTTAGGGAAGATAGTCCTCAATTGATCCAATGCCGCCGCGGTGCCGGTAGCCATAGTCAGAAGTCGATTAGATCTAAGCTCAGAAAGTGAATTGCGTGGGTTGATGAGCCGTCAAGGATAACAGCTTGGTTTTTTGGTTGGTGTTTTTGGTACTGCGCTCAGCTTCAGTCAAATTCCGTTGATTGAAGAGGAATCTCCTCTCCTTTGTCCTTTTCACCAAGCCTTCTGACCCATCCATCCTAAGATCCCTGTTTTTGGAAACCAGGCAGCTTGCATCACTGCGGTAGCTGGCCCGTTACATTCGTTAAAAAGATTGGCCTCAACAGGATGGGTCATGCATATACTGCAGGGTAGGCATATTACTTCGGGCTGTAATACTTGTGGCCCTATACTTTGGGGGGCCGTAATACGTAATCCTCGGGGCCTACATGCAGTAGAGTCGATCTATACCCGATAGGAAGGCTTTCGACAAGGTTCTTCCCGTCCTACTAAAATAGTGCCAACCAAACATCAAGCGTTGTCCAGTGGTTGGGGAACCTCTCCGCGCCCGCGCAGCGACCCTTTGAAAACTTGGATGAGGCAATGTGAAAAGCTTGTAAATTGTTTGAGAGGTACCTGAGGCTTTTCAAGATGGAATACTGAACATTGCGATGTTTGGAGTGCTGTGACGAGATCGTTGACGTGGCGCGTGAAAAGGGGCTTACCCCAGCACTGTCCACTCCTACTAGTGCAAAGTACATGCAGTAGCCGGGTGACGGCCAGGCGGGGACAGGAAAGTACTCTCTATCTTGGAAATAATGATGGGCGTATCCACTAGTAAATCTAACTGGTAGTCAGATGCAGATGTGACAATGATGAAATCGATGGTATTCAGTCTATCTATGCTGTGTAGTGTTTAAAGGGCAGAGAAGCGAGAAGATCCTCCATAGTGAGAATTGTCTCTAGCCACAATTCCATACCGGTAGATCAAGTGATCAGGATGCGGCAGATGGACCATCCAGTAAATTGCTTGTAGGTAAGTTACCCTGACACTATACAATACAATAACGCGTAACCAGTCGGCACGAAATGTAACTACATCTAAGTAATCTCACGGGCACTAGTGTTAATCTCATTTGTCTAGGCGTATCACAACGATACGGCCTCCCCTCTGCAGCCATTGGCTTCGTAAGCTTCGCGACGGTATTGTATCAATGCTTTGTCCTGGCTAGTTATGGTCCGCTTGGGGAAGTCGACCGATTCCGTATGCCACAGAAAAAAAGTAGTTTACGAATAAGATTAACTGAATGGGACATGTTTTTCAAGCGGGACAGCCGAGGCTGACCTGGAACTTGATGGCGCATTTTCCAAGATTTAGTTGGCCAACCCGAGTCATTCCTGGGCCCATCGGTTGGTTGATAGACAAGCTCGATAGTACTAAACGCTGAATTTTCCTTCGTATATGTGAGTGATTTCCATTAGTAAAAGGCTTTCTTCTGTTTTTGATTCAATTGACCACTCACTGCAACCTTGATACATCAGAGAGCGCCATAATGGAAGACAAAGCGAGAAACATAGTCGCCCGTCTAGCAGCATCGCTGGATACTCCCTATCATGGATCCAGCTCTATGACTCCCACGGTCTACGATACGGCCTGGGTGTCTATGGTCTCCAAAAAGGAGACATGTGATGTGATGACAACCTCACATTGGCTCTTTCCGGAGTGTTTCCAGGCTGTGCTGGACAACCAGTTTCCAGATGGGGGATTTTGCGTCAACGGTGCACAGGTCGACGGCATTCTGAGTACAATGGCAGCGGTTCTAACGATCTGCAAACACCAGAAGAGTCATCCTATCCTGGGTTGCCCGCAAGCTTTTTCTGATTTGCAGGAAAGAATCGACAAGGCACATGCGTACTTGGACCAAGCCTTGAAATTGTGGGACGTGAAGTCGACAGTGCAAGTGGACTTTGAGATCCTTGTCCCTAGCCTGCTGCGGTTGCTCGAGGAAGAAGGGCTGAGTTTCAATTTTCCTGGGCGCAAAACCCTAATGGCTCTTAATCGGCGCAAAATGGACAAGATCAAGTCAGCCATGTTTTACACACGCCACAAAACCACGCTGTTGCATTCTCTAGAAGGCTTTATTGGCAGCGTAGACTTTGGCAAAATGCCGCCCAACCTCAGCCATGGGTCAATGATGGGTTCGCCTTCGTCAACCGCCGCATATCTGATCAACAACCCCGACTGGGATGAGGAAGCAGAAAGGTATTTGCGCTTTGTCGTGGCTACCAGCAAGGGAAGCGTTCCTTCTGCCTTCCCAATTAGCGTATTTGAGCTTTCATGGGTAAGCCTTTGACTGCCTTCCAAACTCATGATTTGCAAATGATGACTGTTAACAATTCCTGTCACTCAGGTTCTCTCGACCCTGCTGAGTTCGGGTTTCACAGCCGATGCTCTTGGAACAGAGAATGTTTCAAACATGGCAGATTACCTTGAAGCTCGATTGGAGGAAAATAACGGGATCACTGGCTTTGGTAGGGGTTTTCGTTCATTGCGTTTAAATTCCACGTGGTCACTGATGAATTTTGGAAACGTAGCCCCTGGAATGCTTGCTGATGCGGATGACACCGCTAAAAGCATTTACTTTCTCAGTCTTCTTGGCCGTCCTACCAATTGTGACGCCATGTTGAAGGTGTTTGAGGAACCTAACCATTTCAAAACGTATAAGCTGGAGACAAAGGAGTCTTTTAGTGCCAATTGTAATGTGCTTACCGCGCTTCTTGGATCAAAGGACTCATTCCAACATGTCCCGCAGATCTGCAAAGCGCTTACATTTCTCTGCAGCGCGTGGGATAATGGTAAATGGGGTGACAAATCGGTATGTACATTCATCCGTGCTGATGTGATTAGCTATGACGAGCTAGCGCAAATACTAAGTAAACTACAGAATATTGAGCCCGAATATACCATGATGCTTTTTGCAAATGCTCTTGCAAGTGCCATCGAGCATTGGAATGACGGAGCATTGGAAGAACTTGGTCCCAAGCTTCTTGCATCATGGTCCTCTGATTACTCTGCAGATCCTCATCCGTACTCTGAGCTCACAGTCTGATTCTGGCGCGTGGAAAGAATCTGCAGAGATTACGGCCTATGGTATACTAACTCTGAAAGCATTGGTCGGCTTGCCTTGGGTGAGATTGGCAATGGGTTCAAAGGTTGATGAGAGCATTGACCTAGGTTCCAAGTACTTGGACGCCAATAACGACAGCTGGACTACCCCTGCCGTGATTTGGGTCGAGAAGGTAAACTATGGCTCCGCTATTCTCTCGGAGACTTATTGTTTAGCCGCGCTCAAGGCAAAACCCTCCACGCCGAACTGGACCTCCAAGGTCCTGGATCTATGCGAGGCTCCCTTGGAGAGGCTCGACCGCTTTTGCTCGTTCTTTGCACACCTGCCCATTTTCGAAGAAGAGCCTATGTGGAGGCTCCGGGCTTCAATCATCGAAGGTTATTTGCTAGCACCCGCTTTGCGGCGGGCCGCACTCGAGCTTGACATTTTCCCTTGGCAGGAGGGCAAGTATCTCGAGTACATCCCTTTTACGTGGACAACGTGCAATAACGTGGGAGGCTCTGCCCTCTCAACTCAAACTATAATTGAAATGATGGTCATTTCTCTGCTTAACTTCCAGGTTGACAAATGGTTCGAGAAGAGTACAGAGGATACGCGCCTCCAGGGCGATTTCGAGGCCCTCGAGACCGTCATCAGACAGCTATTTACCGAGGGCACGAGGGAGCGCAGAAGACCAATGCAGCCAAGTGGTCATCATAAGCGTCGCCAGCTATCAAATGTCAGTTCCAGTCTAGAGACTAACGGCAATGGTGCTTTCCATACCGAGACGAATGGTAATGGCACTTTTGATTCACCGACAGACGGCGACGAAAAGGTAGCTCTTCTCTATGAAGCGAAGAAAACTCTCTCCAATTTCATCAAATGCGTACTTCAGAAAGTATCAGCTACTTCGCCGCCAGATTATCTAACGCGGAGAGTACTGCATGAACTATGCACCTTTCTCCTAGCACATGTCACGCAAGGTGAAGATAACACGCGGCGAGCTAAGCTCGATAAGGAGCAGCAAAATTCGCATGCATACGCCCCGACAAGAACATACTACGACTGGGTGCGAACCAGCTCGGCAGATCACACTAGCTGTCCGTACTCGTTTGAGGTTTTCCGTTGTCTGGTGTCGTATTCGGCCTGCAACGGCGCTGATTGCTTCTCTGGGACCCGCGCCCAGTATCTAGCCCAGGATGTCTGCCGCCACTTGGCCACCATGTGCCGGCAGTACAATGATTATGGATCAATTGTCCGCGACCGGGAAGAGAATAATCTCAATAGCATCGACTTCCCTGAGTTTTACCCTGCAGAAACAGAAGAAGAAATAGATGAAAGCCGCAGTTTGTCAGGCGAGAACGCTAAACAAAAACTAATGGAAATCGCCAACTACGAGCGCGAGTGCCTAGAGCTTGCTGTCAAAAGGCTGCACTCTGAGGTGACCGAGTCCGTGTGGAAAGCCTGGAAAGTCTTTATTGACGTGACTGATCTTTATGGGCAAATATATGTGGAGAAAGACATCAATTATGAGGCCCACGATTAGCTGTATATTGACCCGAGAAGAAAGTGCTCTCTTATCAAACACCAGCGAGTGGTTACGGGCAGGTCTTGAAGGTCTTAGAACAGACAATAAATGAATAAGTGATGTAAGTACGCAGTTTCGGCGTCACAAATGACGGGGTTTGATTTGACACGGGGTATTTTAGATCCGAATCTCTCTCTTCTAGGAAGGTCGCAAGACCAAAAGGCAGCTTTTGCTGGACGGAGAAACAATGCAGGCCGGAAGGATCTCTGTTCATCTATAGCGTGGAGGCAAAGAGGAAGGAAGGGAGAGACAGCTATCTACATAGAAACATGCTCTGGTGGAAATATCCGGGGCACAGGCCCGAGTCCCCAGGCAGCCTGGCGGGTTTCAGCCTGGCAAACAAGCCAACATGACTGTGGCCTAGAATGCAGACGATGGCATGTTCTTGATCAGATGCTCAAATCAAAGTCGCATTTTCCGCCAAGAATTTATCCACAGATGTTAAAGAGAGATATTTGACCTTTCCGGCGGCATCTCCCCCTGGCACATGGTTTGCCCATCGATGTGCTGCTGGAACGGGACTTCCCTGCTTGATCATTGCTTCTATCTCCTCGTCTGACAGATAATGCACCTTCACATCGGTTCCAAGTGCCTGTGACAGCTTTGCGCCTAATTGCTCAACAGTGAGCGCCTCGGCAGCAAAGTCTATCTCTTTGCGAGAGTAGCTCTCTGTGTCCGACACCGCCGCTGCGACCAAAATGCCTACATCTGCCGCATCGACCCAGGGGAGCTTCGTTTCCGGCCTCCACGCCACACGCAAGACCCGGTCCTTGACGAATCCAGGAAACGTAATGGCGCTCACAGGGGGCTTCAAATTCTGTAAAAAGTGGCCCAGGCGGACAATTGTCCAGTGCTGGAATCCAGCTTCGCGGACCTGGCTCTCAAGAACGTGCTTGTTCAGCCAATACTGTCGCATTGGATGTTCAGGCCCCCAACCTGGAAATGACTCGTGTTGGCCTGTTTTGATAGCTGTTGACACAATAAAATTGGACACGGTAGGCGAGGCACGCGCTGTCTCGATGACATCAGTGCTCCGTCTTAAATCCCCCGTCCAGTCTCCTGTCTGCACCTCTGTGTGAAACACTGTGTCTATGTCTTGCATGGCTAGGCGCAGAGCTCCATTATCACCCAGGTCACCGTTGACAAGCTTGGCTCCCAATTGCTCGAGCTGAGTTGCCGCGGATGTGGTAGGGTCGCGTACGTAGGCATATACTTGGTGCCCCGCAGCGAGGCAATGGCGCACAACGCCTTTGCCTTGGTTACCTGTGGCGCAGGTGACAAGAATTTTCTTGTGTGAAGACATTTGCTCCTATACCAACCTCAAAGAACGATTTTCCCAGTTGTTAAGTTGCAATAAGGTGTGAGGAAGCAAAGCACCAACAGGTCAAGGTTACTTGTTCTCGGGAGCGAGCACTAGACTACAGGAAGGGCAATGCCCTAAGCCCCTCTCGTTCACACCTTCCCAATGGGTTCACTAGACAGAGCAAATCAAGATACAAATATGATAAATTGATGCGGTTTCAATACAACTTGAATACACATGAGCTACTTTTTTCAACCGCCGCTTCGTTGTCCTTTGTCTTCCGAACCCACGTGCCTGCGAGGTATTTATGTATAGGCCATTTACCCCGCTCATCTATGCGGTCATGCATACGATCAGTGCGCAGCGGTAAGGCAGTATATACCTTAAAGATCGGGCATACAAGCGCAGTGTAACATCGCAGTACAGTTGTCCTCACACTCATCCACCTTACTAAGAAGAAGCGCGAGCAAGGCAAAAGCTAGATAATCATGAACGACAAGATGATTGAACCGTCTACCATTGCGAAGTTCCTAGGGATGCCAATGTCTATGGAGAATGAACCAGTCAACTTAAACTGAATATAAGAGAGAGGTTTGATTAACTTGACGCTGTTAGATATAGTGCCATGGAGAGGCAAGTTTTCCTCTGATCTTTTTATCTTCTTTGTGAGAATGGTTGGCACGTTCAATAATCCCTTTAACAGCAGTCTGCGCCATCTCCACAATTTGCGACTCTTTGTCTTTCCCACCAACCACCAAAGTTCCCGCTTTCACCAGAATCTCACCACCTACAACTGTCATATCAACATCACGGCCCGTGCATCCGTGAACGACTGTCGTAACTGGACTCACTGCTTGCTCCAAAGTGTTACTGCTCCATGGTGCTGCTCCGAGCCCCCCTTGACCGTATGGGTCGATAACAACAAAATCGGCCTTCTTGCCTGCTTCAAGACTTCCAATGTCTTTATCGAGACCCAATGCCTTTGCCCCGTTGATAGTGGCCATTTCTAGGACAACTTCAGCGGGCACAAGACTAGCATCCCTGTGGACCCCCTTGTGCAGGATAGAAGCTAGGTGCATCTCCTGAAACATGTCATAATGGTTGGAACATGGAGCGCCATCAGTCCCCAGAGAGACCGTGGTATTATAGTTGTTTGCCAACATGGATGGGACGGGCGCCACACCCGAGGCCAATTTCAGGTTGGAGGTAGGATTGTGGGCCACAGATGTCTGTGTAGAGGAGAGCAGAGGTAGATCAATCTCCTCGTCTAGATTAACCATATGCGCCAAAACCAAGCGATGCGTGACCCTTTTGCATGTGTCGGAAGACGGGTTGGGCTGTGGACAGAGCTTGGTATCACGAACAAACTCCATTGGGCTGCAGTGATAGGTCTCGCGATAGATATCCAGATCTTTTGGAGATTCGGCACAATGCATGGTGATTGATATGCCATGATCCGAACATGTTGTTCCAAGTTCACTATAGGCAGACTTTGGCGCTCCACGAGGGGTTCCTGCGGCAGCCCACACGTGGATCCGATCATCAAAGTCGTGATGATGGTTCTTATGGGCAGCTAAAAGCGCTGGTACAGACATGTTAATCAAGTCTTGGTCTCGGGGGTCGGAAATAGAGAGTTGCCGATTAGTCTCTGTGAACTTGACTAGCTTTCCCTGTACAAGATCTTAGTAAAAGTCATGCCATAGAATCTTGTTTATCCTTACAAGACACCCTCGGATACCCATCTCACCCACAGCTGCGCAAACCCGATCAAATCCCGCACGATAGGTCAACATAGGATCAAGAAAACATGTAGTTCCCGTTTTGAGCATCTCCGCAATTGTCAAGCGGGCTGCATGATACCCGTCATTGCCATCGTAAACAGCCTCTAAGGGCCACACTGCGTCACAAAGCCAATTATTGAGAGGCAGATCCTCTGCCAGCCCTCTCAGCAGCGACTGGACCAGATGCGCATGGGTATTGACCAGTCCGGGAATGATGATTTTGCCACAACAGTTTATTTCCGTCGTATTGACTGGAAGAGGCTGGGCATATGGGCACTTTCCAATCGCTGTGATCCGACCGCCCTCAACACGAATGTATCCATCGCGAATAACCTGTCGCTTGGTATTGATTGTGAGAATTGTCGCACCGTAGAAGAGTTTACAGTGACTGGACGAAGGTGGTTCTGTGGAATCCATGACCGACAGATGCAACAGAGACAATAACTCAATTGATGAAGAGAGGAAAGTAAGCTATTTAATAAAAGCTATTTAGCGCCATAGTCTCTTTGCCCCAGATCTCGGCCGACGTGTTGTGGATCCCTTGTCTTATCTCTCCACAATCCTTGTACAGGACAGTTTATCGGACACACATGAAGATATGACTGTGCAAGCGATATGGCTATCATGGACAATCATAGACAATAATAATTATCAAAGACACGAATATGCTATATATTTGGGGTCATCGACGGTAGGTCAGCCAGCTGTTTCTTTGAAAGTGACAACCAATATCTAGATTTGCTGCATCAAAGTCGCTGATCTATCATTCCTCATGGATACTGATCGGAATCCGCCGGAGAAACAGCAAATGTCTCTCTCAAATTTTAATTCTTTTGATACTGGAGACAGAAGATCAGAGGTGATCGAGGTCGCGCCAGTCGCCGAATCCCGATGGCAATATCTCCGCCACCACTTCACCAGCCGGGAGGGCTGGATTGGAAACTATGTATGTGAAGATCTGTCTCACATCAAAACCAGTCTTTGCCACTAATGAGATGATCTACAGGATTATCGGTATCTGATCACTCCGAACATATGGCCACTCAACAAGCGATACAAGGATTTTGAAGCCCCATTCTATGGACTCAACGACGAAGTGCCAATTTTTCTAACAATTATCCTCGGCCTGCAACATGCACTGACTATGATCGGATCTATTGTTTCGCCACCTTTAGCTATTGCAAGCGGTGCCTTCTATCTCGACTCGGAACAATCGCAATACCTTGTCTCGGCGGCCTTCATAACCACCGGCATTGCCACGGCGCTGCAGGTGACCCGAGTACATTTGACGAAAACGCCATTCTACATTGGAACAGGGCTTCTGTCCGTTGTTGGGCCAACATTTGATGTGCTAGCCATTGCATTCAGCTACGCTGATATGCGCTACGCGAAGGGGACGTGCCCTACCTCGTCGGATGGGTCTAAACTTCCGTGCCCCGAAGCTTGGGGTGCAATGCTCGGCACAATGTTATGCACAGTTTGGATTCAGATCCTGATATCGTTTGTACCGCCTAAGGTACTGAATCGGATTTTTCCAAAGGTCGTCACGGGGACCCTTCTGTTGCTTGTTGGTGTCTACTTGATATCTAGCGGTATGGAAAACTGGGGAGGAAGCTCGAACTGCGATGGCGGGTCAGGGTATTATGCCCTCTGTCCCAGCACCTCAGCCCCTAGGCCATTACCTTGGTAAGTACGATCAACCATTATTCATTCATTCTTGCTGATCTTCTTGCCATCCATTTCTAGGGGCGATCCGAAGCTTATTGGCTTGGGATTCAGTGTGTTCGTCACCATCATTTTTGTAGAACTCTTCGGATCTCCCCTCATGCGATCTGCATCGGTCATATTTGGTCTTGCCATGGGATGTATCATCTCAGGAACGACAGGTTACTGGTCTCGCGACAACATCGACGCGGCGCCAGCAGTAACATTCCTTTGGGTTGAGACCTTCAAATTATCGGTGGATGGAGCGCTTGCGCTCCCGCTGCTGATTATGTTTATCTGTGAGGGTGTTAGTTGCATGCCAGACATTCTGGCTACTGCCGAAATATCTGGAGTTGACATTGAGGGAACCGAGTTTAACAGCCGGATTCAGGGTGGCATACTGTGTGACGGAATCGGGAGTCTGATCAGCGCTTTGGGAACTGGATTACCCATGGTGAGCCAGGCAGGAAACAATGGCGTGATCTCACTTACTGGGTGTGCGGTAAGAGTTCTTGATTACTGATGAAAATTCGTATCTCTGATTCTGTCTTAGAGCCGTCGAGCTGGATGGTGTGCAGCCGGTTTCCTAGTTCTCATGGGAATATTTGGCAAGTTTGGTGCAGTATTTGGCTCCATGCCACCCTCTGTACTCGGTGGCATGCAGGTGTTTCTGTACAGCACCATCGCCGTGGCCGGTGTCCGGGTGTTGAGCCTGGTGGAGTTTTCCAGACGCAACAGATTCATTCTGACTGCAGCCTTGGGCATTGGATTCGTAGACATTGTGTCTCCCAGCTGGTTCAGCCAGATTCTGAAATACAGCGGATCAAATGTGCGACTCGAGGGGTTCGAGCAGGGAATCAACCTTATTGTGGAGACACCATTTATTATTGCGGCGGTGATCGGTGTTTTTTTGAACGCAGTTCTTCCTGTGGATCGCACGAAGAAGAGCGAGAGTTCAGTTGAACTTCATGAGCCCACGCTTCCTTCGTGATATAAATACCACGCATCATAAATATTAATGAGTTGATGGAATTTGTGGGGCTACATGTACGTAGATGTGCACATTTCCGCCAAATGCAGGCCAATAGAATTAACAATCATCCTAACACTGTAACAAGTCGGAGAGTAATCATATAAATTCAATTTTCATCACAGTTAATCAAACTAGCTTCTTGTATTCCAACTCAATGTACTGACATAGAATCATGCAGCCGCGACAGCCTGGAGTTTCTCTTGTAGGGCGGCAAAGTTCCTCTTCATTGCATTCTCTGTAAACTGGGCGCCTGTAACCATAGGATACTTCTTGAGTGGCCCCTGAATCAGAGAGTCCTTGCATGGCTGGTTGAAGTAGGCGATGCTATATCGATCGCCAAAGTAGTCTTCCTGCTCACAGGGGGCCTTGACACGGTGGAAGGTCGACTTGAATCGGTCATCCGACCAAGACATGAGTAGATCACCGATATTGCACACGATCTCTTCAGTCTTAGCCTCTACCTTGGTCCATTCATCGCCAATGCCAAACTCGGTGACTACCTCGCGCCCGGGGCAGATTTCCAAGCCACTTTGTCCTTCCTTCTGGAAAAGCAGCGTCAGAAAATCCCAGTCGGCGTGTGCCCCAGCACGATGATACACCTTGCCGTCGGAGATTTCGGGCAGGGAGAAGTAGTGTAGAAGTCGCATAGTGGTTTGGGAGTTTGGCCGGGTGATCCCGTGGCATTCGATAAAAAAGTTGTCAGGAAAACCCAAACCACGCGCAAAGCATCGCATCAACCGCTCGGAGATCTCCTGCACACGGTGCATGAAGTTCAGTGAGGTAGCCTGGAAGCCCGGGAGATGGTCATCTTCTATCCATAACTTCTTCATGTTCTCGCCGAACTGCATCTGATAGGACTCCTTGCGGTCGGGCTGGCCGGTTGAGGGTCGGATCTGCGAGTTCTTTTCCCAGCCGACGTTGTTGGAATTCCATGGTACGGTTGCTTTGGTTTCATCGGGAAGATCGAAGAAGTTCTTGGATGTTGCGAACATGATGTCGATGTCCTCCTTTGAGAGCCCATGGTCGATAAGCGTGAAAAACCCCACGTTTTCGGCCGCATGAATCAGGGCTGCTGTGATTTCATCCATGCGATTCTCAAAGTCTCGCAAGGAGACCTGGGGGATCATGCGGTCGACATATCGAGTTTGGGAAGCCATTTGGGGTGATTATTATTTTTGAGTAATGTTTCATCAAGTGAGACTCCTGAAGCAACATGGAATATATAGGGAATACCCTGAAATCGTCTTCGGCCGAGGGCCTTTTCAAGTCGGTGTTGCATAATCGCTAGCTTAGACGTAGCAGGTGATAGCAGCTCGGCCGAGGATTTCGCGATAAGCGCCTCGCACCTTTCTCCCCTATTTTCCCTCACGGACGCCAACCATGAGCTCCGGAATCCACCGAAAACGTCTCGCCTGTGTCGAGTGTACGCGGCGAAAGGTCAAGTGCGACAAGACCCTGCCCTGTAGGAACTGCACGAGGAAAGGAACGCAATGTACCCGGCCGCGGGACCCAGAGCACTCGCGAGCCTCGAGCGTTGCACAGTTGACCGACTCCCTGGCCAGCCCGACTGCCAGCGCTTTGGGTCTCATCGATAACCTCCAATCTAGAATCAAGCAGCTCGAGAGTGATCTGAAAGAGGCAACCCACTCAGCGACCGAACACGGGTCAGCACACGATCCATTAGAAAGCCGCTCAGCCGCCCGCTCAGTGTCTGCGAATATTCCATCTCCAACACCAATTACATCGAGACAGCCTAAAAATCATTCCGTCGATCCCCCAGAGGAGGTAGAAGATGCTGCCACAATACTGGAATTTCTGGCGTGGGGTCGCCGCAAGGACCCCAATTATCAGGATGCAATTGCTCGTAGAGAGAGCAACATGTATCGTTCCCCGGGTGATGTCACGGCTGACGATGATTGGGAAGATATGTCTCAATTGCCGAACGTGTCTGGTGTGGCCATGTGCCAACTTCTACTTCCCAGCCAGCAGCAGGTCCGCCTCTTGGTCAGATACCATTGCGAGTGTTTGCTTTGGTACCATGGTTCTTTCCATACAGGTACCTTCCTACAGGAATTAGACGATTTTTATAGTAACCATAATGGCCGCATCGAGAGCTCTGGTGTCGACCTGCAATGGACTGCGCTTCTCTTCTCGGTTTTGACCGGATCAATGACATGCGCACCACGATCGGTTGCGCAATCATGGGGTTTTCGCAGTCAAGAACAAGACACATTGTCCCGGCGTTGGCTTCGTGCCATGACAACATGCTTACACCAGGCTGATTTTATGGCCTGCCACTCGCTATACTCGGTGGAAGCGATTGCCACTCTCACCATGTCCGCGCACATGCTGGGATATTCAAATGGGTTATCGGTATTGCTTGCGTCTGCGGTTCGGATTGCCCAGGGGCTTGATTTGCATCATCTTGGAGACGAAAATGACGAGCGACCGGATGGATTGATTAATCGGGAAATCGGCCGGCGCGTTTGGTGCCAGCTATGCATTCAAGATTGGTTTTCAATACCATTTACTGAGAGTTATCTGATCCATCGCCTTTGTTTCAACACGGAAAAACCACGCAACTGCAATGATGATATGCTTCCCTTATCGGAAGACCAGCCTACCGTTACCAACTACTCTCGTCTGTTCTACGACATTGCTGCTTTGATGCCAGACCTGCACGATGACTTGACCTCTTCCAATACCATGTACACCAGGTACGAAGAAGTTCTTAAACATGATCGTCGGCTGCGCAACCTGGCTACGCAACATCTGCCGGATTATTTGCAAAACGCTCCAGTAGATCCGGCATGGCCTTGCTATGTTCCATGGGCACGACGTAGCCTGGCCATCAGTTCTGCGCATAAGATTATCATGATTCACCGGAAGTTTTTGAGTTTGAGCTTTGTGAACCCCATGTTCGAATTCACTCGGAAGACCTGTGTGGCAGCCTCGAGAACCATCATCAAGGAGCAAAAGGACGCAACCCGGGATGGCGGACCCGTTCTGTGGATTCATCAGGCTTTTAGCGTCGCGGCGAGTGTAAGTGCCCATATCTGTATCGACCAAATGCTTGAGCTGACTAGATCAGATCATTCTCTGCTTGGATATGTTTCACCACTCAGTAACGGAACGCGAGGTTTCAGAGCACCGACAATTAATAGAAGACGGAATTGAGTTACTGTCTCGGTATGAATCAGATATGATTGCAAAGCGTGGTGTATCTCTCTTGAAAGCAATGCTTGCTAGTGAGCGAAACACAGTAAATCCGCAAAACAGACTCGTCGACCCGTCCGAAGGTCAACGCATGCTCTACAAGGGTCTCGTGAACACAAGTTCAAATGAGCCGAGCATCCCTGCCATTATCAGAGCTTTTTACCAGGGGGATCAAGAGCTATCTACACGGGAGGAGAGGCAAGACCGATGGTCGGAGCTGATGTCGAGCGAGACCGAGATGCTGGCACCTCTAGGGGTTGAATGCCCCGAGGGACTTGATGATATCCTAAACTTGGCATCGAACTTCATGGCGTAAGACAATTTATAAGTGCCCATCAATTATTCGCAATGTCTTATGATCTGGTTTTAATGTAAACTCGTTACATCGCCTCCCCCTTGCCTGACTTATTCCTTTACGTAGGAGTGAGCGCTCAGCGAGCGGCTCACGCGTGATTTCAAAGCCGATCGCTACTTGGGGTGGCAGGTTTGCCGTTACTAATATTACATATGAAGGGCTTGCTTCTTCGAAGGAATCTGTCTCAAGTAGTTGTCTTATATTTCGAAATGAAATCGGTCTAGTCAGAAAAAGAATAACAGTATAATACGCCCCATATATCCAATTCACGCCATAGCCATCATACGTAAAACGATCTATACTTCCCTAGCCAGGGGAATCTCCCCAGGCTTCTCCTCCACCCGATTCCTAGCATTAGACGCAGTCCCAAGCGCAAAGCTCCCATCATCGCAGACCGGCCACTCATTCGGCCTTAGCCAATACAGATCATGCGCCGGCTCGCCCTTCATCATACCTCCTAAATCGAACGGATCCACAAACGTCGCCCAAGTAGACCTTCGGTCAACCCAACCCGGCCCAAGACGCTCAGTGCGCCCGTCCAGATCAAGGTATCGGTTCTTTTCATTGGGCAGAGACCGACCGGGATGAAGGACATTGAGCCACCAGGTGAAGACGAGCATGGGCCCGAGCTCGAAGGCATAGAGGAACCACTCGTGGCTAAGAATAGGCCCGCAGTTCTCGCGGCATGCGAGGTGGGAGAACATCTCGAACGCCTCGACGGCGCGAAAGATGCATCGCAGTAGCACGAGCGTTGAGGTACCGTACAGGGTGATGCAGAGCTTGCGCACGTTGCGAGGAACTTTCCCTGCGCGAGCACAGCGGCGGTGCACTGTCGCAACGATTGCAATTACGACTGTTTCGACTGCACCCTGCAGGATCAGGCCGACGGCAATGAGCGTTCCGCCAGCTTTATACTCCGAGAGGTTGGACCCGGCGGAGGCATTTTTGGCGGCTCCGGCGACTGTCATGCTCTCAACGGCAGCGCCAATGTAGACGAAAGTGATGAGCACACGGTTCGGGTTGAGAACTGCGTGCACGGGCAAGTAGTTCATCAGCCGACCGACGATGTTGTAGGCGGAGGCTGAGTAGATTGGTGGCCCAACGTAGATGAGGACGGTCTGCACAATATACAGATTGACGTTGGCAGGGTGATAGCTGGATATGCAGCGGACGATCCATCCTGTCATGAAGAGAACTCCTCCCCAACAGATCCAGAACGTGATACGCCAGAATTTGTAGCGGATATTTTGCCAGATGTGTAGCGCCCAAGATATGCCAACGAGGGCAGCAAACACCGCGGGTAAGATGTGGCTGGGTTGGTAGATATAGAGACTTGGTGCCTCGTTTTGTGTAGTGTTTGTAGTCATGCTGGTTCGCTCAGTTGCGAGAAGTGGACTTGAAGACGAGAGTGAAGATGCGAATGAAGGGAAGGATATCCACATCCCTTTTATATCTACCGATCTTCAGCTCTTCATCGATGAGGCATATCCTGCGCAAAAAGCATGGCGCTAGATGGATCCAGAAAAGGTTAGACGGACCCTATTTCGCCCTGTGAATGAGGCGAAGCCGGAAATTGTAGTCCCCCCCGATCGGACCAATCACATCTTTCGTTCCAAGCCTTGCGGCGGCAGGTAGCGCCAAAACGGGTTAGACTGCAGCCCGCATGGCGATGACGGCGACGGCTGAGATCTGCTCTTTGCGGCCCCTTCTCTCACTTCAGACCCTATGCAATAGTGTCAAAGAGCCAGTTCGTTTTAGCACTGCCACTGGCATTGATTGAAATTGCCACAATCTCTCAAGCGAGGGTCTTGCCGAGCCCCTCCCTGGCTGACACTGAATCGGCAGTAGATATCCCCCGCCCCCACATACCAAATGCCCGGTGTACCCTCGGGGCGGGCATGCGATGGGTGTCGCAAGACAAAGAAAAAGGTAAGCCTTGAATTAGCTGCATTTGATGGAGCCCAGCATTTACGACGTGATGAAAGTGCGACGAGAAACAACCCGCGTGTTCGCGATGTATTCGCCTGGGGATGCCCTGTGTGGGGTCAGGCCAAAGAAGATACAAATTCAAGGAAGGAAATCGATTTTCGAAATCCCCGAACAGCGATGACGGGATTGTGGAGCGCAAGACGTTGGCAATGAACCAGGTGCAATTTTTCGCTGCTTCCCCTTCGCCAACGCCCAGCAACGAACTGGCCCAATTGTCCAATGCCTTCGTACAGACCATTAAAAGAACCGCCGATCTAAGGTATAATCTCTGGTGGGCATTTGGCCTATTCCTCGAAGATATCCCGCGACGTCTCGGTTCCAATGAAGCGTTAGACCACTCCGTCGATGCATTGACCAGCGCACACGCAAGTTTTTGTATCGACCGCGTCCCCTCAGTGGACGCGCTGGCGAGATATTCCCGCGCTTTGAGGTCGCTTCGTTCTTGTCTTGACGATCCTGCCACGGCGCAATCATCTAGCACGCTTGGCGCGGTCATGGTCTTGTTATCCTGTCAGGGCTTCATCGGCGGCGGAGTCGGAAGTTCCTTTACCGGTCATGCCGAAGGCGCCACGCGCATTCTCCAAGCCCGAAAACAATTTCTTCCTCGTGATGAATTTGAGAACAAGGTGTTTTTGTCTTTGCGTGGTACTGTGGTTCGTTCTTCTGCCTTCAAAGGTTTTAATTTGTGCTGATGGTGTTGTTCAAGCTATTCGAGGGCTTATTTAACCGGAATATTTCCCTGAGCCCCCAAGAATGGGATGATTTGGTTGCCAATAAATTAGACGGAGAAACTCCCGAGGCCCAGACTCTTCAATATCTTTCACGGGCACCAAGCATATTGCGACGAGGGAAAGAGGCATTACGCTTAGGCCACGACATCACAGGAATTCGAAACGAGACACGATCGATCTATGAGGCATGCAAAACCATCCTGGACGAATTAAAAGCTCGAGACACAGCAGGTACACTTCCCGGTGTTGGACCAACATCACCGGCTATGACCACAATACTACACGCCCACGTCCAACGCACCTACGGCATAGGTCTTGCCATCACCATCTTCTTTAACGGCATGATAAGCGCATTAGATCCAAACGACAACCTCCTTGCATCTGAAACGATATACTTGGCCCATGAAGTTGTCTCTCTGGCCTACCGTTCTGAAATTTATCGGCCGATAGGCGCTGGCTATCTTGTTATTGTGCTTCATATTGCGTTGGCGCGGACCACCGATCCGCCAACGCGGGAATTACTTGAATATGCTATAGAGGAGTTTCAGAAGGACAAGATCTTTGGAACTGACAAACTTGGTACGCGCGATGAGCTGGAAAACACTGCTCGACTCATGCGGTTTGGTATGACTCCTCTAGCAGATACTATAGCAGATACGATAGACATTTGATTGTGCTATTCATGCATCGGTCTTAATAAACTCGTCACATAATCTGGTTTAGAACGGAATAACAGCTGGCAATTAGTCAAATTCCAGGTAATTTACAGAACCATACTCTACGTAGAGCGGTATAATCATATTTAACCGTGTTGGTCAACTATATACTAGAGCGGGAATTTTTGCATAGGGGCGCGCCAGGTCCAAGCTAGTAGACCGACGGGAGAACTAGGGGAATTCGGCTGCCACTGAATCGAATACTACGACCAGATGGAATAATGAAGCAATCGAACGTCTGATTATAATCGAATAATGAGTGTGTTATACGTGGTAGAAGATCTAGACTACAGGAATTCTCCCCTCGATCATCGCGGTGCCTTATCTGTAAGGCCTATATTATCATATAGGTACTAGGCGTTAGCCTAGCTATATCCCTCCCTAGCTAGTCACGAGTCGAATCTAGCTTAGAAGACTGTTATTCCCTTCCTAAACGTATAATACATTTTGCGCACATTCCTAAGCGGCCCTCAACTCTTGATTAGCTATTCTAGAGAATTTGACTAGTACTAAAGAAACAACATTTGCCGAGGCCATGATGACATATTAATATCATGAAGCCGCTACTACGGGTTTTGATTCTTCCTAACTAGACTTCTACACTCTCCCTAATTATGGATACGTCTATATATACGGATGCCGAGATTCGACTAACTACTGAACGAAATCGAAAATATCTACATGATTTCTAGACAACGCCCTGGCTGAAGAAAGCGTCATCATCATGATCTGGAAACATTCGCCCCGTAAGAAAGTACTGAAACCATTATTTACATACAACGAAAGGCTAAGTCCTTACTCGGGGGTGTAAATTCGCATGGATTGCCTGAAAAGACTATAATAGAATCCTGAGCACAGGCGGCTTGGCTTGGCAAGGCACGAACTGATTGTTATATTTCTTGGCATTGTTCCTTGTGGGGGCACTCGCCATCGGGCGTTGTTCTTTTGCGCTTGAGCTCAACCAGTCTAGGGCTAGATGGGTATGAGTTGGAGCATATGACCATCTCTGTAAGAAGCGCAGGATTACAGTAAAGGTTCGAAAGCTAAGTCTGTCCTACTTTACTCCGTACAGACGCTGTCAATCTTGAACTAGATCCTAACATTTCGCTAAACAGGTGGGCGGCGAACAAAAGGGGTCCGACTTGGCGGTACTCTTGGTGGAGTTCTTGGCGAAACGAAGTCGAGATATCTTTATACAGTGCCGAGCAAAAGGATAAATCACCGCTCGTAGACCCACCTATCACTATACTCTAGGATAGGCTTTGTTTTGAAAACTAATTACTAGTATTATTTGATTATCATAGACTACACCCAATTCGCATGATTAAATATTAGGGAACATGCAATTATCAAGCTCACAATGACGATGCCGCATCGCGTGCAAGTAGCGATTGAAGCAGACGAATGATACACTAAATACGTACATAAATGTGTCGGCAATCCAGTTTCTTTTGAACTGTCATTTATTTTTATTATGCGCTAGCGTGCCAAGCCTGCTAACGGTGATTCAATCTTCTGTCCTCCCGCTGTACGTCGAGTCAAATAGGCTTATTTTCTTGGCTAAAAGGCACGGACTTGGCGAGAGGGCTAAATTTCATAAACGGGGCCATATTATTTATTACCTGATCCTGCATCGGAGGAAGGGGTTGAGCAAATTTCTACATCTGTTTCTTTTTATAGATTGCTATAGATGCTACGAGAAACAAGTATAAAGTAAATGGGGGTCTGCGGTCGCTTTTGGTTTCCCGGCCATATCGTTATTCCTGGATCTACTTGCAAGTTCAGTACGTCAATATGCTTCCTCGAGCTGTGTCTTCGATACTTCTCACGATATGTCTTGTCATTTTCGCCCTTGATCAGCATTGTGCTGCCTCTGCCCTCAAGCGTTCGAATCTCCGTATTCATGATGGCGGCGCGACACCTACACCTTCCTCCACGTTCATCCCAACCCGGACTCGGCAATCGAGTCGAACAAAATTGAAAACCATACTTCCGACTTTACAATTGAATGAGGAGAAAGCAAACATCAAAAAGAAGCCTAAGAGCGCCTGTCGAACTCGCAAACATGGTGACGGCACTGCGACTATCCTTACTACGAGTCCGCCTATAACGAATGCTGCAGGAGTCCAAACGGCACCACCCCCGCAAGGCGCATCGACGATCACCTGCGCAACACAAGGACCAATACAAGCGATGGGTCTCAGCGCAGCAATTTGTCTTTGCCCTAATGACGGCTCAACTCTATCTCTCCCTGTCCTCACCGTCCCCTTGTCCGGGAGCTACGGCCCGGAGGCCAGTTGTGCATATACAGCTATTCCAACGTCGGCTACGGATCTGAATCCAATCACTTCCATATCGTCTAGCACCTTCACCTCGGACGATTGCTTCGCTTGCACGGTATATGGAATGTCAGAAGATGTTCCGACTTGCACAAGTATGCCTGCATGCACGCCAGTGCCTACAATTAAAGTCACCTGGTCGAATAAGACTTTACCTTTTGGTGATTTCATCGACGCGGGTACAGAATATGAGCCAACAAAACAGAAGAGAGATGCCTCGAGTTCAGTAACGGATATAAGTGATGTCACTAAACGGTTGTTTGATGGGTTAGTGGCAGATGGAGGGGCATGTGCGGCGACGTCCGGAAATTGTGACAGCACAAAATCTTTAGTGTTCGATAACGTGGCCACTACTAGTGGAGAGGGAGTAGACTTCTACAAGGTAACTGTTGTTGTTGATGATAGTTCCTTTGTGGATCAAGGAAAACTATACGAAATGCTAGTCTCAGGGCTCACTATGTGGGCACTGGTGGCTTCGAGGAATTGTCAGACAATCAGTTACAAGGCCGATGCGGACGACACAGAGTCTGGGTGTGGCCAAGGGCCCGTTCAGAAACGCTCAACACTTCAACTATTTTCAGCGCTTGAACTACAAGGACTGGAAAAGCGAAGTCCGATCAGCCCTGGTTCAGACGGCAACATACAGAGTGGGCACATGCAATGCACCTACGAAGCCCAAATCTGCTCAGCACCAAATTCTTTCCGTAAGTCGCTCGTTTCAATCTTATCGATGTCTTCACTTCTAAGGAGAAAGTAGACGTCGTTAGTGGCCCGCATGACGACCCGTATCAAAACTGGATAGACGTCCAAATCACGTCAGAGCTAGAAGGTCAGACAGGTATGACATGTAAGGAGCTCTTAAGCGTGACCGAGATGGCGATTGTTGGCTTGGGATTGTTCAATCCAACACTCGCAGCTGAAGCTCAAGTCAGTTCAGCGAGATTCATCGCCATGTGTACGCTCGCTCAAGCTGCATTGAAGGGATCTACAGACGCAGGGGATTATATACCTTCACTACAGAGTTTGACAGCCTGGGCGGTTTGACATTGTGGGCCTAGAAGGGGAAATTATTGATTCGTGTGGTAGAGGTGCGCTTGTAACGAGAATACGATTGTTTCATAAAATTCCTGTGAAAGGACATAAAGAATGTAATTACAAAGTCATTCAAGACAACTCTTAACAGAATAAAGTCGAATTTCTGAATGACCAAGCCATAGACATTGATGCTCATATAATCAACCTGGTCCCATATCTTCACAGCGGTAAATAACACGATGCCTCCACTGGTAATAGGATCCGCAAAGTGAGCAAAACCATCTACGTCGAGTATCACAACTCCCGGGCGGACAGTAACTAGTATTCAGACCGTTATGACTGGCTCTTAGACTGTGACCGATCCTGGTGTCACTACAATTGAGGCCGTTACCTGCGCCGAGGCTACACAACCAACAATCGGGAAGACTTCCCCTTCGGCAGAGACAGATCCATCTTTCCACCCAAACATATGATCTCTAACCGTCTGTGCAGCCCATACAATGCACCCCAGTCGACCATTGATCTGTGTTACGAGGCAGAAGCGGCCACTGCTGATCTCAATGTACATCTATATCTGCGGAGCTTCAGACGTAAGAGTCGCAATGCCGGCCGAAGATTCACTTCAAAAATTCTCATTCCAGTATTCCTAGAGTCTTCATCATCCCTTCAAGGACTCTACCTAGAATATTCCATGGAGATTTACAGTATTTTGCTTTGGGGTAATGTAATAATTTTGTTTTGTTCCATAATGTGCCTATACAAAAGACCGTCTGGGTAATGATAGGCTGCCGTGGCCACATTTGCGTCTAGACGAAATTTTATACAATCCTGTTCAAATTTTGACATTTAAGATCTACGTCAATTTAGTGTATTCTTGGGGTGAAATTTTTTCATTAACAACTGCTCCTGCATACATACATCTAGCTAGTGGAGCGGGAAACGTTGCACAGGGGCGCGCCAGGTCGAAGCTGGCAGACCGACGGGAGAACTAGGGGAATTCGGCTGCCACTGAATCGGATACTACGACCAAACGGAATAATGAAGCAACCGAACGTCTGGTTATGATCGAATAATGACTGTGTTATACGTGGTCAGAAGATCTAGACTACAGGAATTCTCCCCTCGATCATCGCGATGCCTTGTCTGCAAGGCTTATATTATCACGTGGGCACTGGGCGCCAGCGCGGCTGCAATACTTGGTTTGAAATTGATCGACACTTTAAGCGCTTGCTCGGCAAGCGCGCCTTCAAGACGAAGCAGGAAGAATCCAAGTAGTAACAGAGGTCTCCGGAACATTGCCGCTCCAGGTCTCTCCGCTTTCCGTCGTGACTGTCACATAAACATCGTTACCGAAAGTATTCTCAATCACCACCGTTCGAGTGCCATCCGGGTTCAACGAAGCGACCGATTGAACACCGGTACCTCCAGAGTAAGTATAGCTCCCGGTGCCATCCAGCACAATGGCACCAGGGGGCATGAACTTGCTGAACTGTGCCATCATATAATAAGCCGTGTTGAAGGTATAGTCACCGCCGTTGACAGTGACCAAGCCCTGGCAGGTATCACAGCCACCGCTAGAAAGATGGGGGCCATCATCGGAGTTTGTGCCCAGAGTCCAAGCCGCAACGCCAGAAGCCCAGTTCTGCAGAGGCCCCATGGTAAAGTCGGCGGCTTGATTCCATGATCCGGATGCCGGGGTCCAGCATTCTGTCATGTACTGGTTGACGTTCGGGTTGGTGTCGTGGAACTCGGTGAGCGTTGTCCAGTTAACGTTGGTCGCATAGCAATGCCAGGCAACGGTATCAACGTAGTCACTGGCCGTGTTGATGACAGTTTGAGGGTAGGAAGTCACATCTAGTTATATCTCATGAGCAAGTGTGTCGACTCCAAGAACATTTGTACATACCCGTGTTGTGATCATACGCCCAGATATCTGTATCCAAGCCAGCACTGGCAAGCGCAGGACCAACATAGTTCTGGATGAGTTGCGCCGACTCATCCGCAAAGACGTACATAGTGGGATATCCGGCTTGGCTGTTCAACGGCTCATTCTGGATCGTGATTGCATCGATATGAGCCCCAAGGTTCTCGAACGCTTGGATATATTTCACAAAGTACTGGGCAAACGCACTGGAGTATCCTGTACTTCCAGTGCCAGCACTGGTCGAGTAGCCGTCGTTCAAGTTGTTATTGTCCGTGTTTCCGTCGATCACACCATTCAACTTCATCCAGCCCGGGGCACTCCAGGGAGCTCCAAAAATGGTCAGATCGGACTGCAGCGTCTTCATTGAGGCCAGCATGGTTGCCATTGCATTTCCGCGATCGCCAAGGCCGAAATTTGACAAATTTGGGTCGGAGCTGTTTCCATTGTCGTCGTAGGTGTATGCCGGATCACCAGACAAGTCAGAGGCTCCTATGGTATGGCGCATCAAAGCAAAGTCAGCGCCAGAGGAAGTCATCAAATCATTAAGTAGTGTCTGGAGCGTCGAGCTGTCCAACGTGTTGAAGGAGGTTACAGTTGCATCGGTGACGGCGGCGCCAAATCCGACTATGGTTTGTTTGTGTCCGGAGGAAGTATCGTCAATAGTCAGCTGCCAAGTCGATTCAGAACCCGCGCTGCCATTGCCTTGGACTGGCGCTGCAATGGAGGACAGTTGATAGTTGCCGCCGGAATTGGAGCAATACGCCGAGGCAGATGATGCTCTCTTTCCGGGCATAGCATGGCTCAACCCAGCGAGGGCAAGAGCAGTACTGAGAGGGATGAACATGTTGACCCCTGCAAGATTTGTCAAGTTGACTGTATTTAGAATAGCGAGCTTGTTGACGGTATCCAGTTGCCAGCGGTCCCTTTGCTCTCTTATACAAGGCTCACGGGAAATCGGCCTTGATTAGAGTTACGAAGGTTGATGTTACGTCGCCACCAGCTAATGCACATCACACGGCAAAAAAGCCGGCTTAAGCAGGTAGACCAGTTTCTCTTTTAGTGTCCTTTGCCACACCCCCAAACACACTGTCTCGTCAGGGGTCGATGGACCGTAGTTAATCCTAGTCGATTATTACTCCGCTTTCTTCATGCCCCGCAAAAGCAACCATTCACATCGCGCACAGCCCCCGACTGGAACACGCTAACGATGCACCCTGAATATTAGTCTCGGCGCCTACTTGTAGTATCCGAAATTACTATTGGATAGTGACAATCGATTTATGCATGGAGGTTGCTTCCGGAGTCAAATTCTTTATAGAGTGCATCTTCTTTCTTGGCCAATTAGCACCGTTAGTGTGTTGCCTAAATGTCCCGGACTTTTAACGAAACCAAAACCCCGGATTCGCTTGGGCAAGGTTGCCGAATATTACAGTTTCAAGTAAGTCCGCCAAGGCACTAGAATGTTCTCAACACCGCAGCATTACGCATGTCCCCGGGCATCTAAGAGGACATACCATTATGTGGAGGTCGATCTTTTGATCGCGGAGTATCGGAAGTGATACCTGCTCAATTGGTCACTGAGTTACATCTGGAGTATTCAGGCTAATGAATCAGACTAGGTGATAAGCTTAAGTACAGTAGCATTCGAAAACAGTTTATCCCCAGACACTCACGCTTTGTTTCCCCGCCCGTAGCCGATACCACGCTAGTCCTTGCAGCCGCCCATATCAGCACAACGCCGGGAGAAGAGCAATAACTCGCGCCAAAGCCGACACCTATATCACCCCTTCTGTCTCGCCAATACGCACCACGTACTTAATAGCTGATGCCTTGCCCGCCTTAAGATCCTGCAAGGCTCCTTCAAGTCCAGCCAATCCACCCGGGCGCACTTCATATGGGTGTCCCGAGAACCAGCCCTGCGCCAAGCCACGGCCAATAAATTGGAAGAAAGCAGCGCCAAACTCATTATCCTCGACTGTCTTGCCTGCTGCGGGAGGCATGTGAACCGAGCCCGCTATAGTTTGACCCACGATAATTCCCTCTGGGGGCTGGTAGTCAGCGCTAAGCAACATGGTGGTGACCTCCCCAGGCGCGGTTATAGTCGCGCCGATATTCTGATGACTTCCATGTTCGCCTACAGCATCGAACGCGTAGTGTATCGATCGTCCACCGGTCGCTTCCTTGATCTTTTCCCGAACGACATCGTCACCTTCGCGATAGTCGACTATCGTATCACCTTTCTCACGATCGATGAGAGTTTCGACGAAAGCGCTGCCTTTGCCCGCTACCGTGATAAGCGGGTGGATATTAGAAAGCCGGGCAAATTTGATCGCAAAGGCTCCAACTGCGGTCGCGCCGCCATATACAACCAAAGGCAGAGGCTCAGTGGTCGGATTCCAAGGAAGAGGCAGTTTTAGGCGCTGATAAAGACCGAGTGCGGCTGTTATAGCAGCTAGCGGAATAGTGGCCGCCTCTGACCGCGTCCTCATATTACTACAGTGGAAACATATGATCGGGGCATGCTTACCTTCAAAACTAGTTTGGGCAGGAATATGAAAGGTCGTGTACTCGGGTGCGATCGCATACTCCGCGTAGCTGCCATGTGGTTTCATCACTTGATGAAACGCAGCGACCTTGTCGCCTTTGTGAAACCCTATCACGCCCTCCCCTACTGCCTCAATGTATCCAGCGATATCATCTCCTTGATTAGTAGGGGTTCCGTCTGATGGCCACCAGGGAGGTATCTTCCAGTCCTTAGGATTGGTGCCAGAAACGACCACGCGAATAAGGACCTGCCCAGCTTTCGGATCGGGAATATCGGTCTCTTGGACTGTCAGTAAGATATTTTTGTCCACAAATGCCTCCTTCATGGTTGTTGGCGATTCTTTTGAATTGTTATAAGGCCAAGTATATCTGTAGTAGCTTGATGCGCTGTTGTTGATTTATAGGATGAACGTCCCTGCCCCGCGATGGCCCCCGAGCTATATTTGTAAGCATGTGTTATAAGTTAACAACGTTACTGTGTGCTTATGTTCAATTAAGCTATTAACCAGGTCGTCTCATAATTAGGACTCCATAAATCAAGAAGCCATAGGAGCCAGGATGTGTACACTACTACTGCTGGATGCATCCTGACAGTCGGAGTGGGTTTTATTCTAGAATCAGGCATTCAGGCACCAAATCTTCTTCGGATTGCTCAGTCCCGAGGTGAGCTGATCATATTTGACCCATTAGTAATTGCTTATTCCTGACTTACTGTAAAACTCCCATTCAACTATTTCATTCTCTGAAGAATATTCAAATTCAAAAATTCATTGCCAACATGACATCAAAGGGCATGGTCTTACCGGCCCACCCTTACTACCCGATCAACCTTGAGATCGCGAGTTATCTTGCCAATGAATGGGACACATTAACGCTATTGTTTATTTTTGCTACTGGATGTACTGCTATATTCTCAGTCACCTACCTGGGGGTAGTGAAAATTCACCCACGCATATCATCTGGTGACTTATGGACGATCCTTTGGTTTGTCTTATGTATCACGACCCAACTATTCAAATATATAGGAAATGAAACTGAATCACATTAGGCGGTTGCATCCACCTCTTCTTAGAAGGCTACTATGTTTATAATTTCAAACATATGTCTGGCATGCAGGATCTCTTTGGGCAACTCTGGAAAGTGTATTCGCTGTCTGATAGCCGATATCAAACTCAAGATGCATTCGTGTTGTGCATGGAGGCTATCACTTCCATTTGCTGGGGACCTCAGTCCTTTATCCTCGCATTCATGATCATGACACAAAATACTCTCCGCTATCCATTTCAAATCGTCGTTTCTCTCGGTCAACTCTATGGTGATGTTTTGTATTATGCTACCAGCATGTTTGATCACTATATACTGGGACTGTCGTACTCGAGACCAGAAGCGGCAATCTTCTGGGGCTTATTTGTGTTCCTCAATGCCTTCTGGATCTTTATCCCTTTATGTGAGTTTTAAACGCATAATTCGGATCCGGCAGTAGCTGATTATTGACTAGATCTATTGTGCACTGGTGTGTTAGCCTGCAAAAGAGCATTTGAGGTTCTAGCGGTCTCGGAAGGAAAGGGCTTTCGGAGTATACCTCACTCAGGCAAAAATATTCGATCAAAGAGCGAGTAACATGGCTACAAAAAGAATGTGATAATAGTTAGAGAGTCGGATAGCAAAGACAGATAAATATTGTCTTATCATGCAGTAGGACGGTCGCTGAAGTACAAGCTTGGAGAGGAAGGGCGAGCAAAATGTTTTTTGCATCTTATCAAGCATGTTCAGTAGTAGTATGTAAAGCAAAAGTCATGTGCAGATATCGAATCAGGGATATATCACTCTTCTAAGCTGTCATCTCCAAACTTCCTGCTATGTTCTTGGTATAAGGTTGCACTGGGGGGAGCGTTCGATCCCCATAGTCATACGTAGCTGCCTTCCCTTCTTTGAGAGTAGCATCGTTTGTCGATCCCTGACGTTGATTCTGGGCCCCGAAATCACCATGCGACACTTGTGACCACTGATTTTTATACATAGCAGTGGCCGAAATTTCTCCATTTGATGGGTCCCATTTAACTAGGCCGGAATTGTAAGCTTGAAGTTAAAGTTACCAAGAGACGTCATAAATACCTGGATCTGAAGCGTTACAAACAAGCACCATTGGCTGGCCCTGCTGATCGCCTTCAGGTTTTTGCTCGGCTTTCATCCGCATGTCCCATCGTCTTTTTGATCGCGGTGGAATTGAATCCTTTACCGGTTTCTCGGCGCCAGAGAATCGGCCTCGCGACGCAACGCCTGTTCCCCACCGTAGGCGAATCTCATACCCTTCGCACGTAATTCCACGAGAGGTGCATCTCTGACAGGCTGGGCGAATCTCATCGCACTGAACTCGCTTTCTCTTGCATGTCCAACAGCCCTTGTGGGATCGATGATGGGTACTGATTTGCTTGGTGCGAGGGCCATTCATTGCGAATGGTTATTTAAAGGGGGAAGAAAATACTGGTGAACATTATTTTAGTTTGAAATCATTGCAATGGCAGGGCAATTCATTCTGGTCCTATATATGCTTGAGCTAAAGCTGAGCGATTTTCTCATTGGGCGAGCAAAGACCTCAAATGTTGGTGGTCTTGGTGTGATCCTCTAGCCCCAATAGGGAGTGGCTGCCGGGAATACCGACTGTCTTATATGCTGGGCAAATTCCCTCGCGCTGAAGTTGCGACCGGGACGTGAGGCAGCTCGTTGTTCTTCTAAATGTCCCCAGGTCGGTCGGCAGCACCCCATGTGGAGCCTTTTTGCCGGTTATGGAAGGTACAGCCAAGTGTCACAGTGCGGCTCCACAGATTTTGTCATCAGTATGTGTAACCCGGACAGGAACCGATAATGGCCGGGGCAAGCGCCTCTTCACTCGTAGCAGAATTATTGTGAGCTAGATAGATAACCTAGAATCACTGTTTAGGGTTGGAAGCAAGGTTTACCACTGAGATACCAAGAATTCTAACGGCGGATTGGCCCGACGGTACATATCTCGCTCGGTCTTGCCACAGTGCAAACCGGACCTAGAAACCAATGTATAATACCGAAAAAAGCCGTGTGTCAGGAAATCGGCAGTTGAAGCCAATCTCTTTCGTTGCAGGAACTACTCTAGCGCCGAGGATCCATATCGCATCTGATCTTCGTCACCATCTGATATCATCTCGAAAATTACCCGTTTCGCCACCGCCTCAACTTTCCACACGAGGACTACTTTCTCTTCAGAGTTCAACGTGGAGAGCAAGGATTAGGCATTAGTAAGAGATGAGAGCTTTTGTTTCGCGCAAGTTCTTCAATTTGACCCAAGTCGTGGATACGTAAAGTGGGCCAGAGCCGGTGAACCTGGGAAGGAATCTGCTCCATACGGAGCTCCCACACAACTCGGTGAGACCCGTGGGGTCCCCACGAAAAGAATCAAAAAAGAACCCCAGGCCGCAAAAGTCTCCAGAAGCACATACTCAGTTGCGAATGGAAATATTCTTGGCTTCGGGTTATTACGGTCTCATCACACACGGCCAGACGCTACAGATCTGGGACCAAAGCTGGCGGAGATCCCCTTGCTAGCATTGGAAGAAAATTTCTGAAATACTGTTCCCGTGCTCTGCTTTGCTCTCATCATCTTCACGACAAAATGGAGTCCGAACTTGAAACAAGCAAACCAGTCGACCAAAACATCGATGATGCATACGACCTCGCCGCCATGGGCCATGACCAGAGTCTCACCCGCAAGTTCAATATCTGGAGCATGCTGGCACTTGCATTCTGCGTCTTAGGAACATGGTCCACCTTCGCCCAAGATTTGTCCGATGGCCTGGTCAACGGCGGGCCAGTTTCGATTCTTTGGGGACTGGCACTCGTCACATTTTGCAACACCTGCGTGGCTTTTTCCCTGGGAGAAATCTGCAGTAGCATGCCCACTGCGTTGGGTCAAGCATATTGGATCTATCGACTGTGGAGTTCGCCATTGGGCCGCTTCGCCTCTTACATGTGCGCATGGATCAATGTATTTGGTTGGTGGACTCTTGCCGCATCACAGGTGGCGTTCATGGCCCAATTTATCTTGGGAATGAAGGTCATGTTCGATGAAAATTGGCAAGGCGCTTCGCAGGGCTGGCTGGAGTTTGTCGTCTATATCGGCGCGGTTTTTGGCCTCACCTTGATCAACGTGGTTGGGTGTCGACGGGAGAAATTCCTGCCTTGGCTGAACAACTTCGTTGGAGTTTGGTTCTTCGGCCTTTTCTTCGTCTTCTCGCTGGCCCTGCTTATCTCTGTCGGAACCAAATCCGATCTCACTTTCCAGCAGGGTTCCTTCGTGTTCGGGAAGTGGATTAATAACACGGGTTGGCCTGATGGCGTGGTGTGGTTCATGGGCTTGGTGCAAGCGGCATACGGTCTGACTGCATTTGATGCTGTTATCCACCTCGTGGAAGAGATTCCTGCTCCTCGGAAGAATGCTCCAAAGGTCATCTACATGGCTGTGCTCTCGGGAGCCGTGAGTGGCTTCATTCTCATGATTGTATGTCTGTTCTGCATTCAGAAAGTGAAGCAAGTCATCAACTCCCCTAGCGGCCTGCCGTTTATGGATCTTGTCCAGGATACTGTTGGCCGGAATGGAGGCGCAGTTCTTATTGCATTATTCATTCTCAATGGGCTAGGCCAAGCAGTGAGTATTGTGACCACTGCCTCTCGCCTCACCTGGGGCTTTGCTCGCGATGGCGGGCTACCATTCAGTGGATATCTGTCTCACGTCAGCCCGTACTGGAAAGCTCCTGTGCGAGCCCTCTGGTTCCAGGGAGCCCTAATTGCTCTAGTCGGAGTCCTATTCCTCTTCGCTCAGACAGTGTTGAATGCCATCCTCAGCGTCAGCACTATCGCCCTAACAATCTCCTACGGGCTCCCGATCTTAACATTGTTGACGGTTGGACGAAACAAACTCCCTCCAGGCGGACAGTTCCGCCTTGGACGATGGGGTGCACCGATAAACTGGATCAGTCTTATTTACTGCTGCATCACCACGGTTTTCTTCTTTTTCCCGAGCTCGCCCAAGCCCACCGGGGCTGGGATGAATTACGCCATTGCAGTTTTCGGAGTGATGCTTTTGATTGCGGTTTCTTTCTGGTTTATCCAAGGAAGTCGCACCTATCTCAACACAGAAGAGTCAATGGCTCCCGTGCTTCAGGCGCAGGAAGGGGCATTCAATGAGCCGCCGGTTCCGGACCCCACGAAGGAGGACAAATAATACCACAGGTGATGGTGCCTGCTTTTTGTCAATATTGAGGTTGCGGACTTTGCTGGTCGGAGATTCGCTGTTATTGTTATGTATATGAAGTGTTGTTCCAGTACATAGAGCATACAGACGGTTTGGGGTACATAGAATAGATCGGAAAATAGACCTACTTATCACCATGCTCCGCCTTTGACATTGGAATATAAGCAAGGAGCAGGCGATGCCGGCCTCGTCCAACCACCAATCATTCGAGCTAACAGAAGCAGGTTATAAATTTCTCAATCGATGAGTTTTGGAGGCGGATGGCTTGCGCCTAAGAAGACTGGATGATTAGCATCTGTATATGTATCTATGCGCTATTTGTTTGCTCGTCGAGAAAAAGCCTCAGCATTTTAGCCTCTGTTCCTTTAGCTCTCCTTCAGTTTTTCTCCCATTTAATTTCTGCCTTTTGACTCTTCCCAAGATTGTTGAATCACTAGTTGCATTCTTCAACGAGCTTTTGGCATTCTGGTTCTAATAACAACCTAAATGATAAATATACAGATCCAAACTCACAGCTTGGATTTCATGTTCACATGCACGGCCTTAACATTTGAATACGCAGCCAGACCAGCCTCGCCTAGTTCCCGACCAATACCACTCTGCTTGACACCACCGAAGGGGATACGCCAGTCACTGTCGTTGCTCGAGTTAACCCAGACCATACCAGCCTCTATCCTCTTCGCGACGCGATGCGCGCGAGTCAGGTTCGTGGTGAACAGAGCACTTCCCAGGCCATATGTGGAATCGTTAGCCATGGTAATGGCGTCTTCCTCGTTCTTGAATCGGGCGATCACCACGAAAGGACCGAAGACCTCTTCCTGGTAGATGCGCATCTTGGACGTCACATCGGTGAACACGGTCGGCTCGACGAAAAAGCCCTTGCCGTCAGCAACCTTGAATGGCTTGCCGCCGTACGCGAGGGTTGCCTTTTCGGACTGCCCAACGTTGACATACGACATGATGCGGTCGTACTGGGCCTGCGTCACTTGCGGGCCCTGGAAAGTGCTCTCCTCGAACGGATCGCCGACCTTGGAGACATTCTTGACTTGCGCCTTGAATGCAGCAATAAACTTGTCGTAGATCTCGTCCTGGACTAGAATCCGCGACGTCGCGGTACAGATCTGGCCCTGGTTGTACATGATGCCAATGTGTGCCCATTCCACTGCTTGCTCGAGGTCCGCGTCGTTGAAAACAATCAGTGGGCTCTTACCGCCAGTCTCCAGAGTGATATTTTTCAGGTTTGAGCTGGCCATCTTCATGATGTGCTTGGCCGTCGCGGTGCTTCCTGTGAACGCGATCTTGTCCACGTCCATGTGCGACGCGAGCGCAGCACCGGCGATGCTGCCATGGCCGTTGACGATATTCACCACACCGGGCGGGAAGCCAGCTTCCACAATCAGATTGGCCAGGAAGAGAATTGACAGCGGTGTCTGCTCGGCGGGCTTGAGCACAACAGTGTTACCGCATGCCAGCGCGGGGCCGAGCTTCCAGGCTGCCATGGCGAGAGGGAAGTTCCATCTAATCGGTGCGTTAGGCCTATATTTCAGATCACAGGGTATCCTCTCACTTACGGGATGATTTGCCCGCAAACTCCAACTGGTTCCCTCAGAGTGTACCCGAACTTGTCCGGGGTGGTCTCGATCACCTGGCCAAAAACCTTGTCCGCAAAGCCAGCATAGTACCGGATGGTCTCAGAGGCCTCAGTAAGATCATCATTCAGCGAAACCAAGTACGGCTTGCCATTGTCGATTGTCTCGATGGTCGCTAGAGTCTTCTTGTTCTCGTCGATCAACTGGCTCAGTCGGGTCATCAAGCGGCCGCGCTCGGAGGCCGGGAGTTCTCTCCAGTCTGGGTTGTTGAGAGCTGCGCGCGCAGCCTTGACGGCGGTGTCGACATCCTGCTCTGAAGCCGCATAGACCGAGGTGATCTCCTTGGCGGTTCTGCGATTTGGATTGTCAGTTTTGGAGATCGCTTATATATACGCAGACCGTACATACGAAGGGTTGATACTAGCGATTTTCTCGCCATTCGACGACTTCACCCATTGGTTGTTGATGAACAGACCCGTTGGCTGCGACCAGGTGTGGCCATTGGGCGCCGTGAGCTGAACTGTCAATCCGGACATAATGTGAAATTCGCTAAAGCAGAGGGTCTTTGCCACGAAGGATGAGATGGTAAAAGCAAACGCTGCAAGACCGCAAGTTATTAAAGTCGACCGCTGGAATTGTTGAAGCTACATCATTGCGATCGAAATTATGCACCCGGCATTCGGCTGGACATGCTGTTTTAGGGCAACCAGATCAGAGATCCATCTGCAGCAGATTTAGGCTGGAAAGAAAGCTCCACACCGAGTCCACGTTGGCATGGAGTTCTCCAGATTGCGGGTGGGACTCAGACATGATGGTTTTCGGGGAAGGAGAGCAAATCACGGTGATTCAAAAAGAGCCCTTAGTGGCCAACCCCAAAGAGGCAAGTCCAGCCCCGTCCGTGCTCGCTAGGTCTTCTCAGACTGTACACTGACGGCTGAGATGCCGACAGACATAGGAGATGAAAATGCCAGATTCAAGATAGCCCATGCCTCCAACTGTCACACAGGTTCGCAAACGCTTTTCCTGACACGGCGAACACAAAATCCGTGACACCCAAAAGTGCACCGGGGCAAAGGGAGACCGCATTCCCCACCCGTCACGTGCCACCCCACGCGAAATAAGCTTGAATTGCATTTACATAGTCAGTGCTACATATAGCAGAATGTCAGTTATTGCCGGAGTCGGGCAGGTCCTTGCTGGTCATCGCGGGGCACGGGACAGCCCTGAACTGCCCGCGATGGTCCGTGACCATCCCGTGGCCTGGGGAATCGGAAAAGGATTGTTCTGTGATTGGTGCGCATAGCGACTGCCGGGGAAAGCCCTGCAGAAGAAACGCATTGGTGGAATCGAAAGGGGTATTTTGACACGCCCCGGAAAAAACGTGTACGTAACGGGTCCATCCGTGTTTTGCGCAGCATCCCGAACCGAGAAGGCTCAATCCCGAGTCTGGCGAGGCCGTAGGTTCCAAGATCCCGATTGCCCAATGCGGCAGGTATATGCGAGTCGCCAAAAAAGATTAGATCCGTCGTCCACGGGGTATATAAGGCTTTGCTCGGACGATGAGACAACGCCACAGTCTCTCAAACCTCTTCACGGGTTACCTCTCTGTCGCCTTTTTTGATCACTCTCTCACTTGGCAATCAGATCGTCATGGCTCCCGACACCACATCCATCCCCGGCTACACCATCTTCCGGGAAGGGGACTATGACAGCGTCGCAGCCACCGCGATGCTGCCGCAGGGCACCCCGCACCCTCTCGGTAAGAGATACAGTCCCCCGGTGTAACCAGAGTGCAGTAACCAGAGTGCAATATGCTGATTCTATGACATAGATCAATTATCCATCAAGGAAATCCCCGAGGTCGCCAAGATAATCCGCGAGTACGCCAGTCCTAAAACCCTCAAATTCAACTGCATCACTCTGCGCGAGCCCCGTAAGCATGAATATGTTGCTTTCCGCTCGGGCACTGCTCCGATTCCGGACCGCCGGGGTTTTGCGATCGTCATCGTGCGCGAGACGCAACAGGTGGCCGAGGTGCTGGTCAACCTCAAGACTGGCAAGGTCGAAAGCTGGAAAGACGTCCACGAGGTGATGCCCACCCTGACCCTTGAGGACCTGGATGTTATGGAGCGCATTTCGCGCGCGGATTCCCGTGTTATCCGCGCTTGCAACGAGCTCGGCATCACCGATATGTCCAAGGTGTTCATCGATGCCTGGGCCATCGGTATCGACGAGCGCTGGGGCCTCGATCGCCGTCTGCAGCAGGGTATCGTCTACTACCGTAACTCCGAGTTCGACAACCAGTACGCCCACCCGTTGGACTTTAGTGTTGTCGCCGACACCGAGCGCGAGGAGGTGCTCAGCGTTGACGTGCGCACGGTCAACGGCGAGCGCACTGCCGTCCCGCTCAAGGAGCACAACTATCTCCCTGAATTCATTGGTGATGCCTATAAGCACGATCGGCTCAAGCCCATCGACATCACCCAGCCGCAGGGTGTCTCTTTCAAGCTGCGCGGCAACGAAATCTCTTGGGCCGGCTTCAAGATGCACATCGGCTTCAACTACCGCGAGGGTATCGTCATTTCCGACGTCCGGACCCACGACATGTACGAGGACCGCGAACGCACACTTTTCAACCGCATCAGTGTCGTCGAGATGGTCGTGCCATACGGTTGCCCCGAGAAGCCCCACCACAAGAAGCACGCTTTCGACGTCGGCGAGTACGGTACTGGTCTGATGACCAACTCGCTGAAGCTCGGTTGTGATTGCAAGGGCGCCATTCACTACATGGACGGTGTCATGTCGAATGGCAACGGTGAAGCTGCCGTGATCAAGAATGCCATCTGCATCCACGAGGAGGACAACGGTCTGCTCTACAAGCATACTGACTACCGTGACGGCACCGTTGTGTCTGCCCGTGACCGCAAGCTTATCATCTCGCAAATCATCACCGCCGCCAACTACGAGTACGGCTTCTACCACACCTTCACCCTCGACGGCACCTACAAGCTCGAGATGAAGCTGACTGGCATGCTCAACACCTACTGCATGCATCCCACCGAGACCGCTGCCCCATACGGCACGGAAGTTGCGCCTCAAATCAACGCCCACAACCACCAGCACCTGTTCTCCCTGCGTATCGACCCTGAAATCGACGGGCCCAACAACTCCGTCGTGCAAAGCGATGCCGTCTCCTCCGACTACGCCGTCGGGTCCCCTGAAAACCCGTACGGCAACGCCTTCTACAGCAAGAAGACCCCTCTCCGCACCTCGCTCGAGGGCGCCGCCGACTACTGCTACGAGACCAACCGGACATGGGACATCATCAACCCCAACCGGTTGAATGCAATCGCCAAGAAGCCCATTGGCTACAAGATCCTGAACAACAACTGCCCGCCCATGCTGGCGAAGCCAGGCAGCACCGTGTGGAAGCGCGCCGGCTTCGCGCGCAAGCCTCTGTGGGTCCTTCCCTACAAGGACGACGAGCTCTTCCCTGCAGGCGACTACGTGTGCCAGTCAACCGGCGAGGAGAACCACCCGCACAACCCGACCATCATCGACTGGGCCAACCGTAACGAGAACATCGACAACACCGATATTGTCTGCTACCTCCAGTTCGGTCTCACGCACTTCCCCCGCACAGAGGACTTCCCAGTCATGCCCGCCGAGCCCGTTAGCATCATGCTCCGCGCGTCGAATTTCTTCGAGAAGAACCCCGGTCTCTGGGTGCCGCCGTCTGCTGTCTGTGTTGATACCCAGTCGCGGAATGCGTTCTCAAGTTCTTGCTGCGCGGCTAATGCGCCGGCTAGCAACTCGAGACTGTAAAAAGAAAGAAAGGATATGAATGACTGAAAGCTGAACGAACCGGGCCTGCCTTGGCCCGTGTGCATGCGCGAGTGATCATGTGTATATAGCCATCTTAGTTCTTATTGTTGAAAATAGATCACGAGTTTTGCATGTCACTGGCTCCGATGTAGAGTTACCTCGGTCACATTCGTCGCTGTCTCCATAACGGAGGCGGGGTACTGAACCTCAAGTTCCACATTGTCCGCAACGGAACTGCCCAGTTCCACAGCATGTTATTTCTCAGGATCATATAAGAAAGGAGCCTCTCGACTGATTTTCTTCAGGGGATCCGCCTTATCTTCAACTTCCATTACGTATACGAGAAACAACAAACTTCTCCACAATTCCCAATATGACCATATTGTCTTCTGCAGCAGTCGATGCGCTGAAAACCCAGCTCGACTCCGCCTGCAGTGACCCCGAAAAGGGCCTACCGGGAGCTTCAGTCGCGGTTATTGGAAAAGATGGCCGGCAATTGTTTTCTCATGCCGCGGGACAGCGGGGTTTGCGAGCCTCCGAGACCATGGATCAAGACACCGTATTTTGGATCGCCTCATGCACCAAACTCATTACCGCCATTGCATGCATGCAACTTGTTGAGCAGGGCCGGCTTTCACTAGATGATCCCGATTCTATCGAGCGTCTCTGTCCTGAATTGAAAGATGTTCAGGTCTTAAGGGATGATGGCACCTTGGAGGAGAAGGAGGATCGCATCACGCTGAGGATGTTATTGAGTCATACAGGTTCGGATCAAACTAGCCTCTCAACCCTGGACAGGAAAGAGTGACTGACATCATCTCAGCGGGCTTTGGCTATACGTTCCTTCAAGAAAAGCTGATCAAGTATGGTCGCCCGATTGGGTTTGACGAGTTCTCGGGAAACATTGCGGATTTCAAGCAGCCGCTAGTCCACCAGCCAGGAAAAGCGTGGGAGTATGGGGTAAGCAAGCTCTCGTTGGTACCTAACAAATGGCGAGAAGTGTAACTGACATGCAGGTGTGTAGGTCAATATCGACTGGGTGGGCAAAATCATCGAGCGCACGACGAATCAATCCCTAAACGACTATTTTCATCAACACATCTTCGAGCCCTTGGACCTCAGCCACATCTCGATGATTCCGACGGCAGAAATGAAAAATAAGCTTGCTTATATGCACCGGCGAGACAAGACCGGTCACCTCTCTGTCTGCGATCACCCGCTCCACCGACCTCTCGTATTCGAAGAGACCGACGCCAAATCATTCTGCCACTCCGGCGGCGCGGGATGTTTCTCAACGCCTACAGACTACTGCCGTAAGAGGCTATCCCAAAATTCCCCCCTTACAACCATTTTTTCTCTTACTTACAATATAACCCTAGAAATCCTCGCCGTTCTCCTCAATGACGGCACTTCCCCAACTACGGGGAAACAACTCCTCCAGAAGAGCACAGTGGACGAGATGTTCCGCAACCAAATCGAGCATCTCCCCTCACTCACCGAGAAACGCTTTCCTGATGCTAAACCCGAATTAACTAATCCCAGCATCGGCACTTATCCCACCGTGGAAGGGGATCGCCAAGGATGGGGTCTCTCGTTTTTGATCAGTGGCGGGAAGACGGGCCGTTCGCTGAGCACTGCGCACTGGACTGGATTGCCCAACTTATTCTGGTGGTGTGATCGCGAGCAGGGTGTTGCAGGAATCGTTTGTACACAAATCTTGCCGTTTGGTGACCGTCACTCTTTTAAACTGTGGACGGACGTGGAAACGGGTGTTTATAAGGGCATTGGGAGAGGTAAATTGTGAGATATAGGCCCATAAATGCAGTGATAAGTGTTAATACTACATCTATAACTACTGGTAGAGCAGGTGGAAGATGTAAACATGTACATAGACCGTAGTTGCGCTGGTTGACTATCTAGGAAGGCGAAAATGAGGTATTCATGTTAGCCACAGGCGAAGACCTCCATTTCCCCTTTTTGAATAGTTAAACAATACAAATGCAAGCGCGGTCTTAGTATATAAGGCCTATTACTGTCACGGTGGACGGGACCGCCTCGAGGATAGAGGGTAGTGAGATATTATCTGGAGCTAGATGAACAATGGTCTTCATTCCCGTTATTGATATGTACATTTATTTTGCAAAGTAGCTATATATAAAGCCTTGCATCTATTCAAATACTCATAGCCTGTGGAAGCTGGTAGGTTTTCCATGTCACAGCAGAACCTCGGTTCCTCGCATATTCCTCTTCAGGACAGGCAGGATTGGTCTCTGTGCTCCACAGTTCCCATCTTCCCACAGCCTCGATGCTATGGTGGTGTGACATGCACTTACATGGCGTCCATACTCTGTCTCATCACTTATCGCGACAGCTTCATGTGGCGGTTCACGTCCTTATAGAGCAGGTAGCGGAACTTGCCAGGACCACCCGCGTAACAGGCCTGCGGGCAGAAGGCGCGCAACCACATGAAGTCGCCCGCTTCCACCTCCACCCAGTCCTGGTTGAGCCGGTACACGGCTTTCCCTTCCAGCACATAAAGACCGTGCTCCATAACATGGGTTTCCGCAAAGGGGATGACACCGCCCGGCTCGAAGGTCACGATGGTGACATGCATATCGTGACGGAGATCGGTCGGATCCACAAAGCGTGTGGTTGCCCACGCACCGTTAGTGTCCGGCATCACGGTGGGTGCGATCTCCTTCTCGTTGAGGAACAGCGGATCGGGCATATCGAGGCCGTCCACAGATTCATAAGTCTTGCGCACCCAATGGAACCGAGCGGTCGCCGCGCCCGCGTTGCGCAGGGTCCAGCCGCTCTTCGGCGGCAGATAGGCATAGCCGCCCTCGGCGAGCGTGTGTGTTGCGCCTGCGAGGGTAACGGTCACTTCGCCTTGGACGACGAACAGCACACCCTGCGCGCCGTCATCGAGTTCGGCGCGGTCACTCCCACCTCCCGGCTGCACTTCCATGATATATTGCGAAAAGGTCTCGGCAAAGCCTGACAGCGGACGCGCAATCACCCACAGCCGGGTTTTATCCCAAAAGGGCAGGAAGCTCGTCACGATGTCGCTGAATGTGCCCTTCGGGATGACTGCGTAGGCTTCGGTGAACATGGCGCGGTCGGTGAGAATCTGTGTCTGGGGTGGCAAGCCGCCCGTCGGCGCATAGTAAGCACCGATTTTCTTGTCGTTGACCATGGCGGGGGATCCTTCGATGGGAATGTGCAGGTATCAAGGTAGGTAGGTAGTCCCTCCCAATATCGGCGGGACGATGCTTGAATAGAGGATAAGACGATTGCCGGAGAGCCGAGCGGTGGTTAGAAGTCGGATTGAATGTGCGTTGATATCGAGAAGGGATCAGACGCCTTGTCGCACATTAAATGCAAAGTGGTCCTGATTGTCCGGTCCACAGGGAAATTCCGGCGTTGGCCGATTGCCCGGGTTAGGCCGACGGCCCCAGCCGTGGCGGTGTTCAGTGGAGGCCTTGGTGCCTGATTCCCGGCTGGTGGGGTATGTAGAGCGGAGAGACGCCGCGCCGACAGAGAGGATGGTCACTAGCTATTAAAGTGGCGCTAGATCTCTGGCATATTACAATATTGTCCATTATTCACTGAATCTAGCGGTCGAACCCGCTGGATCTGGTGGTTACATTGTCTAAAAAGAAGTACAATATCCTATCGGACTCTATACTAACTACTAAGCTTCTAATCTACTAATTCAACAACAAATTGCGCCTATTTGGAAACGATGTGTTTATCAAACAAACCGAATATGATTTGACTACAAATACCGAGGGTATCAATTAAGTAAATACCGACATTATGTATTCAAGACTTCAATCTCGGCCTCGGCCCCACAAACAGAACGCGGACAACAATGCAGCAGCCACTCTATACCAGTAACGGCAATGGAACAGTTCTCGCCGAGGCAAACTAATTCCGCCGCTACTGAATACTTCCGAAACGTCACCCCGCTTCCTTTATTAGTATATCTTGATCATTTCTTTCTTCTTGAGATACGGTACAGACCTAAGCTAATAGACCTAAGCTAATAAACATGGTGCTACAACTAAGCGGCTCAGCATTCATCACCGGCGCTGGATCTGGTAAAATCCTCCACCAGACGCCATACACAAAAAGAAATATAAGAATAAGTTAACTAATATGATGGAATGCAGGAATCGGAAAAAGCGTCGCCCTCGCCTTCGCGCGCTACGGGGTCAGCAAACTAGCCCTCGTAGACATGAATCGCGGCCACCTAGAGGATACGGACAAGCTGCTGAAATCGCAGTATCCCGGCATCAAAACGGCGCTTATACCGGGCGACGTGACAGATGAGCCATTCGTTCAAAATGCGATCGAGCATGTCGCTAAAGAATTCAAAAGAGTCGACTATGGCGTCAACTGTGCTGGGATCGGCGGGCATCATGCCCCGACGCATGAGATGCCCTTGAAGGAGTGGCAGCGCGTTATTGACGTTAACCAGACGGGTGTGTGGCTTTGTCAGAAGTATCTTGTTTTGCAGATGATGCAGCAGGAGTATGTGCTCTCTCCCTCTTTTACTTTCCTCTGTGCCTATTTCATTTTCTCTCTCTGGGAGATGTTTGTTTCCTGCTAATTTTGGGTAAATAGGTCCCGTGGTGTTCGTGAAGGTCGTGGTGTGATTGTCAATGTATCCTCCATGTATGGACGGGTTGCTTCCCCAGCTACTAGCGGCATTACACCGTATACGGCATCGAAGCACGGTGAGTTTTTCATTTTAAGTTCAAAGCAAATCAAGCATGACTGACGAGTGTTAATAAAGCCGTAATGGGATTAACCAAGACGGTACGCGCAGATTGTGTCTCGTTCATGCTAAGGGCAATAGCTGATGGATTTTATAGGACGCGAGGCTATATGCGCCTATGGGCATCAGAATCAATGCAATTTGTCCAGGGTATAGTGCATTTTCTTTTGATTCCCAACCTTGGCGGTAACTAACAGTATTCATAACAGTTACGTCGACACCCCTCTCATTCAATCACGCATACAATCCGGTGTCATGGACAAAGAATTTGAAAAAACTCCAGTCGGAAGACCTGCTATGCGCGAAGAGATATCAGATGCGATTGTGTTCCTCGCGTCGCCGATGGCAAGTTTTATGTATGGGGCTGGATTGCCTGTAGATGGGGGTTATGCACTTTAGATAGTCAAGTCGTGTGTAACATTCAATTAACTATATGCAACAAGTTATTTAACCGCTGGGAAGAAATGATGCAAATCGTATGTATAAGTGTCCCAGTCAGATCCTGCATTCTCCAGGATCGCGCAGTCCTATGTTGCACCACCCACTTTGTCTTCTCCAGGTGGAAGCTCTCCTTCCCTATCTACGGCCCCGGTACCAGTTAGGAAGAAATCCAACTCGCTGGGCCCGCCTTGTGAGTGTTCGTTTTCTGCTAGCTGTTCTAGCAAGCTCAGGAATGGGTCTTTCTCAAGCGAGCCGGTTTCACTGCCCCCGGTATGGGATCCACTGGTTTGTGATTGGCCTCCTGGTGTTGCAACCGTAGTTCCTCCAGCGACATTTTGTGCACCGCCCATATGGGCTTGCGCTGTGTCGAATGGGAATATGGCATATTGTGGATTTGAGGGTGGCGTGGGTGCGATATTTAGTGACGTGTCTGAGAGGAACGCCGGGGGCGAGAGACCGAATGCAGAGGGCGAAAACCCGTTGGGGAGGGAGAGATGAGTGTTATCTGCTGAGCCGCTTGGATTACCGGATCCTGGTGATAAATCTGTTCCGGACATTGGGAAGATAGAGGGAAGGGTCGGAGATGCTTGATGTGGATTGTTGTTGGATGGTGGCTGGAAGTGGAATGTTGGGGAGAGAGCTGTCGTGCGGGAAGATTTGTTGGTCAGGGAACGAGAGTGTGAATTGCGACGATCAGAGTCTAGATTCTGTGTAGATGGCAATTGTGGTGTATGGCCTGACCGCATAGTTGAATAGAAGCTCGATGGGCTTTGATGCGAAGGTGCATTCATCTGTCGTTGGTAGTAGTGGTCTTGTCGGTCCACAAGGCTCATAGCACTGTCATCGAGGTTAGTTACTGCGCAAAATGAAATAGGTAGAAAAAGATACCTTGTTGCAGATTCATCTCCCATGTCAACTAGCCGGACATGTGCCCCGTCCACATCTAATCCCGGGTATCGATCGAGGAAGTCTTCCAGATGGAAAACTGGAGAAAACCGCATGGGGCTACTGGCAAGCGTACGCACTAGCTCAGCATGACAGGTGTAAATGGTTTGAAGCAGCTCCCGCTGATGCTGCACACCGGCCCACGAATTGCGTAGCCAAGTGAGCTGGTGCATCTCACGCGTCAGGAATTCGCCGCTTGACGAAAACACTTCTCCTTCGCGACCCTTGTAGTGCACGCCGTGGACATGGACAGTGCCCGCAGTGCATACACAGTACCCAACAAAGGAGGGCCACTCGACAAGCGAGGAATTGCGACCGAGCTCCACCAGTTCCGCGATGGCATTGGAATGGGAGAAGCAGAGGTTGGTGGCTTCAATCTGCCATGACTGGTGCTGCCCGGTGCCACGCAGTTCAACTAGATCAATAGGAAGGAATGGCCGATAAATCAGACAATGCACCAGGTGGTAGATCAGCTTGCTTAGCAGGAGCGTAGTACTCTCCGGGTGACCAAACAGAACGTCGATAGATGCAAAAACATCCTGTGTGCCGGCTGCCCAGATATCTAGCTCCTGCCGAATCTTGGACAAGTTCGACAGTGCGTGCCAAGGAAAATGCGAGTCGCCTTTGACGCCACCGGCGGCCAGATATCGATTGGTGACTCCAATGATGCGAGTGATATCAATCAGCAAGGATGCTGCACTTGGTGATTTGCGGCGCGAATCCGCCGAGTACTGTATGTTTGGTCCTACATGGAATAGCTCGCCTTCCACGTTCAGACCGGTCGCATGAGGGGACCAAGAAGGGAGACGCAACACGATCGAATGGTCTGAGATGAGACTAGGGCGTCGGGATCCGCAAGTAAAGAAGCGGTCCATCAGGTATACCGCCCAAAAGAGTCTGCGGCGCGTTTCACGCTCGGCGGGTGAAAGATTGGTCTTGGTTGGCGCTTCCCGAAATAGGTCCAGGGCAACCACCATGGCCACACAATTTGCTAGGTATTGTTAGAATTAACAATGAGAATGTCAAGAGATAAGCGTACAGAATGTCATGTAGGCCTTCTTTCCCAGGCTATGCGCAAAGAAGGTTTGGGACAAGAGAAGAAGGGTTTGCAAGCCGTCGAGTGTGGGGTTGTCAACATCCACTGCACGTCGCGCCTGCAGCGCCGCATCGAGACCCGCGCGAAGTGACTGCTCCGGCTGACCAGCGGAGCTGGTATACCTGCTAGTTATCAGTAACTAAATAATCGGACGGTCATGACCAGATCAATTTACCTCAGCGTCATGGCAGCAATCGCCGTAGACAAGTGCGGAGGCAATTGGCCTAATTGATAGCGCTGCCGTATTGTCGACTCATCTAGGATATAATATGGTTTTCCATGGAGTCGGGCAAAATAAGTATCCAAGATCACGTCCGACAGGATCCCAGACTGGGCAGAGTGTTGTTGGTGGAAGCTGGAAGATCGACGGGCTGATGGGCGAGCAAATTGATCTGGGTGGTGAGTGAGAGGAGTAGACAAAGTCGGTCGTGAGTCCCCATGCGGGTGAAAGTGAGCAGTGTCGATGGAGTGGCCGGGACCGGAGGCGTGGGGTGGCAGCTCATCCTTCGCATCTGGGGAGGTGGGAGATATCGGATTTTTCTCGTCTTGCAGTCGCTTTTCTAACCCGTCGACTCGCTTGAGAAGGGCTTCTAGCACGTCCGTCTTGGGACCGCGCTTTTTGGGGACCGCATCTGGCGCCGACGGGATCAGCCTCGGGGGAATTCCGCGGAACAGCGCAAAACGGCCGAACTCACCGTAGACACACGAGCACTGGAAGACCTTGCAAGCCTCACAGCTTGGTCGCAAGCGATTACATTTGATCTGGGAGAAGGGATCAGCTGGGGTTCACGATGGGACATATGCGACCGACCTTTCTCTTGCGACAGGATTTGCAGTTCATAGCCTCGCGCGGCTCGACGGTCACCCGGCGGGGCGTGAGGCGGTCGATGCTGACCTGTGGACGAGACATGGTGAAGCGGACGACATCGACAGAAGAGAGAGAAGAGAGAAAGGGAGGATGGAAAGAGAGCAGAGGAACCAGGCCTGAGGAGCTGTGGCGTCTTTTCCCTGCGGTCTGGAGTTGTGGAGCCGGGAGAAAAGTGGGAATGCGGAGAAGCCTCATGTCTGTTTTTCTCTGCTTTCGTTTGCTCGCTACTAGGGAACCGCTACTAGGGAACTAACTATGAATTTGGCTATTCATAATTACGAGACAAGACTGCTTCTCGCAGTAAGAGACTCGATTACCTGATGGTTTTTCTTCCTCCTCCAAGACCTTGAATATCCCTCATTCTACCCGGGAGTTTTCCTGTTCGGTCTTAGGGTTTCGCACCCATGCTCCGAGGCATGACTGGCTCAAACACTCGGTCGCTTTCCCCTGTTCATCACGGCCCAACCGCCCGCAGACAATGCTGAAGCTCTTATGTAACTAATCGGCCCCGCATTTTGGTTGCATCTCCATGAGTAATTCGGATTCAGGGCTCGACAGAGAGAAGCAGGAAGAGAATTTAAGCACCGCCTTCGATCGACGATCCTTCTATTTTCGAGACGGAGATATTCTGGAATACGAGTTTAAGGAGGAGAACGGTGGCTGAACCACAGGGCTTAAACAAGCATGCGGGTAGATTCTTCTGCAACTCCGAAGTTTCTCCAGCCGAGGCAGGGCTAACAACCGGATTTTGAACGTGTACGTATCTACTATCATGCAAGACATACATAGACCAGTCCAAAGTTAGCTTATTTCTGGGGAGATATAACTTCTCCCTTCTTCACAAACCCAGCCATCTCCCGGGCCCGTTCGCTGTCTATCGCCTCTAGACCCTCGACGACCCCGGCGCGGTCCTGAACAGGGCGTTCCTGGCTGACTTTAAACCGGCCCTCGATGCGAGTAATCTCAACGTGCATGCCAACAATATTCTTCTTCAGCAAGGCAATATACTTTTCCGGCGCATCGGCGAGTTTCCATGGCTGTGGCGTCGTCTGCGTGTCCTTCTGGTACCCCATGACACCTTCCTCGCCTAACCGCGCTAGATCCGACAGCTGCTGGTGCAGAAAGGCGCCTGTCGCCTCATCCTTTGAGTCGTGGTAGATCGTGGCGCGGCCATAGACCTGCACCGTGGCATAATTCCATGTCGGAGCCACTTTGCCTGTCGCGGGTTTCGATTCCGTGTAGAAATGTGGCGATATGTAGTGGTCCACGGGACTGGTAAAGATGATTAACATCTCGCCGGGGAGTGTATGTTTCGTTGATGACTCTGACGCTGCTTCTACTATCGCCTTGCTCTGTGGGTTCTGTCGCGCGATGTGGCCGCGGAGTGCGCCGAGAAATGGTTTGTCGCTAGAATTGGGTGTAGCTGTTGCTTCTGTGGTATTTTCCGAGTCAAATATCCATGGGATATGACTGCACTGGAGCGTTGGATAATTTTCCGAGGGAAGCGAGGTGGTCAGAACGCCCAGAGGGTGGGCACGAATGAACGCGTGCAGAGTTGGGAGGTCCCGCACGGTGTGGTCTGGCCGGAGATGCATTTTCGTGTCAATTGCTTTCGGTTTAGGAACCCTCTGCTCTCTTACAGGGTAGATGTAAGAAGTTTTGGAAAAGTGAGAGCAGAGTAAGGGGTGACCACAGATTTGCTGCTCAGGCTTGTCTATATTTAGTCACCCTCGGCAGGTGCTGACTGCCCTACCGCAATTGATCGTGAAAACCTTGACAACTTCAATTACAGCAAGCAAGCATCTTTATTGAATACAGCAATTTAAAGAAGCAATACCAAATTCGTCTGTCCGACTCAATATCCTTCTTCCTCAGTAAAATCACCATCTGAATCCACGTGTTCCCGGTCGCACCAGAGATCACGTCGTTCCGCCTCGCTCTTTGCGAAAGTCCAAGTTTCACAAGAGTTCTCCGTATTATCACTTCTTCAATGTCCCTGTTAGCTATGTATTGCAAGAGACTGTTATCCGTCAAAACAACAAAGAAATCAAAAGACCCAAACAAAACATGCTCTAGACGCAGCACGTCTTCGAAAACCGAGGGAGATAATCTAGCCCTTGGATCCATCGTCGCCTTAGGAACGTAAGACTTAGGTGTATTCAGGGAACAATTTAACTTGTGCGCAACCCATTGGGTATGTTCCGTTGTAGTAGTTGACAACATAAAACAGTTGAAGCATATTGTTATGGTACCAGTCGCATACTGTGATTGTTACTCATATGAAGACACACATTGATTTGTACCAAGGGCAAGCGAAGATAGTGCCAGCATAAACTTACCCAACCAGTGGCCCCAGTTCTCCTCTGAAGGGTTCACCAGGCCGTCTTCGTTAAAAGCAAAGGAGTTGGTTCGATAGTTCAGATTGATTTGAACAGACTGCCAGTCTAAAAGCAATCGGAGATTAAGCTCAATTCATAGCAGCGGGGAATATGTTCATTGCGTATTTTAGCAGCTTACCAGCGTAGACACTAGAGGCCGGGGTCAAAAAGAGCTTATAAGGATGACCCGTAGGGTTCCATTGCACCGAGGTGTCGTTCAAGTAAAGCTGAATTGCCGGATAATCTCCCCCCTTTTTCTGGGTAGTGAGAACTACGTCGCCAGTTCCCGCACCTGTATGAAGCGAAGTAATGTAAAGGTTGTTGTAGGTATCAATTTTCGAGTCGGCTGTCTTGAGCAAGAACTTCTGTCCAGCATGTGGCTTGACTGCGTTTGCAACGGCAAGTGAAGAAAGAACCACTGCAGCAGCATATTTTGCGAACATCATTATGAATCAAGTAAAGACTTGTCAGCGATCAGAAAGAGATTTATCGATGCTCACCATTCACCAGCGAAAAGATTCGAATGGAGAATTTCACAGGTGTGGGAGCCCAGTATTTATATCGTTGCGTATTGTCTTAGCAATGCTAGCTTACCAACGAAACGAAGCATAATACAGAGGATACAGAGGACCGAGACACAAGATGAAAACCGAGTTAGATATCTAAAAACAAAAAAGGACTGCTCTCGCCCCTTTTTTGAGACATTTCCGGTGCATTCGGGCTTTCCGTCTTGTCTAATTCGGCTCGTTAGAAATATGCCGCGTTATTTTGAGCGAACTTGCTAGTTTTGCGAGACGGATCCGGCTGTAGCTCTAGGAATTGCAAAAGCGACTTGGTACTTCATAAGGAAATTGATCTTCATGGCTGGATTTCATTCGCAAAATGATCTGCAATGGGTTAGGGCCCTTTACCTCTCTTCGTACAAACGCGGGGTAACCGCGTCTGGTGGAATATATCATCGTGAAACACCTACAAGAACGCAGAAGCATATTTCGAGATGGAAAATGATTGTATAGACTTAGAACTGCGCACATGGTGCATTTTTGGTCTAGCGGTTTTTTTGCCCCTATTCTGAGCGACAGCATATCATGATATCCTACCACGATATCTGCAGCTATAGCTGAGCAGGTACTTCGTAATGAAAAACTAGGCTAGGCGGTTGCCAAAGACACAAGAGGAGGTTTCAGTTACTATACAGCATTAAACTTCGGTCTCCCTCACCGATTACGGGCTCGAAATTGTTGGCAATAGACTAAAAAGCTACTATGCTGCTAGTATCGAGCAGAAAATGGTTTAAGAAGTCCCTGAGCACGAATTTCAGCAACCATTTTTCACCTAGATATGGAAAAGTAGGTATCATCTCCACACCGCGTAATCAACTTCTTTGGTGATTTTTCCTTCCATGTTCCACCATATCAGACTTGCGCAGTGTAGAACCGCTTTTTCGCCGTTCTTGACTGGGGTCCCTGGTATGTCCATCTTGGCCGTGAAAACGGTCTCGGATTCCCAAACACAGAAGTCGTGTGCTCCTTTGACCATTATAGTCTTGACTTTGAAGTCATCACAAGCTTGTTGGAGTTCGCCAAAGAATTCTCGAAGAGAAGACTTGTCCATGTGGTACCGCATTACGCCTGCGTTAGCTGTTAGATGTATTCGAGAATCAGAGCACTGTTTTGCCCAAGGGGGCAAGGCCAAGAAGTTGGGTGGATATAAGCTCACCGTGATCTGTATAGTCCAATCCATCTTCCACAAAGTTACTCATGACAAATTCTATGTCTCCTCTGTTCCATGCATCAATGTAGCGATCGATCCGATTTGTCATATGCTCGCGGGCCGATTCGAGCTTGGCCAGGAACTCGACATCGTGAGATCCAGAGCACATATTTGATAGAAGAGAACAGATATATAGAGGACGTGGCTTATGTTTGAAAAGGGTACCAGAAGAGTCAGAATATTGTTTCTTGTGTTTTTCCGTCCGTCTCTTGTACGGAGATAGCTAGTGCCTTTAAATGCATTATCGTCCGCTCTAATAATTAGGAGACACTATCATTTTTGCCCCGCGCCTTTGAAGCCCCTCAATAATTGCTGTTCGTTAGTTGTTCGGAAGAAATTCTGCGATTTGCCGCGTAACTATAGGCTCAGCCAGCTTCAGCCGCAGCGCCGGCTTCAGAGAAGTGGAGATAATACCGGTGATCTCTTCAAAAGGACTTGTTGATTGAACAAAGGGATCTACAATATGAAGCACTTTTCCTGGTTGAAATATTTTTCAGGAGCGCATCAGCTGCTCGCTCGCAATAAGACATGCTTTGGGTTTAGCTCCACATCCTAAACGTGAGACACCCATAGGTCCCATGAAGCATATGCCCGTGTCGTTCGGGCTATGCAATTCCAGGTCTAGAGAATTAAGAGAATTGAATTGTCACATACTATACTGTAATTTCAACCGCCAAGGGCTGAACACTATGCTCTGACAAGGTTCCAGTACCCTCTCTGTTTTGCTCCCTTCACCCTTCAGCGTCATTGATACTTCAAACGTAGACAGCCCTCTGGGCACTAAATTGTACCTAAATGTCGGACGACCAGACATTGGGAGAAGGGTTGGTCTACGGTTGTGCGCGCAACATACAATTAATTCAGATTTCCGTCAATCTCTCCAAATGTCATTATATACTGTTCACCTGTGTAAATGCTCTTGAGTATGCAATCTACTGTCAGATGCATACTACTATGGAAGAATCGACTATTGAATTTTTGATCAAACTGCGAAGGGTATCATGTTGAAGTCCCCTTGACGTCAATTATATATTGGGCTACTAGCATCTATCCAATCTCCCAGCCAATGTCAAATCATAGCTGTTCATGATGAGCACTGGCAGTTCATTCGCAAATGCTATACATGAGCACTCTGTTCAAATGTTCATAAAGTAAGCATGAACTAAACATTATGAATATCCCATCACCTCTTCCTCTTACTTTCGCGCAAAAGCGTCATCGACGTCCCACATCACCTACCACGCCCACTAAACGCAGGTCAGATTTTAGTCAACTTTAAGCTTCCCCACCGCAGGGATGCCGTCTTGAGTTCTATCTATACATGTGACTGTGAGAGTATCACGCACCTAGGCAGGGAGGAATACATATTGTACGATTCTGGGGGTAAATTGACCAACTGGGCAGCCTCGTTTCGAATCATGTTCAAAATCTAGAGATCCCTGTTGATTGGTGACGCACTTAGGCGTGCCAGTGATCCTCCGGGAAATGTGGGTCTCTAGTCAGCATCGTTTGACGTGTCCCTCACTCGCGAAAAACGAAAAGCAGCGACAATCACTCTTCCAGTTGTTACATCGAGTATCTCTGGTTGTAACGAAAATCATGGCTACCATCACAGACCACGAAGTCGTCTACGCTGGCAACAAGAAAATCCACTACCTGGCGGCTGGCCCAGTCAATGGCCCTTTGATCCTCTTTATTCACGGATGGCCTTCCACTGCCATCACCTGGAAAGCCCAGCTTGATGCCTTTGCCGCCGTGGGCTTCAGAGCTATTGCCCCTGATATGCCTGGGTATGGTCAGTCGACCGCTCGTCGTGTTGCGGATGATTACTGCCAGGAAGCTCTTGTGGAGGGCATGATGGCCTTGCTGGCTGACACTGGCCGCAAGGCAGCTATCTGGGTCGGCCATGACTGGGGCTCTGGGGTGACTTCCTCGGTCGCGGTTCAACACCCCGAAGCTGTCAAAGCCCTTGTGAGTATTTGTGTGCCATACTCGACCATCGAGCTTGGCTGGGGCGGTTTTCTTCCATCGGTGAACCGTGAAATTTACCCGGCGGATGAATATGAGCATGGGCAGTGGGATTATATGAAAATGTACGAGGAGAATTTTGAAAAGACTATCAAATGGTTTGACAGTGATGTCGCGGGATTCTGCAAGGCCATCATGCAAAGGCCAGCCTCAGCGCCAAACCGTTCTGCTCCCGTAATGATGTCCACGGTGCGCAAGAATGGATGGCTGGGCGGCCTTCCGAAGCCACCGAGTGAAGACATGACAGGGCCTCCGATGCTTCCAGCTGATGTTTTCGACTCGTTCAGCAAGGATATGCAGCGAACTGGGTTTTGGACAGGTTCTGCCTACTACTTGCACCATAAACGGAATGCGGAATATAATGGAAATCAGGAGAGAAGGCTGAAGCAGCCGGTGCTTTTTATCCATGCCCTATGGGATTTGGTGTGTGATACCAAGACGACGCGGCTCATGGAGCCTATGAGAGAACTTTGTTCGAACTTGACAGAGGTTACTATTGAGGCGGCGCATTTTGTGCAGTTTGAGAAGCCCAGTGAAGTAAATGCTGCTTTGTTTAGATTCATATTGGAAGCGCTGCCGAGTGAGTGGCCTGGATTCTGGGAAAGTGGGTATACTAAGAACAAATCTGACTCGTAGTCATGGTTGTCTGCATCTACAGCGACATGTCTAGCAATATGCACATACAAACGTTTTTTCTTTCACCTTCTCAACTAACTAGCGTATGCACCTATTTCCTATCAAAGTCTTTGTAGATCTACAGTTCGTGGACCGTGCTCAGCCCAATGTGTATATTGGTCCGACACATCTCGGAATTGCTATCTCTGCCAGCCTTATAGGGCCTTACGCAGGTACAACTTGACATGATTCGGAAACGTCAATGGGTCCTAAGCTGAGATGCAAGTAAATAAAGGAAATCGCCTTGCTTCCCCACTTCGCAGACTCACAGAATTAATACATCGGAAATACAACAGCCGCCTTGCAGCCTCAGTCATTGTAGATTGACATCAATACCAGACTGCTTTCCAGACATGGAAGATAGATATTCTTGTTAACTTAGGCTGGTACGTTTTGATCGGCTATCGCCTTCCAGAACACGAAACGAAAGACTTTCAATTTCTCCCTGCCTACTCGCAACAGAACAATTATCAAGATGCCTCAGCTTCTGGGAAAGGAACTTGGTACTATTGGCCTTGCGCTGAGGTTAACTCGGAGAGCTAACCCTTCCACAGAGGAATAGTCCTTTGGGGCAATGTGGGTGCCAGCACCATCGCGCGTGTTGAGGACAGCAAGTCCATTGAAACCACGGACGAAGAGTGATGTCCAAGAAGATTGTTGACATCGCCAGTAATGGCTACAGCTACGATATCTAAGCTGTTCGAATCAACGGATTAAGAGCTGGCGTTCCTGCCCTACCTATGCGAAGAACCAAGTTATTTCGAAATTAACTTTGAATTCACATTTTGTAGTTTACTTTAATCCATCGGAAATAAGAGCAATAGCTCCTCTGAATCACAACCGGGACTCTTTTCTATGCAAAGCCCCTCTCAACCTGTGAAGATCTTTGTCTCATCCTAATTGCGCGGTGTCTCCCCGCACCCAAGCGGACTCTCCTTATCAAACATGTTGATAAGCTGGCGAGAATGGAATTACTTGCAAAGGCGGCCTTGTTGGGATCCACGCGGGGAAGACTGCCGAGCATGGAAATACCAAAAACTCCGGTCCAGAAAAGGAATAATCCTCGTACATTTGGCATAAATAACGAATAAAAGGAGTCGACTCCGGCCGCGTAGTGGAGATAAGATCATATATACCAATGGGATGATAGCGATCGGCGCGCCTAGTGCGGTGCTGAGATGAGAAGGAGGAGGGGTATGGGGCTTTCTGTATTCTGGTTCTGGGGACGTGGTTGAACGCAGAGACACTCTTGGTGGAACCTCGAGGTGATACGCTGAGCCGATGAGCCGATGAGTCGGAGAGATTATTTTACTCCACGATTGGTTGCTTGGGTTGGTGAGTAAATGGAGAATTATCGGGGTTGGCTGTTTTAGCGGCAAGGCCTAGATCTGATTTCTGCGGATGCGATGGACTTCCTTGGCATGCGCAAAGAACGACCAGTTGCCTTTCTTCGCTGTCCAAAGTTATGGCGAATCTATAGTAGTGTAAGGACAAATTAGCGCTTGTTTACCACCCTTTCAAACGCCTCCGGCTCTAAAATACTAGCATCAACGTTCAAGTCCAGGAACTGCCATCCCCGAAATCGCCAACACTTCTTCTCCACCAAGTTCAGACCAAATCTGCCGGAGCCTTCATCATTTTAATAATGAGATTTCTAGACAACTGCTGGCATGTTTGGCTAACACCACTGTATATCTGACAAGTTCAAGTTCGCTGTGCCCCTGATTTTCTATCTCGTTACGTAGTCAATTGGCTCAGGAACGAAACATCTCTGCTCCAATCAAATCCTTTATGGATGACGAGAGCCATTAGCGCTTGCCTATAATAAATATTTTTCTCGTTAAATGAAGAGCTCGGACGTTCGGCAAAGAACACATCAATCAGCCTCCTATTCTTGTGACGTGTCGCCAAATTATCTCTTGATGAATCCGAAGGACTTGTTGCGTGCCTGCTCCACTTTCAGTCTGCTAAGCAGCAGCGTCGCATTGTCCAAGACTCCGTCCAGTCAGCCTGCTCGAGGAAGTTTAAATCACTAATTTGCTGGATCGGAATCTCCTGTGCGTCCTTCCTGCGGGGTTGACTCGTTCCTAGTGGGGACATTCATTCCACCGACAGGCTAAGATGATGATTGAGGTGCGTGCAGTGTCAGGGAGGGGTCCTTGCGGTCTACTGGCCCGTCATTTCCTTGCTCAGCTCGGCGGAAATGAGGAATAGTCCCGGGCTTTCGGCCTTATTTAGGTCCCATGGCACATTTAAAACCAGGAGATGCGTTCAGATTACGTCCCATATTTTCTTAGTAGTCTAGTTCGTATTCCTTCTTTTCTCTTCCCACGAGGTTTCCGTATTTTCCGACCCAATTGCGATCATGCATTTGCTGCGAGGGCTTGCTCTCTCGCTGCTCGCGGGCACTAGCTTAGCTGTTCCTGGCCACAACGTTAAGAAAAGCGCAGACAAGCCGGCTAAGTACGCTTTGAAGGAGCCGCCTTTGACAACACCATGGACGGATGATGTGGGCACTAACCCTTGGCCTGAGTACCCCCGGCCACAAATGCAGCGTTCTCAATGGCAAAACCTCAATGGTATCTGGCAGTATGAGAATGCCTCGAGTCTTAATGATGTGGAGAGACCTCCATTCGGACAGAATCTTGCGCAAGAAGTATTGGTTCCATTCTGTCTCGAGAGTGGATTGTCTGGTTGGTGATATGATACGCTCAAATATTTGGTCAATGAAGCGCTGACCTTGCAAAAGGTATTCAGGGAGACTATAATCTGTACTCCTGGTACTCCAACTCGTTCAAAGTTCCCTCTGATTGGGACGGGCAAAGTATTCTTCTGAACTTCGAGGCCGTGGACTACGAGGCCACGGTTTTTGTCAACGGCAAGAAAGTCGGATTTAACCGTGGAGGGTACTTCCGTTTTACTGTGGATGTCACCGAACACGTGAAGTGTGGCCAGGAGAATGAACTGTGAGATTTCTTTTGAAATGATTTAGAAGCGGCTAAAGACTAATGTTACAAAAATAGGCTTGTCTTTGTGCATGATCCCACTGACTCTGGCGATTATGTTATTCCTATTGGCAAGCAAACTCTTCGCCAGAGCCACATCTTCTATACGCCTTGCAGCGGAATCTGGAAGTCTGTCTGGCTGGAGAGTGCTCCGGAAAACCACATCACTAGACTGGATCTCGATGCCAACATGCATGGCCAAGGCAAGCTATTCTTTTCCCGATCCATACGTAGTACCATGTTAACCGTACTTAGTCAACGTAACTGTGCACACTACGGCTGCGAACACCACATCCAATGTCCACGTTACTGTTCACGACAACGGAAAGGTGGTCAAGACTCACAGTGGACCAACCAACCAGCCCTTCCAGTTCAACGTCGATTCTCCAGAACTATGGTCTCCCGACTCTCCTAAGCTGTACCAAGTCACAGTCAAGATGGGGAAAGACGAAATCCAAAGCTATACCGGTTTCCGCACCATTTCCAAGGGCGAAGTTGAGGGTGTCGTCCGGCCGCTATTGAACGGGGAGTTCATCTTCATGTTTGGCACCTTGGACCAGGGCTTCTGGCCCGACGGTATTTATACCCCTCCAACCAAGGAGGCCATGGTGTATGATCTCAAAGTGCTGAAGAAACTGGGATTTAACATGCTCCGCAAGCATGTATGTAGAGCCTGATATTTGCGTGTCTCAATTGCAGTGAGCTGACTCTTCTCATAGATCAAAGTGGAGAACGAGCTTTTCTACCAGGCATGCGACGAGTTGGGTCTCCTGGTTATTCAGGATATGCCTGCCCTGCGTCCACTGCAATCGACAACTAATCCGTCTACTTGTGTATCTACCACAATTTTGCCTGATCCCCAGCAGCAGGCTGAGTTTAGTCGCCAGCTGGAGCTGCTGGTAAATCAGCACAAGAGCTTCCCCAGTATTGCCACTTGGGTATGCAACCCCCTTTCCTTGAATGGAAATAAATTACCTTTAACTAACAGAGCATATCAGATTATTTATAACGAGGGCTGGGGCCAGATCACCAGCTACTATCCTGAGTTCGGGCTGACCGCCATGGTAAAGCAATTGGATCCTACGCGCCTAGTGGATTCTACTACTGGTTGGTTTGACCACGGTGCTGGCGACTTCAGCGTGAGATTTCCATTGTGCAAGAAGACAATACGAAGAAACCTCACTGACAGAATTCTAGGATAACCACCACTATTCCGATCCCCAGTGCGGTACTCCGTTCTACTCTACCGATTCTAGCCCCTTTGACCCCACCAGAATTGGGTTCCAGGGAGAATTTGGTGGGCTTGGAAACAACGTTTCCATTGAACAGTGAGTCTTCTCCGAAACGTAGTTTGAAATACTCAGAAGAATTTTCTAATCCTGAAATTTCAGCCTTTGGAACAACCAAGCGTCTATCAATACCATCAATCAAACCTACGAGATTGATGCAACCCTTGCGGCTTGGAACTACCGCTCTCACATTCTGCTTAGCGAGCTGCAGAATCAGGTGCGCCTGTTCTCCTGCTGCGGTGGTGTCTGGACTCAGACTACCGATGTCGAGGGCGAAGTGAACGGCTTGATGACCTATGACCGCCGCCTCCAACGTTTTGATGAGGGCCAGTGGAAGTCCGATATTCAGGGACTGTACAACGCAGCCGCTGCTCGCAGCAATGCGACAACCTCAACACCTTGAACAGGAGTTTGCGCAGAGGATCTCAACCCCCGAACAAGGGCTTTCATTCTTCGACGCAAGTCACAATTTTTTTTATTTGGTTACATTTAATTAGTTATATTCTTAGCTAAATTAAAATCTTCTCGCGGTATCTCGCAATTCCAGCCTCTGAAACTTCGGTCGAGAAATTCTTCAATGCAGCAAGAGACGTCGCGGGTGCTCGGAAGATTCTGGGGCAGCTGCGTTACGTACATTGCCAATGAAAATTGCAGTTGCAACAGTACCTGTGGCTATATTGGCTGAAGTACAACGCCAGCTGCGAAACACCTAGTATTTGGAACAATAGAACGCTTTCAACCGAACAGAACTGAATCAGCATGGTACCAATCAGGCCGTCGCTCTCCCCAGTGTGCCTTGACTGCAGCCCTCGCTCCATCCACGACCTTCATGCGGTGCTTCTCAAGAAACCGAGAGAAAATATGCAGAATGATTGTTCGATCACCAGTTATTGTAGCAAGCCTCCCAACCACATAAAGAGGCCAAGTCAACGTAGCCATAGGCATGGAAAGAACACAAACCCGGAGGACACAGTCAAAAGCTGACCTATAGATCTCAGGATCGCATGTTCCCAAAATTCCACCGTTCTCGTTTGATTGACCAGAAGGCACAGTCATATAAAGCATCAGGAGACCACAGAATTTGTACGACCGCGCTATTTGGATCATCGCCTCCGTGTAGGCGTCTGCACCGACCGAGGGTTCAATCGACCACGCCTGCAAGCTGCTGATCAGACACTCGGCTTCTTCCTTAATATTGTCTCCTAGCCGAGCTCGAGCCATCAAAACAGACAGATGATGCATGAGGGGCCAAAGTCTACCAGTGCAACCAAGTATAGGATCCATTTTGTCAGTGAAATCGGGACTCCGATCGCCACTGATGAAAAGAGGCTGCTGTCCGAGAGAAAGTGCAACCATGACATTGAAATATTGGAACACCTTGCGTAAAAATGACAAACATGGTGTTTCAGGAGCGTCCTTATGATACTCCAGTAAAGCCTTTGCACCTTGGAGATGGCACCAGGCGTTGCTTGCAGAGTCGCCCAGAACAACCTAGTTCTCGCAGTTAGTATGACACAGTATCGAGACGTCCTTACTGGGAATGAACCTCATAATATATCAGAAGTAAGCTGCTGACTAGCCCATTCATCCGCGATACTTCATCCAACTGTGGCCGGGATAATTCCACAGCGAGTAAGTTCAAAGCCTTGGAATGCAACTGTGTTGCAAGTTCACGCGATTCGGCTCCAAGATGAAAGAGGTGTGCGGCAGCGACAGCTTCTACCGCTCGCTGGACCTGCGCTGAACCGGAAGTTCGTGGTAAAACATGGAGAAGGAATGGATTGGAAAGTCCAGTCTGAGGAAAAGAAAAACTAATTAAATTCGCGAGTACATTGTTGAAGTGATAGATAAATCGGGTCTCGGTGTTGCTCGGATGAGCAGGGAGGAGAGGGAGTCGGGCAGATGCTGGACGGATGGCGGTATCGTGGAGCAGTTGTCTTCGCTGTCGAGTATGAGAATATTTTACTATATTCCAGTCCGGATAGATGCATTTAACGCCTCTCTCTTCGCACAGATGACAGTGAGGCTGGGCTTCATCGCATTTCTTGCGCCTTTCGCGACTGCACGTTCCGCTTCATTAGTGTCGTCTCCCCGCACGGTGGACAGCATATGAGTGTTGGAGTATACCAGTTCATGCATCCCCATCTCGATCGAGTCTCTTGGCGGCGTGCTGACATTTAATTATGAAACACATGCAGGACCCTGAGGTCTTGGATACAATGCGGAGGCCAGCCTTGGGAGGGTACCCGGGCGTCTTGACATGAGATAGTTGCGGTTTCAAGTCCAAAAAAGGAAATCCAGTGTTATGAGTTGCACTTAGTAGGCTGAGTAGGACTGCACTTTAGCGCGAGGCAGTTTTTTCATGACGAAATCAAAGTGATAGCGAAGCAGGTACCTGGGGCAAAGGGCACGTGACAGCGGGGAAATATTGCTTCTCTAAGTTTAGTTGCACTTAGTGCTCTCGGTAGGTCATTGTCTATGTAAACTGATATATGAGCCTAAAGTGCGAAGTATATTCGTATACCAACTCGGTATTGCAATGATATATATATCTCTCTCTCGGCATACACACAGAGCTTAGTGGAAGAAAAAAGAAACCCCACCAACCAAATAACACCAAGAAAATGAAAACAAAAGAAAACAAAAACGGTAAACCCAATCCGATGCGAATGTCTATTTGCATCGACAAAACGACATCACAGAAAATGCTGAGAATAGAGAAAGAGAAAAAGAAGAGGAGAGCTCTATCCATCCTATCCTATCCATTCATCCTAGCCTAGGTAGACTAACCAAGCCTAGAACAAAGGCCTTCCAGAGGCCATGCGCACAAAGTCAAATGGCACATTCTGCCCCACAAGCAGCCGCAACGTCTCAACAGTCGTCCAAGCACTGACATCCTCAACGCCATATGCCGTCCACCCGGCACTTCCCGCAACAGCGAGTGGATCACCCTTGCGGACACCGGAGGTGAGATCGAGATAGACCTTGCCGCGAATAGAAGGTGATGAAGGGGACGAGGAGCGGCTATTGATACTACCAGTATTAGAGTTGGTAGTAGCGTAATGTCTAAGCAAAGGCTGCACAAGCAAAGATTTCTCTGGCGGAAGCGCAGAGACGATAACGAAAGGCTGCTCGACCAGTTTAACGGATTGGATCGATGTGAATGGTTCCAGGCCTGTGGATAGTGGGCCCGTTGCTTTGAAGCCGACTGTGTAGATCGATCCGACGCCCAAGCTACGGAGTGCGAAGATTGCAGCGCTGGCGTCTGTTTCGCTGCCCGCCAGAATGATGGCTGCACGGTTGCGGTACGCGCTGGGGACGTATTCGCGGGTTAGTGTGGCGCGGATGCCTTTCCAGGCGGCGTTTTCGCCGATGAAGCGCGTTGTGGTGGTGGTGGTAGAGGAGTTATTGTTGCTCAATATTGTTGGAGTTGTGGTTCCGTCGCGTGGGGTCACTAGGGCGAGAGTGTCGACTAGCCCGATTGCACGGGCAGCGTCGCTGATGGCGGGGATGTATGGTGTCGTGCTGGCGATTGGGGGGTTGATAGACGCGCCGCCGAACTGCGGCTGCAGAATGACGGACTCCATAGAGCCCTTTGGCCCGCGGTCGGTAGAGCTGAAAGAATGCGGAAGACCAAGTTCGTTGAGGCATTTCTCCATGAACATAGAGTGCGGCGTCGAGCGGAACGAGCCAATGGCGTACAAGTCGCGCTTCGGGAGCTGACCCATGATATGCAGGGCCTCGTTGATCTCGGCGGCGGTCAGCTGGCCCGGCGCAGCGATCATTGGGAGGAGCGGGTGTGTGATGGGTGAGAAGACGGCATTGAGGGCACGGGATAACTGTCCCATCTGGCCCATATTCACGGCTGACAACAGCGGTCCGGGACCGCGGTTCTTGATCGTTGACCGGAAGTACTCCAGTTCGTAAGTCTCTTCGATAGTCGAGACCATGGCGATCATCTTGACGATGTCGGCGTACCGGGCGCTCTCGGTGAAAATGCGCTGCGCTTCGGGCGATGTCCACTTCCACCCCCCGGAAAAGTCGTGGAAGGCAGACATGATGACACTATGTCCCTTGGCCTCGGCGAGTCGTCGTCGGATCTCTTCTGGCAGCCAAAGCTCGACATCGATATACTCGACGCCCCACTGGATCGCGCGCCGAAGGTACTTATAGAACAACGCGGGATCATCCATGGGAAATTTCCCATTCTCCTTCGTGCACCGCGTCGTGAAAATAATAGGCAGCTCGGTATGCTGCCGCAGCAGCATCAACTGCTGGCCGACATACTTGAGACTGGGCACGGGAGAAGCCAGTGCGCCCTCCTGCGCAGGCGGCTCAACCAGCAGATCCACGCGAATCTCGACCGCATCCGAACCAACAGACAAGATATCCAAGTTCGGCAGCGCAGCATGTACATCTGGGAAGGTAGTCGAGATAAAATTGGTGCGAGTCTTCGTGCGCAGATCATCATGCGGCCGGTTCTGGCCCAGGATCAGCGACAGAAAGCGGGTGAGGTCGCGCCGCAGAAAGGGACTGCGGGAGTACAGAAACTCATAGTCACACAGCTCGGTCAGCGCGTCCTCCGGCGCGGAGCCATCCTCCACGCAGTGTGTATTGATCACCGTCAACGCGGACCGGCTGTCGCTATCGCATCCCTCTGATAAACTCCGGGACAGGTCTTGCACGGGGATGCCCACGATGACGCCGGCATCGCCGGCTCGCGCGAGAGTCGCGAGCGCTGGTTCCGTCGTCCACGGCTTGCCCAGTACCTCTGCGACGGTTTGGACGATGTGTTCTTGGCTCGGGCCGAAGGCGACCACGATCGTACCTGTTGGATTGTCTGGGGGATCGGCGAGGGTGGTCGCGTGGTCTTTCGTGGAAGCGGCGGGAAGGGACAAAGGCGGCGCGGTGACGGAGGAGGTGGTGGTAGTGGCATTGTTGTTGGAGATAGGGGTAGTAGTAGATATAGGTGCAGCCGTGTCCGTGAGTGCCGTGGCGGAGACGGTCGTCTCGTCGAACAACGGCGTGGCCGTGGGTTGCGGGATGGCTGTGGGCATCATCGCATAGCAGCAGCAGTCCCAAGTGTAATCATTCTTTGGCTAGAATGGAGCCCAGGAAGGGTTCAATGGGGGAAGTCGACAGCGTAAAGACTGGCGGAAAGATAGTTGGCCGCGCAGGAGAATTGTCCGGATCGGCCAGGAAAAGCAAGTAAGAGCGCGGGATTGTCAGAGGAGAGATCCGGGCCGGGACATTGAATTGATTGAACAAGGCCAACAGTTTAGCCGGAACAGACATTCGGCGCAATGAGCTGACAGGCACCAGGCATGGATGTAGTTACTTACCCCCACGGTGGAAGAACTCCCGGTGCGATTCCATCCACACGGGCGCCGTGACGAGATGGGGCGCGGGGGGAAATGTACCGGGCGGTATTTATCCGCCAATGAGCGACAGGATAGGGACCACTTTTATACTACAGTGAAGTTATCTACAGTATGACAAATGTAGGTAATTACCTGGATGATTATAGTTACAGGATCACTTGGATGGCTATGTGAAGAATCATAAACAAGGAGCAAAACGAGAGAAAGAATACCAGGGGTATTGGGGAATAGACACTGTCGCCGAGACAGAAAAATCAATGACAGGAGAAACGATCGCGCTTTTGGGGTTTGTTCACACTGCCGTGCTTCTAGCTGCGGTCGAGAGGGATATAGATGATATGATGATATGTACGAGAACAGGAAAGGGAACGATGCCGAGGTAATAAATCGTGGAGAGATCATTCAAGAGGGGATTCATGAGAAGGTGTAGACAGACAGACGTGATGTGTTGTTTCATGTGGCTCTCTCTCTCTGTGTGTGTTGACAGCACGGCCGACACCTAGATAGAGAAGTTGTAAGACTCATCTAACTCGTGCAGTCCATGGCGACCCATGGATGGAAGAAAAGAGTCAGCGGGCCAGCCGTCTGCTCCCTGGCTATTTGCCGAGGCGCATGTCTCAAAACAGAAAGAGAGATCGCCGATGAGGTTATGGAGTCGTCGTGCTGGGTCAACGCAACACCAAGTCACGGCAGGGGATGAGACGGATCCGCGCCATGACCGGGGCGGTGCATCTCAACGTTTCAGCAAGGCCCTTAGACGGGCGACACTCGCAATGCAATGCAACCATCGCATCAGACCCAAGACAATCAGAGCGTTCTGCCTAACTGGGCGGCGAGATAGCCAAGCCATTCATCAGCTTAGGTAACGGCTTCCTGCGGGCGTTATTCGCCGTCTTGGACACCCGTGGAGCACCGTGGATCATGCGGGGTTCTTTCATTAGACTGGTGTCCAATTTTGCCGGGGCGCGGGTCGGAGCGCGGGTGTGGTACTCTGCAGAGAGATTCTGCTGGCTGCGGCTGGTTGGGGCGAAGAAGGTGGCGCTGGCTGTACGCCAGAGGTGGTTCGAGGTGTCTGACAAGAAGTCCGTCGTTGAGCGGCTGGAAAAGATCGAGGTCCGGCCGCGGTTGCGCTTGGAGAGAATGATTTCGTCGAAGAGGGCCATTTTCGAGTCCTTGGACTTGGGGCTTGTGCGCTCTCGTTCACTGATGAACTCGTTGAAGCCTTGCGTCTGCTGCAGAACTGCAATGTATTCGGCGTGCTCGTGCGGCATGCTCTTCATGAAAGCCTCCATGTTGAACTGGTAGTACATGCCCGACTTCTTCTTGTCACTGCTCGCGGGATGAAGAAACTTCTTGTAGGTATAGAACAGGCTGGCAAAGCATCGAACAAAAGCGGCGCGAATTTGGTCTGGATGGAAGGCGGCATCGCACACCAGGCAGACCTGAGAGGCACAGCGGTTATGGACGGTGAATTTGCATGCAGAACATCTGTACATTCCTTCCTCCGCGAGATCATCACAAATGCCGCAAACCATCTTCTCATCCCACGGCTGGGTTTGGAAAAGGTGGCCCTCGATCCAGCAGGTGCCTTCGGCGTTGGTAACAGGCTGGACCGTAGCTTGCGGAACGATTGTGGACGCAGCGATGGTCGACTGGGCATACACCGATGGTGCATAGGTCGATCCGTGGCCAGAAACGGTGTTCAAGGTCGTCACCGACAAGTTGGATGTGTGCCCGAGGAAGGGTACACTAGGACGTCGTGCGATACCTCGCATTTCCGCTCCGAAGGAAGAGCTTCTCCGCGACACCGCATCGAAGTGGCCAGAGCGCTTTTCACGCAGCGAAGCCTGCAGAGCCATTCCAGAGTCTGTCCGTGACGTCGGCGTGGGCGGAGGCGGAGGAAAGTGTCCAGACGTGGGCGAGTTCTCTCTGGGGGATGGAGGAGAAGCACCGGCCCTGGCGGTCGAGGCCGTCCCTGGGCGTTCATAGCCCTTGGAGGAAAGGCCACGCGAAGGAGCCTCCTGGCGGGCATGCAAGAAGGTGTTGAAAATTGGTGCCTGGTAAGACCCTGGAATCACGGCATTCGGTCCAAATGCGTTGGAGTTGAGACTGACATATTTCGCCAGATTGGTCGGCGGTGCCTTGGAGGAGAAAGTGGCCTTGCTTTCCGTTAGGAAAGTGTCCCAGGGGTATGTTTCAATGGCGTACGCAGGCGGGCCAGTGGGGACACCGCAGCGGGTGTGATGAGGGGCAGCCATCTGCAAGAGTGACAAAAGCTTTCGACGCTGGTGACGCGGAAGTGGAGTGGGCCGTATGGTACTTTCGATCATGTCGGAGTCTAGATCCACCAGCACAAAATCGTCGGATGGCAATTCCACCTTCTCGTAGCGCCGCTCAATACCAACGATGTATGGGCATGGCGCCTCGATGGCTTGAATTAATCGAGCGGGAAGCACCGGGATGAGTACACCGGTCCATTGAAGTGGGAACAGAAGATCAACCAAAGCTCGGGTCGCAAGATAGAGCATAGAGGTGTGAGAGGAGAGGAAGATGATTCGCGACTCCGTGAGGGCGTACTCGAACAGAATGACGATATTGGGGACAGACAGGGTTCGGAACAGCGCGTAAAGATCAGTATTTCGGGAACCTGGAAGCTCATTGGGCGCCTCATTCCGCGCAAACAGTCGCAATTCCCGAATGGCCAATTCCACCTGGGTCTTGGACGAGACCGGGCAGAATGCTTCGGTGCACAGGTTCATCACATATCGCTCCAATGGTTGCCAAAGGCCCATCCGCGGCGAAGGAGGCGGCACACGTTGAACTGCGCCCTCCGTCATGGGCACAATCACGGCCTTCAACCATTCCTTCCAGAAAGTAGTCATCGTGCTCTCTCGTCCAAGAATCCCGTAGGCCCGGGGGATCCAAAAGCCGGTATCGCCGTCGGTCAAGCCCTCAATCTTGGAAGCTGCACCGTGTCGCACAGGGCGCAGCAAATCGGTCATCAATCCGATCTTCTCTTCCACCGCACTGATCTCATCTTCGAGCTGTTCGCGCGAGTCTGACCCGGAGGGGACCGTCGGGAGCTGCGCCAACAGTTGCGATAGCTTGGCCCGCTCAGATGCCAATCTCTCGCCCAAACTGGCTGCCAGCTCACGTTCCTCGTCCGTCATGTTATCCTTCCGCCACTCTTCACAGCGCTTCTCCAACTCCTCCGCTGCTCGCTGGTTGAGGGGAATCCAAACAATCACACAGATCGCATGCAGTTTCGAGCCATTGTCCGTGGTCATGGCAAACCCGTGCCAGGTAGACCGCGGACGCTGGTCCGACGAAACAATATTGATATCATTCGGAAAGGCGAACATGGGAACGTAGTCAGGAAGATTGCCACGCTGCTTCATCTCCTCCGACATGCCTCGGTTGGGGTATCGATCGAGGAGAACGGGTTCGAATCGGCGTTTCAGAGGGTGCATGGAGGGGGAGATCTCGAGGGGCTGCGGGACAGGAATCACGGAATTGTAGTTGCTCAGTCGTCGGGAGGTTCGCACGGAAGCTGGGACGAGCAATTGAGTTAATTGACGTTTGCAGCATATTGAGATTCTAACTCACCTTGACGAGCTACGGACGGCTGCCTTTTCATACTGTTCATGTCGCGAAACGCCATGTGCCGGCGCACACTCCCAATACCCGATCGGAGAAGATTATTAGACCCCGGGGCCGGCGCCTCATCGACAATCTTCTGGGTGCGCACGCGCGACCGCGGGCGCGTGTTCGGGGTGATGGCCCCCGCACTCAGACTCAAATCGGTCAGGAAGGTGTCCCTCTCCGACGCGAACTTCAGGAGGGCCTGATCGAAATCGAAATCCTCCATAAACATCGACGGGCCCCGCGGCGAGGGCGACGCACCCTTGACGGTCATGCTGCTGCGATTGCTGCTGGTCCCATTGGACTGCTCCGAGTCCCGGGAGAGCGTGGAGAGGCGGTTATTGGCGCCCCCGCGCTCGTTGCCCACAAACAGCATGGAGGTCGGCCGAGATGAACTCTGGGTCGGTTTGTGCTCCTCCTCTGCATCTTCCTGGATCACAGCTGCCAGGGCTGGGCCGGGGGACGTGGCGCCATTCATGCGATAGTCCTCGCCGAGTCGCTTGAAGGTATCCAGGACCTCGGCGCCATCCACACCGGCAATCCAGAAATAGTCCGCAAGAGGGGCCCCCTCCACGGTGGCATTCTGCGAGGGCATGGTGGCGAGCGCAGCAGGGCGTGGCAGCGTTAATTTTCAGGGAGACCTTGGCGCCGCATGGATTGTGGAGGGATCTCCGACCGCATCAATCAGGGAGGAGAAATGCGCAGGAGGAAGGATAAAGATAATTGATAAGAGATTCCAATTAAAAACGTAATCCGCAATGTCACTTGTGGAGGGAAAGAGAGAGAGAGAGAAAGAAAGAAGGAACAGGAGGAAGAAAGGAAGAGGAGAAGGAGGATGGAGGGGTGACGGTCGATCATGTATTGGCAGAAAGAATACACCCCGGTTCAGCTTTTCACTGGTATGTCCATTACTACTAGACTACTCAAGTATACCCACAGACTATCAACCATTATTCTCTCCCGTTCGCCTATTAATTCTGCAATTCACCTTCTGTCTAGGGTGGCGGCTGCGTGCGTAGATGGCCAGTGGTAACGCCATTACTAGCTGGTAACTCCCAGTGGCACACGCACTCCACCATCACTAACGAACCTAACTATGAAAGGATGCCCGTCAATGGCAGGCTATGGAAGTCCTTGCACCCCTGCATAAAGCCCAGGAAGGAAGATGAAACTCAATCTGAGCAGGCACATTCATTATTCTTCTGGCTGTCTGACTGGGGTGCGCACAACTCCACCAACACTCACGGTTCGGTGGAGCACCTCGCACTCGATGCAATTCATGGTCGGGGATGGAGTCTGGAGAATCACCCAAAGTTCTGGGACCCATGGATTTTGGGGCTGACTTTTATACAGTAGTTAGTTGCGTGGACGCAGCGAGCTTCGTCAGACGACCTAACCTAAGCCGTTTATGGGCGCCGTTTGGGGTGGGGGGGCGGGATCCTTTGAAGGGCAACCAAGTGAGACATGGCGTAGAGGGATAAAGAATAACATTAATTTCAGTAGTCCCAAGTCAGTCCTGTAGAGAGGTTCGACTAGGGGCCAAAAAGAGCAGGATTGCTCGGAGGCGGCCGAATCAGTCTGTCCCGCCATGGAGGAACTCGGCTCGGTGGGTCGGGCGATCGATGCCTGTTCCGGGCGGTGGGGCGTGGGCGATAGTGAACGAGTCTGTGTCGGTAGCAGAGTCCAGCGTGGAAGGGCAGAGTATATCGGCGTTCATTACAGAGTTCGTGCCTGACGGGGACCCCTGGCCCAGACAGCCCGTTTGGTGGCTGCATCCCGACCGACAGATGTACATTGCTTTTGCCAAAGAAGCGGTGGATGCTACCTAGTATCTCCTAAGATTTTTGACATAGTCCTTCTCTATGATCATTACGATTGCTAACTAGCATTGTCATTATTAATATGGATACTACCACTACTAGCTAACTGTAACTCACTCTGATTTCGTACCATCGCCATGTGTGCCGGGTTCGAAAGGACCGTGCCGCGTTCTCGCGGAACGGTCCCTCCCTTCCTGCTGTTCCAGACCGCCTGCCTCAGATGTCGCCTCAACTATACAAACACCCTGCGCCGCTCGACCACTGGCGATTCAGTATATTTCCAAGACTTATCGCTAATCCCTAAAACCCAGGTGCAAGCGAGCGATTTACAAATAGGTTCTTTACCCCGCTTGTCTTTATGTTCACACATGCGAGCCGTATTGAACACCTGTTCAATAGAACGAAGCACATGCCTTCGAAGCACATGCCTCCGTTGAGTCGTGGGGGGTGGCGGGGGATTCAGTCTTTGAGTATCGCGAATCGACCTCTCCAATTTGTCGAATCGAGTTCAGCATGTGGCCACTATGCTCTTTTACATCGGTTGGTTTTGCATGTGAACATGTGAAAAGCATCTGCCTGATCTCGCTTTCTTTCGCCGTTGCTGTCATGGATGATTGGGAGTCACGGTCGAAGGATAGTGACTCCTTCACATGCGAAAACGTCACCATCACATGGCAACACATATGAATATTTATCAGAACAAGTGCTCGAGAATAAGACCAATGTACTAGATCTCTCAAACTTCCATCAGGCTGAATCCTCTTTACTTTCAGCATGACTGTCACTCCAAACACCCCGGGCCAGCTGTCCCAGGAGCAAAGACATAAGCTGAAGCAACTTTGGAGCTTAGTCCTAGAGCTACTAGATGTATAGACACATCTGATCAACAGATCCCCCGCATTGAGATCTTCTTCTGACAAGAAATAGCCTGTACACAACCGCAACAATAACCTCGAGACCACTGCTTCAGCCTACACTCCCAAGCTCGTAGAGTCCCTACACCAGAAGACCACTCCCAGCCGCTCCGAGCTCAAGGCTCTCCGGAATGAAATCAACGACCTCTCTCCGGATACCTTCTTTGAGTATCTCTTGAACACCACTAGACAAGAGTCTCCCGATCGACTCCTGCTGCGGTTCCTGAAAGCCCGCAAATGGGACGTTGGCAAGTCATTCGCAATGTTTGTCCACGCGCTCGTATGGCGTAACCAGCGCCTCAACGTGGACGAGACCGTGGTGGCCAATACCGAGCTGAAGGCCCTCCAAGAGTCCCGCGAGACGTCTGATCCGCAAAAGGCGAAGCTGAGCCATGGGTTCTTGGAGCAACTGCGCACCGGAAAATGCTTTATGCATGGGACGGATCGAGTCGGTCGTCCTATCGTAGTCCTTCAAGGCCGACTGCATCGATCGATGGAGAAGAATGAGGTTCTGAATCGAGGGATTCTCCATATGATTGAGGCTGCGCGGCTGGTGCTTGTGCCTCCAGTGGAGGGTGTGGTATGTTTCTTTACGTATCTTGAGTCCGTGGTAAGGGACAGGTTGCTAATTGTGTACACACCTAGACTGCTATATTTGATATGACGGGCTTCTCGGTGTCTAATATGGTATCTTTTATTTCTATTCTAAAATATTACCGCGCAATGCGGTCTTCATTGCTGAATAGTACTAATGTGGGTACAGGAGTACGCAGCTGCAAAATTCCTAATCGAATGCTCCCAAACTGGATATCCCGAATTCCTAGGTGTCCTTCTTATCCACAACGCACCATGGGCTTTCTCTGGTACGCTGTCACTCTTCTACTCCTTTCGATATATCTGTATTCCCAACTAAGCCGAACCCCAGGTATCTGGAAAACCATGAAGCGATGGATAGAACCAGAGATTGCATCCCGCATCCACTTCACCTACACGACGGCCGAACTTGAGAAGTTCATTGCTCCAGAACGACTAGTCCAGGAACTGCACGGCAAGGAGAACTGGTCATTCGAGTTTGTCGAGCCCATTGAGGGCGAAAATGCGAAGATGGAAGACACTGCCACTCGGGACGTTATCTATGCGGAACGGAGAAGTATCGGGACGGAGTTACTGAACGCAACCTCTGAGTGGATCAAGGCAAAGACTCCGGAGGAGCTAGATAAGGCGAATTCTCGGAGGGAAGCTGCGATAGTGAACTTGCACTTGAACTATTGGACTTTGGATCCCTATGTCCGTGGGCGAAACTTGTTGGACCGCACGGGGGTCATTCAGGAAGGTGGGAAGATCGACTTTTACCCCAACCCCAACTCAAAGTCGCAGCAGAACTCTAATACAGTACGTTAATGTCTTATGCAGCCGTGTGTGTGTGTGGGCGTATATAACCATTTACTTTGGCCTATCAGTGGTCCACAGAGTAAATATCTAGAATAATACTTTTGGTACAGCATTAAATTTGACTCTCAATTAAATCGAAACTGAACACCAGTTCACCGCCTCATGCAAGCACCCACGATGGACCCGCTCGTGTGCAGGAATCGATACGCCGGTCGTTACAACGGACAGGAACGCGAGGGTGTGTGGTCAAAGTAGGACGGTGCGTCTGCGGACGGGGCTGTGCCGGAGAGACCCAGGACGCCCAGAATCGGCCGCCTCAGCACAAACGGATTTTGTTATGGGACAATATCCCAAATTCTAGACCAAGACTCTGTCAGCTGAAAACTGAAAGTTCCAGCCGGGGCCATGCAGGCGATGCAGGGTCTAGAACTCTCGGGACCCAATGCCCGCTGGTCCGAGTGTTCATGCACGGCCATGCTTAAATCCATTTTGGGCATGAATGGCTAACTCGGCACTTGGTTGTTGGTCTGTACCGGTGTGCGTGAGTACATACTGGATACTGGGGTATGGACTGGAGTACTGCCCCTTGCCAGCAGGTAGATGTTGTGCTACCTCCCCGGCGGAGGGTATCGAAATATTCGGTATGTAGGGCTGTGTAGACTGGTACAATAATATGCGAGTATCCTTTTCCATCTTCCTTATAAATGGAAGAATCATATCCCTAAGTACTGTATCGAAGACAAGCCTAACTCCGCTTCCGGCTCATCAGATTCCCTGTCGTCAAAAACCCTTTGTCCCCCATCGCACCTCGCCATTCGATCGACAACTGGCCCAGCGACGCGCGCCCATCGCGCCTCAAATCCTTCTGTAACGCTTCCAGGCCCTCCGTCGCGCCCTCCGCCTGCTCCACCAGGAATGCAACCTGCAAGACATCGCGCGGGTTGAGCGTCGGGGGCGGCTGTGCCACTGACATGTCCGGCATGGTGGCGTCCCAACTGAGCGATTGCGACGTGAATGGCGCCTTGGGGCTCAGCCGGGTTTGCTAGGTGGAGTTGGTTAGCTGGCGAGCTAGAATATAAAAGAAATGCTCGACAACTCACGGTCACTACAACTGAACCATCCCCTACGTTTTCAAGCTGGGCTTCCAGCGCAAAGCGCAGCAGCCGCGTCTTGCCGTATGGGCCGAGGGACTTATTCTCCACTTCTAGCGGCGGCAGCTCTGATGCCTTGGTGCGCACGCTGAGGCACGGTTGCGCGACGAACTGGTATAATTTGCGGAATGTGCGAACACGTCCGCTGGCCGCCTGGGCGTCTGTTCCGATCCGTGTTTCCGTGTAGCTGACGCTGACCGCGAGGATATGGTTTCCTTCTTCCTTCAAGTCGAACCGGACGATCTTTTGTAGAGATTCCTCCTTGCCCAGCCCAAGCCCATTCTCTGACTGGGCTTTGTCGTTGCCGGTCGTTGGTTCGAGTTCGAGAGCTGCGACTTGGGAGGGGGTTTGCATTTCGGCGACTATGCGGACGGCTGTCACTGTGCGTCCGGATTCGTCGTCGGAAATTTCATTGTTGGCGCTCAGCGTGCAGGCGAAGGTTTCGCCGACGTAGACGGATCCGAAGGCTGGGGGGAGGGTGAGCTATGTAGCTGTGTCAGCGTAGGTCGGTGGGAATTGCTTGTCCTACTCACAACAGGTGCGAGAATGAATTGGTCGTCGGCTTCCTCGGATGGATAGCTTAAGGATGCTCGTGCTGAGATCTTGGTGTTGGCGGCGGGGAGAGGGTATTGCAGGGAAAGCGAGGGACGTGAGAGACTAGCAAGCATTAGAAGCCACGGCAGGTAGAATTCAAGATTCAGCGAGCTCACCGGAGGACTGTTGAAAAGCTCACGGTCAGTATGCCTCGCATTGAATTTGGGTCTGTTATCGGCAGCGTACCTTTCAAAGAAACCGCATGGGGTTCCTTGGGGGCATCGGCGCCCGAAGGAGCTCGTGGCCGAGCCATAAATGGAGAACAGCGTTGGGGATAGTCAGTTAGGAGCTGCCCATGTTGTCATCCCGGCGGTGATAAGTTAGATGGTGGATTGGAGTGGAGTGGGTTCGTGCTTCTCCGCGAACTCAACTAACTTGACCGATAAGAGCTTGATGCAAACACTGCAAACGCGCTCTTGTTATGGACTATCTGCCTTCTTGCTTCTGCATCTACCTCCCTACTCGACTCTCCTTCGAGCACAATGAACGTATCCAACAAAATGGATCCTGGCGCAGTGGCATGCGCAAAAGTTTCACGCAAGAGAAAATCAACTGGAACCGCAGCGCCATCCAATATCGACGTGATCGATTTGACCGGCGACGACCCGACACCTGCGCCCAAACGCACACCCCGGGCGAAAAAACAGCGACGAGAAGAATCCAACCCGCCCGTTACGCCCGAACATCGTCTGCGAAGATTCCGCGCCTATCCACCGGCGTCGTGCATGGATAGATTGCGACGATCGAGAACCCAGAGGTGCGTATCCCAAGCTGCTCGCTGGAAACACCCACTGATGGCGCGTGTCTAGGATGTATGTGGTAGGACACACGGTGGGTGGCACGAGCAACATGCCGGAGATCTCGTTCGACATGGTCGGCACGACGGGGAATCTGTACAAGACGGTGATTGGGAAGGTGCCATCCTGTGACTGCCCGGACGCCATGAAGGGGAATCAGTGCAAGCACATCTTCTACGGTATGTTTTCCGCATCCTCCGGCACAGCCATGGCCTATCCATCATCCGCTATTGTTATCTATTCTTATTTTCTCGTACTGATGGCATATGCAGTGCTGGTGAATGCGCTCAAAGCACCCGAACACCTCCAGTACCAGCTGGCTTTCCTTTCCGAGGTAAGTTGGCAGTCTTTCTGTGATACACCAGGCTAATCCGCTGCTTGCTGCCTCAATTAGGAAGTCCGTGAAATGTACCATGGATCTCCCCTGCGCCGCGGACAAGCTGCTTCCACCGAAGACACGGGTGGCAAGCAGAGACCCATCGAGGGAGACTGTCCCATCTGCTTCATGGAATTCGAGGCAAACGAGGCCATTGTTTTCTGCCGCGCGGCCTGCGGGAACAACATCCACAAGGCCTGTTTCGATCAATGGGCCGCCACCACCCGTGCTTCCGGTGTGCGTTGCGTTTACTGGTAAGTTCAGGTCGAGCGCATTCCTTGCGGACAACCCGCTAACAGAAATCAAATCAGCCGAGCGCCTTGGAAATCCAATAAGCCTGATCACGACCTTGAATCTCTCAAAAAGGATGGCCGTGTCAATGAAGAAGGCTATCTCAACGTGGCGGAACAGTTTGGATTGTCTGGTGAACGTGGTACGAGACCATCCCTGTTGCTCGGCTTTGCCAAACCCACAATGTTCGTGTTTACTAACAAATTCTTGGTTTGGCGCAGAATGGTCCTCGTACTCGCGTTGGTTCACCAGTCGGCCGCGTGCGTCGTCACAATACGATGAATATGGCCTAAGGTGCTGATGTGCTGATTGTTTTGATGGCGTTCAAGGAGGTTGTGTGCTGGCCACCGCTTCAATGGGTCTTGGAACTCGGTGGTTGTTTGATTCAGATACCCCAATTGCTAACTGTCATGATTATGATTCTAAATACCTTGCCTGCTGATAGCACTGTAGATTTTGAGAGGCCACTATCTTCTTTTGGATTACATTTCGCTGTCCTATCCGACAACTACATACTACATACACAGAGTCAATATGTGAATATGATCTCGGACACAATAAGACAGGACATGCCGAGCCATCGAACACTGCAAACAGTAGGGTGAATATCAATTGCAGCAATGACAGGGCTTGATGCCCACGCTACATTCGAGAACCTGCTTCGATTTGACGGCAGTTTCCGGTTGCACTACTGAGCGAACATCATCAACTATCTCTCTCTCCTCTCTATGTTCAGAGTCCTGCCGCGCTCTGGGATTTTTCAGTCTTCCATGGGCTTCCCAGGTCTCTATCATGTCCTCGGCCCGGCCTCTTTAGCAGGGTATTTCCTGCTCTTTCCCAATTCTCTCAACAACCAAGACATCAGTTTTGCCGATACCTGCCATCAACTTCTCAGTCTCGTACTTGATCTACCTCCCAACCAGCCCATTACTTCTTCATCCGCCGAACCTTTTCATCTCCCTCACCACCCCGTGCATCAACTCCATCCCAACAACCATGAACACACTCTCTACTACCGAAGATCCAAACCCACACCTAGATACACTACACTCCCAATCCACCCCCGAAACAACACCCGACCAAGGCACCCACCTCCCGCAACACGGCTTCATCCTACCGGACTACACCCACATCCTCACCAACGCCCTCTACTTCGACGACTGGCTCCACAAAGCCCTCCACGCAACCCAACTCCACAACCTGCACCGCCTGTTAAACATCAAGATCCCACGCCCAGCGCTAAACGGTAGCATCCACGCCGTGCGCTGGCAGGACTACTCTCTCCAGCTCAAAGACTGGCTCGCGCGCAGCATGTCCCCCGAGCTCTACGACCAGATCGCATCCTCGGGCCGCCCCATCGCTCTGGCCGATGAATTCATCGCCGCCGCGCGGTCGACGTTCCAGCGCCCCGACATGGCATCTACCACGCGGTTTGTCAATGCTGTTCTCTACGCGCGCCGTGCGGATTTTCCATCTGCGGCGCGATACCTTGTTGCCACCAGGGAGGCGTATCGGTTGTGTTTCCAGCGGAAAATTGATATCAAGCCCTATCTGGCGCTGTCGAGGGTGTGGAGTGAGCTGAGGGGTGAGATTCCGGAATTGGTTGACATGCAGATTGGGGCTGTTGAATCGAAGGGCGGGAATCTGTGGGAGGAGGTGCGCGTGAAGGATTTCATGGACAGCTGTGCGGTGATTCTGAGCCATTTGAACTTTTTGGAGCAGGTTCGGCTGGTTATGGGTGATTTTGTGGAGGATGGCTAGATCTGACTTGGTAGGGGAGGGTTGGAGGGAGGCATTCATATTTTCTGGGGATATCATATGGAGCAGATACTTCTGAGTTGCAGCAATGGAAAGAGATATTTTTTTAGAGATCGAAGACTCTTTTCGTTAATCACCAGATACTCCCTACCAGGTATGGTGCTGCGATACCTATACATCGGTGAAAATACTAAACAAGATATAATGCGCTAAAGACCAAATACTAAAACCACCAATGCAATGTGGCTTATACCATTCATTCCCAAAACACCCAAGACAAACCAAATATGGGTATCACCGCAAAACACCAGACGCAAAAAACAAATCACCAACAATTTACAGATGCTTCCGGACCCGTTTCCCCCTCCGGATAACCGCCATGCTAACAGCTTCTTCGCCCGTCATCCACGATGGGATGCGCTCGGGATCCACTATGCCCAGCTCCGCAAGTCTGCGGATCCCGCCGATGACATCCGTCCCCACGAAACCGAGTGAGACAGTTGGCAGGGTCGAGGCAGATTGACCATCATTATCGTCACCATCACCATCACCGACTCCTTGCCCAGGTGTATCTAGAAGACGGATATCCAGGCGATCCAGTGGCGCCTGCGCCATAGAGGACCCTGCGGTCCCGAAGCGGGAATGGATGGCGAGACGCCGTTTCTTGGATGATGGGGACAGAAGCGTGGAATTGTGATCGTCGACCGTGCGTTTAGTTTTCGAGTCCGGATGGGCCTGTCCCTCTGTGTTTTCTCGGTTCGCATTGTCCTCTGACACCGCAAGAATCCCTTCTTGGATATACTCCTCCGGAGTGACCGTGCTGGCAGGACGGGGATCCAACGGGCTCCCTTCAACGACCGCATCGGCGAAGATGCTAAATGAGCCATTTGCGGCGTTGGACCGGCCAGGACCGCGCATCGCTAGCAGAGTCGGCAGGTTCTTCGCGGCTAGCGATGTCGCCTTGAGTGTATATCGTTCTTGGGGGCGCGAAAGAGCTTTGGGAATCGCCTCGCGCACTAGTCGTTGGAGACTGCGGGAATCGGTTGCCACGGAGTGGACTGCAGGAGTTGCGGCGGCCTTGGCGCCCGTGGATGCCGAAACAGAGGTATAGATGAAGGGACAGCTGTCCGGGAACGCGACGTAGATGACTCGCGATGAGTCGGTGAAGATATCCGCTGTCTGGCGCGGAGATTGATAGGGCGAGTCCACGACAAATATCCGGAGGAATGTTAGGGGCAAGGTGGATGCGCGAGCGAGGTGGTAATGCGCTTTCACTAGAGGGGAAATCTCTCGTTGGAGAGCCCGCACGAAGGTTGCAGCCTGGATGCGCGGGACACTTGCCGACCAGTCCGTCAGCGCTGAGTTACCGGCAGTCTGTTTCCGCCGTGGGTCGATGCGATTGAGCTCCAGCGCGGTCCATCGCAGGCTGGCCGGGTGGTCGTCCATGTAGCGCAGGTCTGCCATCGCCAGCTGTCGCAGAGTGATACCATGTCGCCAATCGCCTTCCAAAATCCGCTCGAGGACTTCCCGCTTGGCGCCCTTGCGCTCCTGGAAGTCCTGGTACACCTGGCGAACCTCCTCGATTGTTTCTGCGGCGGGGTATGGAAGGGTTTCCTCGTCCTCGCCACCGTTATTGTCGCGCAGTAGATATGGCGGGAAAGAGGTGACATGTCGATCTTCGAGCCATATCTGGGCCAAGTCTAACAGGGATTGGCGAGATAGTCTGCCGAGGGTCTTCACGAGAGAGGGAGTTGTCGAGGGTATGCGGAGGTTGTTTGGGAGACTGGCCGTTGTTGGGGCGCGCACCGTTCTGGGACGCGCCATGTTGGGCGTAGGAGGAGAGGAGACGGAGGTGTGATTTTAAGTATCTGGCGAATGAGACGTGCGTCCTGTTCGCCGTAGATGTTGCTGTCAGTCCAGTTCTCGCTCCGATCCAAAACATCAACAATGGGTCACGTGGCGATAAGAATCACAGCAGGTCACGGGACCATGGACTATACAGCAGAGTGGACAGCCTCAATCCAGTCTACATTTACTGGTTCGTTTGAAAACTGGATCTAAAGGCATTTGTGTAGAGAAATCAGCTACCAGTGCTCTATTAGAACACATTTCATTATCCTTGGATCCCCGCTGCAGCTCTCGGGGCTGAGGTCTTCGCCGGTCCTTGCAGGCCCAAGCTCAAATTGATCTTCCACTGCTATATAGCTCTTGCATGTACCATTCCTTCCCGCGCACTACTGCCGGCGCACAGACACAGGGTCACAGTTGGACACTAGGATTAATAATTGTTCTGAACATCCTCGGGAGTGATCGGACGCCTGGGACGCCTCAAAGGCGCTGACAAATGGACCAACCAATCACTGTCGGGGAGGGAGGGCATGCCGGATCCGGGTTAAGAAAGGCGCGCTTGGCGCTGCGTGTCCGAGTGCACGGAAACGGTTTAGCGCGGCGGATTACCAATTCCATTTGGATGGGGGAAACCCGCTCCGACTATCGGACTTGGGACTGAATTTTCACAACGGGCCACGACAGCGACGACAGAGACGACAGAGAGGAGGGGAACAGTGAATAAGTCATGAGAGAATAGTAAAGATCACGAAGGGTATAGTTAGAATAAAATGATTCTTCTTTTGGTCCGTTTGAAGCCTGGACGATGCATTATTAATCGCCGATCGAGGCAAGATTACATGGAATAGTCATCATCCCCTCGTCATCCGGGATTTCCCCCACCACTGCCTCAAAGAAATCCCCCGTGGATTCTGTTCTCCTTTCCATCTACCATCACCCCATCCACCTACCGCCATCGTCGATTCGACCTGATCATATCGCCTTGGCCATTCGTGATTTTACCAACCCAACTCATCCACCCTCCCTCGACGCATCCGGCGCGATCGAATCACACCTGGCGCACACCCAACCGCGAAATTACCCGCAGACGCGAACCTTCATCTACAACATCCACCCTCTGAACACCCTTCGTGGGCTCATTTACACAGACCTGTCACAATGGCCGGGTACAACGGGCGGCGGGCGCCCAACTTCTCGCAATACCTCGATGACTTGAACACCATCCCCTCGCCCTACCATCAGGCGGTACAACAGCAACAGCAGCAGCAGAACTCCTTCAACGTCGACGAGGAACTCGCTCTCTTTACCAATGCCGAATTCTTTGAGTTCGATAAATTCGGGGGTCTCTCCCTCCCCACGTTCGACTCGGTGGATAACACCAAGACCGACGACGCAACATCCCATGAGGCGGACATGAAATTCCTCGATTTCTTGAATGGTGAGTCTTTGTCTTTTTTTTCCTTCGGGTTTGGTTCCGTTCCTGGACTTCCCGGTCGCACGGGCTGGATATCCCACCTGCACGAGTTCTGCCCCTGATCACACCATCTGTGCCCTTCGGTTTTCGCCGCGCTCTCTGCGGCTATTGGAATCGTTGTGCATGGGTACCTGGATCATCCTATTGGCTTTCTGGCCTTCTTGCTATTTCCTACCGTCTTGGCACTGGATGTCATCTTTTTGAGACTCTGTGTCCATCACCTCAGATTAGCTTGAACCCTGGAGCAATTTAAGGGTCCTGCATGACATGCACGTTGTGGCCTGTGTCCGTGGCAGGCGTGCGCTCTCTCCGCTATCACGCAATTCCACGTGATTTCACAAACCCACTGGCACACAATTGGAGTGATGGATGAATGCTAACGTGCTTTGATAGATGGCTTGGGCAATATCTCTGAGTATCCAACCGATTATAACACTATTAACGCCCCACCGGCGGCGCCCGGGTCAGACTCGTCTTTCTCGACTCCCCCAAATGGATCGGTGGCTGCGACCCAGGCTCCTGCGCCTGCGGCTGGCGTAGCTGCGCCCAACCTGGCCCCAGCTCTTGCCCCGAACCCGTCATCCACTGCCGCTGCCACTGCCGCGGCTGGGCCTAAGCGCAAGCACACCCAAAAGTCGACCCAAGCCAGTGCAGAGGAAGCGGCCCTGAATGCCGCCGATGAGGACAAGCGCCGTCGGAACACCGCCGCTAGTGCCCGTTTCCGCGTGAAGAAGAAGATGCGCGAGGCAGCCCTGGAGCGCACCGTTAATGAGACGAACGACAAGAACAGCCGCCTGGAGGCCCGTGTGGGTCAACTGGAGCTGGAGAACAACTGGCTGCGCGGCCTGATTATGGAAAAGAACGGCGACGCCAAGCGCAACGAGGCCGCTGAGAAGAAGATCTCGGATATGTTCCAGAAGTTCCTCGCCTCGCGGAACTCAGAATCCTCCGAGTCGAAGCTCGGCGTGGGGACCAATGCGTGACCGCATTTATAAAAAGCAAAAAAAACGAACAAACACCAAAAAAAGGAACCGTCCCAACAATATCCTGGTCGATTGCGCCGCTACTTACTCGGTCCTATGCTGCCTTTAGATTTGTGATTATTGATCATTTGTCCATATATTATTTTTGTGCTAGCGCTTCTTGTTGATCCGCAGCCGGAGAGTGAGTGAGGATGGCATCTGCAGGTTGGGGATGGCAGAGAGCCATGAGAGATGATTGTTCCAGCAGTAACTAAATATAAACTGTCTTGAATCTGTCAATCGTATGACCAATCGTAGCATCAGCGTACTAGAGCATTTAAAACCGGGAGCTATTCATGTCCATGAACCACATCGACCATTCCCCAAGCTCTTGGCACTCAACCTCGGTCTTGAATCCCACACCTCCACACCTCCACACATACATAGCAAGCATGCCCGACCATGTCCTCACCAATAACAACAACATACCGCTCCCTCCCAATCCTACTTAGCTACATCACCGTCTGCGCAACCCTCTCCCTCCACACCTGTCGAACCATCCACGCCCGCTACAAAACTCGCCAATCCCGCAATGACTGGTCCTCCACCGCCACCACCACCAATCCACGCCGCCATTTCAGGATATTCGTCACCCTAGCAGCCCTAAGCCTCGCCGCGACATGGTACTACATGTTCGCGTTCTTTGCGCACTCCTATCGCACCTGGGCGGGGAGTCAACAGTCTCAAACTCAGCAGCTGTTGCTTGCTGCTGCTGCTGGTAGTGGTGGTGGTATTGGTAGTGTTGGGAGTGGGGTCCAGTCAATATCAACAATCTTCAAATTGGAGATGTGGTTACGGGACGCGAAACTCTTTCGGGAGGCGTGGGAGACCGTTATTGAGTCGCCCGCACGGTTTTGGTGGAGTGGGCAGATCTTTCTTTGGGCGACGGGCTGGAGTCTGTTTTTGGGGATTATGGGTATGTCTTAACATTCAAGTTTCCCTTTTTTTTGGATCTGTTAGATTGCCATTGTGACTGTGCTTGTGCTTGTGATTATATGGATTGGGAGCTCACTGACTCTCTTGCTGTTATAGCTCGGAGATACCGCATCCCCAATGTCTGGGTGTATATGGTTGTCGGGCAGGTCGTGGCCATCTCATTCGCGCAGAATTTGTTCTTTGCGACGATTCTGGTCTCTAGGGGGGGATTGTCTAGCCATGACCATGGCAATCAACATGGTAATGATGATACCTACGACAACGACGAGGACGATCACCATGCATACACCTGGACACCACCTCTCCTCCTAGAACTAATCCCCATCGCGACATCCCTGCTCAGCACCGTCCTAGTGCCATACACGGCACATACCAAGCATTTTATGCTACTCCTGCTAATTCCGCATCTCTTACTTTTCGTTCCTGCCATGCTCCGTCCTCGTCGCAGTCGCTCGTCTGGGGGTTCTGATGGTCGTGCTGTCCGCTTACATGGCAGCGACGGCGTCGATGTCAATGCTGCGACGAAGCGCTACGTCGTCTTCTTCCGCTGGATCTTTGCATCCAGTGTACTGGTGCAGGCGGTTTCTACTGTAGGGGTGGTGAGGGATGTGGTGGGGACTGTTGATGGTGTTGCTTCGTGTGAGGCTGTTGTCTGGGCTTTGCTTCGTGCGGTATATGAGCATCCGGCTGTTAGTAGTGTGAGTTGGGATGTTATATTTTGTACCATTGGGGCTGGGACGTGGTGCTTTTTGCATGGTGGAGATTTGTATAAAATGCTGGGTGGGAGGCCGAGTGTGAAGGCCAAGGGCGAGAAGGACGAGTGAGACATACATAACTTGAATCAACATGGTGTATGTTCTGCATTATTGATAGCGTCAATATATGCTTTATTCCTCAACATGGGATAGGTCCAAAGCTGGTCCTTCTACTACCGTCTTGCAACAACCACAACCCCCCTAACAACACCACTCCTCGCCCACCACCCAAACAACATCCTCGCAACTCTAAACTTCCCCACCTTCAAACCCAACGGCTTCCCCTCCTTTACCCTCGCATCCAAAAACGCAGCCAATCCCGCAAAAACATGCCTCGAAACATCGCGGATCTCTATGCTCCCTGAATCATACCCGGCCGCCACAAGGAGCCGCTCATACTCCGCTCTCGAAATGAAGTTCCCAAACGGCGACCCGGTTAGCCAGCACACGAGTCGGAGGAGCAGACGGTCTCGCCAGGACACGCTGTCTGCGAGGATGAGGTCGAAGGCCATTAGCGAGGCTTGTAGGGTTCCATGGGCGTGTTTGAGGTGGGGGAGGCGCGAGGGTTGGAAATGGTACATTGTGTCTAGGGCAAGGAGCCAAGTTGTTGTTGCTTTTGCTTTTTGGGAAGAGGGGAGAGAAAGAGATTGATGGAGGTGGGTTGGCCAGGTACTGGGGTCTGCGGCGTCTGCGCAGAAGATCTCTGCTTTTTTCTCGTGCTTGATGTCGAGGTCGATGTCTCTCTGCTGCGCGTCCTGGATCCGTTGCTGCGCAAGTCTCGCCTGCGCTGGCTCCAATGTGATGCCCACGTAGGAGTCGATCAGCGGCCGTTCTGCCGAGGACCGATGATTCTTGCCTCTGGCTCGCAGACCAGAAGGCATCTGCACATCATGGCTGTCGTCGCCATCAGATTTCATGAGCTCCATCAGATACAGCGACTGGTCACCACATCCACAACCCACATCCACGATCCTGACGCCGTGGCTGTCACTGTCGCTGTGGTCTCCAGCCAACAATCCCGCGTTCAGCACCTGCTCAAGAAGCGCCTCGCAGGCCTGCGGGAAATCCGCCGTATGCTATACTTGAATGTGAATTTTCTGCATTTCATAACCAAACAAAACAAAGAGGCTCACCTCCCAATATCCCATATTCGTCCACATGGTCTGCGGCGGCAGCCGCACATTGAGGACTGCATGGTCCAGCCCGTACACGTCGCCCGGCGGGGACACGATCCGGCGGAGCCAGCTGAGCATAATATGTAATGATTTCGCTCTTGATGAATAATCCTGAATAATTGGCGTAGGGCAGGGAAGACACCATGGGATGGGTTGAGTAGAGGGTGGTTGTTGATGATCCCTGACGTGAGTGGGCTACCCGCGCCAAGCCTTGTAGGTTAAGGAGGGAGTATGGAGTCTGCGGTTATTCCACACCGGTCTTTGGTATGTTCAGGAGTTATTATTCTCTTCGATGTTAATTGTACTTGGGTATACTGTGTAAACTAATCGGGGCTTATGGAGTCACACATTGGCGAGCGAGAGGGCCGACATGTGTGGATTGGAATAGGTGGGATTGATTATGGATAGTAGGAATTACTGCGTGGAATCTCTTCCAACATGTAAAGAAATCTCGTATATTCGGATGCACAGACATATTTTATGGTTTATCGTGACAAATGCAAGGCCATAATATAACACTGAGTTGGGGTATATGAAGTGTTGTCAAGAAACCTCTCTCCTCCGCATATTGCTGCATTTGCACGGCCACTCATTCCTCCATCTGCCACGGTATGCAAACCTCCAGGTCCTTTGCAATCCTCATCGCGGAGACAATGCACCCCTCCAGCAGAACCATGCCATCCCAGCACCACCCACCGGCAAGATAGACGCCATGGTCGCCACTGCGCCAACTTTGTAATGTGGAGGAACTCCTTTTCAGAGGATCCTGAAAGATCGAATTGACGAGCATCCGGCTGTGTGGACTGCGCAGGACGCGCGTGAAGCGCGCAGAGCGGATCACCTTTGACTGATCGGGCTGGAAAATGGGGTTTGTTGTCACGAAGATGGAGTTTGGTTGTTCGTGGACGGATTCGGTGGTGAGATGGGTGGAGAGGATGTGGATGCGCTGGGTCGTGCGGGCCTGAGTGGCAGGACTCTTTTTCTTCCCTAGCGATAATGATAATAACGAAGAGGAGGCTGTTGCGTGCAGCATGGGTCTGATGCTAAAATCGTCTGTGTGCGCGACTGTCTCGACCGTCGTCGTCGGTATGCTGGATAATGGCTTGTTTAAGCGGGGGTAGAGTGAGGCGGCGATGTCAGGTGAAACGGCCAGTACGATGAGGTCGAAGTGTTCAGATTGCTGGCGGCCGTCGGGAGCACGGTACTGGATGTCCACACCAGTATCTTGCGGAGAAACGCTCGTCAGCTCAACGCCCAGCCGCACATCCAGCCCCTGGAGGAGCATATCCTGGACAGAGCGCACACCCCCCGAGACGACATAATGCTGCTGCTGGTGCGTGCGACGCTTATAGTCCAGCACATCCGATGCCGGGAACTGCAGGAGCTCCTCGTGCGAACAGGTGCAAACACTCGAGATGAGCGGGAGCAAGTAAACGGTCACATAGGTCTGCGGCAGGTGAATGCGCCGCAGATATGCATCGAGCGACTCGCCGGCCGAACCAGTCCGCAAGTCCTCAGCGACGGGCGTGACGAGGAAGACGCAGATGGTGAACCAGAAGTAGCACAGCAGGGCAAACGCCGCCTCGAGCATCCACTGCACTAGATCTTGGGTGCGCGGGATGGGCGGGAGCCGGTGGAAATTGGAGGCGTAGATCATCCGTGGGCTGGGGATGGTTTCGCGCTGCGGATGCCGAGGCAGGCGAGTGAAGCTGAAGAGAAACGGCTGCGAATGGTAGTTGATTCCCAAATAGTCGTACATGCGAATGAGATGGTGATAGAAGCCGCCGGCGAAGGCGCGCATGGGCACGTCGGCCCAGACGGGCTCATCCTGTTCATTTGAGGGGATGGCGATTGACTCCGCACTCAGCGAGATTTGTTTGTTCTACCTTGAAGTGTGAGGTCCAGTCCGCTCTCTGTGGGAGTTACTCAACGCACCTTCTCCAGCACCGTCACTCGAAATCGCCGCTGACTATCCTGGTGCAGCAAATGCGCAGTCACCAAGCCCGCCATGCCCGATCCCACGACCGCGACGGTCCTCGGCTGCGACGGGGCCTTGTCCATAACTGCGCTTCCCCCCGGTCGCAGAGGACTGATTCGATTAATGGAAAGTAGTATGCAACTGGGATTTACATCAAGAACACCACACCCGGTCTCTTTCCGGGATTATAAACGAACCGAGGTGGGGGGCACATGTGTGGTGGCTGGGTTCAGGGCAAAAGCGTGGCGGAGACTAGGTTCTGCAGGTTCCCGGTGTACTGGTACCTCGGATTGGCCTGGGCAACGCCGCCATCGCCCGGTACCGGTACTTGGTAGATCGAGCTCGATCGGGCGCACACTACATCATCGAGAGGCGATCATCGAGCTGCGGGTTTGATTCAGGGTGGGGTGTGTTTGTTCTTGGGAATGACTCTCGTGATCGGGCAACCAGTGGTAACTAACACATTTGAGTATCCCTGTGCGGCCAGAAGGGAGCGAGTCAGGCTGAGGAGGATCATAGGGTTCCGAGCTATGAGAAGAGGCGGTTGATGGATACATGATGGAAAATACGATTGGAATGTTATTAAGGTAAAAAGAATCACTCATACCGCAGAGGGTATCAAAAGCCCATCCATCCACGAAACGCCCAGTGATCAACAATCAACTCCAGAAAGAATATCCACCGGTTCCTCCGATTCCATGCATCAAGTCATTAGAGATAGTTCATTCTAAGCCGTTCTGGCTCAATGCCTTGCTTCACATTACCAAGGTCTAGGCAATGCACGACAGCCCATTCCATGCTTAGTTCTGCTTCACCTCATCCTGAGAGTCGTCGTGTATCTTGGTCACCGCTTTGTCGTCATCCTTTCGCTCGACGGGCCTCTCACCATCATTCTCATCGCCAGTGATCTCTCCCCAACCGGAACTCCGGCGACTAATGCGACCAGGCGCCATGGCGAGAGGGCTGCCAACGCCACCGGAAATACTGGCTGCCGTGCTGTCGTTGCGACTGTGCGACTGCACGCCACTGCGAATGCTCGCTGCATCGCCCGTTCCGGGGCTCGGCCGGGCTGTGTGGAAGCTGGTTCGCTCCCCGGTAGCGCTGCCGAGCGGCGCGGCCCCGGAGGATGAATAGACACTGATTCGTTCGGCGCTGGCAAGGCCGGCCATGCTGGGCCGGCTGAGAACGCCGGGCGCATTGAAAGCGGACGTGTTGGATGGCTCGGCCGGGTTCCCACTGAGAATGCTCAGAGGCAAGCTCTCGCGACTGCCGCCAAAGATCGACGAGGGCGCTAGCGCACGAACAGATGCGTTGGTGTCCAGGGAGTTCCGGCGACGGCGCTTGGAGGAGCTGGCCAGAGTAAGGATGGATGCGTTGTCGGTCAGGACATTGTTGGCCGTGGCAGTGCTGTATGTCATCGACTGGCCGTGGGGGAGGAGGTGCGGGGGGACGGCGGTTGGGGTCGTGGACGAGGAAGGGAACTGGTGAGAGAATTGCACCTGGTGATGGGTGGAGCTCTGGGTGGAGCTGCCGTGGCCGTGGCCATGTTGCGTGTTTTGCGCGGGGTACAGTTGGGTTGACGGTGCCGCCGACTGCACAGTCGTCAGGGTGGTCGTCAAGGATCGCACCGACGGAGCCGGCGACGAAAAAGTGCTACCCTCTCCTCCTTCATGGGAACTGAGTCCTCCTCCGCCTGTTGCCAATGTTCCAGCTTTGTGGGAGTATGCCGCCTCCGAGGTTGCTGTATCACCGTTGGTGGAAACAGTGGGCGCAGTTGACTTTGCGCTCGCAGCGGGGACTGCGTTCTCATAGCCCGAATAGACAAGCGAAGGGTCGCTTCGTGAGTGAGATCCCTGGAAGTCACGCTCGCCGAGCTCTGAATACGAGCCATGTGAGTTATTCGGTGCAGCCGTGCGGCTAATGGTTCCGGATAGAGGATACGGGTTGTTGGATTGGGTGTCGTTCTTCTTCCCCTTGGTGCTGATGTGTCGCCTATTCGTCCAGCGATTCGTGCTCGACTCCGAGGAGCCCTTCAAGCTGGCAAGGCGCTTCATCCAGCTAGAAAAAGGGTGGCGGCGGCCATTTCGGTCTTGTTATGCACTTGTCAGCTCCACAGGGGACATCTGGCATGCTCGCGGGGGTCTCACCGTGTGCCCTTGCAGGGACGTCGGCTGTAGCCATCTAAGTAAACACCTCTCGACTTCAAGGCAGACTCCAATCATCAGGTGTCTTCGTAATGAGGGCAAGTGGAGACGACAAAGGGAGACTGGGACCGCCGAGGCAACAAAGCTGTTCGGAGCTGGGTTAATCCGGCGCTGTGGCCACTAGTCCCTTTCTGGTCCTGCATCACTTCCTTCTTTCACGGTCAACATGGCATTCTTTGGCTGGTGCTTTCCTGCGGATCATTCCATCTCAACTTGATTCCATCATGAAACAGTGGCTGGAAATCTGCAGTCACCGGGATTTCAATTTGGGAGCTATGCGTGACCATTCACCATCCGGACATGTCTCGGTCTGATTTCGCCATACGGCTGCTTCCTCCAGATGTGGTCGCAAAGCTCAAGTCTTCGACCTCCATTACACACCTGAATGGCGTGGTGTTGGAGCTTGTCAAAAATGCCTTGGATGCCAACGCTCATACCGTCTTTGTGACCGTTGACGTCAGGCGCGGAAGCTGTATAGTCGAGGACGATGGCGATGGCATTCCGCCGGCAGAATTCGAGTCCTCGGGGGGGCTTGGAAAGGCACACCGTACGTTAACTTGTGAAGGAAATCAATGTATGGTAACTGATATGTGGTACAGATACATCGAAACTGGGGCTGACGGGCGCATACGGCCATCGAGGTCTTTTCTTGGCCTCACTGGCTGCCCTGTCTTTGCTCACCATCACATCCCACCATGTTGGGTACGGGAGCACAAATTCCCTTCTACTCCATCATTCGACGCCAGTAGCTCGGTTGATACCGGCACCTGTGCATCAAGAGCTTCAGTGCAGGGATCACGGCACCTGTGTCACGGTGAACGATCTGTTTGGAAACATGCCGGTTCGCGTCAAGAGTCGGGCGTTGGCGCTTCAAAGACCTGACGAACTCGAAAGAGAATGGGACAGTCTCAGATACTTCCTTGTTGCTCTTATGGTAGCTAATCCTCAACTTTCCAAGTTAGTGCTTCATGATGCAGCAAGGAATAGGAAGACCTTGATCCGCCTTGGATCCCGCTTCCCCGGAGATGGAAATGCCAGTCAATTGGAGAACGAATTGGATCTCAAGCGGATCGGTTCCATTCTTGCGCAATCTGGAATTGTCTCTTCTCGGAACGTGGACTCATGGCATACACTTTCAGCCTCGCTTCCCGATCTTACAGTTCGGGCCGCAGTTTCTCTCATTCCCAGCCCAACCAAGAAGATCCAGTTCATCTCATTGGGAAACGAACCGTTTTCGCGAAATGGCTCGAACGTTCTCTACAGCGAAGTTAATCGCTTGTTTGCTCAATCCGACTTTGGCAATGAGGCCATATTTGATGATTCCTCTGCGCTAAATGCCTCTCCCTTGCCAGAACGATTGGGTACGAGCAACTCCAGCCTCAGAAGTGGAACGAGATCCGTCAACAAGTGGCCAATGTTTTATTTACGTATTGACACCAACGTTGCTCGGCGATTATGCGACGATGGAAATGAAATCCTTCCCGAGTCTGACAAGTCCCTTCAACGTATCACAGATGTGCTGGAAGTGATGATTTCCGAGTTTCTCAAACAGCATGGTTTTCGTCCGCGCATCGTCAAGCGACGGGGACAGGTGTTAGGTCGAAGCCAGCAGGTTACGTCTGCCGGCCAGAAAACTGATAGTCAATCAGTGGAGTTTGCAGAGCACAATGGCCTCGCTTTGTCCGCGGAAGAAGCTTTCTCAAGTCGTTTAAAGCTCCCTTCTTTCCAGAAACCAAAGTCTGTCCATCCGGGACCAGGTTTCAATAGTTGGTCCAGAGTGAAAGCAGCGAAGAACCCTCTGGTCAACACTGTGCCTCGGCCTCGAAATGAAGACCCTGAGGTCGGAAAATCATCGACCGAAGGAGAATCCACTTGCGCGGATTCAGGTGCTTTCATCACTTGGGTCGAACCATCTACAGGGAGAGCTCACCTTATCAACTCTCGGACGGGGCAAACCATGATTCGCCGAAAATCCATTGCTGCCCTTAGACCTCGATCTGCTGGAGTCATCACCGGTGACCTGCGCCGTCCACAGTCTACCCCTGTCTCCTCTAAAAGCGTGTGGGTGGAAAATCTCTTACAGAAATGGAATAACCCTGTTTTCGGGAGAACCGAGAAACCCATCTCAAGAATGGATACGGGATTCGACCACAGACTGCCTGCGCATTTCTCTTCTCATGACTGCTTCGAGAGCATTGGCTCGTTGGATACCGCTCAGGGTTCAAAATTCCGAGGCAAGCTTGAACGACGAGGTCTAGAGAATGCAGAAATGATTTCGCAAGTGGACTGCAAGTTTATCTTGGTCAAAGTGAACATCAATGACACGACCGACCATGATGCTTTGGTGTTGATTGATCAGCATGCAGCTGACGAGCGGTGGCGGGTCGAGCAGTTGTTTAGAGAATTCTTTGTTCCTGCTCCTCAGGATGAGTCCATTGGCCAGAATTTCCGAGTACGAACGGTTGATATCGACACCATCACATTCGAGGTGTCGTCAACCGAAGGCAATCTGTTCCAGAAGTACAGCGAGTATTTTTCACAGTGGGGCGTTCACTACAACACCGGGGTAAAATCGGGCTCATCCACCGCTGTCCTGGTGACTTCTCTCCCATCCCTCATCGCCGAACGCTGCCGGGTTGAACCGAAGTTAGTGATCGATCTGATTCGCCGAGAGATTTGGTCTCGCGAAGACGACAAAAGGCCATTGGGCCAAGCGAGGAATTCATCCAGGTTCAATTCTCAAGATTGGTCTTTGTTGGAGGAAGAAGAGCCACACCACTCTAAAGCTGCGGGTCCAGTAAATGGCACCTCTTCATGGGTGCAGCAACTAAGCGGCTGCCCCCAGAGCATTATCGACCTCCTCAACTCCCGCGCCTGCCGCAGCGCGATCATGTTCAACGACATTCTGAGTATGGAAGAGTGTCAAATCTTGGTCTCACGATTGGCCCGGTGTGTGTTTCCATTTCAGTGTGCTCACGGACGGCCTTCCATGGTCCCGATCTTGGATTTGCGGTCTTTGGCCGAAAGTACTGGCGATACTCGCTTGGATTTGAAGAAAGGCATGGCATCCGATTATGATCATAGTGGGGGGGTTGGGTTTTTGGAAGCTTTTCAGTCATGCTACTCCGCTGATAATGTACTCACGGACAGAGGGAAATAGCTGGCGATGACTGGCCTTGGACTTGTAGTATAAAGAAGTTGAAGCGAGTATATTACCAGTTGACTGCTCATTCGAGAAAACGATGGCATAATTTACTTGCGCTCATAGACCGGTTGCTATGAACTGTTCGATTCAAAGCGGGCAGACGCGCGCTTGACGAGGCCCTATACATGATACACTTCCTAATTACGAGACTGACAAGACAACAACTGAATACCCGAACAGAAACACAAATTCAAAACAATACAGCCTTCCATTACGCAAGAGTACATACATCCATCTTGAAATCCTAATTTTGGCATCAATCCAGAAAAATGAGTAAGCGAACAGCGTGTACCGGGTACCTCCGCACATCCCTTGCTTGCATCCAGACAAGCGGAAAGATCGAACATGACATGCATCAACACAGGAAATAGTGAGCCAGGAGGGTTCTATTTTATGCAAGGATCCACAACTATCGACGGGCGAATTGTCCTCGAAAGAAGGATCTGGAGGGGCAGCCTGATGTCGTGCACAGCACGACGACGACGACGCCGGGGCAACTTATGTACTATTGCATGCCAGACCCGCTAGGTGGATGCGGTGGCACAGTTGTGCGCCCAGCCAGCCTGTATGATCAGTCGAGTCTGGACAGCGCACAGTGCATCAAGCTAGAGGATAGAAAGAAGGAAGGGGGTGAAGGTACTGGTATGTAACTCTGGTTTCTATTTGATCAGACTCGGAAATCGGCGGCCAAGATGATGGCAGCGCCGGTGGTGGGCCGGGCCTACGTACAGCAGAAACCCCAATAGCGCAATCCATCCTTTCTTTCCAAGGGCCAACCAACCAAAACAAGAAGGGCAAACAAAAACGAAGTAGAAGCGATAGTTAGTGTCACAGACGATCCAGCCAAAAGCGAACTCATCTGAAACAACAGAGCAAAAATACAAGACGCTTTAGGAGGGAGAAGGAGACCAAGTAAAGTAAAAGCTTTTGCATTCCGGGCAGCTTTGAAGTATGTTCTTGTACAGAAGCCGTGAGGCTGAGCCCTTTATAGGGATTTTTGAGACAGACAGTAAAGTGAAAAAAAAGCGAAAGAAAAAGCCCTGTGTTGTACTCCAGATTGTCCCCAAAAAAGTCCCCGGACCGTTTTGTATACCAAATCCAGTCGCCGCTTTTTTTGGTCACATCCTCGGTGAAACCATGACCCAAACTAAACAAACAGAAAATCACGAGCGCCGCCCGAATATTGGGAATAAGGTATTCACAGAACATAGGACAAGATTTGGAAGGAAAAAACGATGCAGCCAGCATTGTAGAACAGTGGTCGGAAAGATTCGCAGAAAGCAAAAAAAAAAAAAATTTCCTGCGAACCAGGGTAAAAAGTACAGGGCGGAAGGTCATCATTAGTCATTATGAGGTTGTGTATAGACGAGGTGTGTGGGATGAGTGATGAAAGAGGAGGCAGAGAGAGAGATCAACCATGTGTGGCGACCGATTTCACTTTGGACTGATTTGTCCATGACAGGAAGTCGAACTTGTCCTTGGTATTCTCACGCAGGGACGGATTGGACTCGGCTGTGTGCAAGTTGGTAGCGCTGCGATTAGCCTCGCGGGGCTCCAGGACCAGCGAGCGACGGTAGAAGGTCTGCAGGCTGGACTCGCCGTTGGAACGGACGCGCACCAGCTCGTTTTGCATCCAAGTCTGCAGCTCAGGGATCTCGGTGAGGCGATAGGGGATCTGGAAGCGCTGTAACTCGCTGATGATCCGGGCTGTCTTCATGTGCTTGTCGAAGTTGATCACGGCCATCTCGCCAACATCGGTGGGGAGAGTGCGCAGCGACTGGTTGCCGTGGTCCACGAAGGTGAGGTCGGTGAGGTAGGTTCCCACAAAGGGCAGGCAGGGAGGAACATGGTTTTGCAAGCGCTGGCGCAGCACGGCGTAGTTGCGAGACACATCGACAATGCCACGGAGGTTTTCCAGGGTGGCCTTGGTCTTCTGGGAGACGACTTCCCATGTCCTCTTGAGACGCGAGATCATTGACGAGTTGATCGAGCAGATGATCGCCATCAGCGAGTCGTAGTTGTTCAGCTCCAGGCACTTGTTGGCGATCTTCACCCAATGCTTGATGATCTGCGCCCGCTTCTTGGGCTCTTCAAGATGCAGGATGGAGTCCACAACCAGGTGGGCCAGGTCCGTCGACAGGGTGGACATGGCGCGAACATTGACCGCCAGCGAGCCGGACTTCCTTGTCCATTCCGTGTCGAGGAGCTCCTCGGGGAGAATAGAGCAGAAGATGCGCGACTCCATGATGGTGAACTGACGGGCCAGCTCCAATGGGTCGAAATCCAAAATGGTGATCGAGACTTCCCCGTTCTTCCATTGCTTGAGCAGACTTGTCTCCTTCTTACCCAGGATCGGGGGTGGGAGAGGAGTATCAGGATGCACGTATAGAGCGGTGGCCGTGTTGGTTTTGCCCATGGAGGAGATCAAGCGCGGCACAACCGGCCCGAGAACGGCCGACACCTTATCAGCGAGTTCCAAAAGACGCCTTCCAGCCGTAGGCAACTCTTTGATCAGCCGGGTCGCGGCGAAGCCGACGATGTAATCCAGCGCTACATTGTCACGGTCGTGGCGCCAATGCGACTCCAGCCAACCCTTGAAGATGTTGTACACGCGCAGCCGGACAGGTCCCGCCGCGTGAGGCGTATCTCCAATGTAGTCGAACCGTTCACCCAGCGCCTCGGCGAACTCGAGGGGCGTGGCGAACAGACGGAACGTAAGATAGAAGGTTGAGACGAACATCGCATCGGGAGTCGACTGGTGCGCGGTGAGCTTCTCAATCAGAGCCCGCAGGCTACCGCCCATGACTTGGCCCTCCTTGTAGATCAGCTCATACGCGAATGTCTTCTCGAGGATGTTGGCCTCGGTCTCTTCATTCTCTTCAGCCAAGGTCGAGTGGCTCACGCTCTCCTTTAGGGACGGCCCTTGGTAGCTACTGCCAATGTCGGGCGAAGTAGCGCGAGTCGAAGTCTGAGAAACACCGCTCATTTCGGAGTCGCGGGCGTGGCTGTTGTAGGTGAAGCTGCTACCCGTGCTTGTGACACCCCGGCCGAAGGATTCACTCATGTCCGACTTGGGATGGCTGGTGCGGTAGGCGTTGTCGCGAGAAGAGAAAGGTGTCTTTTCAAAATGGGTAGGGAGAGTGGCCGAGTTGGGGAATGAGGACAAGGCAGAGAGGTTTTTAGGGCTGGCGGATGGGAGGCGAGAGTGGAAGGACGAGGGAGTGGTGGCGTCGGTCAGGCCAGGGGTGGAAGGGGAATAGGCCGTGTTTGGAATCTGCAGAGGCGGAGGAGGTAGGCGCAGAGACAGTTCCTGCGGTTTGCTTTGCTCCTCGACCTGAATGCCAGAAGACGTCTCGACCGGCGATTCATCGATCGGCTCGAGTTCGATGTCTCCGATCTGCTCCAGCACCAGGCGAGCCTTGGCCAGACAGTTGCCAGCTGCTCGCACACAGTCCGTCGCAGCGTCGACGAGGCGTTTGCCTTCGTCCGGCATGAAAACCAGGTCATCATCCGGCGAGTTGGCTGGTCGAAAGGCTTCGTGCGCCGCCTGGACGAGCTCGGACAGCTTCTCGTACATCGTGTCGCGCGCCTGCTCGAGGAAAGCGCTCCGCTGGGTATCGTGTTCGCACACGGCTTCAACGACGTCCAACAGTCCTCGACAAGATTGCACAGCCTGCTGGGTGGTAACAACCAGCTCCGTGGACGAGCGAGACTGCATGTGCAGGCCAATGAAGGATCCCAGCACGCTCAGGAAAGCATCATAGGTCGTGCCTAACCGCTCGGAGGCGAGGTTCTGAGAGCGGATAGCAAAAGAAGGACCGGTACATGATATCCGGTGAGAGACGGAGATGCGCTTGGTTGCGACGGAGATAGGCCGAGGCTGGTGATCAACAATCTCAGTGCGCGTCGATGCTCGGCTGACATCCATACGACTGCGGCTCTGCTGTCGCGACTCGAGCTGCTCAGTGCCGACCTCAGAGACAGGTGTGATGTCTGGCAGGGTGAAGGTCTCGGAGGCAGGTGTCGGGGGCATCGAATACAGGCTCTGGGTGTCGCTGGTTGACTGTTCCATTTCGGCGATGGTCCGGCTCAATCCGACTTCCTCGTTCCAGACGTCAAGGAAACGGACACCACGGGTAACGATCTTGAACGCCTTGAGCAGCATCTCGTCCAGCATGCCCTCCACCTCATCTTCTGACGGGGTGCCGTTGGCAAGTTCTTGGAATTTCTTGTGGCTCTTGACCAAGGCCGAAAGATCCGACAACAAAGCCTTGCGAATCCTGCGCAACCCATCAAACCGCTTGACCAACGGTGACTCCCGAGTCAGACATTCTGATTTTTCCTTTACAGGCAAGTTAGCGGCTATGGTTCGTCTTCTTCCCTCCCAAAATGACTTACCAGGAGAAACCGAACGCCGGCGATTGGGCCTCTCATAAGATCTTGATTCCCAAAATCTTTGAGTGATGACCCGCATCCTCCGCGAATGATATCCCAGAAATCTGTGAGAGCCTTAAGTAAGGGCCGCATAGGCACTTGGTCGTACGCCTCGCAGTAGTTCGTAGGGAGCCAGCCTCGATTGCCAGAGTCCAATAATGTGCCGTCGGCCCAGCCGTTGGTGTGAACAGAGTGGACCAGGATAATATCTCCCTGGTCCAAGGGCAGGGTGACAGTTGAAGGCGAAACATTTCCGGCTGGATGAAATGGATAGAAAGCGCGCAGGTAGTTGTGAAAGACAGACCGTGGCGTCTCCACCTGGTCTCGATCCATGGTGGGTTCCTTCGTTTGTGGTGTCAACGGCGGGGTGATCTGTGACCGGCCGTTGTTGAAATAGAAGCGATTTTGACTAAATGTCGAGTGGTGCTCCGGGGAGTTGTCGGTCACCACTGTGATGTTGGAGTTCGGTTTCGCGATCTTTAACGGGGCAATGTTAGGCCTCATCGATTCCATCTCTCGCCAGTGGCGTGTTCTGATCAGGGTTCAATATCCACTTGAGGTCGCTGACCGGGGCGTTTAGAGTATGGTAGGTCCAGCTGACATGCTTTGAGTGAAAGACACAAAAGGCCGTGAGGGAAAGACTAGGACGACCCTACACCAGGTTAATTGATTGTTGGTCAAGGACCGAAGGGAGTGACCGAGGGAGTTTGGCAGTACAAGAATGCGCGATTCCAGGGAATCGAGGGAGGAGGGGTGTGGAATGCTGGGGGGGTTCGAAGATGTAACACTCACCCTTTCAAGGACCACAACAATGAAGTAATCAAAGCTATAAACAGTCACAAATAGACGTCAATGCGGCACATTCAAGGGCCAGCCGCGGGGTGTGACGAGTCGCAATCGATAACGAGAGAATAGTCCGTCGAGTGTCAATGCGAGGTTGGGGAGCAATGAATGCCACACAAACCACCATCTAACTAACTATGAAGGGTCGAATGCACCAGCCCCTCCAAGGACGAAGAAGCAAGGACCAACGAAGACCTGCGAACTGACTTGCAGTAGGGTCCGGCGTGGCGAAACAATAATTCCCGGCGACGGTCGAGTCTCACGCAAGGGCGAGTGCGCAACGAAGGGATGAAGTAGGATGGAAGGTACCGCTCAATTGCCAGCAACGGGATAGAGAAAGTAGGTCAGTCAGTTGTAGGTCCTGGAAAGAAGGACTCGGACTGGAAAGGGAAGACGACGAACAGAAGTGGGAACCAGCCATAATAATAAGAGTAACTAATTGTTAGCTTGAGGTTGACCTCGATCGAGTCGATCCCGGCCGTCCCCACCGTGGACCCGTTGTATTTGGCTGTATTTACTTGTAACACGCGGCGTGACGGTACCCTCATTACAGGGGTATTTCTTTTTGCGATTTATTATTTTATGGCGCGAATTTTTTTAAAAAAGGATACATAGTGTCTTTTCCGAGTCCTCTCCATCTGCCCTAAGTAACTATCATCAGCACTGTCCTCTAGATGAATCGTGCCGTTTTCCAACTCCACACGATTAGGTCCATTATTGTAAATTCTGTGGAGTACATAGAATCGGACCAGACCATGTCTCAAAAAGATGGCCACTGGCCCACCGTGTGTGCTGGAGCGTGCAGCGCCAGAACCGGGGGGCAAAAGAGACTCGATCAGGCCTGAAGTGGCGATTTGTCTTGCCCTCACGTTGTGCCTGTCAACTCTGTTTTCTCCGGGGGTCGACAACGCAGCGCAGCCCCGAAGTGACAGGCGAAAATATTTTTCTTTCGCCATGCACGCTGGTTTTCTACTAGTTTTTCGTTGGCGTTGACACTTCTTTCTTTAAGGTCTAGTACTTTGCTTTCTCTTCTCTTGTGATTTGGCCGGTTGTGACCTCGGTACGGACGACACGGGAGGAACAATATCCTTGCCACTGGAAGGCAATAGCTTGACCCCTCTTTCCTTCTTGCCGTTTTCTTTGTTCTTGTGTCCCGCGTGGGTCAATCAGCCTGAGGTTCGTGTTGTCAGCGGGACCGGGCATACGGGATCCACAAACGCGAGGATTGGAGCTGTCATGAGCTATCGATATTAAACGGCCCGCAGTCGCGACAGTCGACACATCACGGCTTACTATTGCAGAGCCACCCGAGGGCTTGCATAGTGAGGCATACTTAAGGCCTAGTCACCGCTGTCAGGGCGTAAGACCGGCGAATCATAACGCACTCAGGCACTAGAAGCCCTGTCTTAGACTCTCCATCAGGGGGTAGATGAAAATTCAGTCGGTCAGTTTCACATGATTTAGTTACTATGCGCCTAGGGTCAAGAAGCGCGCCGGAGCATAGTCACCACGTGCCGTTGTTGGCAAGACCCCAAAATTAGTTGGCTGGTTAGTTAGAACTTGCCCAGCCTCGTGGGAACAAGTGCTTGGCCGACGAAAAAAGAAACGAGAGAAAAAAAAACGGGTTGGGCTAAAAAGAGAATGGCCTGATTTTACCCCTCCACAGGGGGTCTAGACTTGGGTACCTGATGATTGTGACGGCTGTGTATTACTGAATCATACTCTGTACTTTCGGCACGCACGGTGTTTTTCCCCCACAGACACCCGAACCAACAATCTTGCCAGACTGCGTGGACACAGTGATTCTGCAAGTGCCAGTCATCACGTCAATACTAAATATCAAGTAAAAATGCATAGTCTGCTCATCACATGTTCCCAACTATCGGTCGCACAAGAAAAACCCCCCCGGAGTGTTGGTGCCCCTACTAAGTAGCGTATCCAATGAGTACCTGCATACCGTCCGCGCATGCAAGCCCCCTCCACATTATCACATCTTGCTGCCAGAATGATTGTTTACAGGCGGGTAAGATGATGTTCTCGGCAAACATGAGATCAGCGTTACAAACCCTTGAATTGGGTGACTTCTCCGTTGACGGCTCAAGTTACGAACCATGGAACGCGGCACGGTTGTTTGTGCATGGGTCAGGGGCTATCGGTATCAGATAAACTACCAACTGACAGCGGTTCCATTTCGCTTGCGGGACGGCTGCCCAAACGGGCATTGCGTCAATAATCAGATTGCAAGTACGAAGTAGTTGGTAAGTAGCTGTTTTTAGGTCAAGGCACCGGTCCGTTTTACAATCGCATCGAGGGTCACACATTGGACGGGCCAGCACGGTCCCCGGTCTCGGGTCGTCTGTTTGCTAGTCTCGCTGCTGTTTTCGGGAGGCGTCGAGGACCGCGTGGGCGGGGAACTAAGCAGCATTGCAATCACGTTCTGTTCTTTCCATTTTGGGGAGCCCTCCACGAGACTACTTATCCAGATGGCAGTGGGGAAAAAAAGGACTTGGTGAATATCAGCATACTAGTTCCAGTAGGCCTGGTGGAGCAACCATCCATAGTCTCAAAGCATCACAGTGTCCGAACAGGGATTAGCAGTATCCAATCAGCTCTGCAATCTCCTGTTCACGGTAAAGAAGTAGGGTGGTCTCGACCCGTCATTCGGCGCAGCTCTGCGGATCTAGTGAATCGCAACCGCGCGGCGATATTTGCAGTAGGGCTTGGCAATTTGCCAAATGTGAAGTAAAGTCGATGTTAGTCATTGTCTGGCCTTCCATGGGCCTATTTGCGACTCAATTCCTTATGTGACCAAGAGCTAATAAGATTCCGTCTTGAATGTCGCACTTCAGGCCTATTCAGCTTGGAAAAGTCCAAGCTTCCCGAGACAAGACATTGTAGGCCTCTACGCGAACTCGAGATCTGAGTCAATGGCTCTCATGTCAATGATCTAGATTTGACGAGTATCCGAAGACCACTGGCGACGAATAGCATCATGCAGGCCGACACAATGAAAATGACTAATTAATTGAACGGAATAATATCAAGAATCTTCAATCAGCTTTTCATGTCTCGCAATATATATTTCAGCGGCCACAGTCTAAATCAACCAACAGAATTTTAGCGACATATACATGGTTTATTTTACAGATATTATCAAGTCTACGCTGAAACATCCCACATACCCTGCATTTTCTGAAGCTGGGTTTGCCACATGTACCTCCAGTCCCATGTTGTGCGACCTCGTGGGCTCTGGACTGTGCGTTCCGAGGACCGCGATTTAGGTGCATATGCCAGCTCCACAACCCAGCACGGTACCTGCATTTGGTGCGAGATCTGGTCGTTTCATAAATTATTTAGATAGATCATGTCGTGTGAGACCTTGCGCATACTCGATCTGCTTGGATCTTCACGGTGGCTACCTGAAATTCTTGACTCGGTGAATCTTCACCGATTGTGTAACTCGATACTGGTTACACGACTCATCTAGTTCCCCAACAAAACTTAACAAAAATTTGTACATTTCTGTCATGTTCTGCAATGGAAACATGCATTACAATTGTCTGTTGTATTGCGATTGATTTTGGGGGAAAGGATCCACGGAAATGATGTCATTTTTTGTGAGTCGATACAATACACAATATCGTCGCAATTAACGTGTTTATTCATGAACTTTGATTAGATACAGAGACACAGACTGTTAACAGCGCCAATCGCAGATCAAACATTGGGGTTAACGCAAGTCGGACCCATGGATCGTGTGAGCGGGTCGCGGAAGGGACAGTTGGCCATGTCAAGACATCTCATCATTTTATCCGACGAATACAAGGGCGAGAGGATCGTCCGATACATACTTCCTTCCTGCCTGAAATTTGCCTCCATAAATCCAAAAATGGCTAGAGACTGTAAATAGCAGACCCAAAGGCCTGGTCTCCGGAGCGGTACAGGGTGTTTTACTGTAAAGATGTTTAAGGTACCAACGGTATGTACAATATTTAGTCTTATGCTAGCCATACGATGTATCTAATACGTATCTCGCTGTACGAAATACTCTCTTTCGTTTTCCCTCCGGCATATGAGTATCCTCCGATGGGGCCATTGCCGCTAGAAACCCAAAGAAAATTATCTCTAAACCTAGTGCGCGGTTTTACTCCACCGCGAACTCCACCAGCTAGCTCCTCAAGAGTACTTTCGAAAAGGTAACGATCTAAGCTTCCGGGCAAGCATCCGCGAGCATAGTCGAGAAACAAGCCACTCCGGCAAGCGCATTGGCCCAGATATCCCCGCACAGCGGTTCAGCCGGCTTCGAAGGAATTGCTCTGCATTAGCTCCTATCCCAAAACCCATGTCGGCGGAAGCCACTATCAGGAGCCACCCTCAAATAGACGGCAACCTTGCTATACGGGTATATAACTCCGGGATCCGGCGCCGCGCTTGTGGAAATGGTTTTTTTTTGGCAGGGGGTGTGGTGGGGGGGGGGGGGGGGGGGGGGAGGGTTTGTTAAGATCTCAAATATGCAACTATCGAAGCAGGAACACGCCGGCGGTCCCGGCCTCAAAATTGGGGCGGTGGTTCGAGGCGGAAGGGCTTCCGGAGGCACAAAGAAACTCGTGGTGGAGGCCATGTAGCCCCTGTCGGGGAAGTGGGTATGCGGTCATACTTAGCCCACGCCCTGTATATTTCGAGAAAAAGAATCATTATTTACTCCGTACTCCCCTACAAGCTCGAGAATGAAGAGTGTCCAGTGTGGGTTAGGTTTATTTCTTGACATTCAATAGTCCAACGTCCATCGACTGCCGAGAGAGGGGTTTTCCCGTTGGCGCAGTCTATTCGGTCCAGCCCTTCGCTTTGGAAAAGGCGGACCCGCGGTTTGTCTGGCCAAGCACGTGTTCGCCAGCGTATGCGGGACCTAGGGCTTGCCCCTGTCACCGGTTCTCTCGGCGATGGACGTGTGGGTAGGCTAAGCCTCGTAAGCCTATCAGAACCCACAGAAGGTGCAATGATCATCGAATAGTCTGGGCGACTTGTGGACTAGAACGTGTGGTCGAGGAGTGCTTTGGAGAGAGCTTCCTAATACGGAGTACACGGTATATAGGAAGAATATAGTTTACCATTGCCATGGGCGCGCGAGCGATCATGAAGATCATGTCCTGCCTTTTGCCATCTCCCGGTTGGTATCGAAATCAATAGTTTCGACTTCCTCTTGTTATTGTCTCCACAAAACCCGCGTAATGTTTCCTAGGACGGTGACGGAATCCAGTACAGCAGCAACACGGCACGGCCCCGTCTAGATGACAAGGCACGAGGGGGATCGCCGCTCGTGTCCCATGGTTTTGCTTTTCTTCTTCACGACGTGATGGATAGGTCGCGTCGCGTTGGCTGCGCTCTCCCAGCCGTCATAAATGATCATCCATGGAACAGCAACTTTCATGGCTTCTGGACCAGCGGAAAGCATAATTGACACATGGGAAGAGTTTTCACCCAAGGTTCAATTCAGGGGCTAAAAGCCAAACAAAAAGTACGAAAAATCACGTGTGGTATGGTATCTTTGGTAATACCGTCACATTTGTATGGAAGAGAATCTTTGTTTATCTAACAACTCAATTCTGAGATGACTTCACTGTACTACATGCGCGAGGAGGATCTGGATCGCGAAGGTTATCCTTCCCGAAATTGCCACTGCTTCTAGGGCAACAGTTACGTACGGACCCGCCAAGGTGCTCTACACAGCCTAGTGTCTACGCGTCGGTGGCAATTCCCTGCTGCCACTGGGGCAGACTGTGGGGTGAGGCTGCGCCAACTGAGAACGCCTTGCTCCAGGGATTGTCCGGCGGCCTTCATTTTTGAGGTGGTTTCTGCCTGGCTTCTCTCGATCCATAGTTGACTGTCAGATCGATATGGTTGTTCGAGCAACGAGCGCCGCTTACCCAAATATGGACGCAGTGGACTCATGAACTCAAGAGTTCGCGCTGGTGGGTCGCTGCATCGGCGATCGCAGGAGTGGGTTTGTATTTATCTGTGGTTTCTCTTATGACGGAAGTAAAATGCGCGCATTTATTTACTCCACTTCCTACTTTGATTGGTCCGTCTGTTTTATCTCGTCCCGACGATGAAAAAGCCCGAGGACATAAGATCCTACAGAGATATGAGTTGGTGCAAGTCCAACCTACGGACAAACATATTCCGGACAAGTTCCTGGAAAAGAGTTTGGACGACCGAACCCATGTGCTCTGGGGTTGGATCCGAGCGCCCTCATTCGTGGGCTTCTCCGCCACTGCAGTCGATTTCCTCCAAAGGAATTTTCTCCGAGAGATCAGCGGTGAAAAGACTCGCCGCAGTGCATGCGTGATCTGTGACGAGAACTCCAGTTCGAACTGCTGACAGCCAATCTGCGCCCGGGAAGGGGAAGGGTTTCCCCGGCGCAAAGCAGAGTTCATCACCCGTGTTCCTGCAGCATACATCAACTCTCCTCGTGCGCGTTCCGCGGGTGTTCACCGGAATACGGTTCTGACGATCCCGTCAGAATGTCAAATCTTGCAGAGAGCTCGGAACTTTAATGATGCAGACGGAAGGGCGTTCCCGCCCTCGTGCAGCGAGGAATTAATCAATTGACAGTGGATCTCAAAGTCCAGCCACTGAAACCGCCCCCAAGGCATCGCGGGAAAAATGGTAGCTACATGTCAAACGATGTGGAACCATGGCCACAGGTTCCATGTTACCGGTACCGTCTAAGGTAAAAGACGGGCAATGATGAGCATCGTGGAAAGTCCAGATCCCAGATTATCGTATCGGAAAGGGTTCGCCGGAGCCATCCTTCGTTGGAAACGATCGGGAAGATTTGTTGACTTAGGGGGCCTTTTTATCCTAACTCGCCAATCGCTGCTTCGGTTGCTATGTTATTTCTTTTGATTGGGCCCCCGCATCTTAAATCCCCGATCAGGAAGGTCAGATTTGACTCGGTCCTTGGATCCCAGGGGATCCGGCCCGTTCCCCGCTGGTACCCAATCTCCAGAGCGGGCACGAGTACGCACGGCGCAATTGGGAAATGACCATGGTCCGTGTTGGTTTGGATTTGGTCTCCTTCCCAGCCATGCTGTCGGAGGTTGAAATACTAGCATGTATCGTTTGTGGGAGTTATCACTTCATAAAATGCTCTGTTCGACGGACGAGGGCCGCAGATGTAGTACTAGAGTGATTGTAGTTTCAAGGTAGCTTTAGGTTCGGGTTTCTGCCTGGCTAATCCCGTAAATGAAATGTGCCGTTGAGTATGGATAAAGGACCTACAATTGCTCTCTAATTAGGACAAAGCATGGTATATTTATTTACTTCCTGTCGTTATTACTGCACTTGCGGAGAAAAACAAAGAAAATCGTTGTATGTTGTGACATACAGTTGCTAGTAGCTTGCAATATATATCTCACATCAATATTGGATGGACAACATCGAAATTCAGCAGTTTACATTATCCATTAAATGAATTGGTCTATTTAGCTGTTCATGTCGTTTCCCTAATTGAAAGCCTGATGATTGTGATCAGGTTCCTGTTGGCGGCAGAATAATATCGAGGACGCCGTGCTCTATCTATACTGCCCAACGAAGTTCGAGCCTATACTCAGACTTGACAGACACTCGCGGCCTTGAAACCCTACCATATGGTAGGGTGATGTGAATCTGGCAAGGTGGTGGTGCAATTGGCATCCACAGGGTCACGCTTCTCATCCCTTGCTTCGAGCGCGACGCGTGCAACCGCGACTGGATGTCGAACGATATCAACTCTACAAGACGACAATCGGTATGAAACCGATAGTCCTTGCCAGTTCTTAATCCAAACCAGCCAAGTGGACTGACTATGCATCCTGTTTGGACCGGGGACTCTGATCACATTCTAGAAGCCAGGACTGGGGAACGTAGACATAATACCTATCTCGGATTCCAGAACGTCGCGTCCTGGGAATGCCTCCCGAGTCACGAGGAGAATTGTCATTTAAAGCCTTCATTCCAATCTACTTACTGTACCTTGACCCCTCCAAGGACCACCCCGCCACTGCCTACCCTGCCAGCCTCCTTGCGGCAGGGAAGATACTTTCTATAGAAATACCTCCCTGCCCGTCAACGCAGCAGCAGCTCTTTGTCTCTGTTCCCTGGGTACATATAACCCTTGCACAATTCAAGCCCATACTACAAGTCACGCGCATACAGTCCCAAGCTCAAAATGAAGCTTACAACAATCATCGCCGCAATCTCCGTCTCCACGCTCGCAGCGGCAGCACCTATTCCAGCGGCGTCTCGACGCGGTATCTTGCCTACGCCCGCTGGGGTTTTGGACATTCTGCTCCCTGAATTCGGGGATCCCGAAGCTTGTGGGGAAGGTAGGTGGAAGTACTGGAATTTGTATGTGTTGAACTCGACAATTGCATTGAAACACCCACCCATGAGCGGTGGCTGACTTGGATTATTTTTAGAATTGAGGAAGCACATTACTCCCAAAACGGGTTACCTGTCTATTGGCAGGAGTAAACAGAGAAAAGAAGCTGGCTTTTTGGTGAATACTGTAGGCGCTGTTGCATGGCGTTCTTCATTGAGATGCCGCGAAACTTTAGGATCCTGGGGTTCTTGGCGTAAATGAGAGAATTGACAGATATCCTTATGCAATAAAGCGAACAAATACCTGTTCCAAAAGTACGTTCTGCAAAACACACGAATAGATGGCTCATAAATGCACGCAGTTATCCCAAAGAAATCCAAGCCGTCATCTATTAGAACATCCCCTCCATATCCAGATCCAGGAACTCAGGATTGCCAACGGCCATGTCGGCTGCATTGAGCACATCATCAATAGCATCCATACCGGCACCGCCACTGTCAAGCCCCATATCCTGCCCAACATCGACGCCGGTGTCCATGCCGACGGCAGCAGCAGCAGCAGCCGCGGCCGCATTGTCCAGCATCTGATTGATATTGTCCGGATCTTCGTCGCTGACGGCATTGTCTCCCACACCGGCAGCAGACGGCTCAAGGTCCATGCGATCCTGTCCTTCGATGCCGATGTGCATGTTATTGATGATATTGCTTACGTCGATATTTGAGACCTGGGACGGAGGCGCCATGAGAACATTGACACGGCGCCAGAGACGCACGATCATCTCTGCTCGTAGGGGGTCCTTTTCAGAGATCTTGGGCACGTTCTCGTGCTGCAGGGTGAGGGCATCTCTGAGTGTCAGGATCGGACACCGAGGGAGGGATTCCTTTGTTGAGTCAACAGGATGGTAACTGTTTTGGTCTACAGCAAAGGACTCCGCCATGGGCGCGCAGATCATCGTAGCGGCAATGTCGAGTGCCAGATCACCGCTGCCTGCTTGGGATTGCTGCTTAAGCTCGTCCAAGATGGCGCCGAGCACACGCGTGGACCCCAGCATGCGAACGCCGGCTACAAGCTGGCGGTGTGTATAGGAATGGGGCGCGCTGTTGATGTCCGGACTGGCGCTCCAAAGGACGAGAGACTGTAAAGTAGTGCGGATGCTACCTACCAGACCGCCGGCGGTATGCCCGGTCCAGTTATCGAGCTCTGAGCGGTGGCAGCTGCCCATGCGTTGAAAAGAGAGATAAGGCTCAAGGGCATCTAAAATTGGTTTGATGTCAGAGCGAGAGGTGTGTCTGGTTCGGACGTCCTTGAGTTGTTCTTCGAGTAGGCGCCCGGTGATGTTCAGAACAGTCCGATGGATAGCCTGGGCTTCGCCGGAGATGGAACTGGGCTTCACCAAGGAGTGAAGTGTCTTCAGTGCGATAGTCGGGTCCGTTTCAGTCTCCCAAATGTGATTGCCCAGCCAGGTTAAGGCAAAGACCAGAGATGGTAGAAGGAAAGGTTCAAGCAGATCTAACAAGCGTTTAGCGAGGGCAACGTGCCGGGATGAGCGACTCAAATACATTCGAATCCACCTTTCAATGTCTCAAAATCCAACTTCCCTGACTCACAAGCACCGAGGCTTTGGTCAAATAGTGTCGCCACAAGCATGTAAAACTCTTGAGGACTGCAGCTTGACATGGTTTCTTCGCTGATGCCCTCCGCAATGAACAAAGCAGCGATCCACGCGCCGAGATCCTTGTTCTGCTTGTCGGTCAGCTCAGCCAGTTTCTGGCTGTAAGATCCTCCATCTAGGAGTTTCAGCAAAAATGACCCATTTCCAGAGACCCCGATATCAGAAGCATTCATATCATAGCGAAACTTGAAAGCGAGGACCAGCAGCAGGATGCTTCCGAATTCATCATAAACAGGCTGATTTTCACTCTGGTCTTCATCCCAGTGCCACGAATCTAGCAGAGTGCAGAGGGGCTGTAAGAATTGCTTCGCTGTCCGGAAGAGAAGAATAACGTCCAATGCGTGCGGACGACGCGAGAGCGCGTTGCAAATGTTTTTGAGTGTCACTGTCTCTTTCTGGTTGCAAAGGTTATACATAACCTATCATATTGTTAGTCCGCGTTTCCCTAGGGCGGCATCGCGAATAGTTTCCCATACCTCAGTGATTGCTCCGACTATGGCGCCTGCGTTACCCTCCATCGACTCAAGTTCACCGATCAATTGATCTGCACGTTCAAAGTTGGTGTTTATCTGAGCCACCAGCTCGTCCTTTATATACGGTCCACCGACAGGCAACGTCTGCATAGGGTTCTCTCCCAGCAGTCGCTCAATGCTGGACTCGGGGATAAGCCGGTGCGATGCGCAGGCAAATAGGAATTCCTGCCGAGCATCGGACAAAACGCTACTTCCCTGCATAGAGAACATTTGCGAGAAAGAGGGGAAAGCGTTAGGGTCGAGCCGGCTCAATGCTTGACTGATGCACAGTTCCATGGGAATTGGCACCATGGATGCTGCCGACATTGCGGCAAAGAAGGCAGGAAGTTTGTTCACCAGGAAAGCTCGAAATAAGAACATAGTTCGACTGGATTCGTTTCGGTACACGCCATTGGATAGAACATCGAAGGCTGCGATAATTATTTCCTCAATGAGAACTTCATAGTGCCCCTGGTAGACAGTCAGACTCCACTGCACAAATACTGCATGATCACTCATGGTAAACTCACCCCATATCGGTTCGTCAGGTAGTTGATCAACATCGAGTCATCAGCCAGCGGTCGGCCCACAAGCTACAGTGGAGTCAGTATTAATGTCGCGGCAAATGCAGTAAAAACAATCCTACCACGGCGTTGATATATACATAGAGACCGGCTCTAGCATTTATGACGGGGCCATCCATGACAGATGACTCAAACTGCAGGGCATTCACATTCATCTCATCGATCACCGGATGTTCCAATGATTTAGAAGGTTGATCACCGAAAAGGTTGAATTCCTTCTGCAGTGCGTCTAGCCGCTGCCGAAGAGGCAAAGAGACGTCCGCGCAAAGGGGCAGGTAGGCGGAAAGGGCTTGGCCCAGTTTGGTTTTCAGGCCTACGGCAAACACATCAGCGGTGCTCATGGTATAACCCGAGAATATGAGGAGATAACCAACCTTGTTGATAATCGCTTGAAAGAGCCTCCAGGCCCTTCCCCGTGCCAGATAGAGCAGCAAGCAGAATGCCGAGGGACTCGAATAACGACACCGCATCAGGGGATCCCATCATGCCACCGGCCTGCTGAGAGACTACTAGATTGTTGTTGTGCCAGGAAACAACGGCCATAATCCAATCCACAGTCGCAGAGTAGATTTCCGTGACTTCGGCGATGGTCTTGGGGACGTTCCCAGTGGAGATGGAGAGCATGACATCCTGGATAATTTTGATATCCGTCATGAGCGTGGATGCCTTGCGCTTTCGCTTCGGCTGAGCATCAGAGCCCCAATCAAGAATCGAGGAATGCTTCAAAAGGCACGTCAACGCTGTCGATGGCTTAGCGTGGCCAATTTTGCAGAGAGCGTCGACGTAGAGTGGGAGTAAGGGGTCCCAAGTGATGGTGGTCGTAGCTCGAGACTCTAACAGCATATTGAGAAGCTCTTCTTCGTCCACTGGGGAGCGGGAGATCATCAGTTTTGACAGGTTTTTGAACTCGTCTACATCTATTCGATGCGCCAAACATTGGTGGAGGAATGTCTTCCACTGCTCGGAGGAGACCATCTTTGGCTGCATTGCCGGGCTCGCAGCGTATAGCAGACCTCACAGTCTAGGTGTATATAGCTCAATTCATGATCTGATGCCGGGCTCAATTGATCCGTGATATTTTGATGGGAAGGAAGGAGGATATTGCTTCATCAAGCCAAGGCGGTGATGCAATCACGTGATTACAGATATAAGGCGGTGTCATTCTGCCTTTTCTACGGCTGATCTTTTGACTGATCTTTGTTTGCCCTTCGATTCTACTAAGATGCAAAATACACCAAGATTTTTTAACAATCATGTAATTTCATTATCATCATGACTATTCCGATAACAGTAGTGCCAAGTGGGAATATCATCAAATGCAACAAGGGAATCCAGCGCCTCTATATCCGTACCCGCTCAACAAGAACAAAGGAAATGCAAAATGAGATGAACCAGTTTACCACCAGTCACCGTGGTCCTTCATGGCCTCGACAACCTTGGTGAAACCAGCAATGTTGCTACCGGCAACCAGCGAAGGCAGGACACCCTCCTTGGGGGTGACGTACTCCTTGGCGGTGTGAAGACCGTTCTCGAAGCAGTCCTTCATGATGCCCTTGAGGCGGGAATCGACCTCCTCGGCGGACCAATTGACCCGAGCAGAGTTCTGGGCCATCTCCAGACCGGAGACGGCGACACCACCGGCGTTGGCGGCCTTGCCGGGGGCGTACCAGATGGCGGCGGCGCCGGAGTTGGCCTCGCGGTGAGCCTCGAAGACATCGATGGCATTCTGGGTGGAACCCATGTTGGAACCCTCGGCGAGGAACTTGCAGCCGGCGGCGATCAAGGCCTTGGCCTCGTCACCAGAGACCTCGTTCTGGGTCGCGGAGGGAAGGGCAACGTCGATGCGGCCGACGATGTTGGTCCAGGGGCGGGCGCCGGGGATGTACTTGAACTTGGAGGCGAAAGCGGCCTCGTTGACGAGCTCGGAGATCTGCTTGCGATCAACCTTGATGGCGGCGATGGTGTTGATCTCCTCGGGAGTGAAGCTGCCCTCCTCGCCGTTGAGGACCAGGGCGCCCTGGCTGTCGGACAGAGAGATGACGGAGCCACCGAGCTCGATGACTTTGAGAGCGGCGTACTGGGCAACGTTGCCGGAGCCGGAGATGGCGACGCGCTTGCCCTTGAAGGACTCCTTGCCGCCGGAGACGTGCTGGATCATGTGCTCGACGTAGTAGACAACACCATAGCCGGTGGCCTCGGGGCGGATCAAGCTACCACCCCAGCTGCCGCCCTTTCCGGTGAGCACACCCTGCCACTGGTTGCGGATCTTCTTGTAGGTGCCGAACATGAAGCCGACCTCACGGCCGGTCACACCGATATCACCGGCGGGGACGTCAGTGTCGGCGCCAATGTGCTTGCAGAGCTCGGTCATGAACGAGACACAGAAGCGGCGGATCTCGCCGTCGGACTTGCCCTTGGGGTCGAAGTCGGAACCGCCCTTGCCGCCGCCCATGTTCAGGCCGGTCAAGGCATTCTTGAAGATCTGTTCGAAGCCGAGGAACTTCAGGATGGACAAATTCACCGAGGGGTGGAACCGGAGACCACCCTTGTAGGGGCCAAGGGCGGAGTTGAACTGCACGCGGTAACCGCGGTTGATTTGGATCTAGAATGATGATTAGCGCAATGTTTTAGTAGCGGAATAAAAGAATGGAGCATACCTGGTTCTTGTCATCTTCCCAGACGACACGGAACTGAACCACGCGCTCGGGGACAGAAACGACCTGCAGAGCCTTGCGGTATTCAGGGTACTTCTGGAAAAGAGTGGAGTTTTCCAGGGTGGAAGCAAGCTCTGTTTCGGGTGATTAGCTGAGAGCCACTTCCCGAGAGCCACATGCCGAGAATGCCGATGCGAAAAAGAGCAAGTCGGGCAAGGGAACAAAAGACACGACAAGAACGACAAGAACGACAAAGAACAAATGGCTTACCCTTGTAGGCCTGCTCGAATTCCGGCTCGTGGGGAAGGTTCTGCATCATTGCGGTTTTTTGTTGTAAGGTGAATTCAATTTACTCTGCTGCGATGTAGTCGGAGAAGGGATGATCGGCACCTGGCAGGAATCCAAGGTATGCAAGAAAAATAAGGTAATATATGGGAGGAAGCAGAGATAATTGATGATGGAGAGGAAGAAAAGAGCAAAGAAAAAAGTGACCGGATGGGGATTATATACAGTATGGAGGGGTGGAGAGCAGGATTGCCGGAGTCGGACGAGAGACTCCGGGAACGACGCCGGGGAAGGGGACTACTACTACGACAACGGGAGGCATGGCGCGTCGGAGGAGAAGAACGGATAAGGTAGTACAGGGCAAAATGACAGCGCGATCGACTGGGCACAGCATGGAACCCAAGGCTTTCCGTGGGAAGAACGTCCGAAGTTCGGGGCCCGCAGGACAAATGTTAGCTTATCCTCTCAGGTCACAGATATTGTCCTTATCAGTCCCGCCACCCTTCTTCTGTTTCCGGTCAACCTTCATCCAATGATCCGACTATAATTGTCGGTCGGACGCTGAGGATCTCTGCCCCTTCCTTCCGACTCAATTTCGTGTCATTTCGTAGTTTTCGTGACTTGAGGTGTCTATTCCCATCGGATCGGTGCTCTCCGACACTACTAGGATGGCTAGTGACATAATGTAACATCTGGAGGACACCTCTAGGGAGGTTGGTTCTGCTATGACCGTGAATGGCACAGTACTATAATATTGACGCTGACAACAGTAGTGTAGTATTTCATGGCGACACACACGACACAAGAGGTCATCGCCGATGCAGGCGTTCTTTAATTTTCTCTCGGCACTTCCGATCGGGAGCCGCCGCATGCGCACGTGACCACCTTATCTGATTGTCCCCGATTTTATTATTCAAACTGCTTATTCTCGCTTTGCTAAACGGGTAATTAACTAATAATCAAGTCCCACTTCAACCGCTCCACTGACAGGAAAAGAGGAGTAGAGATACATAGTGGATGGTGTGGGAAGGATTTGACTCGTTTAAATGTGCAAAACTTGACTCACAGGTTACACATGGCATCCAACACTGACTGTCTGGCGGCGGCACCATGCGGGGGTGAGTTCTGACGGTGCATGGATTATCTTCAAGCCATACCAAGTCAGGCCAAGAGTAGACATTAACATTATCTGATCCGAGTAGGCTGATTTTCTAGGTAAGCTGATGTCGTGCTACCGTCTGCATGACCAATGCATAAGACGTATGGGGCGTATTGGCATTGGTGGCACCAGTGCCCGACGAATCCCCGGAGCTAGACAAGTATCGAGTGATAAGATCCTGTCTTGTCGTTGGCTGGCTATCAACCGTGGTAGAAGGATGACCAAGGACGTTGAATAAATTATAGATTTCTCCGTGCAGAGAACAATTTATTGCTGTTGGATACCCATACTGGTGCTAAGTTCTCTGTAATGCTCTCATAGTATGAGATTTGTAAACCGATATCTTGTTACCAGGGGAAGACCAGCTAGTGTGAGTAGATAAAATTTATAGCATAGGTAAGACCTTCGCAAGAACCACTGGCCTCTTTCATGTGCAATGCAGAGATCGATCCTGGGACAAATGCGGTGTGGAACCACTACAGAGCCCCACGTTTCTAGAAGCTTAAAACATAGACATTAAGATGAGCAGATGCCTGGTTCAGATTAGCTTCGTTCCACCATTACAGAAGCTCTATACTTAGTAACTGTCCATTTGTGTGGGGAAGTGGCCTTCCATACTGCTATCAACCCTCGATATGATCATATGGAAGCATTTCTGCATAATTATGCTTTCTTCTATCTTTTTTAAACTTCCACTTGATAAAACGACCCAGAAGGACAGGAGAAAGTGATATTTGTGAGGGGGGACCTTTTTTACATCTAACCAAGTGCAACAGAAATATATGTACTATCGTGATAAACTAAGCACATCTAGAAGTTTGTACCTCAATTAAATATGCCCTTTCGTTTGAACATTGAGATAGATTGTAAATGGCGAGTGCTAATTTCTGCAGGGGAGTTGACATGCTACCAACCTTGTTCAGTAATGCTGATAAGTGAAAAGTAGCTCCCCTTGAGCTGATCATAGATCATGACTCATTTGTAGTTAACCAAGAAGGCATTACATGCAAATACATGGAGAAGCCCTATACCATGCGAACTGATTTTCTTTTATACATTATTTCTCATCAGAATAATGCTCTATCATTGAGCTCCGAAGTATCGCAATAAACGATGATATCTTTCTGTGGTTTATTCGCTTTCAGAATACAGCTGTGTATAGAACTACCTAGAGATGTCTATGGAAATCTATAATCAAGCCACAGTGGCTGGTGTTGCGATCGCCTGCGCCAACTGTGGGATTCGGCGGTCTCCGCGGCGAACGCGTCCCGCACAGAGGAATGATAATGCAAGCAACCTCATTTGCTGTCTGTTTCCCTATCAGTCGGGGTAACAAGGGTCGGGCTACGCCATGCTTTAATTGGCACATTGCTTTACTCGATAACTTCACGACTTTTTCACGGCCGAGTCGTCTGTTGTCAGGATGTGGCGTCAGGGGCGGCCAGGGAAGTGAGGTAGGACCCTTACGTGTTCCGATCGGAACGGACCTTCTGCAGATTGGGTTGTTGGAAAGCTGCAGACATGTGACGATGATAATAAGGAAGCTGTAGTTCAGCCAGCCATTGTTTTTTTTTCTCTACTCTAGCTAGCTAGTGCACTAGATAGCTCACACTTGGGGAGAGCTCTCGGGTAGGGACTGCCGATCCATGATTTGGAATCATAGTCGGGCCCACTGTCTATTATTCCCCGGAGTACGGAGTACACGTGCTGCAATTAGGAACTTCATTATTGAAGTCATTTTTTTTTTTCACTGTATCGGAAGTCATCTGTACATATGCCGACCGTGATGGCTTCTGCATGGCATGGCACTAAGATTCAGAACTAAGGCACATGGTAGCGCCTGTCTGCCTTGCTTCGGCAGTAGGTGGTGACAACTCGCGACGCACAGATAGTTAGCTGTCTACCTAGTCTTCGGGTTAATATCTAAATCCAAGGTCTGCGCCGCTGCAAGCGCCTCATTATGGCCTGATCGCTTAAAGGCTATGCCCCGCGGATCACATTGTGCTACCGTACCGTCGGCGCGACTAGTTCGCTAGGAAACTATGTATAGAACACGGGCAGAGCCTAACTATCGATCAGCGGTTCAGGGACCGATCGTGCCCGTCTATGCATCCGCCTCAGTTAAGATGGTCCAAATTTGTTAGTCCGGTATAAAAGGGACTATTGTAAACCTGCCCTCACCTCTCGAGCCCGAACTAGTCTGCTCTAAATATAAATGCAGGGTCAGCAATCTTTGGAATAACTCCGACTGGATAGCGGAACATCCCGTAGCTCTTCAAGATTTGCCAATTCGAGCATTAGTTACCCATACCCAGGATTGTTGTGGTCAGTGACCACGCCTACTTTAGGCCTGGAGCTGGGCGGTTCGGCCGCCGAAGGATGGGCCTAATTCCTCCGGAGGCCCGTGGTACGTGTCCAGGAACACGATCTGCGCCGATTTCCCACACACGATCGCAACTGGAGAGCAAGATGCAGGAAAATGCAAATTGAATCAATTGTGTGGAATGCGTAGCCGTAGGTCGCCCACTATTAGCGCCTGACGGTATTATCTGTCCCTAGGGTCCGCAGGCTATTTGACTACGGCGTGCGGATTCCTGGAAATGCGAGTTTGAGATATATGACACGCTGTAAACACAGACGAATCCCGTCTGCCTGGCATGTGGATCTGCACGGTACCTGAACTCCGCATGTGGCGAATTAGGGCCCAAGTGGGACAACCCGAAGAAGAGACTTCGAGCAATAATCAATCAATGTGAATGGGGAGAGAATAATAATTAATACTTCTGCGTAGCTACGCCGACGAGGGAAGATTCACAGCAGCCTCAATATTCACACTCTACCGAGGTTCAGCAAAATTGCGCGATTAATTATTATTCGTAAACCCGGCGATCGCGTCTGTCACTTGGGCGCATCCTGCGACGCTACCGCGATCAGGTCTAAGCTTGAGATGATCTCCGCTTAACTTGGCTCTCCGTTTGTCTGCGAGATCCGAGCTCGTGTGCTCTAGTGACGCCATCCCTGGGAGCAAGACCTTTGCCTTCATTATTCTTGTCGGCGGCTCGTGGCGCTGGGGTTGGGTTCGGGTGGAGATCTAACAGGGGTTAAAAAAAATCGGATTTCAGTTCCACGCTCCCTTCAATAATGGCTTGAGTCGTGGAAGATCGGTCCTTTGGCTGTCCCTTTACCCTAGCGAGAAGGTGCACCCGTACTTCCCATTGCAACATTAATCTGCGGCCTTTGGTAGAGATGATGAAAAATATATGATTGATCGGGGTTAATCTAATAATCATGGACTCTGGAACGAACAAGTACCGAACCACTAAATGATGTGCGTCCACGGGCATGATCACCGCCAGGTGACGAGTCAACTTGATGCGAGCAATGAGTGTCCTCGTGGACGAGCAATTCCAATCGAGACTAGACACCTTGCAGCCCCGGCTCGGAAGCAGATTGGTTTGCCGCAGCACCCCTTTTCGTGTTAGTTAGTTGAAGCCGGTGCAGGGATGATTATTAGCGATGTATCCTATCCGTGTCTAGTAGTGGAAAAGGAGACCGAGTAGTGTGGGGAGGGACAGTAATTGGCATCGACGCCATCCGATGGGAACGAGCCAATCAAACCAATAAGAGGCACTTTGAGATCTGTGCCTTTTTTTTTTTTTCCCTCTTTATGTACTATTTTCGGTGGACTTCCGGGATCCTCTCTCCCCCTTCTCCCTGCCCACTGAAATGTTCCTCCTCTCTAGATCGATCCCGTATCCACTTTCTCACCCGTGGACGACTCGCGTTTCGGAGATCTGACTTGCTCTTGGCCTGACCGGATAGACCCGTTTGATTGAATGGATCGGCCAGGAAATAATACACCTTATACAGTCTTTTCCCCTGCTATTTTCTATGAACGTTCCAGAATACACTCTGGATTGTCGTACCTCATCCGCTCTTTTCCTTTCTCTCTGTCGTCCTTCTTCGGGTTCACCTATCCTGTTGAACATGTACGTCTCTTGGGCCGCTTGAATTCAATGCGCCTCTACCTTACACACCTGCCGTGAACCTCTACCCATTTCCTCGATGGCCCGCCCCTAACAGATGTCCATGAATAAGCCCCAATCTGGCAGAGGACTCGGGGCTATCAGGGACTTGTTCCGCTCTGCACCCTCTCCCTCCGCCCCCCTCTCCCCCCGGCACCAACTTTCGCTCCTGGTCCGCCGAGGTAGGGATCTCTTCTTGAACAAGTAACTTCCCTCCCTGTCCACTTCTGCCCCTCAATCTTTTTTCCTCCGTTCTGGCGCAGAAAAATAAACCAGCGACAAAGATCGCCAGGCTAAGAGCATGACCGGCTACAGACACCCCGTAAGATCTCCCTCACCACCTTCCGGCATGAATTCAAATCCGCACTTCGACCCGGCCACTATGATGGGTTTGGCCGGCGCCTCGCCCGGACGAACAGAAGACAGCTTCGATATCTTCGAATGGTACCCGCGCTACCAGAGCTGCCAACGCTACTTCCTGGACCACGCCCAACACAGTGTCCCCGTGCAAGCGCTGTCCGCTTTTCTCAACATCCGCCTCCCATTCCAGCGACAGCCCAATCCAGTCTTCAACTCCTCCTCACCATCACCCGCCTCATCATCCGGTGGCCAGACGCCCGCAGCAGGAACACCACCACCCGGCGCGCCGTCCGTTTCATTGATCCCCTACATTCGGCGCCTAGTGGCTACAGGCATGGACTTCCCGGGGGTCCTTCATGGATTTTTTGGAGACGATTGGAGCAGCGGGATTGGTCCTCTCCATGAACAAGAGCGCCGCAATTATCTTTTTGCAGCGAAGAGTGGAGGATGGGCCTCTGTGAAGAAGGACTACGACATTCCGCCGCTGGAGACGATTCCGTTTTTGCGCCCGCTTCAAGGACCCCTAGACGCTGAGATCGAGGCTGCGGAGCGCAGCTGGAGCGAGTGGCTCGCCATGGAGGACTGGATGGTTGGGCCCCGGGCTCCAGATACCCTCCACGACTCATCTTCGCAGAACTCGCGCCCTCGGAGTGCGCGTGGATGAGCTTTCTCTTGTTTCTTTCTTTCTTTGTCTGGTGGGCATATACTATACACATCGGGTCGGCGACATGGAGTCAGTTCATTGAGTCTTCTGAGTCTCTATTGTTTCTCTTTCTCTCTCTCTCTCTCTCTCTCTCTCTCTCTCTCTCTCTCTCTCTCTCCCCCCTTTCTCTCTACACCTCTGCATCCATCGGCCCAGTCTCATCTCCAGACGGCAGATCCGATTACTCGTTCCTGAGTGCTGGTTTCCTTACTCAAAAAAAAGCGATAGGTTTGGCGGAGATACGAATCTATGGACTACAACTATTCTATCCAGAATCCAGGGAGCCATTTCCTTGTGTTCAATCCAAGGGGGATGAGCAAGGACGGGATAATCGCCCTCTCAGCACGGGGGCCTGACAGCGACCGTGCAAGCGGATTGCGCTGAGCGTAAAGAGGGGGCTCAAAGAATTAGGAAAGAGATCCAGGTCAACCCGTTCCCAATTGGCCTTCGAACGGACACGCACATCTGGTTCCCAGCAAACGGACACATGTGCCATGTATCCGTTTTGTGGATCGGGCCTTGAATTTGAATCTTGACCAGCAAGTGAACCGTGTTTTTGCCATCTGCCGCTTTTCTCTTTTTGTTACTAGTGGGAAAGAAAGCGTTGAGAACCAGCGAAATAGGTACATACTCCTACGCACTAGGCGACTCAAAAAGAAGTGAGATCGGTGAAATCGCTACCCAGCCCCACTAGTTTGCGCTTCTACCGCAGTGGACACCCCCAGGTCAAAGCCCAGATCCTGTCCGTGACTTCTCGGCCGCCGGCGTTTGTCTGCTGGGCCTGTGGGGCTAATGGTACACCCCTGTGAAAGCATAAATACGTATGGATATAATCTTGTCGACCATGGATGAATTGATGAATTGATTCAGATGCCGTAATCCATTCCGGGAGGAACTTAAGGCACGTTGATTAAAAAAGGCAAAACGAGGGACGCAGAACTTTCTCTGATTGCGAAAATAACTTTCTGGCACCCCCACGAAAAACAAGGAAGCTACTAACACTAGTTCAGAGGATAATGTGGACAAATTGTCCAGTAGAACGTTATTGGTCTATTGTCTAAGTCATTCCAATCTGTGCCGCGGCCTTCAGAAAAAAAAAATGTGGCGTGGCTGAACACGAGCCCAGACAAGCCTAGACAACCCCCTAAAAAGGGCCACTAATGACCACCCCTGGAGCCGGTGCGGCCGGTGGGACGATCTGAAATTCTCCGAGATCGTCACAGAGGCTCAAGGCTGAGAGAAAATGGTGGAACCCAATGCATTTTTTCCCCCCGACCTAAACAAACGGTTCAGACTGTCGAAAAAGCGCCCCCACTGCCTGATGCAGTCCCCTGCATGATTCTTTGGGGTTGTGCTTAATCCAGAAACCCAACGGCTGCGCCGTCTACAGTACCACAGTTCGGGATTCGCACATCGGTGGAACCCCTAGAATCTCTCTTTCCATCTAGAGTAGGTGTCGTAACCCGGCGGGGAGGAACCAAGGGAAAGTGAAGCAACCTTTTGGGTGATCGGCTTTGAAACTCCTTCCAAACAAGACGAAGATGCTCATCAGCCTACTTAGATAAGTGGGCCAAGAGAACTTGTGGGTTCCCTCTCGTTCATTCGAGCGACCATGCTCCCTTGCAACGAAACCACCTCAAATTTGGGCTACGTTAATGGCCCTCTGTGGCAAAAATTTTATGTCGCCCGAGAAGAAAAGCCGAAAAGTGCGAGGTAGATATTGTACAGACCCGATGTGGACCGTGGACCTAACGGCTTCGGCACCAGGATGAGTGAAATCTTGGGTCATGTTCCCTCCACCCGCTTAACGCCGCGATCGGACAAAAACTGGTTCGCAAGTGGAAATAAAACCCTATGTGGATACAGATGTCCGATAGCACGGTTGATTGTCCGTGACAGGTGTTTGTTCTGTGAGAACTAGAAATTCCTGCTGCAAGAAGTGTGTCTGGCGCTGGAGTGGATCCTTGGTTCAGGCCGGCGCAAAATCTCGCGCCCTATACAGGGCCATGATTAAATCATGCTATTTGCATATGCGATTTCATCTATGGTTATGCTCACTACTGGAAGGTATCAACACTTGAACGCTAATACAGCACGAGACAAAATCAAGATAAAAATGGTTCGTCAGTTAATGTGACCGAGTGACTCTTTGCAATCTAGATCGATACAGCGCACTGTCGCAATTTCTGCTTTGGATTGTGACTGAGAATGGATGCTTCCAAGATTTCAAACGCTGTGATTGCCTGCCAAAGACGATGTGCCATACCACCATGTTGTCGTGTATTATCCGAACGGGAATTAAAACGTTTAAATATCACAGGAGAACGAGACCAGACTTGACCAACATAGGGCACTCAACGGCTGCTAGGTGAATTATCGCACGGATCAGTTCCAATTGATGAAAGGTTGTTTTGAACTAATACATTTGACAACTTCCCTGTTTGTATCTGTATCCTGAGTCTATTTACATTCTGTTTGTGTCTACTGAAGTAGACCTATCAGTTCCCACATCTTGTACTGCTCAAGATTATACACAACTTCCTTGATGTGTCTGGCTTGGTCTTCTCCGTAAACAGGAGATGCTAATCCAAGGTACTTGGCGAACACTTTGTCGCTAGAGAACTCTCCGGCCCCATCCTCCGGCATTGGCTGAATGATCTCTGTGATGACAGAACCACCCACAAACTCAATTGCTATTTTTTGTTGGAATTTGTGCAATGATTTATCAGATGAAATGTTGATCCGATCAGTCAAAGCATGAAGATCGGAATCATGCAATCTATCATACCCGGCCCAGCCAGTATATCCACCATGGAGCCAAGCTAAGGCAACCTGATAGTAAGCCGAGAATTGGGCGTCCACGATATTCTGTGGGTGTATTTTATTGGGCGTGGGAGCCCCAACAATAGGGAGCTGGTATTCTGGAAGGCGAATTGTGATAGACTTGACCTCCTTGCTGGGCGTGCTATGGGTTCGCAACTTGTCCACCATAGCAATGAGTCCATGCGTCATTCGACAGGCTGGAAATGGCTTCCAGATTGACTTCAGGAACTCCCATTCAGTCCCGAGTGAGTGAAGAAGCTTGTCGTAATCGACCTTTGCCGGAGTGTATGCGTTGAAAAATCCAAATCTGCCCTCAAAGATCTTTTTCGCACCAACAACTCCTGATTCTGCTAATTCCACGCAAAGCCAGGCGTCATGGACTGCAAATCCTGGATGCAATCGCTTGTTCCAAGACCCATTCTCGAGGTATTGCATTGATCCGGCCGCTTTTGATCCCGCAAGGCCGAATGCCATCTCGATGACAGGTACGGAAAGACCCTTGATTTTCGCAATGGTCGCTACAGCCCCGAAAATACCGGCCGTTGCGGTGTTATGGAATCCTCTCGAGTAAGCTGCTTGACCAAGAGCTCTTCCGAGACGGCATGTCACTTCATACCCCACTGCAAGTGCGACGAGAACGGTTTCACTACTGACAGATGTCTGCTCGGCGGCTACAAACCCTGCCGTTATTGTTGTAACTCCAGCGTGCAGAGAACCATCCGCATATGTGTCATCGAAGTCGAGGGAATGACCAAGGAACCCGTTCAGGAGAGCAGCATACTGAGCGTTGAATTTCCTGTCTTTTCCAATCACAGTGTAAGAACCATTTGCTCCATTGAGCCTTGAGATAGCCTCGTACACAGGTCCAGTAGACTCGGCTTTCTGTGTGGCGGCAGCAGTAACACCGATGTAGTCGACTATGAGGTTTTTCAAAGTTGTTCTCGCTCGGTCATTGAGTTGTTTGTACTCTGTCTGATGCACAAAATCCGCCAATATCTTTGTAATCGGAGGAGGGGCATCTTCAATTGCTTTCTTCGTGGGCTCTGCCGGCGCAAACTCTTTGGGTATATACACCGTCCCATCCATGATACGGCGCGCGGTTCGGATAAAAGAGAGTGTGCGAAACACCGGTAGACCGTCGGATCCCAAATTGACTTCTTTTTGAACACATACACTCATAATTCCGATGGGATGGATGATGTCGAGAGCATCTAGTTCTGCTGCCTTGCCAATCACTTTGTTGACAATAGTGCCAAGGACACGACTGGAAGCTGCTGTGCAAATGGCACCTGTGCCAGCCATGCTTTCATGGCACATTTTATCGAGGAAAAGTCGAGCTGAAACATAGCCCTTGGCCGAATCTTGCGGGGGAGCGACGAATATCGGCAAAGGCGCGAACGGGGAGATTGTGTCCCAGGTTGTCCAATCGTTGGTCAAGCCAAGAAGTTCCGCTACTTTTCCTCGTAGCTCTTGGCATTTTGCAATCCAGGTTTCGTTGGCTGTGAGATCGGCGGCACTCTCATAGCCAGTGATGCCGAAGTCGTGCGCTTTGACGAACACACATGGGTTGGCGACGTCGCAAGTAGTCACTTCGATATCCTTTCCACCCACGCTGACCACATCTATTGGTCTTCCAGTTGGGAGAATTCCTTTAGAGAGGATTGCTCCAATAGACTGATCTCTTTTTAGCGCGTCAAAGGCTATTACAGTGAAAGAAAGAAACTTACTGATCGATAATCCATCAGAATAGGACTCGCCTTCCCTGGAACACCGGCAATCTCCTGGTTTCCTTGGTCTTCAAAGCATCCGCTTTCATCAATTGGGACATGTGCCACAATTTCTTTCTTGGTTCCAGTGTTATAAATGCGAACCTCCTGCGCCTTCTTTCCAGGTTCAATTGAACTGCCCGGCCTGAACTCGACCAAGCCCTCGTCAATGGCAAATGGTCCAACGGCGGACGATATGTTGCCACAATTGCCTCCGTAGGATATTGTGTCGTCTGAAACTCCGACTTGAACGAAGGTATAGTCGACATCGATACCTTGACGGGCCGACTTTTTGATAATAGCGATCTTTGAGGTAACCGCTTTTGATCCGCCCATTCCATCAAGCTGAAGCGGGTCTGGTGACCCCATCATCCGTTTTAACAGGCGATCCCTCTCAGGGCCTGATGGAGGAAGTATATCTTCATGGATGAACAGTGCTTTACTAGTTCCGCCTCGATACAACGCGACAGGGACGCCATAGCTGTTCTGTTTCGGCATGATGGCTGAGAAACGGACTATCTTGAATTCCCAACAGATCTAAATCGAGATTGAGATTCAATGGGTGCTCGGAAGCAAAGAATAATTGATAGTTAATAGCGTTCAATCATGATTCATTTAATAATTTATGTCATGCGCGGCGCTCGGCTCTACATCTCGGCCCGGTGCGGCTTGAGCTGTTTCCCCGCAATTAGTTGGCCGGTCAAAGTAGTGACCGGCTTTTTCTCCAAGTTCGCAAAAAGAAAAAAAAAGGGGACAAGTTCCCCTATTAGCAAATAATTTTCCCATTGGCGTAAGCTGCTGTACTATGCCCTTCAGATTAGGGTCAATTATGACTTTTTAGAAGTGGAACACTGAAATTTATTGCCTACTTGGAACAAGTATGTTCATTGAAATGGGATCCTACCTCTACATTTCCCCTCTATATTCCCCCTTCGTAAGATTTTCCACCAGCAGCCTTATCAAACTCCATTGCCTCATCCAAGCCACAGACACTGTACAAGGAAGCCGGGCCCACATGGGCAGTCTCGTCAGGGAAGTCGCCAGTTTCCTTGAGATACTGCACAGACTTGGTGATAGATAAGAAGGCCGCCCTAGAAGCGATTGCAGGGAATATGATAATCTTGAAGCCGATTTTCTGGGCTTCCGAGACGGTAAGACGCGGGGAGACCCCTCCCTGAACCATGTTGTATAAGACTGGGGTTGGGTGCAGCTCTTTACAAACACGTTCTGCCTCTTCCAGGGTGCGGATGCCCTCGAGAAAAGCCACATCAGCACCTAGACTGATTGCCATTTTCAGTCTGTTTAGAGCGACATCAAAACCAAAGACCTGCAATGCGTCCGTACGTGCGATTATGACAATATCACCGTCAAGTTTTGTTCGCATGTTTACAGCCGCTTTGATCCGTGACATGTACTCATCTTCTGAGACTAGCTCCTTGTTACGGAGATGGCCACACCGTTTGTTGACGACCTGGTCCTCGAGATGTAGAGCTGCAACGCCGGCACGCATGTACTGAGCGACCGTACGGCCTACCATCAATGCACCTAAAAGGCATTAGGTTAGTTTTATTTGTATTCAGCGTCTCCAAATACATTAAGTATCATACCGCCGTAACCTGTGTCTGCATCTGCAATGAGCGGGACCGATGGATCCAAGCTGGAAATGAGAGCCGCATTATCCCTCATATCATTCAGGGTAGTTAGACCAATATCAGGCATTCCAAGTCGGGAAACGGCAGTTCCAGAACCAGTCTAATATCTCATTAATAAGTCCACTATAAGGTTCTCAATAAAAGGTTATTCGAGGCTCACCATATAAAGGCTCTTAAAGCCGGCATGAAGGGCAATACGCGCACTGAGTCCGTCGTATACACCAGGGCACACGACGATCTCATCCTTGGTGGCTATTTGCCGCCGTAGCAAGGATGCCGGGGAGATAGAAGATGTGCTTGTGCTTTCCATGATGAATCTCTTTTGTGCGTTGTTGAACGGACAGTAAATGGAGGCGCGACCGCGAGATATGGCTTGTAAAGCTTCGAGACTTGCTGACTTATACATTTCGGATCGAGCTGAGAATGTCGGCTTATTTAGACTTTTCGGAAGGTTGTGCGAAAGCTGTTTTGCCGGATTGTCGCCGAGGGCACCTAGACCTCAAATCGGAATTAAGGGGTTGACGTCGGCAATTCAGCGAAACAGGGCGGGTAGAACCGCTCGAACGACGAAATAGATGCCGAATTCCCGACTTTCTGGAAGGAAGACATACCGTACACTGCGGTAAGTAAAGGATCCCATTGAAGTGCGGGGAACTTTTGGCAAATGGCTCAATTGCGAAATCTATTAAATGGCCGGGGCTCGGGCCTCGGTGTGACGGGTCCGTTATTCGCTCGAGGTGTAAAATTGGATCTCTTGATTACAGAACGACTGAGTCTCATAGGAGAACTTGAAAAACTGCCTATGCATCTGAGGGCGTTTTCTGCTGGAAGTTAATGTCCAAAATGGCAACAAACGACGCCAGTCTTCTGACCTTGTCTCAGAGGATCTCATATGTCCTGCAGACAATCCGTGGAATCCACATCGAGTCTCCGGTACAAAAGAAAGAATGTAAGAACCAACCTACATTTTTGCTGATTGCAATGATATATAACAATATCTAGGTGATACCGACAACGAGGAACTCGCATATGGAAATTATGTGGCCGTACTCGATGCGTTCATCAACCTCCTGAAAGGCCAAGATAAGCAGAACGAGGCCGATGCAATCCAGCGCACCAAAGACATTGCACTGGAATCCAAGTCTAATGGAGGTCTTGAAATTGATCTGTGGAAAACGCTTGAGCCATCTGCTTGTGATGCACTCGCGTTTTGGGTCGAGGCATGGCTTCAGTCCCTTTCCTCGGCGGAGAAAAGCCGGCAGCTTTTGCGCCCTCTGTCGACACGACCAGTGCAGAGGCGTGGAATGACGTTAACAGAAAAGATCCTTGCACATCACTCTGTTGATCCTATTGCGTCCAATGGACTTACTGCTGGGGACTTTGTGCGAGTGGCTATCGACTGGGTTGCTGCGTCTGAGATATCCTACTTTGTAAGCGCCTTGTTTGGTTTGTCAGTTTGTGAACTTTCGGAACTAACCGAGGGTCTTTTCTAAAGGGAATTAACAAAACCCTTTCTCAGCTCGACTCATTCAGGATTTGGCGCAATGACCGTTTCTGGATTGCTGGGGACCATGTCGTCGATCCTCGAACATACAACACTCCTTTAAATCGCCGGCTTATTAAAGCTACCGATAAAGCTGCACAAGACTTCAAGCTGACTGATTACAAAGGTCCAAATGTGAGCAACACCACTGATTCAACTACTCTGCATCTATGTATCAGTATTGATGCATAATATTTAGTATACCATCATGCACACCGAATTTGTGAGAGAAAGAGCAGAGCCGGGATTACTTGTCCTTGGCTCAGATTCTCGTATAGTCCCTCATGACCCTCGTGGCCCTCAAACCGACTGACTTTTAAATAGATACGTGCTCTTCTGGCGCTGTTGGATGTCTCGCTGTTGGGCTCGGAGCCGCAGACGTAGCGATGAGCGTGATTACCGGCGAAACCTGGTTTAAGGTCCCTGAGTGTATCAGCATTCAATTTTTTGGACAGCCACAACTAGGAATAGGTGGAAAGGATATCATTCTCCATATCCTTGGCGAGCTCAAGCGCAACACAGTGGCCGCTGAGAAAGTAGTCGAATTTTCAGGTCCTGGCTGTCGATACCTATCTGTGGATGCACGGTTTGCAATTGCAAATATGTGCACGGTAAGCCATTACAAGGGAGAAATATGCTTTGGTATATTTTATTGTACTGACCTTTTTTTATAGGAGTTTGGCGCCATAACAGGGCTATTTGTGCCTGACGACATTGTTCATACCTACGTTTCTGGCCGAAAGCAAAAGTACAGACGATCTTCCTCAATCTACTTTCAACCTGATGCAGATGCAGTCTATTCGGGCACATACGAGATTGATCTATCCAAAGTCACACCGCTTTTCGCGATCTATCCTTCGCCCGATGACGTGGTTCCTGTGACGGAGAAGGAAGGTATGCATTTAGACGGATGCTTTATTGGCGCATGCACAACAACCGAAGAAGATTTGATTCTTGCAGCTCTTGTTTTGGATGTTGGTCTGCGGCGAAACTTGCCGTTGGCCCCTGGCAAGCGTCATGTGGCTCCTGGGTCAATTCCTATCCGATCACGGCTCGAGGCCTTGGGCTTTTTGGATATATTCAAAGAAGCTGGCTTCTCAGTTGGAGTACCAGGATGTAGCTATTGTGTCGGTATGGGAGCTGATCAAGCTGGCGAAGGTGAGGTATGGATTTCGTCGCAGAATCGAAATTTCCAGAACCGAATGGGGAAGGGCTCCATCGGCAACCTCTCTTCCGCGGCTACGGTTGCCGCCTCATCTTTTGAGATGAAAGTCACGGACCCGTCGTCTTTTCTGGCGGAGATTGAAGAGAGTTATTTCAATGCGATAAAAAGCCACCCGAAGAGGAGCAAGCCTGCCAACAGTGTCCATCAGATAACGGAAATTCCCTACGTGGAACCTAATTATGATTCATCTATGGCAGATACCAAAGTCAAGAGCACCTCAAGTCTCGAAGGAAATAGCGTTTCTACCAAAGGATCCAGTGCCACAAGATCACCAATCAAAAAAAAAGTCATCAGGTTGGGGGATTTTGTTGACACGGACGCGGTAAGCGCCATATTCTTATAAACCATACTGGGAATTGACTAACTAGAAAAGATTGCACCGGCTGACTGCCTTGTGACTGCCACGACGGATGAAGCATTAGGCAATCATTGCATGAAATACGTGATGCCCGACTTTCGACAGAAGGTACGGGACGGACAAAAGGTTCTCATTGCAGGAAAGGCTTTGGGGGTTGGGTCCTCGCGTGAAGCAGCGGTAAGAGCCTTGAAAGGTAAGTTTATGAAAACAGAAACCTTTGAAGCAAAGCCATTCTTTATTATCCGTGCGGCAACTTACTCGTCTAGGTCTCGGGGTTCAATGCGTTATTGCTCGTTCTTTCGCATTTATTTTCAACCGGAATCTCGCAAACTTGGGAGTCCTTCGCTTCATAATTGATGATAATGATTTCTATGAACTGGCTGTTGATGGAGCCGAAATCCAAATTTGCTTGGATGAACGACAGGTTCAAATTGGTGGATCCACGTTCTACTTCCAGCTGTCTGATATGGAGTTGGCTCTTATTGAGAACCAGGGCATGACCAATGCCTACCAAAAATTTGGAAGTGATATTTTTCAGTCCCTGGCTAGCGGAGGAAAGGTGGTCCATAAAACGACTTCCAGATTGACTAGTGCGGAACCAGAGGTCCCTGCGGCGTTGAGAGATTTGCAATGGTAGATCTTAGTTAGATTGTGCTCATTGAAAATTAATCCTGCATATTAAGAGATCGAGACACAAAGCATCTATAAATACTAAAAAGAGATCTCAATTTGGTTGGTTCAATTTCAACAAAAAAGTATTTTCTCGATTACACGACATCCTTATCTGAGGAGAATTGGAATAATTCTCGGAGTAGAGGGCTTCGATGAAGCTTGATAAAAGTTGCATTGCTAGTCAATAACGGAATTATCAAATTCCCAAATCCATCCAAAACCCTACAATGTGTATCTGAAATCGGGGTGCTTGTCACAAAGCTCCTCATAATCCTTAAGACTGTCAGGGTTGACCTCTCCCCTCGCAGCAAACTCGGCAGCCACAGCATCCCGGCGTTTATTCTCTCTGCCGAAGATCCACATAGTGACCAGGACAGCAACCACACCGAGAGCGTTCAATCCAAGTAGTGTACCATGTCCCTCAAAAAACCGCGGTGGATCAACATAGACCTGCGTGCTGATGATGCTATAGCACTGAATGAAGATCTGTGCCATTGCCCAGGAAGTGGCTCGCTTGGTAAAACCAGCGTGTGAGATCAAGACCCAGGCACTAGACAAAACGACAGCGGGATAAGCACCGGCCGAGACAAAGCAGCATCCCACTACGAGGACAGCTTGACTGGTACTCGTGAGAAGGAGAATATACCCGATCAGGCAAACACCAAGGCAAATTAAAATTGGGATTCCCTTCTTGTTGAACCGATCCGCCAGAATATTTCCAATCGGAAGGGTGACAATGCCAAATGCGTAGGGGATCATGGTGTATAGTTGAGTCATGACTGGAGTCGGATTCTGTTAGCGATAGAATGATTTGATAACATGTAACAAAGTACTCACGCGGTGAGAAGCCGAAGAGACTTATGAAAGTTGGGAGGAAAACTCCAAAAGCAGCCACATTTAAGCACACTGCTGCAACAGCCATTGCCTGCAGCCAAGACTTTGGATCTTTGATAGCAAGCCAGACTTGAACAGATTTTGGCCTTGAGTCTGGCACATTCCGAGCTATTGTATCAAGGGTAAGAATATACCCTCATGGTGGAAAGTGTAGTTCTGACGTACCGATCTTGGTTCTTTGAAAAATCATTTCCCGTTCCTCTTCTGTCTTGAAAACCCAACTTCCATGTTTCGAAACTGTTTCTGGAAATTTAGGAAGGATGACGAGAATCAGGAGGCCCCAGAAAATAGTAGGGACCCCTTCTACCAGAAAAAGCCAACGCCAGGAAGATATTCCGTGGCTGCCATCGAGATTTTTACCAACGCCGTAAGCGATGAGCCCGCCAATTGCACCTGCTATCGGAGCCGGAAGATAGAAAAATGCTTTCAGGAAATCAGTGTGTGCATTATCCATTGATAGACAAGGGTATATACTCACCAGCCCGAGTTCCCACTTCATTAGGATAGTACCACTGTGCCAGATAGAGATTGCCTGTCTGAACCACTGCCTCAAATGCCCCCGTGAGAAGTCGAAGGACCATAATCGGTGCATATGAATGGCAAGCAGCAATACTGCAAGCTATCACACCGAAGAGCACGACGGAGGAACCAAACACCACAGGCGCTGGGATGTACCGCAAGGTCAATGCCGCTGGGAGTTCAAATACCATGTAGCCGACAACTACAGACCATTAATGTTAGCATCATCCTTTGAAAAAACAGGAATTAACAAAGAAATACTGTCAAGTAACGAGACACCCACAGAACATCATTAGGCAGTTGTAGTATTGGCTGCTTGATATATTGAGATCCGCATCCATTCCCATGACTTTAGCATTTCCAATCTGCGTTCGATCCTGTTTATTATTGTTCAATCATCAGGCAGGTGAAATGAGACATAGTGACAGCGTAGTACAAACCAGATAGGCAAAAAAGAAGCACCCAGCCAGCAGAGGCACAATGGCCAGGTCCTGCTTCAGCACCAATCGTTTCTCGCGTGGGGACTTCTCATGTTTGAAGTCGGGGACAACATGGTGCTTCTCTTGGTACTCTGTATGTTCGATTCGTTCCTCCATTCCCTTGTCCTGGATAGCTTCCATTTTGAGTAGGGTAGCTAGAAGCAAGGATGGTCACACAGAACAGGAAGTATCCAGACACAAAAAATAATCCCTGTTGTCGATCTCGCGGGTGAGCCACATCCAAAAATCTCCAGGACCAAGCTCGATCTCTATACCCCATGGGGTTCATGCAGGTTTTGCAGCTTTAGCAAATGACCGGTCTCTACTGTTTTGCCGATGAATCCGGGGTAAAAGCCGATTCTGACCGCCATCTCCGATCAGACCCACATGCTGAGAGACACCGGAAAGATGTGATGCAGTCTACGCAGGACTCAACAAATCGCCTGTCTCAAGAACATATTAAGAATTCAACGCTCAAAGCAATTGGGATATTCTAAAAATCATAAATCAGATGATTGTCACTGGAGCATATAATGATACCGCATGGCTTGATCTGCAGCTATATGCATATTGAAATTAAACTAGCCAGTGCCATGAAAACAAGGAATGCTCACGGATTAAACTCATAAGAAATAATATGATATATATAGTAGACGGGGAAATTCTCTCTGTCCATGCTCCTTGGTCTTCAGTAATGCAAAAGTGATGATTGGAAACAGCTCGAATATCTCGGGCCGTTTACGCAGTAACGCGGGCAAACGCGGGGTTGGGGAGTGGCGCGAATGACTAAGTAGAACGACAGCAGCTCCATCTTGAGGCTTTTGAACATGAAAAATCTCGATCTCAGACCGGCAAATTGCTCTGGACAATGAACGGAACAAGGCGTCCCGGAAGAACCGTTAAGGCATGCACTAATTGCCGGCAGCAAAAGGTAGGCTGTTTCCCGAGTCGCTTTTTCCCTATCCCGCGCTTACTCTGAGAACTAGTTGCGGTGCGATGCTAGCGACAACCCCTCTAAACAATGTTCACGATGCAGTCGCCTGCATTTGGAATGCTTCGTCTTACTGTCTTTCAAGAGAATCAAGAAGAAAACGTGAGCTAGCTCTGTAACGGCCAAAGTGTTGATTTCTGACAAGCACCCAGTAAAGCAGAATTGCAGCAAGAAGTAGAGTTCTTGCGCGAGCAAATGTCAATGGGAGCCCCGACAAGCCCCCCTGTCGACGATCTTCTCATGCAGCCCAATGCTGCAGACCAGGACGAAGTCTCGCCCCCATTTCTATCTAACCCATCCCCAGGCGATCGGACCATAGAATATAGTCCGCTCGCACAAATCCAAGACGTCGGGAATGCTCTGCTGGAACCATCTTTGCTATCAGGAATGTTACATTCTCGGCACAATACCGATTCATTCCCGACATCACCGCGATCTCTGGAAGGCTTCGAGGTGGAAGCTCACAAGATCGACGACTGCTTTTCCTTGTAATGTTTCTCAACCCCCAGTCAACGAGCGCGAGTTCTAATGTTCAATGAAGGTTCTTTTCTAATTATGCTCATATTCTACCAATTCTTGACGCACAGGTCTCACCTGATGAGTATTACCTCCGCTGCCCACAACTTTTCTGGACGATTGTGGGAGTGGGCTGTCGGCAGTATGTTCGAGATCCAACGCTATTGACACGGCTAGCACCGTCAATCCAGAATATGGCTCTATCATCGTTGGCAACACGAGTGGCTGTCATCGACATGATTCAAAGTCTACTTATACTATCTACATGGCCGTTCCCCTTCAATTCAGCCAATAAAGCCATGGTACATATATTTAGCAGTGCAGCCGTGAATCTAGCTCAACAGATTGGCTTGCACGTTGTCGGTGTTGGACAGGATTTTGCTCGTGTTAAGCTCAACCCAGATGAGACGGTAAAAGCTTACCGCGCACAATTATGGCATTATTGCATCGTAATAAATCAGAGGTAAGCAGCTATGCTCATGGTATTAAAGTGAAACGTCGGCTGAGCTTTGATATCATAACAGTACCAGCTATGCAGATGGACTTCTGCCCAGTGTATTAACCGCCATGGACAAGAACGACATCACTCGCGCTCTCGCACTACTCTCTCCGGATCTGCAGTACAGGCACAAAATTCATCAAGTCGCTCTCCATGCCACACAGGCAATACAGCAAGCCGGATTAGCCGAAAGTGATGGGTACAACACGGCACTTTTACACTCTCTAATCGGCACGTTCGACCGCGAGATATCAAGTATGCCGCCTTTGGCAGGTACCAGTGGCATGAGTAAGCCAAATCCTCGCACGAATGCAGATTATTGATGTCTCACATCCACCAAGACAGGATATATTACATTTTAGCCCGGCTGCACATCAGAACATTCCACTTCTTCAGCACCCACAGCCCAGAAAATTTTGCCACACTACTCAGCGTCTACGAGACAGCCGTGGAAGCAATCGAAACAGTAACCTCAACGTGCACACCAGCTGCAGCTTGCACATTTTATATACATCGGATGCTTGTTCTCGCGGCCTTGACAATTCTGAAGATTCTCCGCAGCGACATGCATAAATCAGCAGTTGACGCCCGAACAGGAGAATGCGCGTATTTCTCCGCGATTATGTTTCTTCGACGACTGTCTATGGCCCATGACGATATCAGCGCGCGTGGTGCAGACATACTGGCTCAGATGTGGGCCAGCGACTCTGTTTTCAAGGGCGCTGATGGTACACGAGATAGCCTCACGCTGCGTATTCGAAGTCGGTTGACAATGAGTGTCATATATGATGTTTTCTGGTGGTGGCGTGAGGAGATTGCTGGCTTAGCGAGCCCTTATAAGGAGAAACGGGACGGGAATAGTAAAGGTGACTGAAGCTCCTGTAAATTTGAACAGAGAGACTTGCTAACAATGTGAACAGATACTGAAAGTGAGAGACACGATATCCATGCAAATGACAACCAACGCCAGGACATCCATTCAAGAGCTCCAGCAGAGTTTGACAGCATCCCATACTTCGGCACCGAGTTTGACGACCTCGCAGAATTCAGCTGGACAGGCGCACTGAAAGGGGCGACACTGGACCAACCAGCAGTCGATGAAGCGATCTTTGGAATGACACCTGGTTCGAACTGAAAGGTATTTGCAAGCTGAGCTATGTAACTATAGATAGATAAAAATACCAGTTCAACCAAGACGAGTCCAACACCTACCTAGGCAGCGGGCCAAACATCATCTGGAATATACACCTTCCCATCCATAAGTCTCCGAGACGTCCGTACGAATGCAAGAACATTGTACTCCGGCGCAGCAAGTGAAATAGTTGACGCGCGCTTGCCTTGAACAGCAGCCTCCACTTTGACAGGCATAATACCCAGGGGATGAGAAATATTGAAAATCTCACTCTCCAATGTTCCGGCACCCATCACCTGGTATACCATAGTTCCCTCAATTCGACTGCAAGCTGCTGTACAGGTAGCTATAGTCCCAGCCATGCTATCATGGCACATGTTGTTTAAAATAAACCGGGATGTGATATGACCATCCTGACTCGGCGGGCCAATGAGAGTAACTGACGGTACACCAAGGGACTGCTCGTCGACGAGTTCCCAGTCCCGGCACATTCCCAGTAATTGTGCTACTTTGCCGCGTACTTCTTTACAGATCGCTACAATCTGCGGGTTGTTCGTGATGTCGGCAGCGCTGAGGCCGGATAGATTCTCTACGCCCAGGTCTGTTGCTCGCACGAATGTGGTCAGTGTGGCGATGTCCACGATGGTGACTGGTACACTCTTTTGTCCGATCTGCAGCGTATCCGTTGCATGTCCTGTTGGCAACGGGCCGTTATCCCGGAAACCGCCAATGGTCTGCATAGTTAGACGTTAGATATAAACAAATCCCGCATCCACAGAACATACATTCCGAAAATCCATAAGAATCGGCGCCCCGGTCCCCGGCACAGCAGCAATAGCAAAATCGCCCTTCGAGAGAGCCTTTCCCGAGACGATATGCACAGGAACATGCGCAATAAGAATCTTCTTAATAGCAGTCTGATAAATGCGCACCTCCCTCGTCTTCATGCTCGGATCAACAGAGACACCCTCTCGAAAAGGCGTCTTAATTAACCCCTCATCAATGGCGAAGGGTCCAACACCGGAACTGATATTACCGCAGTTCCCATGGAAGCGAATACTATCCTCGGCAATACTAACTTGCGCGTAGGTGTAATCAACGTCAGCGTCGGCGCGGTCCGAGGTCTTGATAATGGCGACTTTGGACGTGACGATGCGGGTTCCGCCCAGTCCATCAATTTGGAGGGGGTCTGGTGTGCCCATTGCTCGTTTCATTACCGCATCCCGGAGGGGTCCTGGTGGGGGCACGTCTTCGTCTTTGAAGAAGAGGGCTTTGCTAGACCCGCCGCGGATTAGGGCGGTCGGAATCCCGATCTGGTCTGGGAGCATTTTGGAGATTATTTTCAGAGATGAATGAGTAGCTATTATTCACAGGATTCGGTTGTGGCTTGTATATTAATGAGGTGAGACTGGAAGGTAGGTGAGTTGGGCGACGTTGCTGTCCTTAGGCCGGATAGGCCGATCTGGTGCCCATCTCCGAACCGGTTCCAAAACTCCGGCTGTCGTCTGTCAATGGAGCTGTCAAACTAACCGCTTTAGAAACCTGATTGCGTGAATCAAAATTGTGAAACCTACTTTACGATAATGAATAGATGATGTTGCGTGAGGTCCTCACATTGATTAATATACAAATTTATCCAAAATAAAAGCTCGTCCCATAACGCCAGCGCTAAAAAGCTCAACTGAATATTGACCGTGTTCCCCTTGATATGTGCATTAGATGGATATAACCGAATAATAGACAACCCAGAGTTTGGGCGATCAACCCGGCCGTTGGTGAGGGAGGGAGGGGTATCTTTTGAGTGTGGTGAATATGTAGATCAATAGAAACGAGAGGGAGAATTGTGGGCGAGCCAAAGAAAACGCAAGCAAAGCCATATTGTCACAAGAGCGGACCATTTTATGAACGTTGCCTGGCAGTAGCAAATCTTGACTATGATTCTGAGATGCTTGACAAATTGGAATGTCTTTTTGTGCCTGAGTTCAAGCTGAGCTGCGAGCTCTGTATATTCTGTGCCTGGGGCCTTGGATGGGTCATATCAGGCAAGGAGACAGATTGTAGGGGGTTTTCGACAACGCTGCGACGACGAGAGAAAACATCACTCGTAGGTGGGTTATGCTTTTCTCGAGGAGGGTCATTCTGTTGATTGCGGCTGCGGCGTCGGTAACGAAGATACTCGTTCGGAACAGGGTCAACTTGTTTCCTGGCGGCGGGAACAAAGTTGAGATAGAAAGGGAAGATGGCACCGGCACAGAAAACCGCCACGAGAACACAGAATGAGTATGCCTCGCCGCGGGCTAGGTAGGCCGCATACTGCGCGAAGGGGAAGCAAGCGCCACCGCTGATGGCGACGGTCAAGAGGGTTGCAGCGGTTTTTGTGTGTCGCCCCGTTCCGCGCAAAGAAATGGCAAAGATAATGCTGAAGGCACCGCTCTCGAAGAGGTAGACCAGCATCGTCATAATTACGGCTGTGGAGCCGGTGGTCTTCATGCAGAGCACAGAGAAGACGATCATGCCAATGTAAGAGACCATGAGAATCCAGCGAGGCTTCAGGAACCACTGTGCAAAGGCGGCAACGAAACGCCCTACGGCGAAGACGCTATGGCCAACCGTTAACATTTCGAACGCATCAAGGGTAAATCCCGAATCTTGAGAGCCGACGAATGTTTCAAAAGCCGTCGAAAGGACTTCTTGACCCGCCAAGTAGAAAAACTGTGACCACACTCCCAAGGCAAGGGTGAGCCACACCACAGGGACTCCAAGGACTTTGGTCATGTTGTCATCTCGACGGCGGTTGGCTAGCTCCTCCAGGTCTTCGTCAGATGCCTCGGGAATCGGGAAATAGTAGAAGGCCACTGCCAAAAGAACATCAAAAAGAGCAATTCCAAGATAAGTCCATTGAACGTCTACCAGAGAGGCGACGTCCGTGACGCTCTTGAAGAGCACCTTCTGGGCCAGCAGCGGTGAGAGAACGCTCCCGACAGCTTGCACGCCTTGTGAAATGTTCAAACGGATCTCTGAATTTTCAAGTGGTCCACACAGTGCGATGAACGGGTTAGCAGCTGTCTCCAAGACTGAGAGGCCAATTCCAACAATCAAGTTGGATATTGTGAAGGCGGCGGTGGATGTAAGGACAGCAGACGGCCAGAAGACTAGTGCGCCACAGCCGTAGATACACAACCCCGTTATGAAGGTAGATTTGAAGCCCCAGGTTTTGAGGACTGGGCGGCCGACGAGGATTGGACCAAGGACGTACCCGCCAAAGTAGGCACCGTGAAGACCCAATGAGTGCCAGGTGTTAAGATGAACAATACTCTGGAACTGAGCATTGAGGACATCCAATAAACCGTATTCAAATCCCCACAAAAAGAAAAGCACCGTAGTCCAGGCGTTGGGCGCGATCGACTCTCTGTTATTCAACTTGAGCATACTCTCTGGATTCTTCACGTTGACAAAGTCAAAGAATCTAAAATTAGATGGGTATGAAGAGCTGGTGGGAGCCGTGTTTGCCTCTGTGTCTTGAGGCTGGCCGTCATGTTGACTGAGCATATCTATCATCGCCATGGGGGCGTTGGAATTGCGACGACGTGTAGCCATGCTACCCCTTCTTTGCTGCGATGATGATTTTTCACTGCTGTCTGACGGCGAAGATGGTGTTTCGCCGCTTGGAGCGGGCATTGCGGCCGGTGAAGGTATCGCCACGGGACCGTCAGTTGCTCCATGAGCATTCGGGGTATTATCAGATGAGCCGTTTGTGTCTTTGATCAATTTGGGGACGAGACGGGCAACAAGGGGCTTGAGACTGGGAACACATCCACAAATGACCGACACATTGACTTCGACGGCTGACCACATGAAAGACAGCGACGCATACCCTGAACCGCCGGTACAGGTTAGCTAAATTCACACTTGACAAGAACAGAAAGCCCGAACATACAGCTAAAGTCGGCAATTCCAATGTTAGAAATATGGATTGATTGGATTTCCGTTTGATGGGAGGTGGCGGCTCGTTGGAGAAACGCAATCCGGATCACATCGACTACGGCCACGAAGAAACCGAAGCTGAACGTAATGACCAGGATCGCCTTCTGCTTCATGGGTAGCCGCATATTGGTCAAGATCGGCATTGGCAGAAAAAGGATGGCCAGATCGGTGATAATGTTCACTGGCGACGAGGACAGATACAGCGTGATGATATCGGTACATTGCGCACCGTCCGGGACATCGGAATAAAACGCGGCGCTGACGGGATCGCATTGGAAGACATTGACAAGAGTCAATGCGAGACCGGCCGCGTTTACCACTGCAAGGGTCACATAGTTGGCCCATCGAAAGAGTTTCTCGCCGCGTGTGAAAGTCAAGTAAAAGACCAGGATCGAGGTTTTGACGGCCATCAACGCCGGATTCTAGACCAAAGGTCAGTGTCTTGTCATCCTCACGTGTTGTACCAGCAGTAACGTACGTAGAGGACGGTAAAGGCATAATTGGCGCGATTCAGCGCAGGCTCATCTGCAGGAGGGATATCGTGTGCGTGGAGCCCGAGTCCTTTGCTAGTCGCGTAGAACAGGGCAAATGAGAATCCAAAGTCGATCAACTGTAGCATTGTTAATGCGCCGAGTCCGACACATCCCCGGGAGCATGCAGGCTCCGGCTGGAGACGGTACATACCCATGCAAGCAACATCAAATAATCGTGTAACCCAACTCTTCTTACCACGAAGATGCGGGAGACAAACCGCAGGGCCACGAAGATGCTGGCGATGACGAAGAAGGCGATCGAGACCCCCAGCACCAACGGTCGGCGGTCCTGCATGGTGTGTTCAGGCGGGCGACCGTCCTTTAGTACGGTCTTCACAGTAGCGGCTGAGGAATGTTGGCGGTCACAGCCCGCGCATGCTCGGTGGCGTCAGGTTCTTGCGGCGCAGAGGCTCCATCGTCTCGTCGTGAGGTCGAGTACCGTCGACGAAGGTCAAGTGTTAGAAGGAGGTTGGAGGGTGAGAAGAAAAGAATGGTAAGAAGACGGAAAAGAAAAACCCAGATCCAAGTTAGCTTCCCCAGCTTTTCCGGTGAGGGAATAATGCGGAGGATACGCTGCAAACGTGATGATTGGCCGCTTCGGGCTCCGCCTTGTATGCTTTTTGCCCCTCATGGCTGGGGTTGTCTCGGCGCACATCCGAGTCCATCGCTTTCGAACTAATTAGAACCCTGAGCAGACTGGCGGCTTGGCGATAACATACTTCGATCGGAACAGATTCACTGACTGCGTGGATGAGAAGTAGACGGTCTCACCCGGCAATCAACTATGACTTCATCGTGCAGCGACCGGGAACCATCGCAATGCTGATTATTCAAGTCAGCACATACCTTGAGAATACTGAATATTATAACATTATTTCGGCGCGATCGCTTTTCACTTCTTTGTTATACTTTTAATCAGCAACAATTGGATTTCCAGGACATGAACTGAACTAAACCCCTGTAAGACTCTACGCAGACACCCGTCCAAGCCTATCACAGAAAGCATGCGCTCCCCTAAACAGCCCGATCTAAGGAGGATCGCCTCGCTCACAATCTGAGTACGACTGACATGTAGTTAGCTGCATATGTACTGTGCTGTCCGAATCTAAGCGGGCTATGCATCTGACAACGGGGACATAAACATGGCGCCCCTTTCTTTCCCACTCACAAATCACCGAGACCGATTCGATTGCGCAAGATGAGACTGTCGATCGTGCTGGCTACTCTGGGGTTTCTGGGACCTTTTGCCAGCGCCCATACCGAGTCTGCGGACAGCTGGATCGCCACCATCTGGGACCATTTCAAGCAGGCCGTAGACTGCGCCGGCTGCCAGGTAGGGCTAATACGAGCTTGCCGATGGTTCGTTACAACTAAAAACAGTGCGGTTGATTAGGCACTCCTAGGAAGCCTCAGGCTGGTCGCGAAGTTTGGCGAAATTTTCATGGAGGATGTGCTGATCGGGGTGTGCGATATTGCCGGGGTGAGAGAGCATGATTGTCTGGGTTATGAATTTGTACTGACCATATCTACACAGGTCGAAGACCCCGATGTCTGTTCGGGAATCATTCAAAACGAAGGAGCTGCAGTGCACTACTCTCTGTTGAATCTACATATCGGCTCTCACACGGCCACGACCCTCTGTGCCAGCCTGATCGGACTTTGTCAATATCCCCCTGTTCGCCCTGGCAACTTGTCTTTTCCCGTCCCCAAGCCAGCAAAGTCTCGACCTGAGCCTAGTAGGCAACCTCCGATCAAAGTTGTCCATTTCAGCGATACACATGTGGATCTATCCTATGAAACTGGCTCCAACTACGACTGTTCCAAGCCGATCTGCTGCAGGGCATACACCGAAGAAGATGCGCCTGGAAACACATCCACCCCTTGCGGGCCATGGGGTAACCCGATGTGTGATCCACCGTATCGGCTTCAAGAAAGCATGATGGCAGCCATCGCAGACTTGAATCCTGACTTCTCTATCTACACGGGTGACGTGCCGGCGCACAATGTCTGGTCCGTAACCAAGGCAGAGGCGCTTCGTGATTTCAACGCCACATACGGGTCGATAGAGAAAAGTCTCGGGATGGTATTTGCTGCCCTGGGCAACCATGACACAGCGCCGTTGAACCTCTTCCCGTCTAACAAAATCCCAAGCGAGTACAATCCTCAATGGGCCTATGATGCGCTTGCTGCGAACTGGCTCGGTCTAGCTGGGATAGCTTCCATCCACTCCGCTACTCAGCACGGCTCATACTCCGCTGTTCATTCTGAAGCCAAGCTACGCGTGATCTCCTACAACAGCATATTCTACTACAAAGATAACTTCTTCGTGTACGAAGAACCAATGGAATACGATCCGAACGAACAGTTTGCCTGGCTCATTAGCAAGCTACAGCTTGCAGAGAACACCAACCAGCGAGTATGGCTAATCGCACATATCCCATCCGGCAATGCAGACCACTTTCGCGACTACTCCCACTACTTCGACGAGATCGTGCAACGGTACGATGCTACAATCGCAGCTCTATTCTTCGGACACACGCACACAGACACGTTCCAGATCGCATACTCGAATTACAGCAACCGGAACTGGGACACGGCGAGCACGATGGGCTATGTCGCGCCCTCAATGACTCCGACGTCAGGCTCGCCATCCTTTCGCGTCTACGAAATCGATCCCGTCACGTTCGGGGTCATGGATTTCACACAGTACATCGCGAACATCAGCAACCCCTCGTATCAAATCAACCCCAAATGGGAGCCTTACTACTCCGCTAAAAAGGCGTATGGATCCAAGTTATTGCCCCCAGTCCAAGACCCCAGCGCGGAAATGACGCCAGCCTTCTGGCACAATGTCACCGTCGTCATGGAGCAGAATTCCTCAGTCTTTCAAGCTTTCTGGGCTAGACGTACTCGCGGGATTAATGTGACCAGCTGTACCGGCAACTGCATAACAAAGGAGATCTGTGCGCTTCGCGGTGCAGATGCGCAGTATAATTGTGCCGTGCCAAGAGTGGGATTTAGTTTTCGCAAGCGTGATATGACGAGCGAGTATTCGCTACGGGAAGAGGAACTCCGTCCTGAGTGCAATCATGCTGGGATGGGACAGTTGCTGGCGAAGATCGCGCATCGCGCTGCTCTGGAGAATGGGAAAGAGGTTGAACACATCAAGCAAAATGTGGGGTGATTCTACGTCAAGATTCGTGTTTCCATAGCTTTTACCTTTGTTTCCGGGCCGGACTAAACGGGGGGCAAGTTCTATGAAAATGCAACATATCAATACGTGAAAGAGAAGTCCAGCTTATACGACCACAAGGTGTGGAGAACACGGCTTTCCATCCTCTCAGCTGCAATGAGATCGCGTGTTGAGCATGGACAATTCTCAAGATTCCCTTGATATCACTATCCTTTTCAAACGGCTGAAATATCCTGTCCACCGTGAAAGCTACCATTGAACCCCGCACTCGTATTATTGTGAGGGATAGATTATAACAGCATCTAGACTCCAAAGCCATAATCACCAGTTCTTCGTCTATACACCTATATGTGCTTTATCTGTTAGGCAATCGGTCCACCTCTGCCTCCAACTTCCGAAGCATTCATGTAGTACGAATCCGAAGCGGTGTGGTCAATAGCCCGTCTACACTTGGCAGAGGGACCTCTGGCCTGGGTAGCAGGATATCCATAGCCCACACATGTCAACTTCCATAAGCCAGCCGCCATCAAAACATTAATTCATTGGATAAAAGCCCTAGGTGGCAATAGATACATTAGATCCTTCGCAGTAACTTATTCTCTATCATGGATCAGCCGTTAATTGGCTATCTCACGAAATAAATATTAGGATCGAAGAGGCTTCCTCCCATGGACGGCGACTCTGCTTGTAGTTAGTACGAATACTCAGGCCATTGAAGGGGGTGGGACTATACGTTTGAACATAAGCATGCAACTTCTTATCCCGCAGCTCCCGTTTGACTATAGCATTATGAATCTGGGCCGCATCCGGGCTCCAGCCCAGCACCTGCGTGTACAAGCGCAGCGAATAGGAATCGATGGCTTGCTGTAGCTGCACTGCCTGGTATTTCCCAAGAGCTTTTAGGTGGGGATCGCGCGGCCAGGGTGAGAACGGCAGGGCGTAGACCGTCAAGCTAACATCCTCGAACCCGGCTGCGATCATCCAGTCCTTCAGCTTATGGTAGATATTCAGCTCCCGGCCACTCTTGTCGCCGGCGAGATTGACGGCCTGCTGCCATTCCATGAGCGCGGAATCTTCCTTGAGGGAGCCATCGTCGCTACGGGCCCACACAGCACTTTCGTGAGATTCAAAGTAGCCGCCAGGTTTGACGTGGCCGTAGATCCGGCGGATGAACTCGGGCCAGTCGGCCACGCATCTGCTTAATGTGTTAAAGAGCCACTATCGTCAAGATAGGGAAACGGCCGCAGGGACATACCCTGCTAGGCATCGTGCATGGATAAAGTCAAAGTGGTTTAGTTTATACGTCCATTCACTTTCGAAATCCTCTATGATGAACTCGATATTTGGGGCCACCCAATTGGGCTGGATAGGGCTGATGTCGTTCCCAATGACGTGAGCGCCAGGGAATGTCCTATCATCCAGGGTCAGTATTGCTGGTATGCAAAGAAAGAGGACAGAGGATTTTACGTACTCGGCAATGTCCATGGCCCAAATACCTGTTCCAGTTCCTAGGTCAAGAATGTTCTGTGGGGATGATGTGATAGGGGCATTATAGAGCTCCCCTCCCAGTAGCATCAGCCATCTGCACCGCTCTGGTTAGCCTCACTCGTTCACTAGGAATATATTGCGTCACGGACATGTGATGTGTCTGAAGGAAGAGTCAGTGTGTGAACATAGAAAGTCACTAGGGATAAGGCCTTACTATATCCATACGATCCTGCTCCTCCTCATCGTTCGGCATCCTAACTTGGTCAGCCTTCTCAGTCAGAAGCCTCTAGGTGAAGGTCTGAAAGTACATATAATTTGCCTAGTCGTAGGTCAGTTGGTCATTGAGGCTTAGTACCAAGGGCATGGGTTGAGCAACACTACTTACTGAGTGGGCACTGCAATACCGTCGACCATTTTCATACTCGTACTCGAGCACGCTCGACGATAGGGAGGTCAGATCGGACAGCTCGTCGGAGAATTCACTGTTGGTGTCCTACAATACTTAATTCCAAGATCACAGTGAGCCAGGCACTCGACTCTACATACGTCGCCAAAATTATCGACCACAATTGGACCGGGCGCGTTGACAGGGGTCTCCGCGTTGGCTGCAGGATCAGATGGGGCTGGTTCGGATGGCGCCTCGGGCGCCTCGGGCGCCTTGTGGCAAGTGGGTGGCATTGTGTTGGAAGGAACAAAACAACGGGAAATTATCTGGAGAAACACGCGGAATAAATAGATATTCCCCTCTTGAAACAGGCTCGCTTGTCAACCGACTCGACACGGGTGGAGGGGTTTAGGTTTGTATCCAAACTGTCGGGTTCGCAGACTTTTGATCTATTATGCGTTGTTGTCACTGCTGGCTTCCGCGATTGCCAATGAAAATCACCGGAAGTGGCCGGAAATCAACCCCGCTCCTCATTTTCTGCCGAGTTTTTTCCCTGGGGCTTAAAAAAAGACTGATAGTCCTACAGCCAAGTCTTTGGCACTGCAACAATTGGCGGCGACATGTACAGTACTTTTAAAACTCACATTTGCCTTGAAACTCCTACGACTGGATCCCTGGAAGCCACATCCCCTGGTTGGTTTGCTTCTTGCGCCTTACTTTACAGACCGCTTTTCAAAATTCTCTATCACATTACGCTGATAATACCTGGCAGGATGTGTCTTGTAGTAATAAGTATAGCGTGTTTCGAAAGAGAGTGCGAGAATAAAAAATCCTGAGTTATTGGTGAAACTGATTTCATCGATCCTGTAGATAAGCTTATGCTTAGCAGGGACTAGGCTTGACGCTATCTAGGTGGCCGCACCGGTTTCGGGACGTACTGTAATGGTCTAGACTGATGACATAGCTTTTGGGGTATCAGTCAATAGTCATTCCTAGCCCTCCAACAGGGCCGAGATGGTTTGCACCGCCATGATAAACAGCTGTAGACGTGGTCAAGTAAGGGATTTCTGCCGAGATAAAGATCTTTTAGGCTGAGGACTGGTTCAATAAATACAAGATCACAATTCTCTACCCGCAAAACGGAAAGGGGAAAAGACGGTTAATATATTTTCAAAAAGAGAATGCTCGATGATGAAGACGCACAGCAAGATGCTAAAGAAGACGCCTGTGGACAAAGGAATTCGGAGACCCGTTTAAGACTTCGTGATTTGTGATTTTTGTACTTTCCAACTTTGGTTGCGCCAAACATCCCAGTCACCTGGTCGTGTAGGCAGCGACTCAAGTGGTTGGTCTGGCGATGCTTTCTAATTTGGAACTGTCTGCAACTTTTCTCACTGCCCAATCACTCCCATTATTTCTTTGAAAGACGCCGGCTTTCGGAGGAAGACGTTGACACCTGCCGCATAAGCTTTCGAGATATGTTCGTCCGATCCCAGGCCAGTGAGGGCGATTATACGTGCAGGAGACACAGACTGCCGCTTTGTTTCTATTGATCGGATGTGTTTGCTTGCCTCAAATCCGTCCATAACAGGCATGGAAATGTCTATTGCGCGTGCTTGTTAGGACTTACAGGGAATATCGAAAAGAATGGAGTTTAAGAAACCACTCACCCATGAAGATATAATCATAGCCTTGCGGCGTTTTCTGCACTAATTCAACGGCCTCTGCGCCGTTTACAGCGCAGTGCAGGACTTGCGTTGGTATTTTTGAAATGAGCTTTTTGAGGAGCGCAAGGTTTATAGCGTTGTCCTCTACCAGGAGGATTCGAAGACCATCCTTTGCTTCGATCAGCGAGGAAGTATGTGTTTGCTGGACACCTTTCTCAATATGAACCGGCAAACCACGATTTGTGATAGTGAGCTTCGTGTTTCCTTCATTTGGGATCGACGACGGGATCGACGGAGACAGGTCTGTTGGTTTGAGATGTCCTTCATGCGGCAGAAGGACAACGGTTTTCATCCGTGGATCGGTTGAGTTTGAATCCAAATCTTTAGCAATCTGGTCATATTTCGTTGTGCTATCGGACGTAAGGGGTTTGCTCGACTGTGAATTTTCAAGAGAGCCCAAAAGTGTCCTGGCTAGTTGGTGAGGCCCACACGGGAGAGTCAAATGTATTGAGTTGGTCGGTTGCGTTTTCGCCGAAGTCATCGTTGACCATAGGCTAGGATCTCGATGAGACAGGACCAAAATTAGGGATTGACGATATGCACTTGGGAGTTGATCCAAATGACGCTCGTCGACGACCACCAAGTCGGCTGTTGTAGGAATAGCCTGATCTCCCGTTGCCATGTTAAACCATTTGATGAGATATTGTTTGATCATAAGGGATGAAGACGGCTTGCTGGATTTAAAATTGTCTGTGGGGTAAAAGAATGCCCTGCTCCCTTCGAGCTTTGTGGTAACAAGATCGATAGATGTCACAGCGGGAGACAACAAGCTCGGGACAGGGGATTGGGTTTCAAAGGGCTTGTGCTGTTGAGAGTATGTCAGAGGGAAGGTTATATTCACCACAGTACCCACGCCGAGTTGACTTTTGATCGCAATAGTTCCGCCCAACGAACGAAGGATACCTCGAACAAGCGAGAGGCCAAGCCCCGCGCCTGGTGACATTGGGTTCTCTTGCGAGAACGGGGTAAAAACATTGGAACGAAGGTAGTCATTGGAAATGCCCTTGCCCGTATCGGAAACTGTCAACAGGAGCACTGGGCAGTCGTCCTTTGAGGTCTGGGCCTCAATATGGAGCGAAACAAATCCGGCTTCCGTGTACTTTAACGCGTTTCCAAATACGTTCATGACAACACGCCTCAGAGCACCTGGCTCCAGTACATAGATCCAGTCCTGGGGTGCAGCATCGAGAAAAACATCCACCTGTTTGCCCTCGATGGTTTGCGGTTCTCTAATGGTTTCATCCATTGGATCCAAATGCCATTTTCGCGCAGACGCGCTGCCTCCATTCATGACACTTGACAGGACCTGTCCAGAGCAGACGCTCTCAACAGCTTCTTCAACGACAGCAAGGACATCGACTTGTTTGACCAATGACTGTTGCCAACCACGCGGGAGACGTTGATGAGGCGAGCAAGATCTCGTCGGCTCCCTCTCAAAGGAGTTGATTTTGGTGAAGTCCAAGATCTGCTCAAAGGTTTCAAGAAGGGTCTGACCACAAGCACGGATGGTGTCAAGAAGCCTTTTGGCAAATTCCGAACCAACGTGCTCGAAAAGTAATTCGTTGGACGCTAGTATGCCGTGCAGTGGGCTTCGTAATTCATGTCTTTGATAGTCTTGTAGTTAGGAATGTCCATAGCAAGCTGGAAAGATAGGAACGGCCAGTGGTACTCACGACATGGTGCTAATAAAATCACCCTTTTGCTTGGCCGACTCTTCACTCCGGATTCGACTATGCGCGACCATTAGGGATGAACCAAATCCAAAGAGTCCACCCAGATCGACATGTGCACTGAACACTCGAGTCTCGGCTCGACTCCAACAGAAAGCGCCACCAAACCATTGCGAATTAAGAGAGTCCCAAAGGGGAGCGAAAATAATTCTCGTCGCGTTGGGAAAATTCTTCCTCATCGAATCGAGGTCCTTCTCTCGCAACGATCTGAGCGACTCTGGATGCAATGACAGTGGAGGTAGGGAGGGGTGCCCAATATTCTTCATGCTCCCTGAACTGGTTCCATCTTCATCCGATGAAGAGGCTACTCCATGATAATGCAGATACCATAGTCCACCGCTCGGGTGCTGTCGTATCATTCGGCGAACAAAACTTGATTTCATTTGGGACGGTGGATATGAATCGAATTCTCCCTTGGTTTCATGGAGCTGGTGATTCGTGTCCGATACCGCCCATAATTTCGCCAATTTTTTCTCCCTTTCCCCGTCTGAGCTATCGGAAGGATCCTGGTCCACATCTTCACCAGTGCTGACGATGACCACACCACCGTTTGAACCTAGATCCAAGCTTTCTCGCATGATGTTGGCAGCACACTGAAATGTCCACCGTGATCTGTTATCGTTGTGATCTCGGCGCGTTTCTCTCTTCGATCGTGGTAACCGTCTGCGAGTTGTAGATGGAATCATGCCAGAAGGCGCACCATCAGGAGCATCGTCACTATCCGGCTGTGGAGTTGGGCTTCTGCTCCTGGCCTTGAACATATATTCCTCGGGCTCATCGGTGTCTGGAGTTTGCTGGGCGCGTGGTGTATATGATGTGAGACGGCCCGATCGGCTGGGGCTGTGTCTTGTTGAATCGCGCGAGGTATCCGAACTGGCCGCACCTTGTACAAAATTATTTAAGCCAGCCAATAGCTTTGTTAAACGATTTGCCTCTAATGACTGACGGGAAGTCTCCAGATACTCCATCACTGCATCCGCGATATTTCCAAGTGTTTCTTTCTGAGATTCGTCCAAACGGTGATCGGGTCGAGGATCAACCACGTACAAACTACCAATATTGATCCCATTACTGGATTTCAGCGGTGTGCCGGCGTAGAACCGGAAATGCGGATCTTTAACGACACAGGGCAGAGTGAAAAAGGTCGGATGCTGCTTTAGGTCCTCCACGACGAAGAACGCATGTTTCCCGTCGGGGGGTTTTAAGGTAATGGTTTTCTGCAACAATCAAGTAATTGTCAGCCATAATCTTCCTCGTGAGCCTGTTCATTCACATAGAGAGGTATTTGTAGCTTGCAGGATTTACCTCACACAATGTTCCCGCCATGGGTCCTCGCGAACAGCCCATCCAAAGGCCATCGCCATTTCCGTCATGTCGGTCATTGTTTGCCAAATTCAGCGACCGTGAGGCTTCCGCTACCACGTAAAGTGTTTCCCGATCGATCAAACTAGGCGATTATCATTAGACAAGTCACTATCTTGAGGATGGTTCCAAGCTTTGCAATATGCGAAAGGTGTAACGAATATTCCACTGGGGGGATCTTAGGGAAGTTGAATGATTATTTAGAGATGTTTTTATTTCCTCTAATGTATGGCGACAGATAGAATCGTACCTGATAACCGCGCGCTGAACCCCCAGCTTTAATGCAGCCAACTGTGCCAGGGCTGTCAACACCAGATTTGGACTGGTTTTCTGAATAGTGGAATTCTCGCATGATCGATTCGTGCGCTGCCCGACCGGCGGCATCAGGGCTGGATTGTCCGGTTGAAAATAATGGAACAACTCCCGGGCGCGCAAGTCGGCATCGCGATCTTCCTGCTGCGCGCTCATCGTGCTGAGTTCAGCTGGGAACTTCAGCAGAAGGAGTGAAGAAGGCAGTGGATAGTAGAGAGCGTTGAAAACAGCCGTACAGGAACGAGATAAGTGAACAAACAAAAATCTCGGGGAACAAAGCGGTGTCAGCCACGAGCCAAGCACATGGCGTCATCAGGAACTGCCAAAAGGCCTGTTTGCGCCTAGATCTCGGCCCAGGGCTAGCTTAGCCGAGAAGACTTCCTCCCGAATATCTGAAGAACCGGTCATTTCAGAAACGAACTCTTCTAACAGAGGATATCCACCTCCTGAGTTGATGGTTCTATTTACTGTGAAGCCTGATTCGCCAAATCGTCAATCATGCAATTCCCGGCCTAGCAATTGGTTAAAGATAAAGAGGGTATTTGTTAGACATGGTATGTATCAGTTCCAGGTTTTTTGATCGCCTGACTATTTTTTGCCACCTTTGCTATGTGAGGACGGGTAAGCGACTGGCTCTGGATCATATCACATGTGAGGTTTACCTATGACTCTATCTCTACAGACCTCAAAAATCAGGAACTCAGGTGTACAGTACTATAGGCAATCGTAATATCCATGAGCATATGCTTCGTCACTAAGATCACGGTGCTTCATCCCTGGGAGCTACAAGTACTTTCGGGGTCGTGGTCATAGCACCCAGGCTTAAGGGGATCGTATCTGGGAGCTCCACCCTGAGGCTCTAGGGCCCGGTTAGCTAGCCCATGCTACCTCAAAGCCAATGAGCCGCTAAGCAGTTGAGTAATAGGGTCAACCAACGCGTATAGTACACAAAGCTGTGTCCCACCCGCGCCATGTAAAACACCGGTCCTATTTTGGGGAAAGCAGGATCACCGGCCATACCGAATGTAGATTTTACGTGCTTTGTATTAGGGTCAGGGAACTTATTTGTAAGAGTGCGATTTTATTGAAGATTGTGAAGCAACTGTAAGTTTTTAATTGCTTTTGGAATTCTTATCATTAGCTCTTTTTTGCTAACAGCCTTCGTTACATTAGCTGCAAAGGCGGCTTAGGTTCGGCTTCGGAAACAATTACTCTGATGTCTCGACTTGTTTCGCTTGATGCTATAAAGCTGCTCACTGGAAATGGACAGCCAATCAACCATGCAAATTTGGAAAGAGGCAATTAAGATTGCTAACTCTACTTCATGAACGTATATGGCCTACAGCCAGTGTTACTAAAATACCAGAAGACACAAAATATAACAAAATCTGGTTTCCAAACATGCTTAAACGTAAATCTAATGTCTTTTAACAACACAGTAGGCTATGCATTAGGTGTCTCGTAACTTGCACTGTGCATATAAGGTAATCTCTGTTGTATAATATGCTGTGGAAATCATAGCCTGTATGACCTCTCACATGAAAGTTACCGCACAAGCAGTTCCTCGGCGAAAAAGCAAAGGATATACTGGAAGGGGAGTATTCAGGGTAACTCTGGATGCATGAAGTGGGTTTAGTACCCAAATATAAAATATCTCTTCGCATGCCCCTGTTGACTAACATCCATTCTTTCCGCTTGGAATCGCTCCTCAGACCAAGTCGCGATCTCTCTGCGTCGATTCCGGTTCTCTAGCATGTACAAACCACGGACACCTAAGAAACCAAACATACCCACCAACACAATCACCATCGTTGCCACCAGCGAAACATGATAGGTTGGCGCATAGCTAGACCTAAAGATTTGACCTGCGATGACGCCAGCAATGTTGGTCCACCCGTAAAAGCCCATGATGACGGCGCGTGTGGCTTGGTCTGGAGTATTGTCTGTCAGCCATGCGGCGATCAGCGGGTTTGCCGTCCCAGCGCCTATCATCGCAATGTGCAGGAAGCCGTAGCGGAGTTGGTTGTTAGAGCTCGTTATCAAGACGATATACCCAATAATAGAGATGAACATGGAAAGGGCTGCGAAGCCCGATCGCTCGCGGAAGTAATCGGAGAGCCATACAATCGTGATCAGACCGACCGCACCACTGTATTCTTTTAGCGGGTTTCCCTCTCGAGTCGATGTACTTACACCATAAATGGAGGCACAGTCATAAGATTTGCCTTCACTGAATCGTATCCCATCCCCTTGACGACCAGAGGTAGGAAGATGGCAAACCCGTACGAGGGTGTCGTGGCACACATATTGAATATGACAATCAAAAATTTCTTCCAGTCCTTGAACGCTTGGACGAAGTTTCTCATGGTAATACTGTGGGTGTTTTCCTGCGTGTTATCATTCGCACCACTATGCACTGCAGCGGTGTCGACTACCATGCGATGCACCGCATGGGCTCGTTCTCTCTTGGTCAGGAACCATGCCGTACCGAGGTTAGTTGGCAAAGAAACCAACGCCAGAACAGATATGAAGAGTGTAACACTGCCCTGAACGAGGAAAAGAACCTGCCAATCCTTCCATCTTGAAGAGGGCAAAATGAAGCACCCGTACGCAATCAGGCCGGAAAAGGCACCGGCAAAAGTAAAGCTCACAGACATGAGTCCCATGCGGAATCCAGCTTTGTAAGTAGGATATAATGTTCCAATGAAGTAGTACGCAGTTGGAACATAGCCCGCCTCAAACACACCCAGGAGGAGACGCATGGCCAGCATCTGAGCACGACAGGTCATAGCCGCCTGGGCGGTGGTTACTGCACCCCATGCGACCATGATAAATGGGAGCCACCAACGAGGACCGACAATTCGACCAAGAGCAACAGAGATGGGCATACAGGGAATAAAGGTCGCGGAATACAGGGAGACTGAGTTAGAAACATCATTGGGCTTAAGGTGCACATCTTGAATAAACGCTGCGGCTCGATAGGTTAGGCTATGCCTCTCATGAGGGTGGTGATTATTTTCACTAACACTCTGTCGTGGCTGCATTGCCAATATTTCCTTTATCGATTCCTTGAAACTACTCATTGTTAGTGGCTTCGCCGCCCTCCGTAACATTGGGGAGATTCTCACCAGGAACCCAGCAGCCAGCACGAAAATGACAATGCAATCTGTCTTCAGATTGATACGGCGGTCAAGTTGCGCCTCTTCAGGAGTTGCTGCACGATAGCCCTCCCGGCCGGTCGACTCAACGGAGAGGCAGACATTCTCGACCTGTTCGACCTCGCCCTGCTTTCCAATTACAAGCCCATCTCCGTTCAATGCCACAACATCATGTTTCCGATCTGAGGCGTTCATCAAGTGCGAAATACGAAGCAAAGCGTCGACAATGTGGGCTAAATCGGGGTATGGTCTCGAGAACCGAGATCATACAGGGTCAGAGGGCCAATTTGTAAACTCCTGGCAGGGGCATCAATAACGACGGATAATGTTGACTCCGTGTTGGCATGCTGTACCTATAAAGCAAGTCCTAAATCCAAGTTTGAAGTTTGATCTACCGGTTTCCGAGATCCGACTTCCATTTAGCAGTGAAAGCCGAGACTTGGTTCATTTCTGAAATTCGGCCAATGATTTATCTCGTCCCAGCAAATTCCTTCGCAGGATGTAGGTATGCCGTTGCTCCGTGTGGGGGTCCAATAAACTCTCACTGTATCTACAATTTCCGGCATCCGACATCCGACGTCCGACATCCAGGATCCAGCCTAACGTGTTTGGACACACCACTCATTTGTAGCATTTTGCGAGCAAAACTTCACGACCAGTGAAGTTGAATGGCTTATATATACCCCCCTTTTATTCTCACCATGTTCTCTTACCCTACCAAGCAACAGCTTTCAACCGAGTGTCTACAGAACAATGGCAACGACTGACTTGGGCTTCCCTTCCGACTGGGACGTAAATCAAGGACAGCTAGTCCACAGCAATGTTCCAGAGAAAATATATCGGGAATATGCCCATCTTCGTAAGATTTGTCCAGTAGCGCACGTCGATGCGCATGGCGGCTATTGGATCTTGACCAAGTACGGTTAAATCCTTGTGTTCAACTCGGTGGAAAAATAACAAGGAAGCAGGTACGAAGACGTCAAGAACGTTTCCTCAGACAATTCGACCTTCGTTTCATCCAAATGTGCGGTTGTTCCCGCAGATCCGCGTGGCATTCGGCGCCCACCGCTGAAATTCGACGGCAAGGAACATGTTCCATACCGCACTGCAGTGGACCGAACTCTCAAGCCTGCTCGGCTCAGGCGGTTAGAGCCTCTTTTGAGAAAACATGCAGAAGATGAGCTTAATATTCTGCTTGAGCGTGGCCATGGAGATATTTACGAGGAATTTGGTGCTAAATTTTCCGGCTGGGTAGAGAAGGAGTGGCTTAATCTTGACGAGGTTGACTCCCAGAAGCTCTCTGCCACTATCACTCCATTTGTGACGGCATGGCGCACGCAGGACTGGGGACTTGTCAAAAGCTCCAGCGATGGGTTCTACGAGATTGCTCAACGTGTGATTGCATCTCGCAAAAAGAAGCTTTTGAATCCGGAAGAAGACCCCGCCTCCAGTTTGCTGTCGGAGAGAGACGATCATGGAAATATGCTGGATGATTTTAATTTGGTGTACGTAGGCCCTATCCTTCCCATAAGTATCCAGCATCCTTGGGCTAACATGACAGAAGAGGTTGCATCCGTCAGATCTTGATTGTCGCCATGGTCGCGCCTAGCATTGTCATCGCAGCTATGACAAAGCATCTGAGCGAAGACAAAGAGTTGCAGAACCAGCTTCGAAATGATCGGTCGCTGATTCCAGCTGCAATCGAGGAGTTCATCCGGCTCTACGTGCCTTACCGCGGGTTTGCCAGAACGGCAATTCATGACGTCGAAATATCAGCCACAAGAGTGCCACAGGATGAGGTACGTTTTTATTAACAAAACTCATATGGAGCTACTCGCTCTATGAAAGAGTCTAGATTGTTATTAATATGCGCTCAATAGCCCATTACAGTTGTTTACGCGGCGGCCAACCGTGATCCGGACCATTTCCCTGAGCCCGACAAGTTCGTCCTCCGCCGTGAAAACATTAATTCACATCTGGGATTCGGACGAGGAAGGCATCGCTGTGCTGGGATGGCAATGGCACAAATGATGTTAAGAATCTATCTGGATACGCTGCTAGAAAGAACCGTCGACTTTGAAGTTTGTGGGGAAGTACACCATGCCAGGTTACCCGAAATTGGAGTAACAAGCTGTCCGATCAAGTTCCACGTCTAGTTTTGATGTTATCCACTATCGGAGAAGGCAATATGGGATCTTCACCTATATAGTTGTTTCGTTACTGGCCGTTTTATAGTTTCCGTAATTTAGATGTCGCTGGTTTTAGCCAACACACACAACAGGAGACTAGGATATGATTTTTTTATCTGCGCATTAAATGAGCTATCGATTCAATAACCAGCCGCTTTATAAATTGCCTAGCGTGGGTGCGTAATGAAATGTAATCTATGAAAGGGGCCGGTTATTATGACTTTTCAATCTGCCGGTACAGGTAGCTTGAAAGACCGAGGCACACCTTTCATGTAATCCCCGCCTTTCCCCCACTTCCACGGCCCTAAACTAACAACAATCCAGTTGTTTTGGATAATTGACTAGACAAATTGCCCAGAGTATTCAGAATGTCGCATGCACGGCCTTTGAAGAAGCGAAAATTCTATCCACGATCGTCACAAGCCTGCAAAATGTGTCGGATGAAAAAGATGAAATGTGACCAGGGTCAGCCGTGTCGGACGTGCATAGGTATTTGTGTAACGCTTGCAACACTTTATAACTCATCTGAACAGTCCATAGATCGAGATTTTGATTGTATATATGATGAAAAACGAACTCGAGAAATATTTCAATCGTCTTCCTACACTGAAAGCAGCTTCCATCCCACGGAAGATTCTGTCCCCGAATCTGACTGCGCTGAGCAGGCGGAACAGTCAAGGTTCACATATGAACACGCATATCGGGGAAATGATTTGTATGTGGAAGAAGATGGAGTAAGTGCGCAAAACAAACACACCACTGGCACTGAGTTTTACGGCAACTCCTCCAATTTTGCACTCCTGAATCAGCTCGTTTCCTGCGTGCGCGGCCTGTCTGCAAAATCTGCCGGTAGTACATTGGATACAGTGCAGACACCATCTTCTATTGTGGAAATATTCTACGATGAGCAGTCGCATTTACAAGACCCTCTACCTTCTTCGCCCGTCACGGTTGCGGGGAGGACGTCCGAGTTCAGACCAAGCCACAAGGTGGACTCAGTAATCAGCGATTCACAACCTCCGGCAAACCCTGGCGAGTCAAATCCAACCGTCTTCCAGATTCACCAGATCAACCAGCTGCCATCCTCGTGGGGTTGTTTCATCGGAACTCCTATGCGCCTGGAAATGGAGTACGTGTTCATGTATTTCGAAAACATTCATAACATCCACCCTTTTCTATCAAAAGCGGACTTCATCGCGCGATGTAGGCGGGAGGTCTGGACGAAAAGCTCGGTCAAGCAGCTGCATCAGGACAAGCTGCATTTTCTATCTCTGTACAACGCCGTCCTCTCTGTGGCCGCATTGACCGCGGGTACGCACGCGCTACTGGAATATCGAAATGACCTGGAAAAGCCTCCGGAAAGCAGCCCGCAAGACAGACCACATTCAACACCACCGTCCTCATTGCTATTATCGCGATTATATTTCTGGCGTGCCCGACGGCTGTTGGGAGATATATTCGAGGTCTCTTCGATTGACAGCGCACAGGCCTTGTTGCTCATGTCGATATACTGTCAGCATGCACTGAAAACACATGCCTGCTACATGTACAGTGGGATGGCAGCCCGAACCGCTATCGCCATTGGCATCAGCAGGGAGGGCAACATTGGATCCCGAAGGACATGGTGGGCGATATATGCGCAAGATATGGAGATATCGTGCTCTTCTGGTCGATCCAGCTCTCTAGCCGAGCCAAGCGACTATCCAATGCCCTATCCACAATCGTCGAATAAGTCAAGAAAAGGCGAGGCTGAGCAAGCTGTTGCAACTTCACAAGACTCGATAATTTCATCTCTGGTGGAGTCCTCGGTTATCTTACAACAGACATCGAAGAGATTATATCACAACCACGAAAAATTATCCCTAAGGGACAAATCCCAAATTGCGTTTGAACTAGACAGCAGTCTAAATCTATGGCGGTCAGGCCTGCCAGCCTTACTCAACTGGGACTTAGAGTCCTTTAACGAACCGGAATGGGCAACCAAACAAAAGCTTCATCTACATCTCCGCTTCTACAATATCAGAATGTTCATCCACCGACCATTTTTCTCAAACACCACTAGCGGGATCCAGCATGCTCATGTGAGGATATGTCTAGAAGCTGCACAGAACATCATCAATCTTCTCTACAATGCCTATCAGCACCGTTATTACTTTAGGACTTGGTGGTATAACTCTACCTATACGCTCTACGCCAGCATGATAATCTTCTACGTGATTCTTATAGATCCAGCTGATTCATCGGTCGATGAGCTCTTCTGTCATATAAGACGAGCGCTCAAGGTCCTTGATGCCATGAAGGAATTGAGAGTAGCCAAGCGCTGCGGCAATCTGATCACCGAGATCCTCCAAGTAACAACCCGTTACGTGGAAAGCCGCAGACGCAGCCGCGCCAGCAATTTTCGGGTATCTCCTGTCCCAGACAGAAGTTTGGAAGCATACAGCAGCAACCAGGCAGGTCTTTGCCAGCCCATTCAGGTGTCTGAAATTCCAGGAGAACAACCGCATCAAATTACTGGTGCGGAAGCGCAATTTTTCGGTGGCGATGCGGAAAGCCTGTATTTTACTCGACAAGATATATTGGCTTGTCTTGAGGATACTAGGATTTTAGAAAACTTTGCTGTGGGGTTGCATAATGAGGATTGTACATATTCTGATATGGCTAGTGTGGATGAGCTGCGGAGAGAGGGCATCAAACTGAACCTACCTTACGCTGAGGATGAGCCTGAGCACATGGGGCAATGGAGCTGGACATAGCTCTCTACGCATAAGCAAGAAGGGATGTCTCCCCCAGCGTCTAGGACATGGTGAAAATTGTACTCTCCCCTGCATTTCAAGTCATCAGTCACAGCTATTGGCCACCTAGAAACCCGATCTACTTCGAATGCGCGAAATTGTTGGCTGGTGTCACGATCATCCTCCAGTGTAATCTCGTAGTTGGCTATTCTCTCGGCTGTTTCGGTCGCGAATGGAACGCAAGGTTTCTTCGTCGATCAGGCCCTGTGGAACTTCTCCTATCAGCACATGGAAATACAGATCTCATAGTTTCACGACAGGCAGAATATCACCGTCTTCCTGATGTTACTGGGCGAAGCTATGGGCAGCTCGACGACCTCTTTGAGCGTCGGATTCCTGCTAAAAAGTTTAAAAAGACGGTCTACACCGGCCAGTGCGGTGCTCAGCATATTAAAAAGGGCGAAGTGGTTGCAGTCTGAGCTATAATGGTGGAGAGATATCGTCAGATCGCTCATTGCTGTATTTGGTGTTCGTCTTCTTCTTGGATTCGTCGGATAATTAGTGTCTTTATCCCCCGCTCTATCTTCAACAGTCCATTCACCTAAACACCTCCCCTCCGTTCCGAACCGATCTCTGCATGCGAAATAGATGGTCAAAAAAACATGCTCCCACGCAGATTTGAACTGCGAACCTCGAAGGTGGTAATGCATGTAAGTTCCCGTAAAGGATGATTACATAAGCTTCGCGCTCTAGACCAATTGAGCTATAGGAGCATTTTGCCACCATGAACAATTTGTGGCACATATTTCTTCTTTTTTTTTTAATCCTGGAATAAGAGCAACAGAAACGAAAAATAATGAGTGAGTTGGTGTTCTCACAATTCAATTTACCAAATGGAAAAAAAGATAACCAGATCTTCGACAAACTAGCGTTGGACGGTCAAAAGTGAACTTCAGGCATATGTCCTCCCATCTACCCCATCACCCAGGGTTGACTAGACTGCATATTGTTGCTGAATTTTCTGGAGGTAGGCTTTATGCTGAATAGGTGACTGCAGCTCCATAATCTGCTGTTGTATCTTTCCCTTTTTTTTTCTTTTTTTTTTTTTTTCTCCTGCCTGTCCTGTTTCAACCCAAATCCTAACGGGTAGCCGCCAAGAAACTGCTCCTACATAAATTCAGACGGTCGATCGGGGTCAGCCGCCGGAGTTAGCGTTGCACTCAGCTAGCTCGCCAAGAACCGTGGGCTATCTATGCCAACCTATCAAGCTGACAAGATAACACATGCGCCGCGATCCATCTAAATCTTCTTTTATTCAACACCATAAGCCCGCTGTATTCCGGTGCCCTGCAGTGCAGATCTCGCCAACTTAGCAGAACTAATGGCAGTAGCGTAGCCAACCCAAATGTGTCTATTGATACTGACCACTTATATGTCCTCGGTGCATCATTCACACCACCCTTCGAATGATTATCATGTGCTGTAACGTCGGAAAGCATAAAAGATCTGGCACGGGGTTCAATATTGATCTATTTCGTTCTAAAACAATCGAATGTAACTCAATTTTTCGCCTACAACAATACGAGCAAACATATATAAGTTACAACTGTGCCACAGCAAACACATTTTCGGGAATACATCCCGCTACCCCGGTGAAGTGACAGCCTCTAACCAGCATACTCCAGAACATTATACCGCGAAAGTGTTCCTTACAATGGCGCCTCTATCCAAGCTTGCTCTGGTCGCACTTGGGACCGTGAAGGGGGTGGCTGCATGGGGTGTATTGGGTCACGCAACCGTTGCTTATGTTGCCCAGAATTACGTCTCTTCTGACACGGCATCATGGTAAGTGCACATAATAAGCTTCAGAACAATGAGTGTTTCTGGATTGATGTTAATGGATTCCAAGGGCACAAGGCGTCCTCGGTGACTCCTCCAGCTCGTACCTAGCCAACATTGCCTCTTGGGCCGACGATTACCGCGAAACAACTGCCGGCGAGTGGTCAGCCCCGTTGCACTTCATTGATGCTGAAGATAACCCTCCATCGAGCTGCAATGTGGACTACGATCGCGACTGTGGTAATTCGGGCTGCTCAATTTCTGCCATTGCCAACTATACGCAGCGTGTAGGTGACGGCCGACTTAGCACTGACAACGTTGCTGAGGCTCTCCGATTCCTTGTACACTTCATTGGTGATGTCACTCAGCCGCTGCATGATGAGGCCTACAAAGTTGGTGGAAACGAGATTGAAGTCACCTTCAACGGCTATAGCGACAATCTCCATGCCGATTGGGACACATACATGCCCGAGCAGTTGATTGGGGGCGATTCGCTGTCGGATGCACAATCGTGGGCTAAGACATTAACCACTGAGATCAATTCGGGCAACTATAAATCCCAGGCTGCAAGCTGGATTGAAGGAGACAGCACCAGTGATACCGTTTCTACAGCCACTCGTTGGGCGTCAGACGCCAATGCCTTTGTCTGCAGTGTTGTCATGCCAAACGGAGCTGCTGCCTTGGAGACTGGAGATCTCTATCCGACGTATTACAATTCCGCTATCGGCACCATCGAACTTCAAATCGCAAAGGGCGGCTACCGGTTAGGCAACTGGCTCAATATGGTCTATACATCAGAGATTGCCAAGCGAGATCTTGAAGGCTCTGACCAGAAGGTCCGAGATACAGCTTCTTATCCGGACCTTCTTGGTCGCGAGTTTCTGCCAGAGCCTCGTCCGCTGAGTCGTGCCAAGCTAGCTAGAGCGGCCATGGAAGGATCGTGTTGCGGCTCTGGGAAACATGATCATTGAAGGTTGATTTAGCGATGGAATGGCGACCACTGATGCAAAAATAAGCGTAACGGTAGATCATCAAGTCTTGAATCTATTAAAAGCTTGCTGAAAGTATATATGGTAGCGAGGTGAATGATATGCGCGATTTAGGAGAGAAGTTTTTAGATTGGATAAATCTCAAAGCGTCTGACTTGACGAAACCATTTGAATGGCATAATTTGACTACCGACCTATCATCCACACCCACAATGCTAATCATGCTACCTGGCGCGAGACGGATTGAGTCAGTCAATTTTTATGGTGATATTCCGCGATTCATGGTAGATCCATGGTAGCACAAAAGGGAGGCTGTGTAGCTAGATGGATGGAAGACCAACGTTCTGGCATTCGTGTTTCTTGTTCGGCACTGAAAGCCCCTTCTAAACCATATGGTAACCGCATCCACGGAGGCAGCCTCCCACCCGATTAAGCGGCTACTTCACACGATGGCAGAAAGAGTATGTATCAAACTACATAAAAGCCCAAGGCTGGAACTGAAAGCCTGCTACCTACTAGGGTAGATGTCTCCTACAATATGCTGCGCAGGGACTGCTATTTTTTGTTTAAAAACCCCCCAGTGATCCGGTGAGAGAATACTAGACTCAACCTTCAATAGCATCGCTATCGCATGGATATATGTAATTAGACTCACTATCTTTGGAGGGGTTGCGCTTGATTAACAGGAGTATGCCGGTCAGGCGGCAAAGACCAAATCATTACCTTCCCATTGCTACCCATCCTATGTTTCTTTTGCGACTCTCCCTACTCCTGTCTTTTCCACAATCTTAGGGAAATTCTTTGTGTCTTGCCAATCCACGCAGAACTACATTTGGTCTAGTTCTGTTCAAAACATCCTCAAGACTCCACTATCCTACCGGCTATGGATGAACAACGCCTGCATTCGCATCTCAAAGACCTATCGCCTAGCAAATGCTGGGTCATTGGTGCTGCTATCTTCCAGGAACCAGAGTCAGAGAACCGCAGTATCCTACTCCTGGAGCGCGCTAGTCATGAGACAACATTTCCTAACGCCTGGGAACTGCCAGGGGGCCACATCGAGGAAACCGATAAGGCAATTACTCATGCCGTCAAGCGAGAGACCTCAGAAGAGATTTCTCTTAATGTTGCCAAAATAATCGGCGAAGTGGAACCAATGGCTTGGGAATCAAAAAAACAGTCTAATGTGCGACTCAACTATGTGGTTATAGTCCAACCTAGGGACATAATCAAACTAAGCCCCAAGGAGCACTCAGACTGGCGATGGGTGAAGCTAGAGGAGCTGGGATTACTTTATATTACCCTTGCAATGAAAAAGGTTGTCCAGGACGCATTTACCTTTACTGTCAGCAGTGCTTAGGCTATTATTGGCTATTGTTATGACAGAGGTGTGTGAATAGTATTGGAAGCATCTATTAATTAGACTGTTGCCCGAGATATCATGTCTCGAAACCTCATGCAGTGCTCAGCATAGGGCTCTTGTATTCTCCCTAGGAAATATAGTCTCCTTCCTGACTACTTCGTGTACCCAACCCTTCCGTTGATCGGATTATTTGCAACCTCTGCTGTTGTCTATGAATAGTTCTACGCTCGCAGAGTCTTCAGGATACTTCTATAGATACAATAATTCTTGTTGTAATGAGTCATTTATATTAACTATAACGAGGGATTGACGACACCATAACGATATTAGTTCATTGCCCTGGAAATAATGATGGCTGAGAAGTGGCCGACGAAGACTCTACCGACCAGCGTGGCAAAAAGGCGTCAGCCAGGAGGCTTCTTTTGCGTGTTGCTTCCGCTCTGGATGAAGTTGTTGTATTTGCTGAAACTCGGATACAACGTCTCTTTGGAAGAATTAAGGTCTGGACCCGCGTGCATCTGGTTTGCGATCCTTCCCAAGCAGGTAAAACCTTGGGACTAAGTCTCGGAATTTTCTGCGCTGCTCCTACATTTTGAATGGGCAGCTAATTCTGCTTTAACAAGGCATATTATAAACGACGGGTATTAGGCTAGAAAAGCCACTGCTCAATCTAAACCCCTCTTTAATTCTACAGTCAATTCTTGACATACAGAATTGGAATTTGGCCACATGATCCATAATGGAATGTGATCCATTTCCCCTTCTCGGCTGCTGTTGCTGGCGCCGGCTCGGCCTGATTCTCGGCGGTTGATGCGGGGCTAAAATCAACCAGACGGCCAGTTCATTGGACCAATTTCTGGGCCTATTGGCTAGATCAAGTTCACCATTCACACAGTCAAATGCCAGAGGGTCCATTCGACGGTTATTTTCATCTTTTGGTTCCCCAGAAAACGAAACCTGCCGAATGAATGTTGTGTAGGAGAGGCAACTATCAGCCCGGCAAATTGCCCCGCAAATTCCCCCGCATTTTTATTCTACGGCTAGGATTGGCGCGACACCACAGAACATATAAGAATATGTCGTTTTCCCAGGGCATTAATAAAGTGTCATTACCATCGATAACTTGAATTGAATCACCATCGTGCCCGCTCATCATGGGAAATAATGAGTGCATTGGCTCGACCGAGCCTGCTCCTCAGCTTGACACGGAGAAAGGGAGCGCTCTAGATATGGGTAACGGCAAGATGGACGACGACCTCAACCGCGAGATGGCCAACCGTGGCACGGCCACTGAGCATGAGCTTGGATACTGGGAGGCCTTCGTCATTTATCGCAAGGGTGCCCTTTGGTCCATGTTCATCTCTTTATCCATCATCATGCGCGCCTACGACATTGAGATCACGGGTAATTTCTATGCTCTACCGGCATTCCAACAGCACTTCGGCGTTTATTATGAAGGCCACGGCTGGCAGATCCCTGCCAAGTGGCAGGTCGCCTTGTCCATGGGATCGCTTGTTGGGCAGATCGTCGGTGCTTACTTGGTGACCTTTCCGATGGAACGGATGGGACGCAAAAAAACCTTTGCGGTTTCCCTTTTCTTGACGGCCATCTTGACTTTTATGCAATTCTTTGCGTCTAGCATCGGCGTTCTGACTGCGTCGCAGTATCTTTCCGGAATTATCTGGGGCAGCTACTGTGTGATTGCCACAACATACGCCTCGGAGGTGCTTCCGATGCGTTTGCGAGGTTTTTTGACGGGATATATTAATTTATGCTATGTGATGGGTCAGTTCATTCAGACTGGTGTGACTCGTGGTTTCATCTCGCGAACAGACGAGTGGGCCTATCGCATCCCGTTCGCCATCCAGTGGATATGGCCTGTAGTATTGCTAGCAGGCCTAGGTTTTGCCCCAGAATCACCTTGGTGGTTAATCCGAGAGGGACGCATGGAGGATGCCCTGAAATCTCTGGGAAGTCTTAGCAGGCCTCATCCTAAGGTGGACCTGCAGGAAACATTGGCCATGATGGTCAAAACGAACAGCCTTGAGCACCAGTTGGATGTTGGAACGTCATACTCGGACTGCTGGAAAGGCCCCAATCGCCGCCGCATGGAGATATGCATCATGCTCTTTGTCATACAAAACTTCTCGGGCAATCCAGTCGGCTTCGGGACGTATTTGTTTGAACAAACCGGTCTGAACAGTATCCAGTCCTTTGACATGGGCGTTGGTCTGAACGGCATGGGCTTTGTTGGCACTTTGATGTCTGCCATTCCCCTAATCTACTTTGGTAGACGCCCCTGCTATATCTTCGCCATGTCCTCCATTGTGTCGATTCTCTTCATTGTCGCCATCATGTGCTTCGCACACGATTACTCCACCAACCATGCTTATGGATGGGCTCAGGCAGTCCTGCTAGTGATCCTTGCCTTTGTGTGGCAGATGACCCTGGGTCCGCTGACGTACGTCATTGTATGCGAGACACCGTCCACAAAGCTGCGATCTAAAACCATCGCCATGGCTACGATGATCGACGCACTTACCGGCTTGGTCACTACCGTTATCGGGCCATATCTACTAAATCCCGGGGCGGCGAACGCGGGTGCCAAGATAGAATTTCTTTATGCTGGAATTTCTGTATTCTCTTTAACTTGGTGCTATTTCAGGTTACCTGAGACGAAGTCTCGGACATACGAAGAGCTGGATCTAATGTTTGAGAGAAAGGTGCCGGCGAGGGAGTTCAAGAGCTATGTCATTGGGGATCTGGACGATTGATTTGCTACTTCGCCTCGGAAATATTAAAAAGCATAAGAGTAGCCATTATGTGCATATTCGAGGCTCCATTGCGTGGTTCTGTTAACATCTCATGTGCTGTCTTTCAAAAATGAGAGCTATTTCTCGTTAGTGGAGCAAATCAAACATGCCACCACTTTCTTTTTCTATCAATCGTTTTCATGTAAATTATGTAAATGCGCGATCATAACTTGGCCAATTGATAATTGATCTGAAAGTATAAAATAATATCCAAGCAAATAATATACTAATTCCACTGAAAATATAGCCTATTGTCATTAAAGCCCCGGTGAGCTGCCAGCGTCAAATGTATTTAGGTGCACCTTGCTCCTGGCGATAGTTCACTAGTACTCACTCCACAGGGAAAATGTTGTCTTCACTACACGAAACCAGCGCCGCAAAATCCGGAGTTAAAATAGGCGAAAATTCAATTGGGATGCAATTATCATTTTCATTTTGGAAAATGACAGAATCATCCACGGAGTCTGCTTCATTTTCCACCACTGGTGGTATTGAAGTCGATTCGAAAACCCGGTCAAGCTTCTGTGTAAGTGTGCTGCGCAGCTCTGAGTTCGTGGTGGCAGTCGAGAACAGCAGATTGCTTAGACCCTTGAGTGTCTCGCGTGGTCCCACTACCATGCCAGATGAATCTTCAAATGGCTCTTGGCACAATATGGAGTCGGCTAGCGCGTCCGTGATTTCGTATATTTTAGTTTCCATGCCCGGTCCATGGACTTCGAAAGCCGAAATTGGGAGAAGTTCCAAACCAGACAGAGCATCCTGTGCAATCCGCACCGGATATGAAACACTCATCTCTCTGCGACCCGGTTGCGCTTGAGCAGCAACATAGCCAGATTGGATGGACAGCTTCCAGATCAGGGAGCGGATCCAATGCTGCGTGGCAACGATGTCCACTTTCTGGATATCATTGGCACACTGGGGAATTTCTGCTGGGAGTTCCAGCTCTCTCTGGATAAGGAGGAGTTGCTTGCTACTTAAGGAAACACTGGTGCCTTGTGCAGTCCATTTGTTGAAGAAGTCGCTGCCAGGGGTATGGAACAGAGTGACGAGGTTGAGGAAGCCTGTCACCAAGTCTGGGTAGTCCTCATTGTCCGTCGATGGCAATGCAATTGGTTCCAAGACGGTAGGTAGTCCGTAGCGGATGCACAGAAACCTTTCCGTCATCAAGAGAAGGAAGTACAATTTGCGCATGACCTGTTGCTCTCGGGGAGTCCATCGTGGTTGTAAATATGTCGTCTCTATGTGCATGTCCAAAAGGTTGGCGAACGTGATGGCTTCTCGAATATAAAATGCGGCGGTCTGCTCACGTCCCGACCGACGCCCGTAGTAGATGTGGAGAAAGTAGGAGGTGAGCACGGAATTAAGAGTGACATGCTCCATATAATCGAAGGTCCCTCGCAAACGTCGGGCTTGTTGGGCGAATGAGTCGGCCGTTAGAATTTGAGGTAGAGTGGGGGCTTTGCGTTCAGAGTCGTCGTATACGGTCTGGTTCAGATGGGACAATGTAGCTCCACAGATAGCAGCAGCCAGTGTATGGGTCTCCGGATTGTGGGGATTTCTCTCTATCTGAGCGATAAGCTCTTCTGCGTTCAATAGTGGCCATATCCCGTATAGATGGTCTTGGTAAATGCGTAGCACCCGTGTTAATGCCGACAGTTTGATCTGCATTGGAGGAGGTGGTGGCATCCAGGCATCAATTGTTGACGGACTCGGACTCGGAAAATCATGTTGTTGTTGTTCTAGGTGGCACGCTGACGATGATCTCTGGTGATCCTCGATCTTGGCTAGTGATGAAGGTCTCAAGCGGTTTGGACCGCTTTTTCGGCGTGTGCGAAGGTAAGTGCATTGCAGATCATGCTGCGAACAACGGTGGCACGGCTGCTGGCCGTTGCATTTAACCTTGCGGATATTACAGCAGTCGCAAGCGCGCTTTGGCGGCATGTTGATAAGGGGTTGTTGAAGGATGGAAAAGGACACGGAACCCCGGTGGCAACTTCGGTCATCCCTGAACTTAACTAAACAGAAAATGCAATTTTTGTTGGCATTAGGGTTCCGTACGTGTCCGTCTGTGCGTGCGTGCGGGGTGGCTCGCACCGCGGCTAAATTAAACACGAGAACCAAGGCATATATTTAGAGATGCTGTAGATAACTAGTATATCAATGCCTAGGAATAGACTTTTATTGCAGCTGGTGCAAGTGATTGTTTGTCGCAACAGGTTGCCATAGGGACTCTGGCAAATCCGCCTCGTCGATATCGAAAATATGCGGCAGCACCGTAGGCAAATTCTCTGTTCGCAGAGGAGGAAACGATTCGCGGATAGTACGAAGAAGTAGGTTATAGTAAATGTGATATCCTTGGCCAGAGAAATGCACTCCATCCGGCGCAAGAAGGTCGGTCAAGTTGTTTGTCCGTTTCGTGTCGACGCTCTCATTGCCGCCCGGACGATCGTCGCTGTTCGAAGATGATCTGGTGTACGTTTGGAACGCAGTCCACAAATCCACAAACGGCACATCGCGTTCCTGCGCGACTTGTTTCAAAGCTTGCGAATATGTCCTGTTCATTTCGTTGGAGCGATCCAGAACATCCTTCCCAATGAGAGCTGGTCCAACCAAGATCACGTCGATACCACGATCTAGTGCCTTGGTCGTCAGAAATTGCAGGTTCTCAACATAGCGTTGAATAGAAATGTGCTGCCGAGTATTTGCAGCTTCGACCGCGTCGTTGGTTCCGAAGAAGATCACTAGTAATCTGATTCGACTACCACCACCTGTTTCGGCGTCGAGCATGAGTTCCAGAATATGTCGTGCATGTTCACTGTTATAACCTCCATAGCCATGCGTAAGGACTTGTAATTTGCGAAAATATTCATGCTGCAATGCTGGCGAGATGTTGAAGGAGAATTCTTGGTTCCAGCTTTGCTCGGTCAGGGAATCGCCGAAAAGGATGATTTTGTCGGATGTGAGGGGGTTTGGGTGAGCCATGGTCGTACAGTGGGTAGTAATAGGGATGGATAGATTCTCACACATGGTAAACAGGGCAATTCAAATTAATAAGCGCGTTCACTGAGATAAAAGACTGGGCGGGCGTCTCTACTAACTTAAGGTCAGAAAGCGATCGATCCCGGCGAAATTCTCGGCAAAATACCATATGGAACGAATCCAACGTATCTTCGCGTTTATCCGATACAGAAAATTGATTTAAAGCTGAGAACGAACTACCAAATACTTGAGATGGGACTTTCTGCGGATATTTTCCTACATACAATAAAGAGAGAGAGAAAGAAGATAAAAACAAGTAATCATGAGAAACCAATCTGAACAGTGTAGTAGTCTCTATCAAGAGAACATCCCGCTGCGTTCAGATCTACTTGCACAAGGTACAACTTCTCTGACTGATGTGCCATAGTAAAAGGGAATTCTTTTCCGTCCAGGGTAACTCGAAGATCTTTTTCCATGTTTCCACTTTCGGATACCAAAAACCCAAGAATTCCTTGATAGCGAATGTTTGCAGAAAGCCGGGTGCCCAAAACTTCCAATTTTGTAATCGCAACTAGTCCAGCGTACTTGTCGATTAGGCCAAGGCAAGCTATCGCAGCTTCTCCCACAGCATGATATGGGGCAATGCTGAGGATCTCCACGGCTTTCGGGGGTAGGCGGATCGCTAGCACAGGCTGAAATTTGTTCTCACCAGTAGAAGCGTTCACAGTCACAGATCTGGCTTTTGCAGCATCGGAAATCCAAATTGCCATGTTGATGTTTTTGGACCCAGTGGGCAGGTCTAAGGCATCCAGTATATCTTCCGTGTAGATGAGATCAACAGCATCATCCTGAGCCTCCGCGCGGCAGTTCCAGAGTACAATGTTCGCAGAACGACAACTGGAGATGTAAGAAGATCCCTTCAGCGCTGGACCAACTCCCGCATCCAGGAATCGTTCCCAAACATTTCGACACAGCGGTCTGATCGCATTCTCAGTTTTGATCACTTCGTGTATCCCAGAAGTGGGAGAGACGCCGATAAGTTTCTCGAGGATGTGGGAATCGTGTGATCCTGGTTTGTCCGCCGCAAGCACGGGGCCATCAAAAAAGGCACGCAGCGTGGCATGGTACTCTGGCCACTGAGCATTGGTCATGAACATATCTGCGTCCGGGACTAGGCATAAGTTGCTTGTCAGAAGGGCGTTGTAGATGTTATACCGGATATGGTCACGGTGAACGTTGGGACGCGGGAGGCCAAAGTCATCCGAGTTTCTGAACACGACCTTCTTCCTATTAGTCGCTGCTCCCAGTCCGATATCTCCATTAAACATCCGTTCATAATGTGCCATGCAGTGGATGACACGGTTTCCACCGAACACTTCGTTCGCTGCCTTGGTCATTCCGTCCCACATGGCAACAAACTCCTCACCTCCTTCAACATCCTCCAGAAAGCTGCCGTAGGCCTGATTGTCGACTTTGACAAACGATACACCGGCTGTGGCACATGATGAGAAGTAATCTTTCCAAAAGTCGTACGCTCGATGTTTGGGAGGAAGGCAGTAAACCCGATCTTTGGGATCGGCGATGGAGCAAGTCTGGTGGGTATCAAATCCGCCGAGAGGCTGCGGAATTCCCGGCAAGCTGTTTGGATTTAGGCGGAAGGTACGCATCTCATATTTCTTTGCCAAAGGGGAGTCCGGGGCGACAGAGTTCCAGTATCCGTAGAGCGTCATCCATACACCCACATCTCGGACCGTTTCCAGAGTGTCCTTGATCAATTTCACAACCTCTGAAAGACTGCAGCCCATCTCAGGCCATGTTCCAAAAGTCCAGAGACCACGCGAGGTGTCTGCACCATTTCGACCAGTGCGGATATCTTGCCAACCGTCATCAATGATGAAAGTACCGATGGGGACCTTATCTTGCCGTAGTGACTGTACAAGGTTTTTCATCAAGTCATAGGTGAGCGGTACGTTCTCTCCAATGCTGGACCATGTACAGAATCCCAGGCGATTAAAAGGGTTTTTGCCATCTGTGTCGGTCTGGAAAGGTGCGGTTGAGAGACCGTACTTTTCGCACGCCAGATCGATGGCCCCTCGAATGATCGTGACTGGATTTTCTTTGAGTCCAAGCTTGCCGGTGACAAATACATCAACATTTCCGCTTTTCTTGACACGTCTCACCCGGGCATAGATCCCCGGGGCTTCATCAGCGCGAGCGGCGCTTAAAGTGACAAATGCTTCACTTGACGAGGCAGGGAACACGGCAAACACAGAATGTGGGTCGTTGGCTGGGGTTGTCGGACGCAGCAAAAGTGAGTGAGTTGTGACTTGTGGAGACAAGTCATGCAAGGAAGTGAATGATGCCTCGATCCAAGTGTCGCGGGGGCGATACCAGGCCCATCCTTCCCACCGGTGCTGATCCAGCCACTCAAGTCGTTGACTTTTGAAATTCTCCCCTTCATCCAGGATGACCTTAGTGCAGAATTCCCTTTCCATCACCTTAGACTCTATAGAGCGCACGAGGGAAATCGTGCCCAGGAGTTGTCGTCCGCTATTCCCGTGCTCGAAGATGGAAACCTCCGTAGCGCCGCAAAAAGTTGCATTCAAGGACACCTGGTACACCTGCAGCTCGCCCAGGGCCAACACATCTTCGATACTCTTAAATAGTGAAACTTCATCGCCAATCTGGGCCAAAATTTTGACGGACCGTGTGCTGGCTGCCGAGAGAATGAAAGAGGAGCTTTCGGCGGTCATAAACACGGTCTCGCCCAGGGGAGGCGTAAATACGATCGAACCGGAATCCGAATTGGTCGCCATAGTGGAATGGTCCATTTGAATTTAATACTACATATGTAGACATGTGGGAGTACAGACCTATAAAGTATTTCACTATTGGCCTGTTTGTGACGGTTGACATGAGGTTCTAAGGAAGAGATGCCGAGAATTGCTCCGCCCATCCAAGGCCATGTGGGGATTGAAGCGAGATTTCTCCCGGCCTTATGATTTGGGGCTAGGTTCGGATACCCCGAAGTATTGCCAGCTGATCAGGACTATGCAGATCTAAGCGGTGGAACGCACTCGGTCGTATCGATTCAACTGCGTAGGGGGCCGAACGGAATGTCAACCAAATTTACTTCATTCGAGACATTTACTTTTTTACACACTCTCCATTACGAGCTACTACCAACGAACATTGCGGTGTTTCTTCACTGTGGAGAGATCAGATATTGTCGATTTACATATACAACAGCGTGGACTATAGATGAGAACCGGGCTTGTGCAAGCGGTCTCTGCTTCAAACTCATTTTGACCGAGTTTCCCTTATCAGCCCTCCAGATAGAGCAACTGGGACTCTCCCTCGCCTAGGTATGCTGTGAAGGAATCCGACACTGTGCTCGAATTACTATTCCAGACATCTGTAAACTTCCACTGTTTTCCAGAAATGCCAAGATCTTTCAGTGAGATGGTCACCTCCTGGATTCCTGACAGTGAAGTATTAAATCCACCGGAGCCCTGATCCGGTCCGTAATTGACGAGCAAGACATATGCATTGGATGTGTCATCTGGTCCTCCGATCCAAGCCTGCGCCTGCTGCGCCAAGTTGTTCCCGGTACCTGGATTTCGAGGTTGCATGGGATAATTTGAGGCAAAATTGGCAAATGAAACACTCTGGCTGCTCGTGAGCAGCTTGGTGCCCAGTGCATCAATGTGACGAAGATCGCAACCGAGAACCAAATTTGCACCAGCACCGAGCCAGTGGTTCATGATCGTGACTCGCTCTGCGTCGCTAACACCTGTCAGGTTCTGAGGGTTGCAGACGAATAGATTGTCCATGTCGGGGTATATCGTGATTGGTACATTACGTTCCTTCTGCAGTGAGATGTATTGCCGATAGTTCTCAATGGCCCGCTGGACAACCTGCCATGCAAGGAAGGTATTTGTACCGTAGTTGTCGATATCTTGGTCGGTCCTCATCGACTCGGCGAAGGAACTCCAGAGAGGCAGGTACGTTTCATTGCGGCAAAGCTTCCACGAAATATCCAGACGAATTTGCTTGCCAGAGTTTTCGATTGCTTTGTGATATGCTTCCACCGCGGCGCTGTTGTTGCAGACCAAGTTTGCGCCATTTGATGGGCTGCCGGGCGTAAGGAAGTCGAGCTTGATCATTTCAATCCCCCAGGATGTCCAGAGCTCTATCAGAGAGTCATGCCACTGCTGCACGCCGTCTTTGGAAAAGTCCCAGTCGCAGTAGTCGAGCCCATCGTTGTTGCCATTTAGTACATCGCCGATAAGAGTATTCGTCCCCTTTATCGTGCGGTTGGCAGCACCGCAGGGAACTCCTGGGATCACGTAGACACCCAGCTTCAAATCCATTGCGTGTAGTTCCTGCGCCAACTGAGGTAGGTTATATGCCGTGCTATTGTACTGGATTCGCCCATAATCATCGACATCGTTTGTGGACCAGCCCGCATCCAAGCTGCACAAGTCGTAGCCCATGTTTTGAAACTCGGGCTTGGAGAGTACGGTGCATTGGTCCAGGACACTCTGTTGATTTGTTCCTGTCCAACCCGGAATTATCGATGGGTTAGAGAGAGCCTCAATTCCCCATGAATTCCACCCCCGGCCGGATGAGGTAAAGCCATTGGCAGTCTTCGCGGTGCGAAGAACCTGTAGAGGCCCAGAGTTAGGCGCGGGCTGGGGATAACAGCCGTCTACAACCGTGTCATCCCTATCTTGAACGCAGAAACCCGGTCCGGTTGTGTCAATTGTTCCATCCTGAGAGTAACAACCGGACTCTGCAGCCATCCAAAACCATTGGCCATCACTGCCATCGTCCCAAGTTCCCGTTGGCCATCCATCAAGCAGACAAAAATCGAGAATATCCTCAAAGGCACTTGCATAGTCGCTGTTGCTACCGCCAGATGCCTGTTGCTGCATGTAGAGATTTCCGGCCGCGTCTTGGCAATTGACCTGGCTGGCGTTCGCGGCGAATTGGCTGACGCAGTTCTCCACGGCGTCGTGGCATTCCTCCGTAAACTTGACCGACCCAGGCGTATAGCTGGTCCCGCCGCAGTTCCATTGGGCCACAACTTGTGGGACAACAAAAGATATCCCAAACAGAATGATCGCGAACATAGCTCTTAATTTTCCCCAGATCGATTGACTGAGATCACGACGCTGATCTAGCAAGTTGCCTCTACTGCAGTAGTTGTTTATACATAATTTTGAAGTGCCACTCTGTAAGGTTTCAGACGGTGAGATTCCCGGTCCAACTACTCACATTCTCCGCATTGCGTAGTATCGGCAAGAGTTATTTACCCTATTTTCCGTCTCATGCGGGGTAGCTCCCGCCACCCCCCGAATTCTTCGCTGGTGCGAATCTCGGTCAATGTTTCGATGATCAGCAGTCGCACTAATTGGGTCCAGTACAGTAGTCCAAGAGTCATGCCGAATGTCTCCTCAGCCTGAATTGAGGCCGAATAGAAGTGAGGGAGAAATAGTACTGAGTATTTTGTAAGAGACTCACCGGACTGAGATCATTTCCTATTGATTAATCCTACGGCAAACATCTAATAGGCAATAAAAATGGCTCCAGTTGATGTTCAAATTGCATCTGATCAAAGCTTTCGAAGCCCACAGTGAGCTGGTTTCAGATCACAAGTGACTCTGTTTAACAGCAGATCTCTAGTGCAAGCTCACTGAGCCATCAAACCTGAGATTCCCCACGAGCCTTGATCTCTCTGGCTTGGACACAATGGACGACAAGCCTGACTACTGATCGATGTATACTATTTTGCACACCTCTGTTTTCCGGCAGATCATCACCAATTACCCGAAACCGCGTGAACGAGGTCTACTACCTTAAATTCTTGGCGTGTTAAGATGCGCTAAACCACATTTAACTTGACCCAAGCTACCTGGTGCAAACCGGGTAACGACTCTCAGCAGTCCCGCTCCGCTGAATCCCTCCAGGCGTTCCGACCACTCCCCGTCCGCTCCCCGCCCTCCCTAGGGGCTAAGTCGGAGACGCAGCAACCCTATCCCCTACTCCCTTGAGAGACCATTCGATGCGAAAATGGCCCATGTATCTGATGATACTGCCCAGGATATTGCACAAGCACCGGCTTCTAAGCGACGTCGCGTAGCTGTCGCCTGTGATGCTTGCCGGACGCGGAAGTCCCGGTGCGACGGCAACCGGCCGCTCTGCTCGTTGTGCCGAGATTTGGGCTTCGATTGTGTCTACACGCCACCAACAACCGCTACAAATGTAATCGTCCAAAAAGATTACTTGCATGGACTGGAGGACCGGGTTAGGAACCTGGAGAATTCACTGTCCACTGTCAAAAATGACATTGCGGGGTTATTCACAAAAGAGGATCGGGGCGCTGGGCGAGTATTGCAGCCAAGTGAATATGAGCAGAGTCAACGAGTTGTTGCTGGTCCGGTGCCGGACTTGACTGGCACGGAGGACTCGGTGGATGCTATGGGAGCAATTACCTTTGCAAATGAGGAGGATTCTGGATTTTTTGGTATTCCCGAATTCTTTCCGGGTATGTTTCTCAGCTTATCCCATCATAGGTCCATCTTCAAATATCGCATTTCTACGGCATCTATCTCGTGCAGTTTTTCAGCAGGGATACCTCATGTCCCCTGGCGCGGCAGACGGGGGCTTCGTGAGTGCATCGCGGCCTCCATCTCCACCAGGTCACACCAAAGAGCGAGACAAACGCGCTCAGGTCAATATATATACGCTACCGTCTCAGGATGAGACGTTAAAGATAATTGGCCGATACTTTTCTAACACGGGATTGTTATTCCCTTATATATATGCACCTGCTTTTCTGGAGACATACCATCAGATGGCCCGAGAGAACTTTGCCCTTGTACGAAGAACGTGGCTTGGCCTACTGAACATGATATTAGCAATGGCGACCATTACCGCCGTTCCTGATGGTTCCAAGGCAGATACACGGATCGCTGAGTCCGATGTGTTCTATCAGCGCGGTCTTGGTTTATGTGGGAGCGAGATCTTGCGCGGTGCAACACTGGAAGTTGGTAAGTGGCTTGATTATGCACACAGACACATGCCAATCACTGACAATTTGCAGTTCAATTTCTACTACTAATGGGCCAATATCTTCAAGGCACACAAAAGTCCATCCAGGCATGGACGGTTCATGGGCTCGCCGTTAAAGGAGCTCTTCAACTTGGACTACATTCCCGAAATGCCTTGAAGTCGTTTACAAATCTGGAGCAAGAAACCCGAAAGCGGACTTGGTACGGCTGTGTATTACTAGACAGGTCAGTGCTTCTTTGGCCGATGTTTGTCTAGACTAAACAGTGAGAACCGCAGGACTTTGAGCATGACATTTGGCAGACCTGCAGCCATTCCTGATAGCTACGTCAAGCTGGATCTGCCAGTCAAGCATGACTTTGAGAAGCCCACTGATTTCGTGGACGATGAAACTTCCGTACTGAAAGTTGCCTTTTTCAATGCCACTATGTGAGTCTAAATCCCTTCTGCATTTTCCAGTATTACTAACAGGCAAACCAGCACTCTATATAAACATCTGTGGAATGTTTTGGATCTTCTTTACGGCCAAAACCTTGGCTGTGATCCCCCGCTACCGATCACCGAAGCCGTAGCACACATATTCAGCATGGAACAACATCTTTTTGCCTGGGAAAGGTCACTAACCCAGCCCCTGCAACTAATTTCCACCGCTAGCTTGAACCAAATAACACAAGGGCAACTGTCCAACTGCCAGTACTTTTCCTGGAAATTTCGAGTCATTCTCACTTTACGTTATCTCAACCTCCGCGTCTTACTCCATAGGCCGGTGCTCGTGAAATTTATCGCCGCAGGCGCAAACCCAGAACGCGATCCTCAGGATTTAAAACTGCTCCAGCAAATTGGCATGAATAGCTTGCAGATCTGTGCCGACTCGGCGATGGCAATAATCGACATCGTCCATCAGGTCGTAACAGAGCCGAGCTGGAAACAGAGTCTCCTAGGGGCGTGGTGGTTCTCGTTATACTATAGTAAGCCCTTTTCCTTTTATGATCAACTGGTGGAGTGCTGATAGCTTCCTAAGCTTTTAATGCGGCATTGGTAATCATCGGCACAGTCTGGGTCTACTGTGACACAAGCGTAACCGGTACCACGATGGCCGTGCAAGCTAGCAAAGCCAAGCAGTACCCTAGCCGGGCCGTTGCGGCTCTATCCAAACTGGACGAAGGCAATCGTCTTATCGATCGATGCAGGCACTACCTCGAGACATTTGATAAGGCTCTCAATGATCCTGGTTAGTTTTTGTCTTTGTTTATATTATGCATACAAAAATGCTAATGCTCGTGTTTAATAGAAACGCACGATGTTGCGACTGCATCGTTCCACGGGCTCACTGGGAACCGCAATGTATCTGATAATGATCTGACCTTTTCTCCATTTGGAATGGAGCTTGGTGAATTTATGATGGATGGAGATCTTGTTGGTATGATGGATCGGCAGGAGATTTTGCCTGAGCCGGGGACATCGTATCCAGCTTAACTTTTATCTGAAATGTCTTGAAATTTGTTTCGAAAACTCAAGAAAGCATTTAATACTCAATGTAGAGCATGATTTAGTAAAGAGATATCCAAATTTCTACTCGTATGGCATATGATTTGCCGATAATAGCAGACTTCATTTATAGCCGCAACGAGAGGTATCGGTTTTCCTTCAAGCAAATTTCAACACTACACATAACATGATCACTCAGTCACAAGCGACTCGGCATCCATATCCTCTGAGCGATAGAATCCCAACGCTTCGATCATTGGCTTATCATCAAACCGATACAGATACACCGGCTCTCCAGCATCGGCAAAGTGCTGATACTTGTACCACGAAGGAACGCAGAAGGTATCACCCTTTTCCCATATAAATTTCTTGTCACCGATAACCGAGTATCCAGTTCCAGCAACCACATGGTACACAGAAGAGGTAGTCTCACGGCGGCTAGGCGAGGATTCGCCCGCTGCGAGACGCTCAGCGCAACCACCAAGAACACGACTCACTAATAGCAACAAATTAGCTTTATGTTCACAAATGGAAGATAAAGCATACCTTCACTACCATCAGCCTTCAAATATCGACGCGCTGCCCAGTCCCCAGGTGCACTGTCCAGTCGAGCCTTCATCTCAGACCAAGAGAACACCAGTGGAGAAGTGCTGCTATCAGCATCTTCCGCCGGGTACCGCGGCTGATTGAAATGCTCGACAAAGTGCACAGGGAAATGCCTGAAATTGGGCAGATCCAAGCCATCCAGCCAAATCATGGGCCCGGAGCCATCTTTGCCGTGGTCGTGGTAGTTCCACGTAGGCGTCAAAATCACGTCGCCCTGCTGCATCTGGATGCGGCGGCCGTGGACTGCAGTAAATCCGCCATTACCTTCGATGATAAAACGCATTGCAAAGGCTGTGTGGCGGTGTGCACGAGCGGTTTCATTGGGCATCACTAGCTGGAGACCAGCGTAGAGGGTATCGGTTGTATAGGGAGCATCTGGACGAGTCACTTTGTGTAGTGCGAAGACAGAGCATAGAAATTACCGACCTCTGGCTGGATTGATCAGCATCAGAACTCGACGTTCAGCCTGCTCTGCCGGGACGAGTTCACCGGCACGCAAAAGGTTTGAGCGGACGTCCTTATACTTCCACACATTGGGGATGGTCGTGGGATTTGGTGCTGGAGGGTTCAGCTTGGTCATTTGCTTCCACAGAGGTAGCGTTTTGCTCGCCTCCAGGTCGGCAAGAAGCTTCTCCTCCGTATCGGGCGTAGTTGCAACTTGATCGGTCAGAGACATGGTTGTTATGCTGGAAGAATATTTATGTGCTATCGATGCCCCGGCGATCCTTTGGCGATGACACTTTTATTTTTCACGGAGGAGTTTGTCAAGATATAGCCGAACGAGCTGTTCATCGTGGTTGGCAAGGATAATGGGTCGTGGAACCGTCGGGGACAGATCGGAATGATCCTGGGAGGGCTGTCCGGAACATGTTTGCATAAGAAGGATTTAGACCGAGAGTTTGTCAACGGGCCATACACGCGGGGTACTACGGCTCTTGTTGATAGACACAGACTTTGACAATCACCACTATGGCAAACAAAGGTCAGGGTGATGCGCTCAATTCGGGCCTGAAAGTGAGTGTTCCAAGTCCACTCGCAATGGCGACTAACAAAGATCAGACCCCGACATACCCGAGCAACTGCTTGGCCTTTTTAAATCCCCCAACTGAGACCCCAGTCCAAATCGCCCAGGTGCGCATACGCGTCATCATCGTCGGCGCTGGGCTAGGGGGTCTTGCAACTGCAATTGCGCTCGCCAGCTCCGGCCACACAGTGACTGTGTACGAACAGGCGCCCGAGCTGGGAGAAGTGAGCCGCATCCCGTGTCGGTGAAGCGTACACCACAGCTCATACACAAACTAGGTCGGCGCGGGCATTCAAATCCCGTCTAATTCAACGAAACTGCTCAAGAAGTTCGGACTCGACCCTTATTTGAAAGATTACATCACCGAGCCAGATGCGATAGCGTTCCGACGCTGGCAAACGGGCCGAGTAATCGGGTTGACTCGTCTGATCCCCGAGTTTCGAGCCACGTTCGGCGCGCCCTACTATGTCATTCACCGAGCGAATTTTCACTCGGCCTTGCATAGGCGAGCAGTTGATCTTGGAGTGACGGTTAAATTGGCCTCGCGGGTAGTCAGCTACGAGACTCAAGGCCCAAGCATTGAGCTTGCGGATGGGTCCTTCGTGTCGGCGAACCTTGTTGTCGCAGCAGATGGTATGTCGGATGGAGTTAAACTAGGAATTAAATACTGATTGTCTTTCATAGGAGTCAAGTCGATCGCTCGAGGTGTCATCCATGAAAGTGGCAATCAACCCCCCGAGCGGACGGGCTTCGCAGCCTACCGAGCTACGGTGGATGTAGCACGCATAAAGGCAGACCCAGACCTCGCGTGGCTGCTAGAAAAGTCTTCTTTGAATCTCTGGTCTGCTTTACTTCCCTTCAGCACACTCTTTTGACACTGACTTGATCACTAGGGTCGGCGACCAACGACATGTCATGACATACACCATTGGAGGAGGCAAGTCCTTTAACATGGTTCTCTCGCATCCAGATAATACTGATCCATCAACTTGGGACCAGACGACAGCTCTGAGCGATATGCGGAGAGAGTTCCAAGGATGGGATGAACGGTGAGTGGAAGGTTTAACACCTACGATAATCCAGCCCTTGCTAATATATTTCCTGCCAGTCTGCAAAAGATCATCAGTTTCATCGAAACAACGCTCAAATGGCCACTGATGAGTTGTGCACCTATGACCCGGTGGACGAACAACAGAACCGTAATCTTGGGAGATGCAGCACATGCAATGCTGCCCTACATGTCCCAAGGTATATGAGCTCATTGATTACCATTTTATAGAAAGATATCTAAACAGCATAAACAGGCGCAGCCATGGCAATCGAGGACGGAGTAGCTCTCGCGCGATCTCTGTCTAAAATTAGCAGCACTACTGAAATTCCGAAAGCCCTCGCTGTCTTCGAACGAGTCCGCATCGAGCGATCTGGCATGATGCAGGAGGCAAGTCTTCTAAATGGAAAGCTGTGGCATTTTCCCGATGGACCTCTTCAGCAGGCCCGTGATGAGGCTATGCATCCGGAGACTTTGGGAATACCTTTCAGTCACAGTCCTAATCAGTGGAGTGATCCGGCTACCCAGATGTGGTGTTATGGGTATGATACTGAGAAAGAAATTGATAAGGCGTGGGAGTGTTCGTTGGCGGTAAGAAGTGTCATATAGAGTATATTATCCGCCATGAAGACTTAATTTTATAGATTTTATTCTATTTGTATGTGTCTTGGAATTCAAAGTAATGTCGGAAGCCTCTCGACGACAAAGACCTATGGAACAAAGTAAACAACACAGCTATTCAGGCCAGTGTTCGCTCAGCAGAGACCCCATACAGGCAATCTCTCCCTTAGACAATCCATCAATGAAATGTTCTTAGACACAAACCTCGATAGTAGGCCAAACAATGAATCCAACCCTACCCCGCCCACCCGTTCTATCCCCGACCAAACCAGCACCCTAATTCATATAGCCCACACTCCCCTCATCATCGAAAGTCCACAATAATCTTTCCCTGAGTAAAATTACTGACAATCCTCCACAACAATGTCTCTCCCCTGGAAGCGCTTGATCCGCTTCATCGCCACGGACGGGCGTACCCTCCGCGGAGAACCCATCCTGCCTAGCAGCACCGGGTCCACCGATCTCGGCCTGATCACCGAATCCGACAAGCTGCAGGTGCGCGTGATTGAAGGCGATGATATCTATGACACCACGGGCCGGACACGGGTTACAGATGAGGTGGTCACCGCGCGGACTGTGCTTGGCCCGCTGGCGCAGGAGGATGTGCCGATTCTGCGATGCGTGGGGTTGAATTATGCGAAGCATAGTGAGTGACTATACCATTGAGAATTAACTATCTTTCTCGGGTTTGGGTGGTATTTGTACATATGCTAATACCCCGACCCCGGGTCAGTCAAGGAAGCAGGCCGCACTCCGCCACCATTCCCGTTTATCTTCTTCAAGCCGAATACCACAGTACATGACCACGGACAGCCGGTGGTGATTCCAAAAATCGCCCAGGACGACCAGGCAGATTATGAAGGAGAATTAGTTCGTCCATCTCCAACCCCCAACTTTCCATACCAGTTATACTAACAATCCAACCAGTGCCTTGTAATCGGCCGCGACGCCAAAAACGTCCCTGTCTCCGAAGCCCTCTCCTACATCGCAGCCTACACAGTAGGCAACGACGTCTCATCGCGTAAGCTACAGCGCGACCCAGCACTAGCTGGACGCGTCCCGCAATGGGGGTTCTCGAAGGGCTTCGACACCTACGCGCCGCTAGGTCCGTGTCTCGTGGCGGGGAGCGAGATCGCCGATCCGAGCAAACTGCAGCTGCGCACGGTTGTCGATGGACAGGTGCGGCAAGAGGAGTCTGTGAGTGATTTGCTGTTTGATTGTGCGTACTTGGTGTCGTATCTGTCGTCGGGAACGACGTTGCAGAAGGGGAGTGTGATTATGACGGGGACACCGGGAGGTAAGTTTATATTTCTCTTGATTAAGAAAGAGGGTTTGACTGATATGTGCTTTGTAGGTGTTGGGTCGGGATTGACTCCGCCACGGTATTTGGTCCCTGGGACGCAGATGGACGTGTCGATTGGGGGCATTGGGACGTTGCGGAATGGCGTGGCGTTTGAATAAATCAAGAAGGGGTATAGATCTCGACAGTTTAGACTCTTGATATAGTTTAGTGCTTTGATGGGTCTTTATATCAATCCGAGCGTCCAGAACTATTCATGAACGATGACTTCATACCTTGTCAACTCGCATCGCAAAACACCCTGGGCTCCCATAATGAACATGGAGATGATCAACTTTCGCATCCGCAAAGAATGACCCCGCCCTTTCTGCCAGGTCTTTGCCTTCCACCACCGCATACCCAGTCATCATCTGGTTCGCGTCGTAGGCACGTACAGATATCAAGCGCCGGTGCTGCTGGTCAGGCACTGAACCGTCACATTGATATCGCATGCAATCCTTACGGTGGACGAATATCGGACCAGGCCCAGTGTACGGTGATGCCGCAGGAAAAGGATCATAGGGAGGAATGAGGAGCATCTTCTCGCCCAGCAGGCCGTCTTCTAGACATCGTCTGCATGGGAAGCGTTTTGGTTCGTCGACGATCTTAAGAGACTTGAGTTCTCTGAAATGACGACTAAGGGAGCAGGAAGCGCAGTAAATTTCAAGATGAGACCTAATCGAGTCATCAAAGACAAGTCTCAGTCTACTACACTGTCTCAGATCGGACAGAAGAAAAGCTACTCTCGATTTCCGCATCAGTCAAAACCAAGAACTCGATTGAGTACTAGAGAAATCCCCGATGATTGCGCCCATTGTTCGTTCCACAGGGTCGTCGTAGAGGTCATAAAATTCATTCTCTTCCCCCATCACATCATCAAGATCTCATGAAGAGACGTCTTTGCCAGCAAGCGAGAGCAAGAGAGAAGAGAAGAGGAATTAGGGAGGGAAGGGTTTGTTCGTTTTTTGTTCAAATGTTTCATTCCATCACAGTAGTATTGACACAAGAGACCCAAGAAGAAAAAGTCTATTGACATGTAAAAAAGACAAAAATCGTGAAAAGCGGCCCGCTAGGGGCTCGCATGGGTAAAAAGGTGTGTAAAAGAGACAGTAAGAAAGGTAAAAAAGGGGCCCAATTGAGAAGAAAAAAACACAATTGGGAACGAAAATAAAATAAAAAGGATCATCGAGACCACATGGTTGGTGTGCTTGTCCAATCTACCGGAGACGGGTTCCACTGCTTTTTTTTTCTCGTTCTCAACACGCGCGCACACGATCGACGCGGGGGCGTATTTACTCGATGGACCAGGTGGCGCCAGAGAGGCGACCCGCGCCGAGACCGGAGAACTTCTCGAACAGAGCGCGCGACAGATCAATGGAGGTGTCGTCGCAGCCCATGCACTTGTCAACGACAGTACCGCTGGCAGTCACACCGTTGTAGGAGATGGTGACAGTCTTGCCGCAGTCACCGTCGGTCATGAGGCCGACGGGCAGGGCGAGGACGGACTCGGTCTCGCCGTCGTTGGTGGTGCCGCAGGAGCTGGGGTTCGAGGAAGTGGTGGCGGTGTCGTAGTAGGTCAGGTCACCGGTGCAGGGGGAGCCCGAGTCGCACGAGCCGCTGTAGTTGTTGCCGCCGCTGGAGCTGGAGCTGGAGCTGGAGTCGGAGCTGGGGCCGGCACTCGAGGCGGTGGGAGCCGGGATGGAGGCCTCAGTCGTGGTGGTGGTGGTAGGCTCAGCAGGCGGGGCGGGGGCAGGCGGGGCGGGAGCAGGGGCGTCCTGGGTGGCCTGGGCAACGGGGGCCTCCTCGGTGGAAGAGGTAGAGGAGGAAACAGCAGGAACCAAGGTCAGGACGGAGGTCACAGCGGTGGGCTGGGCCTGGCCGCCGGGGTAGATGGTGGTGGTCACGTCGATGGTGGTCCAGACGACGTCGGTCACATAGTCGTAGACAACGGCGCGCTTGTCAAAGGGAGCAGCGACACCGGAAGCGGCAAAGAGAGCGCCGGCAAGGGCAAGAGTCTTGGTGATAGGGGCCATTGTGGATGTGGGTGGAAGAAAAGGACTGGCTTTTCAGAGAGTGTGTGTTGGTCCAAGTGGGTGGATTGTAAAAGGATTGATCACTGCACAGCAGTAAAATTTTAAGAAAAGAAACACTCGAAAGAGAGCGTGAGTGTTGAAAGAAGAAGAGTAGTGGAGGGACTGAAGAGACCGTTGTGGATAGGGAGGAAGAATGCGAAGGGGGAAGGGAAGATGCGCAGCTTAAATGCAAAGGCAGGGGAGGATGGATCTGCCCCACAACAACATCCACGGTTTCTTCTTTCACACCCGGGCAGTCGGACTCTGCCGAGACTGTGGTCCCTTGCCTGGATAGATTTACGCACTATACCACACTACACCACACTATACCACACTACACGACATTTCATGTACAGTGTCTTCTGAATGCAAGTCAAAGGCACCCGGTCGGGTACCTGAGTCGGAGCGCTCGGAGCAGGACCACTGCGAGAGATGATTGGCGTAGCGCGCGCCAGATGAGGCGCACACCTGCGACACAGAGAGGGGGAACCTCCTGGAACTAGGCCTCTCCGAGCGTAGACCGACGGCTGAGGCAGCCGATCCCAGAGCCAAACTACCTCGGTGGGCCCCAACTCCACTATTTCAGGCCTTGGGTGGCCTATGGCGGGGGGACGCCACGCGAAATCTCTGGAGGATACCGTTTCCGGCGAGCACCAAAAGAACTGAGCCATCTCGTCCGAGTGTACTGTGTCGGGGGCGGCCGGGGAGAGATCTCTCGCCGGGGAAACACACTGGAGGGAAGGAATGAGCGACACACAGATCAGATCCTACCAGGCAGACGCGACCGGCTGTAACTTGACATGTCGTCGCGGGTCATGATTGGCCCGGTGGTGAGACAAGCTACGATCTAGGGCCAACCCACCGCGCTGCGATCGCCAGTGACGTTGGCCCTGGACAGAAATTTCTGACTCCACTGCTCGAGAGGTCTGGGCCTTCGAACGCCTCCTTCATTCAGGGAACCACTCTGGCCGTCATGGGTCTGCCTGTCTAATACTGAACGGACTGAACAGAGGCGAGCGGAATTACTGTTCTATGCATAACCATATCCAAACCCCCTGTCACCGATCGGACTAGTCATGCATCACGACGGGGGAGCAGGAGATGTACTGTTTGTAGTGCAAACCAGCCCTAATATACATCCAGTACGCAGGGCAAGTGGCAGACCCTGACCGGGGTGTGGGTGTCACTTCCTGCCGTACAACACCTACAACGAAATAGATCTCCTATCTCACTAACCCAAGCACTGCAAGCAAGCACTGAAAATCCCCAATTCCCCGGCCGATTCTAGATTCTCAACCAGCCCTGGAAGAGGGGCTTGGACCCTGTTCGTACCGGTGGTGACATGGGACAGCGTCAGTCGGCGAAGTGGTTGGCATGGCATCATTTCCGCCTCTTCCATTCCGTCCACCAGTCCGCGCAACTCCACTGCGCCGAGGGGGTCCCTCCGGAAACGGTCGCCCGGCTTAAAGGACGGGGAGTTTACAAGATGGCTGGGGCAGGCTGGCAATCGGAGTCGGGATTGAGGGATTGCAATGCGGTAGTGGATGGCAACGAACAATCTACGTGTGTATATATACAAACGGTCGATTATGCATGAGAAAGAATGTGATCCGCGCATTTCGGGTATAGCACAACGGAGAATGCAATCGAAGCGATTGTACATACTTTGGAATGGAAGCATGCCGTGCCATATCCAATACTGTCTCCATGTACGACCATCATTCCACTCCGCTCCATTCCATTCCCACCAACACACTCGGACCTACCATACAAAAAAACTTTGAAAGAAAAAAATTCAAGAAACGGAACAGAGAAGGCAAAACCCCTCAATTCACATGGGAACTTCGCCCCTGCCCGAATGGCCTCCGGAATAAGAAATAATTAGAGTGAGCGGATGGAGACCAGCCACAGAACAGAAGACGGGTAAAAGGCACCCTCGTGGCGAATGACGGCATGTGCCAAGGGGACAGAAAGAAAGGAAGTCTCCACTATGGAAGGAGGGAGGAAGGCCGAAAGAAATTGAGAAAACTTTGAGGGCAAATGAATGCTGGTAGTGCTGCGTCAGCGCCGGATGTGGAAATGGATCCCGTCACTGCGTTGAGGGAGGGTTAGGGACTGTTTGGAGGGGATGTTGAGTCAAGGTGAGAGAATTGGTGAGAGAAATGGAGACTTCGGAAGTTCTATATATAAGGGAGAGCAGAATGGAAGTCAAAGTCAGGATCAAGAATATATCTATGTAAGGATCTGTGGACAGATGAAGCCTATGTCCCTGCGGAGCAAGCGCAGTTTAGGCATTTCCTCTCCTTCTACTCTTTTACCTTACTTTACAAAGGTGTTGGAATAGGAACATCAGAGTCATTAACTAAAACTTAACAGAAGAAAAAATAAAACAAGCCACCGCCAATCTATGACAATGGTCTCAATCAAACCAAGCAGACAATCCAATCCGTGTAATCACAAGGCCAGCGAGTGCAGAAACACAAAAATACATCCAACTCATCGAATATAGAGACATACAATCCACCCAAGACAAAGACACTCTAACCCTGGCACATGAGGCAGGCCTCCTTGTTCTCGATGCTGCACTCGAGCACCTTCTGCGAGAAGATATCCGCCTCGGTCTGGGCATCGCCGGCAGCCTCCTCCTCCGGAGCAGCGGCGCCGTTGGTCTCAGCCTCGGGTACACCGTTCTCAACGGCGGCGACAACGGTCACCGGCTCTGGAACGAGAGTGCGCGGGCTCTCCTCAGGACCACCGTTGACGGCAACAGGAACAGCAGCAATAGCAGCACCGTTGGTACGGGGCACAGCGGAGTAGGTGGAGCCATTGCCAGCGGTGCGTTTCTTGTAGGCAGCGTTGCCGCGGGCGATGTTGGTGTCCTCGACCTTGAGCTGCTCCTGGTCGACGGTGAACTGGATCGGAGCGGAAGCGGCCATGGTACGCAGGTAGTACATGCCGGTCTTCAGGCCCATCTTCCAGCCGGCAAAGTGCATGCTGGTGATCTTGCCCATAGTGGGCTCCTTCAAGTGGATGTTGAGCGACTGCGACTGGTCGATGTAGGCGCCACGATCGGCCGCCATCTGCAGGATATTGCGCTGCGAGATCTCCCACACGGTCTTGTAAAGAGCCTTGATGTCGGCGGGGATGTTGGGGATGTTCTGGACCGAGCCACCGTCGGCGATGATGCGGTTCTTCATGTTGTCCGACCACAGACCCAGGTCGACCAGATCCTTCAGCAACCACGGGTTGACCACCTGGAACTCACCGGCAAGCACACGGCGCGAGTAGATGTTCGAGGTGTACGGCTCGAAGCACTCGTTGAAGCCAAGGATCTGGCTGGTGCTAGCCGTAGGCATGGGAGCGACCAGAAGACTGTTGCGAACACCAGTCTCGGCGATCTTGGCCTTCAGAGCAGCCCAGTCCCAGAGATCGGTGGGGGTGCGGTCCCACATGTCATACTGCAGGATACCCTGGGAGACGGGAGAACCCTCGTAGGACTCGTAGGGGCCCTTCTCCTTGGCGATATCAGACGACGCAGTCAGAGCACCGTGGTAGATGGTCTCGAAGATCTGAATGTTCAGCTGCTTGGCCTCGGGCGAGTCAAAGGGCATACGCAGGGCAAGGAAGGCGTCGGCAAGACCGTTGACACCCAGAGCAATGGGGCGGTGACGCATGTTGCTCTTGCGCGCCTCGGGGACAGGATAGTAGTTAATGTCAATGATCTTGTTCAGGTTGCGCACCAGAACCTGCACAACCTCGTGCAGCTTGCCAAAGTCGTACTCGCCGCGAGCGGCATCAATGTAGGTGGGGAGAGCGAGCGAGGCCAGGTTGCAGACAGCAACCTCATCGGGAGCGGTGTACTCGACAATCTCCGTGCACAGGTTGGAGCTGCGGATGGTGCCCAGGTTCTTCTGGTTGCTCTTGCGGTTGCAAGCATCCTTGTACAGCATGAAGGGGTTCCCAGTCTCGGTCTGGGATTCGAGGATGGCATACCACAGCTTCTGGGCCTTGATGGTCTGGCGGCCACGGCCTTCCTTTTCATACTTCTCGTAGAGGGCTTCAAATTCGTCGCCGTAGACATCAGCCAGGCCAGGGGCTTCGTTCGGGCAGAAAAGGGTCCATTCGCCGTTGGCCTCGACACGCTTCATGAACAAATCAGGCGTCCAGAGAGCATAGAAGAGATCACGGGCACGGACTTCCTCCTTGCCGTGGTTCTTGCGAAGATCCAAGAACTCGAAGACATCCGCGTGCCACGGCTCCAGGTAGATGGCAAACGCACCCGGGCGCTTGTTGCCACCCTGGTCGACGTAGCGTGCGGTGTTGTTGTACACCCGAAGCATGGGGACGATACCGTTGGAGGTACCGTTGGTTCCACCAATGTATGAGCTGGTGGCTCGGATGCGGTGGATGTTCAAGCCAATCCCACCGGCAGTCTTGGAGATCATGGCACAGGTCTTGAGAGTATCATAGATGCCCTCAATGCTATCCTCCTTAATGTCGACCAGGAAGCAGGACGCCAGCTGGGGCTGCGGGGTACCCGCATTGAACAGGGTCGGAGAAGCGTGAGTGAAGTATTTCTGCGACATCAAGTGGTAGGTCTCGATGGCCTTCTCGATATCGTTCCCGTGAATACCAACGGCAACACGCATCAGCAGGTGCTGAGGACGCTCGGCAACCTTGCCGTTGATCCGCAGAAGATATGAGCGCTCCAGGGTCTTGAAGCCGAAGAAGTTGTAGTTGAAGTCGCGGTCGTAGACAATCGCCGAGTTGAGTTCCTCTGCGTGTTTCATGACAGTTTCGTAAGTCTCTTGCGAGATCATGGGAGCTGGCTTGTTATTCTTCGGGTTGACATAGTAGTAGAGGTCCGAGATGACCATGGAGAACTGCTTCTTGGTCTGCTTGTGGAGGTTCGACACGGCGATACGAGCGGCGAGGATGGCATAGTCCGGGTGTGTTACGGTCATGTAGGCCGCAGTTTCGGCAGCCTGGACACCAAACATTAGCGGCAACTCGTGAGAATGGTGACGGCGTGCTTACCAAGTTGTCCAGCTCGATGGTGCCAACGCCCTGGTAGACACCAGAGATGACTTTTTGCGTGATAGCAGCTGCGTCGACGTGCTCCGGGTCGAGGCCATAACAGAGCCTCGACACACGAGCCGTGATCTTGTCGAACTGCACGCGTTCTTTGCGTCCGTCTGTTTGGAGATGGGTGTCAGCAGTGAAGCCGGAGGTGGGTGGCAAGGGAGGCGAGTGACGCGTGGGCGGCGTGTAGAGACACCACCGATTCACGTTCATCGTCGACCCCGCTGCCTCCGAGGTGCAGGAACGCGTCAGACTTACCTCGCTTGTAAACGAACATCTTGGCGGAAGCGTGTGGAAGTAGTGTAGGGGAGGGAAAAGACAGGGAAGAGATGCAGGGTATCAAAGATGCGATGCAGGAGAGAACAGGAGATAATTAGAACGAGCGAGCGGATTGGAGGATGGAAGGATGAGGGAGGCAGAGGACGGATGGAGGAAGAGGAAGGAAGGAGCGGAGGGGAAGACTAGAGAAAAATACCGAATGTCGCCAGAGAGACAAGACGCGCGCGTGTTTTTTCGTGTTTCTCGTCACGTGCACCCGCCTGTTTAGGGTGCACTATAGCAGGCCCATTCTTTACTGGTTAGTAGTTCAGGTAGCAACAGTCATAGCATTGTTTCTTCTTTGGTAACATTATTACAGCCAAAACAAGCAAGTATGCACTTGTTCGGATCAGCAAGGGACAGGACCACATAGATATCCAGCCATATAACATCACGTCTCATAACTAATTTAAAGAGCAGCAGCAGCTCCCAGGAACACCGCGGCGGCGACCATGTTGGCCGAGAGCTGTCGATCCGGAACGGTGCCGCCCGTGAAGAGCGAAGGAGCAGCACTGTGAATGCTGGATGCAGAGGATGGGGAGATGGCGAAGGAGGGAGGAGCCGGTCCAGGGACACCGCCAGCAGGAGCTCCAGCAGGGGAAGTCGTCGGAGGAGCTCCACCAGCAGGGGGAACGCCCGCCGGAGCACCAGCTGGGGGAGTGGCAGCAGGAGCACCACCAGCAGGGAGAGCGCCAGCCGGCGCACCACCAGCAGGAGGAGTGGCAGCAGGAGCACCAGCAGCTGGGGGAGCGCCAGCCGGAGCACCAGATGGGGAAGCACCAACTGGAGCGCCACCAGCAGGGGGAGCACTACCAGCAGGGCGAGCTCCACCAGCAGGGGGAGCGCCACCAGCAGGGGAAGTCCCAGCCGGAGCAGCTCCAGATGGGCGAGTGCCAACTGGAGCACCACCAACAACGGGAGCACTACCAGCAGGAGAAGTGCCAGCCGGAGCAGCACCAGAACCCCCAGTAGGACCTACACCTGCAGGAGCACCACCGGTGGCCCCAGGACCAGAGGGAGGGATCCCAGTGCTGGTGCCAAAAGGCACACTAACCCTCGGAGTCGAAGAACCAACCGGAGAAATAAAAGAAGAGCTGGCAGCGGGGATAGAAACAATAGACGAGAACTCTGCAGAAAGAAAGATCAATCAACATATCTATCCAAACTCCATAGAACCAACAAACAACATACCTGGATGACCAGCCTGGGGGCAGACGACGTGGGCAAAGTACCTCAGTGCCGCCGTTGCTTGGCCGCGGCACTGGTTGACGATGGCGGAGGACGCACTTGCTGCGTTTGGTCCGCAGGCGTTTGCAACACTTGCAACGTCGGGTGGGTTTCTGGATAGGCTCCTGCGAAGCTGTTAACTAATAGATCGCTCACTAAGTCATCATCTAGTTCGAAAGACTTACGCTATCACTGGGGCGAGACAGGGTGGGGGATGGCCAGCTGTGGCGATTTTGACAAAAGCCATGAAGGCCAGCGCGAGAGCGAAGTTTTTAATGAACATTATGATGGTGTCGTTGGTGTTGAGAGAAAATGTGCTGGGTGTGTTGAATCACGAATACGATGAGATATAGGTTAGGTAGACGAAGACGAGATCGTATTCTAGGCAGACAACCTTTTTTTTTTTTCTATTGGGAACTAAAAATAGGGACAAGCCAAAGGTCAAGGACGAAAAGTGACGCCGTAGAGTTGATGGCAGCCGATGACGAGAAGGGTGTTAGGGTTGTTCAGCGCTACCCGATTGGGGTGCCGCCAGCGACAGCTGAACCAAGTATCATGGCGGATGGTGGAAGTTACCTTGCCACTATGAACTAATGGACCTTGGAAAGCTCTAGATTTAGTCTTCGAGCGTTTTTAATGGAAGAATTAAACGGGTTATATTGTCTATAGTGTACATCCTCCGAGGCCTATCCATGGAATGTAATAACAGCGAACTATGAATTGAACTATACGTGAAGCCAGCCCTGCTCTTTCCATTTTAGGGTTCACCCCTCACTCCCGGAGTAAAATTGAGCATGACTTGGAGCAGCCTGCTCCGTTTCCTGATCGCGCTGATTCGCTTACTGAGTCTCTTAGCATAATTACATACAGTAGTACTTCTATCCTTAATGATCATAGGGCTCACATGCATGTTTGCATAAAATTTTTAAGTAGGGATTTGCGTACAGGCTTTCCAGGGCTTCCCTATTAGATTCCTCTATGGACAATATGTAGTAAAAAGTTTCTTGAATATCAATCTCACCAGTAGATAGGACTACCTCCTATAATCTCTCCCACGCAGGATCATACCGACTATCAACAACCTCCTGCACTTGCATCTGACAATCAACAATCTCCGACCCATTAACGAGATCATTCTCTCTGGCCCGTTTATCTGCCTCAGCCTCATCCTTCGCAACCCCCGCTTTAACATGCCTCTTAATAAGTCTAAGCCGCGCAACCTCAAAATCCACGTTCACAAACCACAACTCATCCATAAGCCTCGCAGCCTGGTTCCATGGCTCCTTATCCAAACTGAGATAGTTCCCTTCAAAGAAGACAACCCGACAGGTGACAGGAATCGGAATATCATCCTCAACAGGATCCTTAGTCGCATGGTCGAAACTCGGCGCGTACTGCGTCGTCGAAGAAGCCGTCAACGGCTCCCGCAGTTTCTGCACAAGATCCAGGAATTTGACTCCGTCAAAGGTAAATGCTGCCCCACGCCGAGCGGCTGCGTACACTGGGTCTGGCATTGCGGCGAGCTGGGCGCGCGTGAGATGGTACCCGTCCATTGGGAGTGCGGTGGCGATTGGGGCTGTCGTGGATGCGTTCTCTTGAGTATAAAGCTGATTTATGCGCTGGGCCATTAAGCTCGCTAGCTCGGTTTTGCCCGAGCCTGGGATGCCGCTGACTGCTATCATTAGGCGGGCGTTGGAGGGAGTGGAGGTGAATTTGGCTGTAGCGGATAATTAGATATATGAAACGAAGCGAAGAGATGGATTGGAGCAATGGAGGGATTTTTGTTTTCTTCTCGCGCAAGCCTTTAGGGTAAAAGCATACCATGCATGGCTCGCGTGAGGGTCCGACTCCAATTCAATTCAATTCAACACAGAAGAAACTCACCCCAGGTCTTCTTGACCAGACGTTCAACCTGCTCATCCATGTGGCCGGTGGTGGACATTCCAAAGTTGAAGTAGGCAGACAGTAAGATCCAAAGAAATTATTCGGTAGTCCTTTGATCGGCCAGCTCAATGGACTCAACAATGAGCTAGCTTCCCGAGGTGTTTTGCGCAGAAATGGGCGGTGATACAGTGATGGTCATCAGAGTCTCGCAGATAATCCAGGGGCAAGGTTTTGGCAGTGCCGAACGGGGATTCAGTAGTCGATGCAGCTAGTCATTCAGTCCATTGCTGTAGTTCGTCGAGGGAATAATTCGTCTCTGCTGGCGGGGTGATTGATTCCGGTGTGGGGACGACTGTGCTCCGGGGCGGAATACGTCACATTCAGTGAGTTTCCACCGATGGACTGGTTGACTACACAGCAGTATAGCAGTTAAATAGTAGTCACCTACTTGATAGATTTATGAATGGTTTACAAGAAGAGAAAATGAAGAGAAAATCATCGCTGGGTCTTTTGTTCTTTTATCGGCGGCCTCGCCCTAATCGTTGGCGGTCATGCAAAGAGATAACCACGAGAATCACCGCGGAGTACAATCGAAGTATTGCAACTCCGAGTACAAACCAACAGGCCCAAATGCAAGACCGGATTGTAACAGTGTCCGAAATTAAAACGCCCACCCACATCCAACTCGGTCGAAGATATTACTAGATAAAAACGCCATAATAAACAGTCGTTTTCCAAAGCCGGCTAACAAGAAGAAAAAAAAGGCATCCTGCTCTGCTCAGCGAGCGGGACGGGGCGTGCTTTCAGCACCATTTTCGGTCATATTCGCGCTGGCACTGAGGCCACGACCGATGATGCGCGACAGGCCAGCTGCCGCCCACCAATCATCCGGGATGTCCTCCCGTCGAGCCAGTCGATCTAGGATGGCCTGCATCTGGTGGAGATCGGGGTGAAGATCGGGATCGCTGGAGGAGTCCGAGAAGGAGAAGGAAAAGGTAGGAATGGGAGGACCGCTGCTCATGGTCGACGGCAGACCCGGAGACCGGCGGTGAAAAGAGACAGATCGACCCGACGGGCCGGGCACGCGGCGGTAGTTGGCAGGGCTATCTTCCTCGTCCGACGAAGAAAAGTCGCAAGGATGGAGATGATCCGGGTAGGGATCAAGTCCGGTGGGAGCGGTCCGCGAAGAGCTCAGGGAGGTTGGGAGAGTCTGCGACGAGGAGTGGGCGGATGTTCGAGAGGTTCCATTGCGGGAGGCATCGGTTGTAGAAGTGGGGTTGGAAGCAAATGAGGTGCTGTTCGAGGGAAGAGTAGCGTCTGGCGTGATCGTCGACAGCAAGGTTTCCCACGCATCGGCTCCGCGCTCATCAGCCGGACTCATACTTCGCTCGCGATCACCGAGTCCATCAACAAGAGGCTCTCCATTCCAGGTGTCAGGGTCAACGCCAGCGGATTCAAGACCCGCGCGATAGCCTTCCTGGAACTCTTCAAACTCCTGCAATCTAGTCCCATTGTAGTTGGCCCGGTCATCGCTACGACTCTCTGTCCGGCGCAGAGGAGGAAGACGGACTGATTCCGACGGCGAGTGCGAGACGGTCGTGTAGTAGGAGAGCGCGGGCGCAAAGTGGGGTGTCAAGGGCGCATTTTGCGATGGAGGTTGGGCAGGAGGATCTGAGCGGACGAGGGGGCCAGATGGTTGATCCTGAGCCGCCCAGCGAATCCTGGAACTTGGGAGCAGGCGGTCAAGTGATTGATCGCGAGTCGACCAATCCCAGCGCCACCTTGTATTGGATTGGCGTTGGCGGACACGGGGACGTCGAGTTGGAGCACTCAGAGCGTCTAGTCTGCGAGCAGCGCGTTCGTTCCGCAGAGCGTCACGCCTGCTCGTGTCGAGATCCATCCCATCTTCGCTAACCCCCAAATTCAAGACCGGAGAACGCAAATCAGACGGCGACTCGACTATTCCGCGATGGATCTCATCGAGGATCTGGGAAGGCAAGGATGACAGAACACTGGTACCACGCGCGTGAGATGACGAGCCAGTGTAGCGCGACGGGCGGCGGATCGTGGCCTGGCGGCGGATGGACGAGCGCGCCGTAGCAGACCGGTCCTTCTCGGTCGCAGTCCTGTAGGAGTCTGCCTCTGCCGGCTCGCGCCACATGCTGTTGTTGATGCTGTTAGTATTGAAACTGGCGGGGGGCTAACGCGACCAGGTGGCGCATGCGACACAAGCACCAAAAGGAGCGACTTACGGAATTCCCATTGTCAGTAAGTAAAGAGGGAAGCGAGAAGGGGGAGAGTGAAGAAAGCAACCCTCTAAACGCGCGAATCCAGTCGCGACCTGCACCGAAGCAGTGGGGAATAGATAGCGGCTGATGGATCTGGGCGGGAAGGGAGAGTTTTTGCTCGGGAGGACAACGGAAGGAAGGGCGGGATGCCTGAGGCTGGAGAGGCTGGGCGGATTTGGACAGTGCCACGTGATCGCTGTTGACACCTGAGGAACCAACACTTTTCCTCGGAGTAACTGGGTTCACTCTCGGTGACACTTGACCATGACCTCCACAATGACTCGACCGTCCGACCAAAAAAAACCAGAGGAATGATCGAGCTAGGTCTGACCCGCGTCTCGCGCCTCCTTCAGCACACCCCGCTGTCATGGAAGGCCATCCATATCGCCGGCACCAATGGTAAAGGCTCGATCAGCGCATACTTGTCGCACCTGCTGTCCGTCGGAGGGGTGCGCTGCGGCCGCTTTACCTCTCCACACCTGATCGACCGATGGGATTGCATCACGATTGGCGAGACGGTCGTCCAGGAATCTCTTTTCCGGCAAGTCGAAGACGAAGTGAAGCTCCGCGATCAAACGCTAGGAATCGGCGCCTCGGAATTCGAGCTCTTGACCGCCACGGCCTTTGAGATATTCAACCAGGAACAAGTCGAAGTCGGTGTGGTCGAGGTGGGCATGGGCGGTCGCCTCGATGCCACCAATGTCCTCAGTGATGTGCTGGTCTCGGTCATTGCCAAAATTGGCCTCGACCACCAAGCGTTCCTGGGGTCTACCATCGAGGAGATTACCCGCGAGAAGGCCGGAATCTTGAAACCCGGTGTCCCCTGCGTCGTGGACAACACCAACGAGACGGCAGTGATCGACACATTGACGAGCCGCATCCAAGAGCTTGGCATTGATGCAACTTTTGTATGTCCGGCAAAGGTGCATGAGCAGCTTCCACCCCTTGCATCTATATTCCAGAAGCTTGATCTAGAGCCTCACCAACAAGAGAATATGTGCTCCGCCGTGTCAGCGCTGCGCATTGCCCTATCGAAACTGCGTCCAGAGAATGATACGTTCGCTCTCCTCCCACATTTGGCCGATGCGACATGGCCGGGTCGTCTACAAAGCATTGTTCTGCAACCTTTGATTGATCGCAAGAAGCCGATCCTGCTTGACGGCGCTCACAACGCACAGTCGGCCGAAGTCTTGGGAATGCACGTCGACCGCCGATTGCGTCCGCAGGGAAACGTCACTTGGATTGTTGCCGCCTCGAGTGGGAAATATCTGGCAGGGGTGTTCCGGTCCATCATCCGGCCGGGCGATAATGTTGCGACGGCTGAGTTTGGTCCTGTGGATGGAATGCCCTGGGTCAAACCAACCAACGCCACGGAGCTGGCATCCGCCATCCGATCTATTGACGGGATTGGACAAGTGGAGAGTTTCGAAGGCAGTTTGCTGCCCGCCATGAATTGGGCCAGCCAAGCGGCCCAAGGTGGGCCTTTGGTCATTGCTGGGAGCCTGTACCTGGTCTCGGATGTACTCCGCCTCCTGCGTAAGGCGCAAAAATAATAGATATTGAGCATACTAGCAAGAATGATACCCTGGATACAATAATAATGCATCGGCAGTAAGCCTCCCCGCAGCGTGTGGAGCAAAACAATTATTCTCTTTAGCTCACTTCCTCTTCGCTCGCTCAGTCAGAACTCCGGTTTTGGTCGAAACTTTCCGGAACTACAGAACCACATCGAATACACTCTACTCTCGGCTAATCCTGTCCCGGCCCTGTCACTTGCGGACATAAAAAAAACATATAGGTCCTGCTGGGGTTCGAACCCAGGTCCTTTGGAAATGTGAAGTATCAACTGGGGACATGTTAGTAGAGCACCGGAAAGTTGAAAAGCAGGTAGACGAACAACCAAAAGTGCTCACCACTACACTACAGAACCCGATGGTAATACGGTAGGGGTCAAATACGTTTCATAATCGGCCCTAAAAATTTCCTTAAATGTAAGTGTGCCAAGACGACAGTCTTCTAAACGCGCGCTCCTCGATGTCTGTCTCGAAGCTTTTATTTGCCCTACTTTTCTTAGGTTTGGTTTCCTAGGCGAGGAGGAGTAATACGGGAGCGTCAGAGTTATGGCGCTAACTATAGGATCACTTTGGAGATCGAGACGGGCCAGGCTCTTGCCTCTTCCCTAGCTTCCACACATCCACCCTCTCCCTCCCCACCGCCCGCCGACCAGCTGAAACCCGCATTTCCGAGACCGGGCGCCGCCCGAGAACCCATCTCCCCAGCGACACTCCAATCTCCGAGTCGTGTCTTGTTCGGCGATGGTCTCGCGGTCTCACGAAGGGGGTGAGGGGCAGGCCCGCCCTCTCACCCCTTCCTCCAGGACCCCCGGTTCCCCAGTCAAGCCGAGACTGCCACGACTCGCGACGAGTCCGTCCAAACGGGGGGAAAGATACAAGGAGGAAACAGTGGCCAAGTCGTCGGCCAAGGATGTGGCGGAGCTCAAAGACTACGTATGGATTTTTCGGGGAGGGGAGTGCCCCTTATATATGGCGGAATGCTGATAATATCTGGTGTCGCAGCAATTGGGCGATTGCCTGGGGAAAGGCGCGTTCGGATCGGTTTACAGGGCGCTGAATTGGAACACGGGAGAAACTGTGGCTGTCAAGCAAATCAAGCTGACGGATCTGCCCAAGACCGAGTTGCGTGTGATTATGGTATGCCATGCACTTCGATGGTCCGTTTAGTGAAGCTTGAGACTAATGACCAAACAGCTGGAAATTGATCTGCTCAAAAACCTGGATGTGAGACACACTATGAATGACTTAGGAGAACGCGGGCTGATTTGTTGTCGCAGCATCCCAACATCGTCAAGTACCATGGATTCGTCAAATCCGCAGAAACCTTAAACATCATTCTGGAGTATGGATACCTAGGCAAGACGGACGCAAAGAACTGACCTTGGTCTACAGGTATTGCGAGAATGGCTCGTTGCACTCCATCGCGAAGAACTTCGGGCGCTTCCCGGAAAACCTGGTGGGGTTGTATATGTCCCAGGTTCTCCATGGGCTTTTGTATCTGCACGAACAGGGTGTCATCCATCGAGATATCAAAGGGGCCAACATCTTGACAACAAAGGAAGGGCTCGTCAAACTGGCGGATTTTGGCGTGGCAAGTCGGACCACGGGCTTGAGTGAGTCCAGCGTCGTGGGCACGCCTTATTGGATGGCCCCCGAGGTCATTGAGCTCTCAGGTGCGACAACCGCTTCCGATATCTGGAGTTTGGGGTGCACCGTCATCGAACTACTCGAGGGCAAGCCTCCGTACCATAACCTGCAGCCCATGCCAGCGCTCTTCCGCATCGTCAACGATGATCATCCTCCACTTCCGCAGGGTGCCTCACCGGTATCTTCCCTATCACCGCTGGCTATACGGATGGGTCTAACTTCATCTAGGCCGTCAAAGACTTCCTTATGCAATGCTTCCAGAAAGATCCGAACCTGCGTGTCTCTGCGAGGAAGTTGCTCAAGCACCCATGGATCGTCAACGCACGCAGATCCGACTCGGTTGTTCCCAAAAAGTCAACGGAGTATGAAGAGGCCGTGAAAAGCGTTCAGGAATGGAACGAAGCTCTGCGGTCCCCGGGAGCCGGAGCTTCCAAAAAGCCACACAAGTTGGACCACAACGCTGCACCTCTGCCCTCCAACCGGAATACTTCTTTAGTTGATACATTGCCCTCGCCCACCACAAAATCAACCGCAGACCGCTTTCGAACTGCCGAGTCGGAAGAGGATGACAATTGGGACGACGACTTTGCCACGGCAATATCTCCCAGTGCACTACATCTTCCCCATCTGCGACCACAGGATAACTTTGGTGGCAAGCTCTCATCAGAAAGGCTGAAGGCTTTCGCTTCGCTTGATGGGTCTGTTCTGCGATCCGAGGATAGCTTTGATAGCTTTGACGATACTTCCAAAAGCTCTCTCCAACCGGTCGACGACGATCCACTGCAGACAATTCGCCCATATGCAGCCAAGCAAGCCGTTCCTGAGCCTTCAAAATCGCAGAGTCCTTCACGCCGCCAGTCAAACAGAAGCTCAACATCCACCTTGAATAACATTCCGATCCGCACACAAAATCCTGCCCCACCGATGAGACGGAGTCGGCCGGCATCTCTCTACAAGGAGAACTCTGTCGAGGATTATACTGACCTAATCATGGCAAATGCGGACTCACTGGATCGCAAGCTGGGTTATTTCCAAGTAAGTTACTTTCAAGCTGTCTTTTAAAAAACAATTCTGACTGGTTATAGGAGTCGGACGAGGACCTCTCCTCTCCAACCCATGACAAGATGGGGTATGATTCTTGGCATAATGATCTGGGTGGCCAACACCCACAGCTTCGCAAACAACTTTCCGTCAAACGTGACCGCTCGACAATAGAGATTCAAAAGTTTGCAGAGAACGAGAACGATGAAGACTTCTCGGATATCTTAGGGGCCGACCAGGTGGCTCTGGACAAGCCAGAGAGTGATGAAGGCTCCGATAGAAGCACTCTAATGCTGAACTCGAAACTCTCAAACAATTCCTGGCTCGGAGATCAGGATGATGACGACGATCCCTTTGCTCAATTGGAAGAAGGATTCGATGAGATGGATCTGGAAGCCAACATCGCTCGCGACAAATATGCTCGGCTTCGAAACCAAGTGGAGGGTCTTGTGGGCTCTTTAAAAACCTCCCAAGACGAGGAAGTTCTTGCAGAAATCTCAGAGCAGCTTCTCACGGTTTTCTGTGATCTTCCAGAGACAAAGAACATTATTATCAGCGCCCATGGAATGCTGCCAATCCTGGAAATTCTCGATACTTGTCGACGACGTGACATTGTCTTCTGTCTGCTGAGGGTTGTCAACGCCATCATCTACAACGACTATGAGATCCAGGAGAATCTCTGTTTCGTCGGTGGAATACCCATTGTTAATGAGTTTGCGTCGAAAAAATACCCTCGGGAGATTCGATTGGAAGCTGCTGCTTTTGTTCAGCAGATGTATCAGACATCGACCCTGACACTCCAAATGTTCGTCAGTGCTGGTGGTCTGAACGTATTGGTGGAGTTCCTGGAAGATGACTACGAAGATGAACGCGACCTGGTTCTGATCGGAGTGAATGGGATCTGGAGTGTATTCGAGCTCCAAGGATCAACTCCCAAGAACGACTTCTGCAGGATTCTTTCCCGCAACTCTGTTCTCGATCCCTTGTCTCTCGTTCTGGGTCGGGCGCTCGACGAGGAGGGCGAACTGGCTGAGATCATTGAGGGCCGCATCGCAAACATCTTCTTTATTTTCTCGCAGGCCGAGAATCATGTCAAGGAGATGGTTGCTGAGCGGACGGTCTTGCACAGTAAGCAATAACATCATGTTGCCCTTGCTACATTTTGCTAACAATCTACCTTAGGAGTTCTGAAGGAACTACGCCGCATGACTCCTATCCACCAGATCACCATGCTCAAGTTTATCAAGAACCTGTCGATGCTCTCCACCACCCTAGAGTCTCTCCAAAACTCAAACGCCATTGATGTACTAACTGACCTGCTCCGCTCAACCATGAAACGAACCCATTTCCGTGAAGTCTCGAACCAAATTCTCAACACTATTTACAACATGTGTCGTTTGAACAAGTCTCGACAGGAAGATGCGGCGCTGAATGGAATCGTCCCCTTGCTCCAAAAAATCGTCAAGACAGAACGGCCACTGAAGGAGTTTGCGCTGCCGATTCTTTGTGACATGGCGCAGTCTGGGAAGGTTGGTCGTCGCGAGCTGTGGCGAAACAAGGGCCTTGCCTTTTATATCTCTCTTCTTGCGGATCCGTATTGGCAAGTCACAGCTCTGGATGCCATCTTCACATGGCTCCAAGAAGAGACCGCCAAGGTGGAAGAGCATCTCCTGGGCAACCGCCAGGACAAGACATCGTTCACCGACGCCATTGTGCGGTGCCTGACACTCTCCAAGGCCAACGCATTTGAAAATCTCCTCGAGCCACTGCAGAAACTGCTTCGCTTGAGTCCTCCCGTGGCATCAACACTTGCCAGGCCAGACCTCTTCACCAGGCTCGGACAAAAGCTGCACCACAACAAAACCGCAGTGCGACTGAACCTTCTACGCATCATCTCCAGTATCTGCGACTCCAGCGACCACCAGGGAGGTCTCCTGGCGACGTACGGTCTTCTCAACGCAATCCGCGAGCTCGAAAACGACCCAGCCATCCTCGTCAGAGACATGGCCGGCAAACTAGTCCAGTCGAGCGAGCGCAGCGAAGCCTTCGGCATCGTCGGCAAGCGCAGACCAACAAGCAGTCGGCGCCAAAGCACCACCACGCCTCCAAATCCCTACCCGGGCTCCTCTACGCCCTCAACCCCCCAAACAAACCGCTCCAGCCAGTCAAGAGGCTACTTCGAAAGTCGCGAGACACCCCGACACCCCCGCAATGCCCTCAGCTCCTCCTCTCTAGCCCTTCGACCCGGCAGCCGAGACGGCAATGCCTCCGCTCTCGGATCAACCGCGAATGGAAATATGCCTCCGCCACGACCGCGGGTCGCTCGCGGCACGTCGAATCGCCTCTCTCACGTTGAAATGCTGCAGGAAGATGATTCCAAGACTCCGAACTCACTCAGTCGCCGGCCCTCTGTTATTCCGCGACGCACCCGCCGCCCTACCCTCGCTGACTCTGACTGGACCTGACTTGACTGGACTTCATACATAAAAGGATCTGGTGGATGGGGGGGTTTTTTTCTTTACCTTCTGTACTTTTTTTGACTATGATGAGCACTGGATGCCGCACATAGGGTATTGATTACTTGAATAAGACATAATTATTTTCTTGTCATTCTGGGGTGCATGGGGTCAATTCTGTCGGCCTTATTGGTCACGGCGCAAACCAGCCGCCCGTCAGACTGTCCTACCGACACAACAAAACTCGTACATTTGCACAGTAGATTATATATCACAAACGGGAAAGGGCTCTTTCGTTCTACATTTATCTGGTCGTTACGAGCATGCCATTTTCTACGGATCGCAACAAGACCGAGCTTAAGCTCGTCGTCGCAGCGCCTCCGGGATGGAAGTTCGCCGCCGGAGACACTGTCATCGGCTACTTGGTTCGCCCTGAGCCGATCATCACACCCGAAGCTACAGTTTCGCTAGCGCTGGTGAGTTCTATGAGGACCAATATGGAAGAGAGTGCCAGCAGAGCTGCCAGCAACAGAACTAGCCTCAACAACCACGGTAACCTTCCTGCCGAATGGCATCTTCTAAACCCCAAACCGATCACTCTCTTCTCCGGACCCTTGCATGTCCCCGAAGACAGCGCCGAGGGGGCTACTTGGTCGTTTTCTATTCAGATTCCCACAAAGCCTCAAGAATCGGTGAGGTCCGGACATCGCCAGGAGTCCAGCTTTATCCCACTAGACAAGAACCATCCCGCGCACCATATCTTACCTGGCTCCTTCTCAACTGGAGGCGAAAGTAAAGATGGTTTTTCTGAGTGCAGTATCGAGTATTATCTCGAAGCGAAATTGCGATATACTCGCGGCAACGCGTGGCAGAGCTTTACTACGACCCATCCTATCACCATAAGGCACCATGTACAGGAGACAAGTCATATGCATAGCCTGCGGCAGCAGATGATGAAATGCAAGTTCCGGACTCTGCGGTTGATTCCGGGTATGGAGAGTGCGAGCTTGTCGCCGAAACAGAAGATGCTCAGGTTCTTCGGCTCCTCAAAGATACCTGAGTTTTGTTGCAAGCTCGAGCTCTCCTTTCCTCGGGCTATCCAACTTGGTGGCCCATTACCTATTCCATTGACACTGAATATCACACCTGTGGATGAGAGTACCAGCGAGTCTATCAGAGGAGTGCCGAGACAGGTCCAGATCAATTGGATCAAGATGGTGATCTGCAATAAAAGCGCCGTGCTTGTGCCGAGCAGATACACAAGCGTCCAGTACACAAGTACTCACTGCCGCCAGGAGCATTCGTCTACTACCAGTTTGAGACTGGAAAGTGTTTTTGAAAAGCTAGAGTCTCCGTGCGTCGTCTCTACAGGAAAGGATAGCCAACCTATCAACTTCGGGCATATGTTCCAACTTGTTCTTCATTCATACGGTTTGACTTATGGGAAAGAATTGATCCAGCGGGTGCCGCCGATTTATCCTGATTTCACGACTTACGCCGTCAAGCACAGCCATGTGGTGACATGGACGGTTTGCCTAAGTGTGGCGGGAGAGATGCAAACTGTGGAAACCACTGCAGAGATGAAAATAGTCGCTGATTCCTAACTACACAATAATCAATGCTGTATTTCTACCAGAATCGAAAACAAATAGCCCCCGTCGTGTATAGATCGGAATCACGTGCATGGCCCGATCCCGCAGCCGATGGGCGGCGAAAAGCGAAAAATCTCCAAACATGGCCTGATCTCGAGTCCCTGCTCTGTGCTCTGCTCTGCGATCTGTAACACTCTTTTCACCCAGGATATCCCTTCGGGATGAGGGCAGCATTTCGGCCGTTGCGGGCATTGGCGCTCGATTCCACGGCCACCGGAGGCGCGGGCTGTTGGTCGACTCCCGGCTTCTCTACACGCCTGACCTCGAAGAACTCTTTTCTGCGCCAGTCCCCGCTGCTCGGTGCAGCCAATTTCTCGTCATGGAGACCACAGAAACTTGCCCAGCATGAGAAACGCTTTTCCACAACTACCTCGCCTCTCTCGGCTCCGGTTACGACCACTGGTTCGGTGAAGAACTCTACGACGGAACAACAGACCCGGGGGAAGACAGTCAAGTACCTGGTTATTGTCGGGCTACTTGGTCTCGGCGCCCTGGCCTTCTCCGACCAGGCCAAGCATGCCTACCGCGCAGCAGAGAGAAGTGGTCGCGTGGTCGGCACTTTGGCCGTGTGTATCAACGAGTAAGTTGGCCTGGCATACTGTCTCGGCCTACAATCACTGATACGAATGGAACAGCTACCGCGTAACCCTCAAGCAAGAAACCTCCACCCCCGAAGAACGCGACGAACTAGTGCGCGCATGCCACAAGCGCTGCGCAGAGCGCACCCTGCGCGTACTCGAGAAGAACGGCTCGATCTTCATCAAACTGGGCCAGCACCTCAGCAGCATGGGCTACCTGCTTCCAATCGAATGGACCTCGACGTTCATCCCGCTGCAAGACAAATGCCCCGTCTCGTCCATCGAGTCCATCGAGAAGATGTTCGTCGCCGATACCGGCAAGACCATTGACGAGCTGTTTTCTTCATTCGAGGCCGAACCTACCGGTGCTGCTTCCCTGGCTCAGGTGCACATTGCTACGCTCAAGGAAACGGGGCAGAAAGTCGCGGTTAAAGTCCAGCATCCCGCGCTGGCGGAATGGGTGCCCTTGGATCTTGCTCTGACACGGTTCACCTTCTCGATGCTCAAGCGCTTCTTCCCGGAATATGATCTGGAATGGTTGTCGAGGGAAATGGATCTCTCGCTGCCAGTGGAGTTGGATTTTCGCATGGAGGGTGAAAACGCCACCCGCGCGAACGAGTATTTCAAGAAGCATTCCGATGCTCCATTGGTCATTCCCGAAGGTAAGCTTGTTTTTTGGGATGTTTCGGGTATATACTAACACAACTCTAGTGATGTGGTCCCAAAAGCGCATCCTAGTCATGGAATTCATCGCCGGCCGACGCCCCGATGACCTCGAGTTCCTCGACGCCAATCACATCGACCGCGACGAAGTCTCCGCCGCGCTAGCGCACATTTTCAACGAGATGATCTTCGGCGACGAGGCCCCATTACACTGTGATCCGCACGGCGGCAATATCGCCATCCGCCTCAACCCCAACCGGAGGCATCCGAACTTCGACATCATCTTGTACGACCACGGCCTGTACCGCAACATCGACCGCGAGCTGCGCCGCAACTACGCCAAGCTGTGGCTCGCCGTCATCGATGCGGACGTGCCGCGGATGCGCGAGTATGCGTACAAGGTCGCCGGCGTGACTGACGAGCAGTTCCCGCTCTTTGCGAGCGCTATCACCGGTCGTGATTACAGCGTTCTCACCAAGCAAAGTGTTGTCTCTTCTCGAACAGCCGGGGAGAAAGATGATATTTCCGGGGCGTTAGGCGAGGGCATGCTCCAGCAACTCGTCGAGCTGCTGGGCAAAGTGCCACGCATTATTCTTCTGATTCTGAAAACCAACGATCTGAGTATGTGTGTCTTTTCTTGCACGAGCACTTTCAACTAACATCGACCAGCCCGCAGCCTCGACGAAAACCTGCACACCCGCCAAGGTCCCATGCGCACGTTCCTGATTCTCGCCCGGTACGCAACACGTACCGTGTTCGAGGAGCAGATGGAGTCCATCCAGGAGTCCGGTGGCGCGCTGCATTTCTTCAACTTCTTCCGGTTCCTGCGTGCCTGGGCTGGGTTCCTGCGCGTTGAGCTGAAGCTCTCAGTTTATGAGACTCTGCTGGCGCTGAAGAGCCGCTTCGGCCTGAGCAGCTAAACCTTTCTTTCTTTCTTTCTGTCTGTTTGTATTTTTCTTGTCTCCCTCGCACATATATTCCCCCCTCCTTCTCTCCCTTTTGTTATGTTCATTTTCATGGTTTCAAAAGAGCACGCACGGATTGTCTTGGGTCTATCTGTGCATCAGCGACGGCGTTTTTCAACTGTGTTTGTTTTCCTTTTCGCTGCACTAGACTTTCTTTCCTGCTCTGCCTTTGAAACACCCAGCTGCCTCGGCGGTTATGGTTTTGTATAGATAGATAGATTGCAGATAGACTTGACCAGAATAGTAGATGACTGTATGGACTGATTGCTACAAGATCAGAACTGTCTACACTACAGTAGAATCAAGGATCAGAGTTGATCGTTTCATTAGGAAACTATCGCGGCACCTTCGCTTTTCCGAGAATGGTGAATGTGAGTTGTGAGTTGATATCCCAATCCCAGGCGCCCGTCAGGAAAAAAAAAAAGAAAAAGAAAAAAAACACTGGAACAAAAGAATCTGTACAAATTGGCAAATTTGTTTGTTTAAACGCTCATCATCCGCGAAGTACGACACTTTTTCGAGCGCAACACGATGATAGCCTCAAGGCGATCAATAGTATCATGCCTTATTCTTGTCGACCACCACGGGGCATGCACGAGACAATATTTCCCAGCGAAAGGAATCCCTTTCCCAAAAATAAATGAATGTCGCTTGCTGAAAAAATTTCCCGTATCACTATTCCTCCACTGAATCGACCGATAAAGACCAATTTATACTGCAGCTGCAGCTGCAGGAGTCTGCTCGATCTCAACCTTCACATCAGGAATAGCACCGCCCGTACCCGACAGGTCGGTGGTGCGGCTGTTGGGGTTCTTGAGGTAGTAGTCGGAGATGGCGGACTTGATGGCGTCCTCGGCGAGCATGGAGCAGTGCACTGGAGGAAGGGATGTCAGCAAGATGTATAACACAGCAATAAAGAGATAAAAGACATACGCTTGACAGGAGGCAAGCAGAGCTCCTTGGCGACATCGGTGTTCTTAATCTTCCCGGCCTCTTCGAGAGTCATACCGCGAACGAGTTCGGTGAGGTAGCTTGACGAGGCGATGGCACTGCCGCAGCCGAAGGTCTTGAAAACGACGTCTCTGATCTTGTTGGAGTCCTTGTCGACACGAATCTGAAGCTTCATGACATCACCGCAGGCGGGGGCGCCGACGAGACCGGTCTGGAAAGAGAAGGAAAGTGTTAGTTCTAATTCGCTTTGGCCAACGATCAGATCGCGGAAATTTCACGGTGTGGTACATACCCCGACGTCCTCATCGGTCTTCTTCATGGAACCCACATTCCGGGGGTTGTTGTAGTGATCGAGCACCTTCTCGTGGTATCCTCTCCGCTGCTGGCGGGGAGCAGGGCCGGCAGCCCGCGGCTGGGACAGGGTGGGCTGGACGCTCTGCAGGCCCGAAAGGGGTGCAAGAGAGGTGCGCGGCGCCACGGATGCGACGCGGGGTGTGATGGAAACTAGACGTTTGAACATGGTGATGGATAAAATTGATGGGTGGATGGTATGAAGAGAGATCAGATACGGGAGGGAGAAGAGGCGAGAGATGATGAAATTAATGCTTGAATCTGATTGCCGGGATTAGGTCAGCGCGCTAGCCCGATGGGGAAGGCATTTGCCTCCGGC